>NC_138129.1:48540095-49140095 GCF_964188305.1 Podarcis bocagei
AAAAAAAACCCCACATCTTCCTCAACCCCCCCCCAAAAAAAACCACGCTAGAGGAGCAGTTCTTGAACAGCCGAAGCGCGCTTTTGCGAACTGCTGTGTGTTCCCAGCCACTTTTTCCCTCCTAAAAAGGCGTGGGCCCCCCGAAACAGCTTCTCGGGGTGGGATCCCCCCCCCGCCTTTTTGAGCCCAAATCGCCAACTATGAGCTTTGGCCAACTGCTGTGGTTCTCACCCCCCTCTTTTTCTCTTTTTTTGGGGAGGTAGGTGGAAGGAAGCGCCTTGAAACCGGCCCCCAATCCGCCGGATGCTCGTTGGAGGGGGCGGCGAGGCGGGGCCGTAGTAAGTTGTCTGGGGGCCGTGTTTGTTTCCCTGCCTGTGGCAGAACTAGGTCTGTGTGGCAAGCGCGATTTCGCAACTTCCCCCTCCCCCTCCCTCCCCCACAGCGCGGCACGTGACGCAGCTGCTGTGGTGCCAGATGACGTAATCCCGAGGCGAGCGCCGCGAGCGTCTCGCACACCTCCTGGGCTCCTCCTATTACGATAAGCAAGTCCTGTTTGCTTTGCTCCAGCCTTGGGGGCCGAAGGAGCCCGAGCTCACCCTGTGCCCGGCAGGCGGAGCAGCTGATCGCCAGCGAGACGGGCCACCAAGCGGTCGGGATTGTTTTGCAACTGCGAGAGACGTTCCTCTGAACTACGCGCAGGGTTTTTAAGCTACTGTTTCAACAACAGTGGTGACCTACATTGTGATTGGCTGGCTCTTAACCGGCAACCACCAAAGCATGTTTGCAGGATAAATAGGAAATACTAGAATGCGGCGCTGTGTTTAGTAAGGTGGCCGACTTATGCGCAAGCCCCTCTGAAAGAGAGTGTGTATTGTCTGCAGAAGGTCTCTGGATCCCTTCCTGGCACCTCCACCTAAGGCTGGGAAGGACTGCTGTCTGAAAAGCTGCTGCCAGAAAGTGGAGACACTGCTGATTTGGGTGGGCTAAATATGGGCCTTCAGCAGCTGTTAGACAGTGATTTTGTAGCTGCAGCCTCCATCCCAAATGCAGAATCGAGCAAATGCCTTGTCCTTTCCAGCAGCTGTCTAAGGCAATTGCAACAGAGCAACTCTAGCTGTGATCTCAAGTAAGAAGTGAATAAGAAATATCTTTGAAAACTAACATCCAGAGTTGACTCAGGACCTTGGGGTGCAGTTGCTGCCAGAAAAGCATTTTAAAATGGATTGTATGAGTTGATTTCTAGCTTCTAGCTGTGTGTGTGTCATAGCTGTCAACTTTCAGCTTTGAAAATAAGGGATCGGCAGCCACACCTGTCCCATGGATAGTCTACGGGATATCTAACAATCCGGGATAGCAGTGCGAAGCAGTGGGAAACGGCACTAGAATAAGGGAATTTCCCGCAAAAAAAGGAAAGGTTGACAGCTATGGTGTGTGTGTGTGTGTGTGTGTGTATGCATGAACCAATGTGCATAGCATTCAGTTTGACAACCCACTTCAAAAGTTGCTCTTTGAACCTTTTTTGGAGGTTTTATTAGAGACATGGTGGCACTTTTCCGTGATGCGAGTGAATTGTTTGTCTGCATGCAATCCAATGTGTTTAAGACTGGAAAGGGGACACTGTCCCCTCAATAGAAGATTAGTTAACAAACTATGAATTCATAGAATTGGCTAAAATGACAGCAGCCATTAGACTTCACTCGAATCAAAAACTTAAGAAGGAATGGAATTGCTTAGAAGAATATGACAAAACATCATTCCAAAACGAATTTATTGATAGGCATGGACTAACTTTGTACAGGTGTGAAAAAATTATTGCAAGAGGGTTTTGAGAGCCAAAGTAACCAATATATATAACACAATGACTAGTTCAATATATATCAAAGGATGTCGAGCTGTGGTGGAGGGAAGTGACAATAGAATGAGATAGACACAGAATGGAAAATGGGAATTTTATCAATGTAGTATCTTATACTGTATATTCTGTATACTTTAGAGCATATATTCCATGTTATAATAATTAAATGAAATAAAGATTTAAAACTCAATGTGTTTAAGACTGCTGCAGTTATTGTGATCACAGAAATAGCCTTGACTCTTCTCTCTCATCAAGAGGAAGAAGCAGTTCAGAACTTGCATGGCACCAACTTTTGCAGGGTGAGCAGCTGAGGGAACTAAAGGTGCCTTGTGGGCACTCTGCTCCAGTGGCCTGAAGTGGCAACTTAACAAGATATCAAGTTGAGGCCTGCCCTTGGCAGCCACGCTACCTGCCAGGACTTGTTCTGGTATGCCTAAACCTCTCAATGATGTCATTCAGCATAGCTGTTTATAAAGAGAGCATGAAGGCTGCTGCTATTTTTAACCTCTTTGCCTCTTCCCAAGCCTGAACACTGGAGGAAAGGCAGCCTTGCAAACACATTGGCCAGTGTAGGTGGTAGTGGTCTGGAAATATACTCTCTAGACAAAACACAGTCCACTGAAGCATCCTGGTAACCCAAACCTTATAAACCCAAATGTGTGTATGTGCCGTAAACCTTAGAGGTGACTTCATGCAAGACGCTTAAATTGATCTACAGTGTGATGTCAAGATGGGTCATTATTTGGCTGCATTCTGTCTCTCACTAATGCCATTCAGCACTAGAGAAAATGTGTGATGATGGTGTGGGAGGGCCTTGTATTGATGGAAACTCTGTCTCCCTTGATGGCCTTGAGATCAGCTTTGTCTGCAATGTGGATGGATGAAAGGGGGGCAGGGCAAAGGTCAAAATGCTAAGATTATGTGGGCCAAAGGCATCAGATTTGATGAAGCCAGGCACCCCAACTCAACTGTACAGATCTACACGTGTGTGTGTGTGTGTGTGTGTGTGTGTGTGTGTGTGTTGAATCCTGAACAGTCCGTGATGCCCAAGTCCATTAGCAGCTGGTGACTTAACATTTTATTGTAAATTGTAGCTAGTTCTACACTGCATACGCACAGCAGGTGGTGTTTGGCCACATTCAGTGCTAAAAGTACATGAACAGTGCAATCTTTCATGCACGTTAACATGCGAGAAAGTCACACTGCATTCAATGCAGCTTGCTCCCCAGCTTTTCAAGGCTGGAGATCTAAAACAATTCTTGGCAACAAAAAACACCCATTTCACAGAAGAACTGGTAATGCTCAGAAGCCTCTCCCAAACAGGCAAAACATCTACACCCTCCTTCCCAAAATAAAGCACAGAAAAAAGGAGGCAACTTCCCCAGCCCCACTCAATTAAAAAAACCAAAACATTTTAGAGTTGGGGTGAGGGCTTGGGTCTGAAGGTGCTGTAGTGCCCAGGTGCCATGTTGAGGACCGTAGCCCTAGGAAGTGTGTTTAGGATTGCAGCTTTTGCAATATACTGTACTGAACTCAAGGTCTTCCTGTGCAGCCATGTGCTTTTTAAGAGGTACTTGGCCATCCTAGGACTGTACCAACACAACTGTGGGTGCATTTTCTATATAAAGATTGGGTTCTGACTCTGTCCTTCTGAATCATCGAGATTTGGGCAAATGTTCAGGGTACTCCTAGGCTCTTTTATTAGGTCTCATATCAGTACAGTGGTACCTTGGTTTATGAACTGAAGCTGTTCTGGAAATCCATTCTTAAACCAAAGCGCTCCTAAACCAAGGTGTGCTTTCCCATAGCAGCGGGGGGACTCAATTTACAAATGGGACACACTCAACATGTTCTGCTTCCAAGGCAAAGTTCACAAACCAAAACACCTACTTCCGGGTTTGCAGCGTTCTTTTATCCAAGTTGTTCTTAAACTAAGCTGTTCTTAAGCCAAGGTACCACTGTATTTAAAAGCATAACTAACAACCAACACAATCAAGATTCTGTACAGAAACTATCATTTGGAATGAGTGCGTACAAACTGACAAAACAGACACTTTTATGCAACGCAGTTCACCTGCATCCAATTGTCTGGAGGGGATGAATAAATAGTGGAAAGATCTGATGTGGAAGATTCTGCTTCACGTTGTTGTTGTTTAGTCGTTTAGTCGTGTCCGACTCTTCATGACCCCATGGACCAGAGCACGCCAGGCACTTCTGTCTTCCACTGCCTCCCGCAGTTTAGTCAAACTCATGCTGGTTAGGCCAACCATAAAACTGCAAGTGCTGTTCATGGAAAACATGGGACCGCCTCCTTGAGTGTGTTCAATGTGCCCAGTGATAACTGCTGTGGCAATGCTTTCCTAATTTAACGAGTTGTCTGATGGATGACTGCATGGAAATAATTATGTGGGAGAAAGGGAGTACTAAAAATGGAACACCGCCAACTAGATCTTGGCTTGCAACCCCTTTTTAATCTCCAAGGAGCTCTACTACATGTAGCTATTGGGTAGCTTTCTTCTTGGTTGAAGGCTGTGGTTCAAAGGGTAGGGATGATGAGGCTTGTGTGTACAGTGCAAAGAGCACCTTTCTTGGTGACGTTGGCAGTTACTCAGAGGAATCCTTAGCAGTTTCAAACGTCATCTGAATGATGTTCTCCTGGCAGAGAATTTCCCTATGGATTCCATCCCTAGTTTTATGTTGCTCAGTTCTCTCCAAGGTAAGGACTGTTAAAACCGTTGGGCCCAACTTGTTGGTTTATATATTCAATTGTTGGTTTATATATTCAATTTATTTGCTACTTCTTAATGTCAACTGAAATCTCCCAACAAAAAGGAATCAAATAGAATACAAATTCCTTATTCAAAAGTAAACAATATTCCTAATCACCACCACCATCATAATTCTTCATTTGGAGTTTTGTAACCAAATCTATATCTAAACAATGTACATAAGTAAAGTGACTAAGAATGCATAATTAACAGTTAAAAATTCATAACTGTTAACCAAAAAAGCTCGATACAGTCATGGCTTCAGCCCTGGAGGTGTACTTTATTGTCTTTCAAGACAACTCCGATGCCAACAATAGCAGTCACCTATACATTGACTCTACACAGGAACTATTCTAAGCACTCAGCCACCACATACACAATCGCACGTGCACCACTTCACTCAGTCCGTTGATTCTCACTTCATTAAAAATTGCCGTGGTCCTTTTATATACTGTATTTTTCGCCACATAGGGCGCACCGGCCCATAGGACGCACCTAGTTTTTTTGGGGGGAAATAAAGAATTTTTTTTTATTTCCCCCCCAGGTGCGGGGCTGGCGCGGGGGAAGCCGGAGCTTCCCCCGACCCCAGCCCCCAGAACAGGCTGCGTGAAGCCCGAAGCTTGGCGCGTGCTGAGCTCAGCGCGCCCCAAGCTTCTGGGTGCAGGCAAGCTCTCTGCTAGCCGTGGGAGAGCTGCGTCTCCCATGGCTAGCGGATAGCTTCCTGAAGCCTGGAGAGCGACAGGGGTTGGTGCGCACCGACCCCCCTCGCTCTCCAGGCTTCAGTGACAGCCTGCATTCGCCCCATAGGACGCACACACATTTCCCCTTCATTTTTGGAGGGGGAAAAGTGCATCCTATAGGGCGAAAAATACGGTATGTACTGCATTTTTCACAAATCTGTGCTTGAAGCAGTTTATGGAAAATATAGTAACACAGTAACAGTACATAATAAGACATATACTTGCTGAAACATAACACTAAAAATTAATAACAATTAACAGTTAACATATATAAACATTATGCTGTTGAGTTCTTTTGATTAGGCCTTGCTGCTGGTCTTGCCACCATTAGGAGGTGTGGTTGGTCAGTGACTTGGGAAAGGGTCTCTTCAGTATTGGAACCAGCTACAACATTTCCTCCCCTGGAGGCTCGTCTTGCTTCCACCTTGAAGGCCTTTCATTGTGATGTCAATGCTGATATTTTTGCCAAGCTTTTGACCTAGTAAAATTAGCTTTGCCATAGCACTTAAATTTTTTTTTAATCAATTTATTTTACTTGCTGAATTGATTTATAAGTTTTATTGTTAATTTATAGCAGTTATAAGTTGCCTGTTGTAACTTTCCTTAAAACTTTTGCTTGTATTTCTCCTAGCTGGAAACATGCCTCTGTCCAAGGGCAACCTCCTTCGGTCTCCCTGCAGCAGGAAGCTTTGCAGAAACCTCTTTGGACCAGTCGATCATGACCAGCTTCAAAAGGACTTCCAGTCCTTGATGAAGGCCCAGCTGGAGGAGGCTCAGCAGAAGTGGAACTTTGACTTTGAATCGGAAACTCCACTTGAAGGGGACTATAAATGGGAAAAGGTCTCGCATCTAAGCAGGATGCCTTCTCAAGATCTGCTGAGCCCCACAAAGGAAAACAGTTGTGCCGGTGAAAAGAGCTTGAGCTCCTCCCCAGTGCTTCTCAAGATGCACACAAAGACAGACAGGCCCACGCAAGTGGGCTTTGAGGCTCGCAAGTCTTCCAAGCGAAAGCAGACAACTATCAAAGGTAAGGAGCTGCCAGCTTTGTTTGTCTTCCGTGTTTACATTTGCAGAGAGGAGGGTAGAATTACTGGTAATGGCCAAAGCTGCCCTGGACGTGGATTTCACTTTTGTGAAATTGCATTTGTTTCAAATTCACCAGTTGAAATCTGAACCTGAGCTCAAAATTGGAATTTGATATTGGGAATTTTGATTGTCTTGTCATCAGTTTAAGAGGAAGTTTTCTTATACGCCCCCCCCCCTTTTTAAAAAATAAAATACTCTATTTTAAACCAACCCTTCATCCAGAAGGTTCCCAGAATGCGGTCGAACATTTAAAATAAAATTGAACACATAGCTATAGAAGTTTAAACCAAACAGTCACATTTAGTAACTATCTCTTAAAACTTCAGTAGCAAAGAATCCAGCAGAATGCAACCAGTGGTCATATTGATGGTCTTCAGCTGACAAGTGAAAAACCAATAACAGGACATGGAAATATCTGCTAGGAGGGAATTCCACAGCTAAGCTGCCATGATTGAGAGCATTGCACCAACCAAACAAAGCACCGTTGTTGACAAAGATCACCAGCACGGTCTGTCCTGCAAATCTTAAACCAGACTTCCTCAACCTCTGCCCTCCAGATGTTTTGAGACTACAATTCCCATCATCCCTGACCACTGATCCTGCTAGCTAGGGATCATGGGAGTTGCAGGCCAAAAACATCTAGAGGGCCAAGGTTGAGGAAGCCTGTCTTAAACCATGGGCTGGCAAGGCACTCCTTCATGTACATGACTCTCAAGTTGTAAAGTGGGACCTTGAAGTAAGCTCACTTGAATACCATGGAACTTCTGGATAAACATTCATAGAATTGTGCAGTTACGGTTGTGTTGGGAACTCCAGGATCTTGGCTGGTGATTGCCTTGCAGTCTCTGAGCAGACTGCTCTTGGGTATGAATGAATATATCCCAGGCACTCACACTGACACTCCCTTGGCTGGCATGTTCAATTTGTCCTTCTGCTCTTTTCCAGACTTCTACAGCTCCAAGCGGAGAACTGTCCCCTGCAAGTCAGACCCATGATAACTACACTGCAAGCAAAATGCATCCACGCAGTCTCTGGGCTAAAGGAGCTGACCTGCCTTCACCGCTATTAGCTGGAATGGCCGACTTGGACACGACACTCAGTGCAGGCAGCAGGACTTGACTGTTTGAAGGAGCAGCTAGTTAGAGTAATGACTTCTGCTCTGAGGCTCTTACTTTACATAAAAACTATGTAGCGGACTAGTGTAACACTTCAGAAGGATGTAGAGTTATTTTCCTTATTTATGATGGCACTGGAGCTTTATGTGCAATGGAATATATTGTAAAGCCTTATCCTAAAATAGACTTAAGTTGCTGGGGGAGATGCTTAAGCATGATGGCAAGAGGGGGAAGGATCAGTGCAAGTACAGCTTGTGGCTGAGACCTTTCACACACCTGTCTCAGGTATGAGTCACTTTGCAGGTGCAAGGTCTGAAGGATTGTATTTTCCTAGGTCTGTGATCTTGCTCTCTCTCTGTGTTTTTTGTCCTGCTAGGTTTAAAGGAATATGGTGAGGGGGGAAGAAAAAAGACTTCCAATCCAGAAAGCTAATCCATTCATTTTACAAAGATGAAGATCTTCCTATTGTGGACAGTAGTATCACAAATCAGTACCATTACTGTTGCAGGAAGGATTCCATTATCAGACAATACTGGATAGTGTGTGAGCACTGTAACTTCCTTCCCCTTCCTAAAACTATCGAATAATACTGTTGACTCAAGTCATGCAAATAACACTAGCCTTAGGGGGGAAATATAGCCAGTGGGAACCAGAAGTTTGAGCTCAGAAATATTACTCTACTTCTACCATGCAGCCTGTAGGCACGTATTGCCAGCATAGCGACTCATCCATCCTTCGACAGCATACAGCCTTCGGTATGGTACTAATTGGTGAGAATATTGTGGGATTTGGGTTCCCAGTGAGTGCTAGGGAGGCTTGATAAGACATGCCCGTAGAGTTTCCATTGCCTCTGGAAACATGGTTCGCTTGTGACATCTCTCTCTAGCATGAAATAATGATAAAGGATTTACCTTGTGTTTGCTTTCCATGCTTTCTGCAGCTACCTGTGATCTTGCCAGCTTTCCTTTACCCTTTTAAAATTGGAAAGTAAATTGCTTAAAGCATAAGCACATCTACTTGGTGCAAGACAATTAAACTCACAGCCGTTCCTGTCTGAATTTGGGACCGATATCTTGGTCTTATTGGCATCTTATTGTCAAAAGCACCACCTGTTAATATTGGGTGCAGTGTTTAACACTGGAATCTGAAATGTAGCCTTTTGCCATGTGCAAGTCAAATCAGACTTTCATGTGAATCATCACTATGTTCCAAGGCAAATCTAACTTTGCCTTTATTGTTCTACCCCTTTGCAACGGGTTCTTTACCGCTGTGCTGCTGGAATAGCACCAGCTGCTGAAATCTTGAATCTTTCATCGCGGTGTGCTTTTCGGGAGCTATTGCTTTATTCCAGAGGCTGGCGCTGGGTTGGAACACTTGGACCTCCTGAGGATCGCATTTTAGTTAAACGAAGGGTGTGTCCCATTTAACTGCATCTGTTTTGCAAGAGCGGTGGGGAAATCCCTACAGCCGTGGGAAAGGATTAATGCTAGCACATTACTGACGGGCACAATTTTGCCTTTGACAGACAACACAGGAGCATATTCGTGCTTTGTTCGGCACCTTCATCTTTTTTCCTCCAAGGAAAACTTGGGTGGGGGGAGATGTCAAGCACTTGGCCTAGTGGGTTGTTTGTTGTTATAGGCCTGGGATGGAGAGAGGGGGAAAATGTAGCAGCTGAAATTGGGAGTACTATCAGCCATACTGTATTAGACTAGTTGCAAACAACAAGTGGCTTGTGAGCAAGATGTTGGAAGAAGACCTATCTTACCCAGAAGCACAGCTTCAGGCACTTCCTTAAGATAGTATGTTTGCCTGTGGATTTCTGACCTTTTTAGAGTTGCCATGGACAGGCCTGGCCACTTCGGACCACTGCACTTCTACATTCAGGGTAATGCGTAATGCTAGGACTCTCGGCACTAATCCATTTGTTTGTGAATATAATGCTGCTGAACTGACTTAAGTATAGACCTTAAAATAAAAGCTGTTTCATAATGGAGCAACACTTTTGTCTGATTTAATTGCACGTGGGATTGATCAAGCTTGAATTTTCTGGGTGGTGAGGGCTCTTTCCTTGGGGGTTGGTTAGTTTTTTTTAATGGAGATAATAGGCAAATGGAAATACACTATTCCTCCTGCTAGTTGTGTAAGGCAAAGTGGGACAAAACCATGGGCAAAGGGCTGCCATACCGCCCTTAGGAAACACTGCAGAGGATGCCATATGTGGCAGAGGTCAGATTTGATTGCCGAATACATGCCTTGACTGTTAATCCATGCATCGTCTATCAAATATGAGCTGGAGAACTTAGTGGTATTACTATGCCAGCTGTCAGTTTCTTCTTTCCATCCTTAGGTTGCTAATCTCTTGCATGCTGAAGCATCATGGTAATAGTATTTGCTCTCTAATGGTTGGATTGTTGCAGTGCCTTATAGAATATCCACAGGCTTTCTAATTTCAAAGACCAAAAACCATGTTTGCAAAAATATTTTAAGTTCATGAAAGTGAAAGTTTTGGTGGTGAATGCCACAATAGGCCTAAGAACTTAATGTACGGGCAAAAAGATAAGGAAGTTAAAACAGATCATAGGGCTTACAGGAAAGTAAAAGACCAAGAGTCAGATACAATGGTAAAAGTGTTTGATGGGCAGACTCTGAATAGGCAGCAGGTTGAAAAATGGGAGCCTTAAGGAAACCCAGAACAGAAGGTGGGGAGTAAGGAAAGGAGTGAGTTTAGAGAAAAGCCCATACAGTTTTATAGATGCAGAAATTATTTCCCAATACCACACATCTGAAATCACCTGCCTGGCTGGATGTGGGAAATAAGAGTGCTAATAGGTACAGTGGCTCTCCCCTACCAATCTTTCTGAAATTTGGCAGAATGTATCCTCTTAGGAAGGCGGGGTACGCTCCCGTCGTTCAGTCCCAGTGCCTGCCAACCTAGCAGTTCGAAAGCACCTCCGGGTGCAAGTAGATAAATAGGGACCGCTTACCAGCGGGAAGGTAAACGGCGTTCCGTGTGCTGCGCTGGCTCGCCAGATGCAGCTTGTCACGTTGGCCACATGACCCGGAAGTGTCTGCGGACAGCGCTGGCTCCTGGCCTATAGAGTGAGATGAGTGCACAACCCTAGAGTCTGGCAAGACTGGCCCGTACGGGCAGGGTACCTTATCCTCTTAGGAAGGGTCACCATGGCTGCTATTTGCATCCCATTCTGGGCAGTCTTAATTTACTCTGGAAGGCCTCTTTTGCCTGAAAATTTCATTCACTTAGGTGAAAAGGGGAAAAGGTTATACAGTGATAATAATAATAATAATAATAATAATAATAATAATAATAATAATAATAATAATAAATTATTATTATTATTATTATTATTTATACCTCACCCTCCCCAGCCAAGGCCGGGCTCAGAGCAGCTTACAAGCAATAATAAAAACAAGTTGAATGATTACAGCTTAAAAACAAAATTAAAATACAACATTTACCTTGGGTTAAGTACTTAATTCGTTCCGAAGGTCCGTTCTTATCCTGAAACTGTTCTTAACCTGAAGCACCACTTTAGCTAATGGGGCCTCTCTGTTATCATCCTGAAGCAAAGTTCTTAACCCGAGGTACTATTTGCGTTAGCGGAGTCGGTAACCTGAAGCGTATGTAACCTGAGGTACCACTGTAGTTGTTTTTATATTCAAAAAGAGTGAAACCGCTTTGGATTTAACAGTTCAGAATTGGACCTGAATTACAAATTGGAATGATACAGTACAGATCCAAAAGAGACTGGGTTGCTTCCAAACACTACAAATAAAAGACCAAATTTTGTGGTGGCGGCACATCGCTATTAATTGGTTTTTATTCATATGTCCTTCAAGTGATTAAAAAGCAGCTGTGAGTTGATATTTCCAAATATTCAAAGACATATCTAAGAAGCACTTTGCACACACAAAAGAGCAATTGTATTGGCTAAACAAAACAATGTGTTTTTGGCAGTACACTGGCAGTACACTTACACAGGATGAAATATAAACTACTATGATCTTGTAGTTTCTGTACTGTGAAGTGCTTCTCTCCATGATTGTGGTGTTGGGTTCAGAAAAGAGGCAACTGTTCTTAGAAATGTGATCCTGAAAATACATAGCAGATCCTCTTCCTTTATGGGGATGTTACTTGGAATACAGACAACTATTTGGTTTTTTTAAAAGCCAGCTAACAATGGCTAATCAATATATAGATAATCTCAGCAGAATTTGGCAGAAAATACAGTGGGTAATTAACCAGCTAGATATATTTACTTGCATGCTTAATGGAATGGCAGTGGCTTTTTATAGTCGTCTCTGACTAGCCTAGACTGAAGACCAAAAAAACCTTTGCTGCTGGTTTGTATTCTAGGTAGCCACAATAATCTTGCTAACACAATCACATTTCACTAGAAGAGTGACTAGTGGGGTGCCACAGGGTTCTGTCTTGGGCCCAGTCTTATTCAACATCTTTATCAACGACTTGGATGATGGACTCAAGGGTATCCTGATCAAATTTGCAGATGACACCAAACTGGGAGGGGTGGCTAACACCCCAGAGGACAGGATCACACTTCAAAACGACCTTGACAGATTAGAGAACTGGGCAAAAACAAACAAGATGAATTTTAACAGGGAGAAATGTAAAGTATTGCACTTGGGCAAAAAAAATGAGAGGCACAAATACAAGATGGGTGACACCTGGCTTGAGAGCAGTACATGTGAAAAGGATCTAGGAGTCTTGGTTGACCACAAACTTGACATGAGCCAACAGTGTGACGCGGCAGCTAAAAAAGCCAATGCAATTCTGGGCTGCATCAATAGGAGTATAGCATCTAGATCAAGGGAAGTAATAGTGCCACTGTATTCTGCTCTGGTCAGACCTTACCTGGAGTACTGTGTCCAGTTCTGGGCACCACAGTTCAAGAAGGACACTGACAAACTGGAATGTGTCCAGAGGAGGGCAACCAAAATGGTCAAAGGCCTGGAAACGATGCCTTATGAGGAACGGCTAAGGGAGCTGGGCATGTTTAGCCTGGAGAAGAGGAGGTTAAGGGGTGATATGATAGCCATGTTCAAATATATAAAAGGATGTCACATAGAGGAGGGAGAAATGTTGTTTTCTGCTGCTCCAGAGAAGCGGACACGGAGCAATGGATCCAAACTACAAGAAAGAAGATTCCACCTAAACATTAGGAAGAACTTCCTGACAGAGCTGTTCGACAGTGGAATTTGCTGCCAAGGGGTGTGGTGGAGTCTCCTACTTTGGAGGTCTTTAAGCAGAGGCTTGACAACCATATGTCAGGAGTGCTCTGATGGTGTTTCCTGCTTGGCAGGGGGTTGGACTCGATGGCCCTTGTGGTCTCTTCCAACTCTATGATTCTATGATTCTATTTGCAAACCGTTCCATAAACAATTTTTACTGCAGGCTGACCTTTGAGCTTGTTCCACATTTGTGAAATGGCTCAATGTAGGCCGTACTATTGGTCTCTCATTCAACAGCAAAACATTTGCTGATGCTTTATATTTCTGGAAATATGGACTCTCCCAAGTAAAGGTGAAAACCAACTGTGTTTTGTGCAGCAAATTTTAATCTTGCATTAAATGTCCCAAGGCAACCAATGTTTTTCACAGAGATCTGTACGACAAACCGTTAAAATAACATGAGTGGCTGTAGCATGCTATTCTGGCTGAGCCCACAACAGAAAGATGGGTTGAGCAAGAAGGAAAGTGACAACACAAATGTCTCAGTTATGCTGGTGAAATCAGCCACCTTCTCCCTCCTCTGTGGTTGTGCCAACTTCCGCCTGCAAAATAAAGGAACCGTCTCATTTAAGAGGAGGTGTCCTGCTCTTTGCAGCGAGTGAGAACCCTGTAGGTGCAGGCGAATGGTAAGTGCTTTTTATGGTCTGGCTCGTGTTTTAGGGAGTGACATTGTGAGTCAACATATTAGTTAAAGAACAAACACACGGAGGCTTTTCTTTATTTTGGAGTTAGATTTTATTTTAATAGTGGAAATACTGAGTGCTAGGAGCTTCCACAAGGAAGCCTGTAAAGGTAAAGGGACCCCTGACCATTAGGTCCAGTCGTGACCGACTCTGGGGTTGCGGTGCTCATCTCGCTTTATTGGCCGAGGGAGCCAGTGTACAGCTTCCGGGTCATGTGGCCAGCATGACTAAGCCGCTTCTGGCGAACCAGAGCAGCGCACGGAAACGCCGTTTACCTTCCCGCCAGAGCAGTACCTATTTATCTACTTGCACTTTGACGTGCTTTCGAACTGCTAGGTTGGCAGGAGCAGGGACCGAGCAACAGGAGCTCACCCCGTCGCGGGGATTCGAACCGCCGACCTTCTGATTGGCAAGTCCTAGGCTCTTTGGTTTAACCCACAGCTCCACCCACGTCCCTAACAAGCCTCTAACAAGCAGCAATTCAGCAAACACAGTTTTCCTTTGGTATTGCATTTCCATGTGCTGAATTTCTGCCTGCTGTGCAGCTGTTAAAAGCACAGATCACCTGATTAAAAGTCAGTGGGATGGAATAGTGGTTGGAGTGAGGATGGGAAGCCTGTGGTCCTCCAGATGTTGTTGGACAACACCTCCCAATACCTGTGGCTGTTGGCCATGCTGGCTAGGACTTATGCAATCTGGGGTCCCTGCACTTGTGTTGGTGTGGCAGAGTAGAATGAGACCCAGGCTCATCTCAGCTAAGCAGCTTTTGCTTGGGTGACCTTGGGCTAGTCGCCATCTCTCAGCCTAACCTACCTTGCAGGATTGTGAGAATAAAATGGTGCACAAAAAGACAAATGCACGCCACCCGGAGCTCCTTGGAGAAAGCGTGGAATATAAGTACAACAAACAAAGAAAGAGGAAGGGAGAGTTGATAGCCCTAGTGACTGATTCGCACCATACATTTAAAGCACATTCAGCACACATTTAGTGCGTATGACTTACCCCAAACATTCCTGGTAGCTGGAGCCATAGAGCTAAAATTCCCTTATTTATTTATTTATTTTTATTTACAGCTGGGTTTCCCAAACTTGGGTCTTCAGCTCTTTTTGGACTACAGTTCCCATCATCCCTGACCACTGGTCCTGCTAGCTAGGGTGATGGGAGTTGTGGTCCAAAAAACATCTAGAGACCCAAGTTTGAGAAACCCTGCTTGTCAACCGAAAAGGCTTCCATAGTGACTTACATACAAACTAGGATTATTGGGTGAAAGCCATGTGCTTTAAATGTATGGTATAGATCTGCCCATACAGCGAGTTTGAATCAAAATCCAGGTTCCTTTTGAAAATATCTTACGCATTGTTGCCTGGGCCCTTGCAAGCAACACCAGGACCGTACACTGTAGTATGATTCTCCAGCACTTTTTTTTTGGGGGGGGGGTATTGTAAACAAACAAAAAACAACCCTGAAGAGTGATGTGAAGAAATTGTTTTTCACTGCATTTTAAAAAATTGCAGACAGCACCTCTTACAGCAGATTACTCAATCACACTTATGCTGCAAACCTGCATCCTCTGTGTGACTACTTCTGAGTAGACATGTGAACGCATATACTCTAGAGCAGACTCAAAGAGCTGCTTTTTGCCAGACATAGTTGAGTGTCCTGACAGCATCCCAGATCAACTGAAATTTCATCCTTTGCTAGCAGCCATTTTCTCAGTGTTCACAAGCAAAATGTGGGAACTGTATTTATAGGTGTTAAGTATGTGGGAAATCACCACATGCACTGGCTGTGTGAATCCATACTGACGGCTTGCACAACCATTGTCTGTAATGTAAGCTGACTTTTTGTAGTTTGCCAAAGCTTTACTGCAGGCTCTCTGTTGGTCAATTGCAGATATAGAACCCACCAAGGAGAACCAACCAATTATGAGGTTGCATGGATATGGTGCACTAGCGGGGCTTGAGTTGCCTTGACTTTAAAAAATGTTTCCTGACTTTGTACCAGTTGCATCATCCATCCATGCCTATTGCTAATGGAACCTTAGTCTTATGTAAGGGTGTTGTGAAGATTAATGTCCTGCTTGAAGAATAGGTTGGGCAGGCTCTTAGGCTATATTATTAAGAACACATGTACAAATTTACCAAGAAAAGTTCTTATTTCATATACTGTACATGACATCTGGCAACCCTAACTGCAAAAGCCCAATGAAGTCACCAAACATACAGAATCAAAAGCATGAAACTATCCTGCAACTGGAAACTATATAATGACCCTTGTGGAATAAACTTCCAACTCAACATTTAGTTATATCATGTGTCAACTTTGAACCATGAGCTGCTTTTTGGAGGGACCTGGCCTTAGTTTTGGTCATCCAGAAAACCCACAGGAATACTATTTATTTGTATATTGTATTTCCCCTGATACTTTGTGTCCAAAGTGGTTTATAGGATGGACAATTTAAATACAGTCACCATAATTATAATATATTGCAATTACCAATTCAACAACTGCTGTTCATTTAGAGGAGCATAAAACATACCAACAGGTCAGTGAACAATATCCAATACTAATAATATCAGTATTATGCTTATATTAAGCCATTCATTCAAAAGTTAATACAAGTCCCACCAGGGGCGGAGGAAGGGGGGTGCAGTGGGGGTGGGTCACCCTGGGTGTCACCACTGAGGGGGGTGACAAAATGCTGGGCGGCACCACCCCAGGTGCCCGATCCGCTTGCTCCGCCGCTGACTCTAACCATACAAGTCTAACCTCCCCCACAAAGTAGCAGAAAAAGAGGAAATGGTTTTTGAAAATCGCAAGACACTTCAGACAGCGCACTCTAGATCATAGTTATCATTTGAGAGTTGGACTTCCACATTCAGTTTCACATACTCTGAAAAGGCTCCAGTTGACCAACTTTTGTTGCTTTGTGTTGCCAAGTCTGCTTGGTCCCCACTGCACTGTTCAACCTGGGAAATTCTATTGACTCACCGCCAGCGATATAGGCAAGCAGTTCTCGATCCTCTTTGAGAGTAAGTACTTCTTCTTTCTGCAAACATGTCTAATTACAAATGCTAGAAAGTTGTGGGCTCCTGTACCATAATTTCTATAATTAGATACAAGTGCAGTTAGCATGATGGTTTCAAAGGAAGGCTGATTAAGACAGGGGTTGGCAAAGTTTTTATGGCTTGGGCCGGTTCACGGTCCTGTAGATGCTGCAGTGGGCCAGAGTGTGTTCGCATGCATGCATGCATGTGCAAATGCTATTTCCAGCACTTCTACTGGTGTGGAGGAGGCGTGTGCAGCTTCCCATTGGCTGCAGGAGCTTCTTGCAGCCAATGGGAAGCTGGCCAGCATTGCGGAAGGTGGTCCGCACTCTGCTCCGGGCCGGTTTAGCACAGCGCTCGGGAGCCGACCAAGCAGGCGGCAGGGGTCCCCAAGCGGGCGGCGGGGGTCCATGGGCTGATTAAATGACCCCCATGGGCTGCTTGTGGCCCATGGGCCTTAGGTTGCTGACCCCTGGATTAAGAGCTAAAACATGGGTAGGCAAACTAAGGCCCAGGGGCCGGATCCAGCCCAATTGCCTTCTAAATCTGGCCCGCAGACGGTCCAAACATATTTTTACATGAGTAGGATGTGTGCTTTTATTTAAAATGCATCTCTGGTTATTTGTGGGGCATAGGAATTCGTTCATTCCCCCCCCAAAAAAAATATAGTCTGGCCCCCCACAAGGTCTGAGGGACAGTGGACCGGCCCCCTGCTGAAAAAGTTTGCTGACCCCTGAATTTTAAAATGATTCACATAATAACTTTTAAAAAGGGGGACAATCGGTGCTCTTTTTTTCCTAAAGAAATGTTTCGGGGTACTGTCATTTCCCCACGCATATTGAAACACTGCCCCTCAATGAGGCCAAACCTAGATTCACAAAATGTTTAGGGGTATGTGTACCCCTGCATCCCCCCAGAAAAAAAGCACTGGGGCCAATATTATAACAAGCTTTTGAGTTTAACAAGACTTTTCTTGACTGCTGAACTTTCTTGATTTTAAGGCATATTATGCTAATCTACCATTGGCCTATTAAAAAGGTGTTGCTTGAAGCCCAAGGGATCACAAAACCTAGCGAGGTTTCACGGATGATGAGAATAGGGGTATGCTTGAATAATCTCTATTCTCACATCAAGGATCATTTGGTGAACACCACTGTCTCCTCTGTTTTATATTAGTGAAGACTGTTCACCTCCTGTGTGTTCATTTGCCCAGCAATAATATGTCCTGAAGAGCCAGCAGTGTGTTTACAGTTTTGGTTTCAGACAAACATAATTGTTTCAGAAAACAATTGTTTCTGGTTTCAAAAAAACCACAATTGTTTCATAAATGGTATGTTATCCACAAACCTCAGGAGCCGTTGCATGTGAAATGGCAGGTTTTGTGCTCTGCGGTGCCTCAGAATGTGTGCACATAGATGTACCTTTGTGTGCACTGGAGACAATGCGCATCCATTTCTGACTCAGATGTTCTGCTTCTAGAGAGCTGGGGCTGGGAGCTGAGCCCTAAAGCATGATGACATCAGTAACTCAAGCTAACCACATTTTAACTTGAAAACAAGTAGCACCCATCCTTGGCAAACAGGGAGGATTGGAGCGAATACAAGTCCAAAACAGCCATAAACTAGAGACGTAGTACAACATATGTGGAAGCTGGCACCAGGTACCGTATTTTTTGCTCTATAAGACGCACCAGACCACAAGACGTCCCTAGTTTTTGGAGGAGGAAAACAAGAAAAAAAATATTCTGAATCCCAGAAGCCAGAACAGCAAGAGGGATCGCTGTGCAGTGAAAGCAGCAATCCCTCTTGCTGTTCTGGCTTCTGGGATAGCTGTGCAGCCTGCATTCGCTCCATAAGATGCACACACATTTCCCCTTACTTTTTAGGAGGGAAAAAGTGAGTCCTATAGAGCAAAAAATATGGTATATCCTGTCACTTCCTTTCCTGATTTAGATAAGGATTCTTGGTGTAGAAGTTAAGATTGCAATGTTGGCGCGTGTACTGGATCAATGCTGATATCCACTGGCAAGCTGGGAGCCAAAGTATGTTTAGCCCAATTTGTGGCTAATGTAGTGTCCTCCTGATATTTTGGACTACAATCCCCATCATCCCTAGCCAACATGGCCAATGGTCAGGGGTGATGGGGGTTGCCATCCACAGCATCTTGAGGAAACCATGTTGGCTACTTTTGGTTTAGAACAACGAAGGAAATGGCAGAAGAGGTCTCTTTGGATACAGTGCAGAGGGAGAGCCAGGATTAGCGGAGGCTTGTAAAAATACTCACTTGCCTGTGGCAAATAATTACTTCCCAACTTCAAACAGCCTGGGGAATATTTATAAATTAGTAAGCTCACTTACATGTGGTCTATTTATGCATTGTATTCTCTGACTGGCAGTAACAGTAGCCGGTCTGCCTCAATGAGAGATCTTTGACCTTCTGCATGCAAAGTTAAGAGCTACAGCCCCTCCATAAAAAAGGTAAAGAGACAGACCCCTGACCATTAGGTCCAGTCATGATCGACTCTGGGGTTGCGGCGCTCATCTCACTTTATTGGCTGAGGGAGCTGGCGTACAGCTTCCGGGTCATGTGGCCAGCATGACTAAGCTGTTTCTGGCAAACCAGAGCAGCGCATGGAAACGCCGTTTACCTTCCCACTGGAGCAGTACCTATTTATCTACTTGCACTTTGACGTGCTTTCGAACTGCTAGGTTGGCAGGAGCAGGGACCGAGAGACGGGAGCTCACTCAGTTGCGGGGATTCGAACCACCGACCTTCTGATTGGCAAGTCCTAGGCTCTGTGGTTCAGCCCATAGTGCCACCCGCGTCCCTCACAGCCCCTCCATATCTGAGAGTTGTTTTTCTTTTCTTTTAGGCCCTCAATGTGCCATAAACAGCTCACCTAAATATATAATACAGTGGTACCTCAGGTTAAGTATTTAATTCATTTCGGAGGTCTGTTCTTAACCTGAAACTGTTCTTAACCTGAAGCACCACTTTAGCTAATGGGGCCTCCTGCTGCTGCCACGCTGCCGGAGTCCGATTTCTGTTCTTATCCTGAAGCAAAGTTCTTAACCTGAAGCACTATTTCTGGGTTAGCGGAGTCTGTAACCTGAAGCGTATGTAACCTGAGGTACCACTGTAAAGTCAGGGAGAGCTGATGTCCGTCCTAGGTAGGCAGAACCTGGGCAATCTTAACTGACCAGGGAAATATTCTGCTGGGGCAATAGTGCATATACTTCATGCATTCTGCTCCTAACATCAGCAGCTCCTGATGCTTGCTTGCAAAGTGGGTTTAGTGCAGGCATGCAAATCCATGAGCAGGCAAATGCATCACTGCTTTACAGCTGGCACAACCACCAGCCTTTGTGGGTTCAAGATAACTAGGAGGAGAACCTTTCTGCATCACACGTCATAAAGTGCCGTGTGTCTCTAGCGTGCCAAATTATGAGACAGCGGAGGATATGAAAAAGGATGATGCCCCGCTCCCTTTCCTTCCTCTTTCCAAAGAACTGAGTGGGCCATGGATAAGCAGAGGATGCCTGGCAGAAAGTTTGGGTCGAGCCGCCGGAAGCAAGCAAGAGGGACCTGGGGAAGCACACGGGTATCTTCGATCTCAGAGGAAGAGCCATGCCTTTCTGAACTCATGGAAAAGGTTCGGGACCTCTTCCAGGGACATGGAAAAAAGGAAGGTTTCATCACACGAGCTGATATGCAGGTAAATTGGTGGTGCGTGTACCTCATGTGCTTTTGAGGGCCAGATGCTTCAGTCTTCTTGCTGGAAGCTTGAGACATGCTGCCTCTTGACAGTGGAGGTAGAATACCTTAATGATGGATGAGAAAAGGCCTGGCAAAAACCCCGATCTCGACTTTGCCTTATCATGGATCATTCTGTGTGACCAAAAGACAAATAATTATCATCTTAACGTTATTTAGGTGTCTATGACCCTGCATATAGAATGAAACGCTACGACTCTTTTCCACTCGATGTTATGATGTTGGGTCTGCTAATCAGACCTTTTTTATTGTCCCAGGCACTGTAATGCCAATAAGAGCCTGTTGATAGGAGATCCAATATACTTTTGTTTATTCAATTGAATAAAGCGCACAAACATTTCCAAAGAAAGGGAAGGAAAATGCTGGCCACAAGGACTCTTGCACCAGGCTTTTAAAACATTGCTTTTCCCCTCTCTCCTCCTTTCTCCCTCCTCCTTTCTTCCATCTGCTTTCTGATTGGTTAAGACTTACAGTTTATAGATTTCCCAGAACGCCCATTTCATGTCTTACTCCTTGGCATGTGAAGGAGGGGAGCACACACATCACATGTGCATTTAGATTAGCCTTAGCCCCGCCCTGGGTTTGTCTTCTAATATTCATGAGATCCTAATAGGCTCCAGAACATGTGCAGAGTCCCCAAAGTAGCACCTGCTATTTCTTTTTGTTATCTTGGATTGTCAATCTTTCACTCTTAGGTGCCTCTTGGCTATATCTACCGGCCTTGAGCAATAAAATGCCTCCTTAACACATTCCAGGCAAGAGCTGATAAGAGGTAATTAACGAGTCCCTAACAAATAGACAAAGGAAGAGATTCAGCTTAAAAAGACCAGGTTAATGGACTGCAAACTTAATTAATTAATTAATTAATTAATTAATTAAATTTATTCTTTAGCATAACACTTGATAGGTTCTCCAGCAGGGAAACAGACACAGCAAACACAGTTTTATATAAAAAAAATCCTTCCAGTAGCACCTTAAAGACCAACTAAGTTAGTTCTTGGTATGAGCTTTCGTGTGCATGCACACTTCTTCAGATACACAGTGTGCATGCACACGAAAGCTCATACCAAGAACTAACTTAGTTGGTCTTTAAGGTGCTACTGGAAGGATTTTTTTTATTTTGACTATGGCAGACCAACACGGCTACCTATCTGTAACAGTTTTATATAGCTAGTTATTTTATATAAAAACAGGACCACCAATCATTTCTGACCCCGCAATGACACTGAGGGCACCTTTTTGGCAGACCGAACTGTTTACTACTAGCCGTCTGAGAACAAAGGGACTGATACCAGGGACTTAACTTCACATTTGTATTGTTTTCAGAAATTGGAGGCAGACTTTCCTTGGAGCACCAAAGAGCTGGAGCTTGTGTTTGATGGCCTGGATACTGACAGCAAGGGCTACTTAACCACAGAAGAGTTCACTGAGGGGCTTAGTATGCATTGCTTTAGTGTGTTTACGTTACACTGATGGGGCTGATAATGTGCAATGTTTGTCTGCAATCCTATGCACACCGTACTGGGCAGGAAGCCCCCATTTTCAGGGAAGTGCAGAAGTTTGGAGCAATGGTTGCTGTGCAAAGTATTGCAGCAGCATCCACATTATTATTATTATTATTATTATTATTGTTGTTGTTGTTGTTGTTGTTGTTGTTGTTGTTGTTTTATTAGTAGTGGTCACTCTCTTCGCAAAAGTGATTCAAAGCAAGTTACAGAAACAAACATGGAAAATAAGAGTAAAAACAACCTAAAATGCTCGCCAATAAAAGAGCGAGTCCAACTCAACCCAACCCACTGAAAAGATAAGCAGAAGATTAACATCCAAAAAGCATGGGTCAGTGAAAATATATGGGGTCCAAAAACAGATAGGGATGGCATCAAGCATGCCTTCCTGGGGAGAGCATCCACATACAGGAGCTACCATGGAGAAGGCCTGTTCTTGTGTTGCCAACTTCTGCACCTCCCTTGTGGGAGGCATAAAAAATTCCAGCCTGTATCTGCTGCCTCCGTCGCCTATTTAATCCAGATTTACCCTTTCCGGGTAAAACAATCCAACCAGGAAAAGGAAAACGCCCACTGTTGCCTGCCAATGACCTGCCCACAATATTAAGCCTCTGTCTGGAAGCCTCTTGATTCTGACTGTCTGTCTAAATAAACACGAGGATCAGCAGAGTGCTTGTGGCAGTTGCTCTGGTTCAGCATGTCTCGTCGTAGGTATTTATTTGGTCCTAGGGGCCAAATATGGGACGCGGGTGGCACTGTGGGTTAAACCACAGAGCCTAGGACTTGCTGATCGAAAGGTCGGCGGTTCGAATCCCCGCGGTGGGGTGAGTTCCCGTTGTTCGGTCCCAGCTCCTGCCCACCTAGCAGTTCGAAAGCACCCCTAAGAGCAAGTAGATAAATAGGGACGCTTTCTAGCAAGAAGGTAAACGGCATTTCCGTGTGCGGCGCTGGTGCTGGCTCGCCAGATGCAGCTTCGTCACGCTGGCCATGTGACCCAGAAGTGTCTTCGGACAGCGCCGGCTCCCGGCCACTTGAGCGAGATGAGTGCGCAACCGTAGAGTCGGTCACGACTGGCCCTGACGGGCAGGGGTACCTTTACCTAGGGGCCAAATACTGCTTTGAAACTGTTCTGTATTGCACCATGTCTGTCCAGAGGTGTGATTTTCATTGTCTATGTGGCAGGGTATTTTCTGAGCTCACAGACGGTGGCAAGAGCGCACCGAAAGAGAAAGATGCCTTCCGTAAAGGCTCCTACCCACCTGTCTCTGGAGGAAGCTGACACAGAGGAGCAAATGTGCTTTAAGGCCTTCCTAAACCAACTGGGAGCTGACAACATCTTTGAAGAGTAAGTGCCTGCAAACCTTTATACTGAATCTCACAACACAGGATCCAGGCAGAGGAGGAATAGGGAATAAGTGCAAGAGTTTTGGTGTTGAATTCTGCACTTAAGCTTGAGTTACTATATGGGTTGTGGAAGTGGAAAGTCTGTAGGAAAATGCTCTGGATCTTGATCTGGGAGAAGAGACAGTGGAAGAGGACTGGAAAAAGTTTAAAGACTATCTACAAAAATATTGTAAGCTGTATGAATGTTAAGAAGATGCAGGTCTGAAAACAGCATGGCACCAGTAACTTAAGTGTAAAAAAAATTGAGAATAAGTGATGTTTAAAAACAAAGATAAAAATTGGATATATTATGTCTAAATTAATTATTTAAGTATTTGATTAAAACGTTTAAAATTGGAGATATAATATGTGAAAACTATAAAATAAGACTCGAATTACGGTGATAACTTGCTGATTATAATTCTTATTTGGGAACGCATGAAAGGGAGACGTGAGGAAGTCCAAAATGTTATAGAAATATGATTTCTGGACATGTGATTATGTTCTTTGATTTTTCTGTTTTTATTTTTCTTTTTTTCTTTTTTTTGTTTGTGTTGTACTTTTTGTGTTTGATGACCTATTGTTGAAAACCTTAATAAATATCTTTATAAAAAAAAAAGGAAAATGCTCTGGATCTTGAAGATCATGCTTCAACACCCTGAGTTAAGGAAGTAGCTCTTGGGGCTTGAAAGCTGGGATTAGTCCTACCATTAGGTAAAGGGAGGCAACCACCTCAAGTGCTGTGATAAAAGTGCTGTGGGTACAAGCACAAAATGGCTGCCATGGGAAGCAAAAAAGAAAAAGAAAAAAAAGAGGTGATGGTACTTGATACCAATAGGTACACTCACAAAAAGGCAACAGTACTAATTAATATGGCCTAGACACTTTCATATTTTATCTACTAATTAGTTATTTTCAAAGTGACACACATGGCGATAAGAGGTATTTCAGCTTTCGCAATAGCTGCTTTACAGCCTTATTGATCCACATGCTTGTTCTTAGGAAGAAACAAAACTGCTCTCAGATCCTAAGAACAGTTGAGACAGGCTGTCCCGATTGAGAGGTCCCCTGAGGATTCAGGTGGATAAACAGAATATTCGCTGGAAAATGAGACAATCTTCTTTCTTGCAGCCAGTCAGAAATCTGGAAGATTTGGGTGCAGCTCCGACAGGATGAGCCACATCTGCTGGGAAACCTGAAAGAATTCTTGGCTAAAATGACACACTTGATCAAAGAATCGAGGGGCGCAAAAGAGACACTGCAGTTAATACTGAAAACGTAGGTCACTGGATGTACAAGTGAAGCGCGGAAACTGCTTTTGTAAATGCAGCTTTCTGGAATGGGTAGAAAGACTCCAGGAAAAGGGAATTTGGAACCCAAACGATAGAAAAGGTTTGAGTGTTTGCATTTGCAGAGAGAAGAGGGGGGCATACATAGCTCAACAGAAGAGGCTGTGGCTTTCCTTCAGAAAAGTGTTCCCCAAGCTGGTGCTCTTCAGGAGTTTTGCAGTGTAGCTCCCACCAGCCAGCAAAGCCTTGCTGGACAAGTCTAATGGACGTTATAGTGCAACATATCTGAAGGGTACTAGGTTGGGAAAGGCTGTTGTGGAAAGGCACAGGCAGACCTAGCGGACAGTTAGGTTGGTCCCAGCCAAGGGCACAGGCTGGGGGCAGCACAAAAATTGCGCCTTGGATGGGGAATCTGGCCTCAGTGGGGAATCTGGCCACTGGCATGGACCTTCACAGCAGCCCTCCCCGGTCAGCCATCAGTGTTGACAGTTTGTGCAGCGGGGCTCCCCATGAGGGCACCTCTACTTGGCCCTGTGGCTGTTGTTCCCTGCCCTCTGCTCACCTGGCTAGCCCTGAGAGTGGCCTTTCAGCAGATGTGGTGACTGAGAAATGTCAGGCGAGGCTTTTAATTTACCACTGCTGATTCGCTTTCCCCTGGTTTCTTTCCCACCTTGACCAGCTTCCAGCACATGCACCCCTGCATGTTTACCCCAGAGAGCAAGGGTCATTGACTTAAGCGTGGCGCTGTGGGTTTACCACAGAGCCTAGGACTTGCCGATCAGAAGGTCAGCAGTTCGAATCCCCACGATGGGGTGAGCTCCCGTTCCTCAGTCCCTGCTCCTGGTCAGAAGGTCCTGCCTCTGGCTTCCCAGATTTAGGCTGCTATCATGTGTACCCACTTTCCTGGGAGTAGGCCGCATTAAACTTGGCGGGATTTACTTTTGAGTGTACATTTAGAGGATTGTGCTGTTAAACACCCAGTTTAAGAATCATTTGTAATGATTGAATTATGTCAATCTTTTTCTGGAGCTGGGCGGGAGGTGCTGATACATCTCCTTGCTAAGGGAGCCCAGGTATGGCTCTGGTCACAGGTTCAATTCCTGTCATCTCCTTTTAAAGAATCATAATCTCAGCATAATTTTCCAGTCCTGGCCTGACACGGAGCCATGTTGAGATCAGCAAATGAAGGGGCCTGGGGCCAATTCTGCTCTCTTAAGGCACATGGGTAGGCACTGTGGTTCTTTCCAGATACTGCAGGCACAGGCTTTGACTCCCATCCTCCAAGAACGTTGGCCAGTCTGGCTGGTGCTGATGTGAGCTGTAGCCCATAACGTTTGGAGGGTAACCGTGTCACCCACCTTTAAACAACTCTGCTTTAAAGCCTTCTTGTTTGCTCCCCTGCACTAGACGAGTGGCTGATCACAACAAGGAGGTGCAGCAGTTATATGAGGAGCTGGAACAGCAAATAGACAAGGAGACAAGACGGCTGCAGCTTGAGGTTGGTGCATAACTGGATCATGTGTAATTCCTCAGATTTATGAGAAGGGGTGTGCTGAGTTTTCCTTTTAAGTTCCTGCCCTCTCCCAAAAGCTCAGGGTGGATCACACCATTTAAATCACCATTTAAATCCTCGTTAACAACACATGATGGTGTTGTTCTAGTGCTACACAATGACCCCAGGGGCAGATGCCTCATCATAAGACAGTCAGCAGGAGAGAGAGCTGTGAAAAAGGACTCTGATCCAAAACATGGAGAAGGAATAAGGCTGCAATCCTATGCGGAAGTAAGCCCCCTCGAACTGAATGGGGCTTGTTTCTGAGTAGACGTGTAAAGGACTGTACTGTAATCGTCTTTCTTTCTAGAAAGCATGTTCTCAGAACCCTTGTGCGGGCAGAGGAGAACAATTCCAATATAGCCAGCACCACCTGCAATTAGGGGTGGAAGGACCTGTCAATTCCAGTTCTCACACTTTCTCATTATTATTCTTTTGAGTCTTAAATTCAGTTTGCCACATTTTGCAACAACCTGTGCTTAAAAAAAGAACCCTCATGAAAATTCACTAGCAGTTTAGGACAAAGTTCATAGATGCCTGCCTGATTTCTTATGGGAGGGGGCACCACTGAGTTGGGCCCACTGAACTGAAGACATGGCTCCTCGTTGACATGAATTGTTCTTCAGATCCATGGGGAACTAAGACGATACTCTTAGGCAGTACTCCCCCCCCCCCGAAAAATAGGTGCTGGGACTCACCTTGAAGTTGTTACAGTAAGTGCCACATTTTTTAGCAGCAAAACAAAAAAAGAGGTGCCCGTACTGTGTACTCTTTAGTACCCCTTGGAAAAAAGCAGTGCTCTCAGGTCTTTGGCAAACATCTCCCTCCCCAAATATATCTAATATTTGCATGTAGCTGGCTCTCTTAAGGTGACTATTCTCCATTATGAAAATTTCACTTGTAGGATTTTTAAAAAAAGGATATTATAACACTTATAATGCCAGGGGCCTTCAGAGTTCCTGATTTCTTATAAAACGGCAAAAAATATTAACATTTGACTATACACAGTGTGGTTTGGCTTGATGTCATTGCACAATGGGAAATTCAAAAAACCAACCAGCCATATAACACTTCACACAAGGCACTAAAATGTCACGCTATTTGTTCCATCTGTGAATGCAGAAATTGCATGTATATTGTAGTCAGAGTAGGTTTCATTCCCCTTCCTCCCTGCATTATTCTATAATATAATAATATAATATAATATAATATAATATAATATAATATAATATAATATAATATAATATAATACAATATAATATAATATATAGAATCTAGATACTAACAGCAAACTCATTATCCAAATATGGATCTTTATGTAGACAAACCACTAGTATCCACTCTGAAGAGGGAGATATCAGAAGGCTTAGGAGAATCCCAAAGTTTGGATAAGTACAAAAATATGTAGAATAAAATTCAGGGTAGGGGGAACCCCAAAACAGCTCAGTGGGGATTGAACATGCCTAGTGGGCACAGAATGCTGAGCAGGGGAATGGTGTGGAAACGGAATGGAGTATCCTGAAAAAGGATACGGTTGTCTGGAAGCATGAACAAGAGCAAACCATGCTGCAACTTTTTGTTGCATGCTCTATTTGTGCTTTGACTCAAATGCAAACAAGCTTCATGTGTGAACGTTCCCTGGAAAGCTATAGCTTCACCACCTTTGTTTATTGCAGAGTAAAACCCAAAGCCAATTCCTCAGCGTGGAGATGAAAGAACTGTTGGATGCCAGGGAAAGGGAAATACAGCATTTCCTCGATGTTCAAAAAGAGGTAAGGTTATCCATGTGACATGAGGAAACAGCACCACCTACTGGAAGCATCTCCTCTGGCTAAAGCATTTAAAGCCAACAAAACCATCATCCCCATGTAGGGTTGCCATATGTCCTCTTTTCCCAAGACACATCCTCTTTTTCATAATGAGAATCTCCATAGCTTCAAGTTAAAAGTTGAAGTCGGCAAATGTGTCCCCTTTTTTGCTCTTCAAAATATGGCAACCCTACACACACAGCTGCTTGCAGTGTGGCTGAATATTTCTGATATAATCAACATGATTTGACAACAAATGACCTCCTGCCAGTGGCGTAGCGTGGGGGGTGCCAGGGGTGCCGGCCGCACCGGGCGCAACATCTGGGGGGGGGCGCGCTCGCTGCCTCTGGAGTCGCCGAAGAGCCTCGGGCGCAGGCTGTAGCGGAGCCGCATGTCTCGCGGAACCGACGAGCTGTGCGCGCGTCCGGGCTGAAGGCGCCCGGCAGGCAGCGGCTCTCAGCGCTCGCCGTGGAGGACGCGCCAGGCAGCCCCTCCTCACAGCCCCGCTTCCGCCGGTGCTGCTGCAGCTGCTGGGCCGTTGCATTTTCCTCGCCTCTCTGCCCCCCCTCCTCCTCCGGGCAAGCGGCGTCGTTTGGGCGGCAGCGCCAGCGGCAACTCGCAGGTTAGGGGTTAGGGGGGCACAAATTACTTGCCTTGCCCCGGGTTAGGGGGCGCAAATTACTTGCGTTGCCCCGGGTGCTGACAACTCACGCTACACCGCTGCCTCCTGCTGTTGTTGGACTACCAATCCCATCAAAGGATGGGAACTGTAGTCCAGCCATATCTGGGTACACTGCAGTGCTTCCAATTACTCAGGGACCATGGCCTTGTTTCACTGAAAAATCTCTCACACCATTGTCCAGTAGTGATGTATGGAAGTGAGAGCTGGACCATAAAGAAGGCTGATCGCCGAAGAATTGATGCTTTTGAATTATGGTGCTGGAGGAGACTCTTGAGAGTCCCATGGACTGCAAGAAGATCAAACCTCTCCATTCTGAAGGAAATCAGCCCTGAGTGCTCACTGGAAGGACAGATCGTGAAGCTGAGGCTCCAATACTTTGGTCACCTCATGAGAAGAGAAGACTCCCTGGAAAAGACCCTGATGTTAGGAAAGATGGAGGGCACAAGGAGAAGGGGACGACAGAGGATGAGATGGTTGGACAGTGTTCTCGAAGCTACGAACATGAGTTTGACCAAACTGTGGGAGGCAGTGGAAGACCAGTGCCTGGTGTCCATGGGGTCACAAAGAGTCGGACATGACTAAATGACTAAACAACAAAATTGTCCAGGCACAATAGGGTGTGATGTTTGATACCCTGAGATAAGGCACTCCAGGAAGAAGAATCCTGGGACCTATAGTTTACGTTTCACAGAACTACAATTCCTAGCACCTTTAACCAACTACAGTTCCCAGGATTCTCCTTTCTGGAAGGGAGAGGAAATGTGCTTTCAATGTATGATGTGAATGCAGCACTTGTTAGCCTTTGGCCCTGGTCAAAATGGCTTCAGTCTCCAGTGTGTGAGAAAGACAGAGAATGTGAATCAAATGCAAGGCAGATATTTTCAGCCGTTTCAGTGCTTTTCTACTGACCACCTGAACATAGCTGTCAACATTTCCCTTTTTTTAAAGGAAATTTCCTTTATTCCAAATAGGATTCCTCGCAAGAAAAGGGAAAAGTTGACAGCTATGCACCTGAAAGGAGTTTGAGAACCTCATGTCTAAGAGGCTTCACCATTTTACTTGTAGACGGGTCTAGCCCATGCAGAAGATAGACAAGTAATAAAGTAAATAAATTGAAATGTCAATCTCACATTTTCTGCAAGGTTCTTCCCCCATTTTTATCCTCACAAGAAGAACCCCATGAATGTAAGTTAGACTGAGAGACTGTGACTCTGTGAGTTTTGAATCCTGTTCTTCTTCTAGGTACTAGTCTAGCACTGTAACCACCACACTGCTAGTTTTCTTTTACTGCATTGAACACTTTCTATATTCCTTTCTCAGCTTGAGACACAGTTTCTCAGCCTTACAGAAAAGCAGCATGTGGCCAGTACCCAAACCCAGGAGCTCAAACAAACCAACATGGCCCTTGAGGTCCAGCTACAAAAAACCCTCAATCAGCTTCAAAAGACCCAAAGGCAACTGGATTTCATGAGGGGTAGAGTATCTCAGTTACACAAAGAAGAGAGGTAAGTCCTAACCACCACAGTGTCACCTTTTTTTGGGGTAGAGAACCCCTTTTGTAGCCTAACTTGTGGCAGCTATTTCATTTGAAGGCTTTCCAAGGTTCAACAAACTAGCTTTGATCTGGTGGAAAAGAGAGTGGCTTCCCCAGATACACTTGCACTGGGAACTAAGTGTTGCATCATCAGAACACCTACGGCCCCTGACATTTGTTCATTCTATCCATTAGTCAGATTTGATGATGAGGTAAAAGCAGAATAGCTCAGCAGACTGGACTATTTGCTGCCCCTTGGAAAGGTTGGTGGTGGTTAGGCTATTTTGGCCATTGCTTCTGTCAGGGATACCTCTTTCTGAGGTACACCTCTCAAAAGATGTCACTTTTCCAAAAAAGCTACAGCATAAATTGAGTGGAGCAGTTCCACTGTCCCTCACAGCCCCCTTGAGATAACATGCACTTCCTGCTTGCACTGTCCCACTTCCTGTTGGTACCATTCCATTTCCTGTTGGCATCCTGCCATCCTCAATATATGCCGTTACATGCATTGCAGCACTATTGCTGCTACTAGGCTTGTGCCCCTGTAGAAGCAACTCATTTTAGTATACAGGGACAGTGACCATGTATCCCTTCTTTCCTTGGCAGTGGCAGATCGCCAGAGGAAGTCTCTGTCAAGACTGCTCAGAGTCAACAGGTACTTCTTAATTGTTCACCTTGCATCCTTTGTCAATCAGAACTGACCTCCCCCCCAAAGGGGTGGCACCATAATTAGCAACCTAAGTGTTGCCCTGGAAAGGCTGCCTAGCTATGAGTACTGTATATTAATGCATCCAACATAGTGCTTTCAACCAGCAGGTAGGATTATGGGAGAATCTAAGCTCTCATGAACCCTGGGGATAGTATCTAGCACTCTACATGTATAGTAGCACCATTAGAGAAATCTGGTTACATTAAATCAGGCTTCCCCAAGCATCTGTTAACCAATGTACATTTTTTTCTTCTGAACCGAAATTGGAGGCACACTTCACTCAAACTATCCAAAATGATTAATGCAACACAATCCTTGTGCATATTTACTTGGGAAGTAAGGCCCCTTAAGTTCAAGAGTGTGTGTAGAGAATTGCAACCTTAGATAGTGCTCCTATGCACACTTACCTGGGAATAAGTCCCACTGAGGTCAATGGGGCTTCTATTGGAGTCTTTTATATAGTAACTGATTTTATAAAACTTATATACCACTTGATTGTAGAAAACCCCCTCAAAACGGTGTGTAGACATGCATAGGGATTTACAGAGGTAAAAGAGACCAATTTTCATTAGAGGCTTTCTCCCATATCTCTAAATAAAAAAAATCCTTCCTGTAGCACCTTAAAGACCAACTAAGTTAGTTCTTGGTATAAGCTTTCGTGTGCATGCACACTTCTTCAGATACACAGATCCCATATCTCTGCATGAGTCAGTGTTCTGGACATGCCTTCTGTGCACTGCAGATAGAGGCAAAACCAGAGCAGTGACTTGTGATGAGATTCATCAGGCAGCCTCTTCTAAGTGTGAGCGATTCAGTTGCATGTCTGTATCAGGACTGACCCAGTCTCTCCTCCCCCCACATGTGTGATTAGAAATAGGCAAGGCCAGTGCAGTAGATCATGCAGAGATTCAACAGGCATCCTCCCCCATAAGTGGATACTGAAATTGGTAGTAAGTGATCCTTATTTCTTTTTCTGCCATTGTCCCATTGTGATTCTTCTAAGGGTCATCTGAGTGCAAATGAGATGAGCTCCTCTGAATTGGTAGGAAAATTTGGATACAATCCACTGGACAGCTCTGCTCAGAAGTAAGTACCAAATACTCCTTTAATACATTTAAGTGAGGAATGCTAGTGGCAGTGGTCTTCGTTGAAGCTGGGTCCATGCTCTGGCACTGAAGCAGTTACGTTATTTCTATCTGCAGCCCTGATATTCTCATGACCTTTCACATACGCCGCACCCAGAAAGCCAAATGCATGTTTGAAAAGTATCCTGGGGCCAAACGGATTAGATTAGATCAGATTTAATATTTGTAGGCAGCTTTGCCAATGACAAAGCTGATCTCAAAGTGGTTCAAGAACAATAAACAGAGCTTCCCCCACTGACATTCCATCATTAGACAATTAATAATAATAATAATAATAATAATAATAATAATAATAATAATAATAATAAATGTCCCACCACATTACCAAGACATTGCCATTAAAGGGTTGCCAGCCCCAAGGTGAACCCAGTACATTCATTTGTTTTGTCTGCCTAGCTCTTGAAGAATGCCTCAAAATTAACTTTGGCAGAATTTTTAGCTCTCCCCCATAAAATCAAAATACTGCTTATCAGTGGATTGTAAGAAGAGCCATGGAAACAGACAGAGTTTAGAGCACGGTTGATCTTGAAGATTCTCATATTCTTTAGCGGTTTAATAAATGCCCTGTTACCTCATTTTTGTGGAATGACTCTTAGTTTACCAACACGTTTCTCTTTGGCCTTTTGATATACATTACTGCTTTCATCCCTCACTGTGTTTATAAGAAGAAACATGCATGTTAGAAACACATATACTCAGTCTTTACTCTGCGAAAGCAGCAAAAATAAGAGCCCAGAAGTCTTGCTGGTGGTTGAGTTAGCATTTCATAGGCCCATGAGATCTTGATGTTCTCCAGCAGGAATTGTGCGCTACTAAGGCCTTGTTTCTTACTTTCCTTATCTTGTACTGAATGAGTGCTGCTCTATCCATCATTTCCTCATAGGGCACCTGGTGGTGTGGCATCAATGGCCAAAGCCGACTCAGAATCTAGAACTACTAGAGTGATCTCCATTGAAGAGGATCCTTGGGTAGACTCCATTGTAGAACCAGAAAAATATTTCCCACAGGAAGTTGTGGACCAAAGCTCTTTGCTTAGAGAGCTGAATGATGCCATAGCAGCAGTAAACAAGGTGTCTGAATCATCAAACAATCCACAAATAGATAACTTTGGTTTTCAGTTCTTGGGCCAAATTAGAGAGAATGGAAATTCTCAGCAAAGAAAAATGCAGGAAAAAATAACTCCATATGATGCTAGCTCCAGAAACCGCGATCTGCAGAAGAGAAGCGCTGAGGCTCTTCCTGGTCGAGCTTCATGGCAAAGAGATGCTCTACTTCAAGAAAGACTAACTTGTGCTCCGGAGGTGAAGAATGCAAACATCTCTGAGCCAAGAAGGGAAGTCAAAACTCTAGAGTCAAAGCAGAGAGGATGTATTCTTGTTCCTGAAGTGCAGTCTTCTGTTTATAAAGAGTTGACAAGTCCAGCCGGTGACTATAAAGAAGACTCGATGCAAGGAAAGACTCTCATTTTAGAACAGGCAATCCAACTTCACGAGCAAGTTTTAAAGTGCAGTGGTATCAGCCGGACTCAATGGCCACCTGCAGATTCTGAGCTGAGAGTGGTAAAGCAATCTCCAGAAATTAAAACATCAGAGAAAAAGATACCTGAGACTCAACACCCATCAGTGGAAGATACGCCGCCTGCTCATTCCTCACCCAGAATAGCCCTACCGAAGTTGGATGAAAGATGTGAGCCAGAGATCTCCGTTTTCCAAAACCACCAGTTAGAGAATATGCTTCAACCAGAGATGCAAACACAAACCACGGAGGGTCTAGAAGTAACATTATCAGAAGACAAAAGAGAAGGATGCATGGATTTGCCAGGGTGTAGGAAGAATCAAGAGGTCAAGGTTGAAATGGATGAGGAAACAAATGTCAAAGCAGAAGCTGCAGACTATCCAGTGGATGTGGATGCAAAAGAAACTTCTAAAGACACTGCAGCTGTTTGCTTTTGTCCAGACCACGTGTATAACGTGCTCTTTGTTGGAGACTCTAATGTTGGCAAAACGTCTTTTTTGCACCGACTGCAAGATGATTCCTTCGATGCAAATATGACTGCGACTGTAGGTATGAATCCATCTTTCACCAGCAGGTAACAAAAGACACTGGGTTGTCTTTCCTATTGGAGCCAATTCCTAGGGGCCAAGGGGGCTTTGCCCCCCAATAAGATATTTGAGGGAGCCAGGACCCCCCCAGATTGATGGGGATTGCCATTCAAATGGTGTGTGTGCACTGCATCATGCGATCAATTATGCAGGATGGGGCTTACCTGCCCCCCCATATTTTATTCAAGTTGGCACCCCCACCCCTAGGCTAGACGTGTTTTTATTTCTAAGGCTCCCAGCCTCATGGGGTGTGTTGTCTCTGTTCTAATTTCAGTGAGCATTTGTGTATATTGGATATACAATATAACACTCCAATATTAGAGATTGACCTGCATTTTTCTTATTGTTGGTATTATTTTGCTTGAAGTTTTACTTTTGAAAAGAATATCACCAGAGATATTCCATTATTTTCCACAATTGAGCATGGTTTTCTTAAAAGAAAACATTCACTTGAAGGTAAGAGCATGGTTTTAGATTGAGAGGAACCAAGTGGGAGTTGAGCGACCGATTCTCTTGTAAGTCTGTTGCAGGCATCTGCATAACCAAAAGCAAATTAGAAGACATAATTCATTTTCCTCCCCTATTTGGGGCTGGGGAACACCACCCAGATCACTGTTTGTCTGCATATGCAAGGTAATTGGTCCTAGGGCGCATTCTAAAGGCATGCAATGTCATAACTTTGCTTAAGCTAAGTAGGTATCGGTCTGGTCAGTGTCTAGATGGGTGATTGCCTGGGAACAATACACCCACTAACTTGGGTTCTGTGAAGACAGGTGAGACATAAATGTAACAGAATTGAAACAAATAAATAGTTCAAAGGTTTTTTTTTAACTCTCCCTGTGTTAAGACAACTACCTCCAAAGCCTTGCTAAGCTGGCAAATACACAGAGTCATACCAAGAATCAGCTCAAGCTTTTTCAACAGCCCTTGGGCAAGATGTCCTTGGTGGGCTCTCTTCCCTGAGTTGGTCTACCTCCTTTGCTGTCCCATCTCCCTCTGGGCTCACATTTGCACAACTGCCCAGAGAGAGAATGCAAAGCCAACTGAAGGATGCTGCTCTGCCTCCTCACTCTTGTCGCTTCATGCATGCTCAGAGAGGGGAGCGACAGGAAGGACTAGAAGTAGCAGGGCTAGTAGGAGGCTCTGGGGTGACAATGATCCCCCTGCAAGGGCCTTTGCCTTGGCAGATGCCCAGCTACGCCTACTCCTGATGCCTGACCTCCTCTGTCCCACCCCAGGCCCCGTCAGTAAGTTAAATTTAACCAAATGGCCACAAGGGGTCCCAATCCCAATGTAATTTGAGCCATGTAGAAATTCAAAGGACTGCAGCAGGAAGAGTATTTTTTATCCCTAGGGCATTTCCAGCTCGTTTCCTCCTAGCGTGGCCTTTTTTTATTTGTATGAAGGTTAGTCAACTCTAAAATAGAAGGAAGTCAAATCCATTACTCCGTGTCAGGTTTTACACCTGCAAAATTCAGATAATAAAACTGAACAAGTTTCTCAGTGTTCTGCTACCTTTGCTTTTATTAATCTCCCCAAAATTCAGGGATGGAAGTGCTAGAGCCCCGCTGCGTTTTATTATCAGTACAGTTCCAGCTTGCGCTTTTCAGCTCTTTGAAGTGGTTGGAGATGTGAAGTGAACTTGATTGTAAATGGCTCCAATGTATCCCTTAGGAATGGACTATCGAATCAAAAACCTCTTTGTGGATAACAAGTGCTTTGCTTTACGCCTGTGGGACACAGCCGGCCAAGAAAGGTAGTGTAAGGTGCTGCATCTAGAAAAAGAAAGAAAGAAATTATAAAAATGTTGCATAAAAAGTACACATTTCTCCCCAAAACAGATACTACAGTATCACCAAGCAGTTCTTCCGCAAGGCTGATGGAGTTGTATTGATGTATGACATCACCTCAGTACATAGCTTTGCAGAGGTGAGGTACTGGATGAATTGTATCCAGGTAAGGAGAACAACTCTCTTCCATTATTGGTTGGTTTTTGTTTTCCCTGCTTTAGCTCTTGGTGATTGGGTGATTGCATTGTTGAGTTTGGACAATGCAGTCCTGTGTGTGTTTAATGAGAGGTTTAACTGCGTGGGTGGCACTGTGGGTTAAACAACAGAGCCTAGGGCTTGCCAATCAGAAGGTCAGTGGTTCAAATCCCTGCGACGGGGTGAGCTCCCGTTGCTTGGTCCCTGCTCCTGCCAACCTAGCAGTTCGTAAGCACAAAGTGCAAGTAGATAAATAGGTACCACTCCGGCGGGAAGGTAAACGGTGTTTCCGTGTGCTGATCTGGTTCACCAGAAGCAGCTTAGTCATGCTGGCCACATGACCCGGAAGCTGTACGCCGGCTCCCTCGGCCAATAAAGCGAGATGAGTGCTGCAACCTCAGAGTCGTCCGCGACTGGACCTAACTGTCAGGGGTACCTTTACCTTTACCTTTTAAGTCTCACTGCATTCAGTTATGTTTTCTTCCAGTAAAGGTGCTGAGGATTGCAGCCTTATCCACCTCTCTGTGGTGTTATTCCCATGCCATGGGCTTAGCCAAGGGGGGCAAGGAGGGGCAGCTGCCCTCCCAAATCAATAAAAATACATAGCTATCCGAGGTTCTGCCCTGCCACCAACAAAAGGCCTGCCTCCCTTAACAAAAGGCCTGCCTCCCAAAAAACACCAAAAATCCTGGTTACGCCCATGTCCCGTGTGGCTACAACTGCGGACCTGATTAACAACAGTACATGCTGAGTCATCATGAGATACATTTGCTGACTCGTTCTTGTCATGGAAGTTGCAAACTAGAAAAATCCGTACTGCTTTTTTTAGTATATATTCTAGAAAGTGCATGATTGGTAATTAAAATAGCAAAGGGTCCATGATTGTTAGAACTAACAGATGCTGGAAAAGTACAGATGCTGGAACATACATGAGTGCTTTTGCTTGGCTAGAATGTCTCACTGAACTGCAATAATGCCTTTTTTTTTGCTTGTGTGGATGAAGGATGGAGAGTTTTGTGTGTGTAGAAACGTCTGGCTTTTGCATGGTTGGAATGTACTCTACTATACAAAGGTAAGAGTCAGATCTGTTGCTATGCCCATTCTTGCCTCTGGCCACACCCATCATGGCCATGCGGTCCCCAGAAGGTTGCTCAGAAAGAAGTGTGGCCTTTGGGCTGAAAAGGGTTTCCCATCCCTGGGACAGAATGTTGAACTAGAATGCCTTAAATCAAATCCTGGGCAAGAAAATTCCTTCACCCATAAAATGGGGGCCATTCCTGGTCAGTCTGACCTTCACAAGACCGTTATGAAGTTTTATTTATTTGATTTTTTAGTCACTTTTCTACCACAGAGTGACCCAAAATGACTTAACGTTAAAACCAATTGAAAACATCTAATAATTTTTTTAAAAGCACAAATTTTTAAACAGACGCAACAGATCAGGACTTACTGATCTCACTAAAAGAGGCCACAATACCACCCTTAAAATTAAGAGCCAAGAGGTGCGTAAAGAGAAGAGTCTTTGCCTGACACCTAAAGAAAAAGACAGCACTGAATAGAGCATTCTACAAGTAGGGGCCACCACTGAAAAGGCCCAAGCTCATGTTGCTACCCCCCAAACCTCTTGTATAGGGGGCAGATGAAAAAGGGCTCAGATGATGACTGGATTTATGCCAGGATGTGGGGAGAGGCGATCCTTGAGACCCGAGCAGCATTAGGCTTTATAGGTCAAAACCAGCACTTTGTATTGATCCTGGAAACAAATTGGTAGACTGTGCAGTCCTGCTAGAATTAATGCTATATGTTTAGACTGTCTGCCCCATAATTCTATGCCACAGAATTCTATACCATCTGCAGTTTCCAAACCACTGTTTGATGAAATATGGGGAAGATTTTGCCTATTCTAAGAGATATGGCGACTCAGGTATCTAAAATATGGATGCAAAAATGAGTTGAGAGAAGAGGACCTCTCATATTTTCAACGTACTTTGATTTCCTTAATTGTCAGGAACTAGGAAGGATTATTTTGCAGCCTATCCTATTTGTAGCCTCTGTAGAAATGCAATAGACGGTCCTTTATTGCTGTCATTTTGGCTTCAGCTCATATTTGAAGAAGCATGTGCGTTTCTTCACAGGAAGGAGCAGAAGGTGGAGTTGTTATCCTTCTGCTTGGTAACAAAACAGACTGCGCTGCAGAAAGAAGAGTCTCTTCAGAGGACGGTGCATACTTGGCCAAGGTCTACCCTTAAGTTTTCCTCTTATCTTTGTAATTCCTTCTCCCCTGAGACTGGCAAACCAAAACAAAGCCAGAATAAATTAAAAGTAATATAATGTAGTGCTGCTTTTGAGGTTGATTGATTTAGGCCAGAGGCATAGGAAAAAATCAAATGCACATATATGACTCATGTGTTCACCTATGGCTTGGAAGTGACCACAAAATCATAATGCTCTCTTCCTCCGATTGCTTTTTTTGCTTCTCTTAACTAAATCCAATTGTGCTTAACGACATCAGGATGTAGGAAGAGCCCTGCGGGATCAGGCCCCAAGCCCGTTTAGTCCAGCTTCCTCTTTCCAACATTGGTCAGCCAGGCGCCTGTAGGAAACCTACTAGGATATTAGCTTAGTAGAACTGTGCAGCTTGTGATCCTCAGCAACTTAGTTGCAAGGATCACATGGATTCTTGATTACCAGTTGTAGCTGACAAAAACAACATTTTGAGGGCAAAAACCACCACACAGTTAAGAAACAAACTAACATGCATGGATTTTTACTGGGTGGGTGGAGTTGCCATTAAGATGGTGGTCAGGAGTCTTGGGACCTCATCAAGAGATTCTGATGCTCTGGTATAGGTGAACATGTGGGGTTTGCAGGTCTCATTCCGCGTTTTTCTCCATAGGCAATGGCATGGGGGGGGGGGGGGACAGCGACAGGCTGCCTTTTATATCTTTTTTAGGGATGCAGGTGGCTCTGTGGTCTAAACCACTGAGCCCCTTGGGCTTGCTGATCAGAAGGTCAGTGGTTCAAATCTGCTCAATGGGGTGAGCTCCCCTTGCTTTTTCCCGGCTTCTGTCAACCTTGCAGTTCGAAAGCATACCAGTGCAAGTAGATAAATGGGTACTGCTGTGGCGGGAAGGCAAATGGCATTTCCGTGCGCTCTGGCACTCATCAGGGTGTCCCGTTGCACCAGAAGCGGTTTAGTCATGACCCAGAAAGCTGTCTCCAGTTCCCTCGGCCTAAAAGTGAGTTGAGTGCCACACCCCATAGTCGCCTAGGACTTAACTGTCCACAGGTCCTTTACCTTTACCTTATATCTTTTAAACCATGCACCTTCATCTGAGTCTTGACTCTTTTATGAAGAGGTAGGATAACTTTGATGGAGAAGTACATTGGACTAGTATTTTGCACTCCATGGGCCCAAATGTCATGAATAATTTGCTCTGTCTGTGGATATGCAGTAGCAAAATTTGCCAAGATAATTTGGTCAAAGATGAGATGTCAGGGGTAGGATGGATCTCTACAGCAGGAATAGAGTCATGTTTGATCGTGTTCATGGTAAAAATGTGTAGCTACGAGGTCAGGTGGTGGAGCTGAAAGTTGTTGTGTTTCCCCAATTAGGCATAATGTTTTTCAACTACAACTGCTTTAAAGGATGTGCATTTGTTTGTTTTGCTCTCATATTTTTTTTTGCCAGGAGTATGGACTCTCATTTAATGAATGCAGCGCTGCCTTAGGTCAGAATGTGACTGAATCCATGGTCAAATTGGTAAGGTGGGTAACTGGTGGCTCTTCAGCAAATAGCATGGACTTGGTGTGGCATGGGAGCTGCAGCAGATGGTGTGGTGGGGCTGTGTCATTCACCAGGTCTCTGTACAGCTGAGTTGATTCAGCATACTGGGACTCGGAGGAGGAGGGGTGCACAGTGAGGATGGCATGGTGCAAACCTGCTGGCAGGAGTGCCAGATTGGCTCCACTAGTGTGTTTGCACCATGCCAAACATGCTGCCACCATGCCTCTTCCTCCTTCCATTCTGGTACTGTCCAGAGACTCAGCCAAATGGAGGTACACTGCTGGACGGGAGTTGTTTTGTTTGCTATGAACAGCAGCTCAGACAATAACCAATGTAGTCACACAGTCATTATAACAGCAATAGATGAGAACATCTTGAGGGGAAAAGGTGTTTCCCCAGGTACCAAATATAGAACACCAAACATTCTACAAAGGGATGATGCAGTAAATTATTATGCAGAAGTTTTTCTTCCGTATAGGAATTTTGTAACACAAGAAATAGCCCATCCATATTTCAGTAAACTGTTTTTAAGGATTGCCTGAATGTGATTGAAATTGTACTTATGTTCACACAGAACACTAAACCTGGGTTTAGAGGTACATGGGTGACTCAGCTTCCACAAGCCCAACATTGGCCTTACAGTGAAGCGTTAGGAATGTAGGCTGTTAAATCTTTTGCACAACCCATTTAGTCCACTTGCAAAGTGCTCTTCTCATTCTACCCCTCTTCCGGTGAACAGACCACACACTGTTAAGTAAATTTTAAATGCTTTATGAACAAAACATTCCAAAGGTCAGATTCATGCATTTATGCAAGCAGCCAGTAGGAGAACAAAGGCAGAATATTATTGGGTAGAAAATACAAATACGGTGTTCCAAATATGAGCTGTAAGCCTGGAGCTTGCTTAGACACATCTTCCTTAGCCAGTGACGTGGTGCAGAGAGAGAGGGAACAGGAAGAGAAGACTTCACTTCCTCCTTCATTGGAGAAGAGGGGGTGTAACCTAGCTGAGTCTAGGAAACTAAATCTGTGGTCTTTACCCCTTCTTGCACCAACTAGCAGTCATGCAGTTATGTTTGACTGCAATTTCCCACAAAACCATGCTTTAGCATTGTGTGAACACAGTGTGAGAGCTTCTGAAAATCCTCTAGACTTGAGCAAAATACTTAACATGTTTCCCTCTATGTTTATCATGTCAGGTTGCTGAAAACTCATGAAGATAAGTTCAAGCAGGAGATTTTGGAGCTTTCAGCGCCATCTGGAAAGAAAAGAGGATGCTGCTCATAACCAAAAGGCAAAAGATGAGATGTTTAAAGCTAATGGCTTTCAACAGATCCTTATGGCTGTTATGCGGTTAGACATGTTTTGTTCCCCCCTTGAGTCTGGTGCTCAGTCCACCTTATATAGAATGGGAACCTTGCCAATTTACATTGGCCAGATTTTACATTGGTGTCCCAAGGCAGCTTTCAAACCTTATATCCCTCCAGATCTGTTCTTTGCTCTGTAAACTTTCTTGACAACAGGCCAGAGAAGAATCTCTAGTTCATTCCAGTAATTTCCGCCTCCCAATACCAAGCTAGTTGCTATAAGCAATTATCTCCTGAAAGATGTGCCTTATTATGCCAATCAACAAACATATTCTGATTCTGAACAAATTAGTTGTTTGCTCTTTCTCTTTTCATTCTTATATAACTCTGTAAGCTTTGCATATTAATACACTTTCAATTCCTACGCTGTCATGGTTGGTAAATTCTTTCTCAATGTTTTGTGTAGCATGATTTTGCTGTTAACAGAGGGGTGGTACTTGGAGTAAAGCCTTAGAAGCTGATCTGAGGGCACAGGCAGGTTCATATAGGACAAAGCACTCACTAAAGCACATGGTCCTCAACAGTTTTACAAATATTTTAAAATAATAAGAATAATCAGTATAGATTCACTTTTAGAAAAAATGTAAGTATGTGGTATTCAAGTTAAACAAGAACAGTTGCAAAGCTATAATGTTTTCAGCTGGAAAATTGTAATGCAGAGCATTCCAAACTGTATGTAGCAACATGTTAATGTGTCGGCTGCAGTGTGTAGGTGTGTTGCGCGAACACTCTTATAAAGGGTTAGTTTAACCTCTGGTTTGCTAGCAAAACTGAATTACTGTGCTGTGAAATGATGCATGTCTAAAAAGTGTGTCACCAACATTAAAAGTTTGGAAAGCTCTACTGTAATGTTATACGTTTCCAAGCACAATTCAAAGTGTTGGTGTTGACCCAGTATACCTGAAGGAGTGTCTATACCCCTATTGTTCTGCCCAGACGCTGAAGTCCAGCGCCGAGGGCCTTCTGGCGGCTCCCTCACTGCGAGAAGCAAAGCTACAGGGAACCAGGTAGAGGGCCTTCTCGGTAGTGGCGCCCGCCCTGTGGAACATCCTCCCATCAGATGTCAAAGAGATAAACAACTATCTGACACTTAGAAGACATCTGAAGGCAGCCCTGTTCAGGGAAGTTTTTAATGTGTGATATTTTAATGTATTTTTAATCTTTGTTGGAAGCCGCCCAGAGTGGCTGGGGAAACCCAGCTAGATGGGCGGGGTACAAATAATAAATTGTTGTTGTTCTGGTTGTTGTTGTCAAATCCCCTGCTCCTTTCTACTACCCTTTGTTTTTCCATCCATGTATAGCTGGGGTGCTGCACATAGACAAAAAAGGTTTCTTGTAAATGCTATTTCAGTCATGCACAGAAGGCGGCGCTTTTCTTGCTTCTAGCTACCCTTTTCCAAAGGGATATAGCAGAAGGTGACTGTCTTACAATTGCTTGATTTTCTCCGTAAGATGGCAGCAAACACAATTTAAAATTCACCATTGATTGTATTAACAAGGTTGGGTCAATCTGAATTTCTTCCAATTTGAATTTCTTGAAATCTGTAAACAACTTAAAAATCAACAACGGTGAAATTAGTTTTCTAATGAAAACAGCTGTTTATAAGCAAATTCCACAAGTATGAAGAAAATCCACATGCTAATCATAAATCAGCCTGTAAACAAGAACAAAACACTGTGTTCAGTGTCTGTTCAGAGATAATGACAATAATTGGAGCATAAATAGTGCCAAGTATGCTGCATTTTAAATATTGTTTTGCTTATAATAATAACTTGTCTCTCGACTCTGCTACAGCTTTGGACTTGCGTTTGCAGGCTCAAAGATTAAAATATCATACCATCTGACAGGAAACATCAGCTTAAAAAATATTCAGCTTTGTGGCTCTAAAATATTTTTTGATGACAAGGGTGCTATTTTTGTGGTCATCATAGATTCCCAACTGGGAAGTGAAAATTCTGCAGAAATCTGGCCCTCAAATGAATACAAAGGGAAATGAATAATAAAGTAATTAAAAGAAATGTGAGGGGGCAGCCTTGGATCCTCCGTTGGAAAAATCCCTGGGATGTACCGTTTTTTTTTTTTAAGTCTCCTGGAATGCACCCTCCAACCCTAAGGCCAGGATAAAGATGTTAGGGCAGGGGTAGCAAACATGGTGCCCTCCAGATGTTGTTAGACTCAAGCTCCCATCAGCCTATTTAACAATCAAGGATAATGTGAGTTAGTACAACAATATCTGGAGGGCACCACATTGGCAATCCTTGTTAGAGGCTTGAACAGGCCACTAAACTCTTCATCCCCTCCCTGCCAACTCAATCTCTTTTTCTTTTTCCAAACTTTTCCCCACTTCAACTAGAGCATAGGAACTTCAGAGGGAGTATGCAGTGTGAAACATGCTATCACTTGTGGACTGAAAGAAAACAGAGGAGCTTTATCATATTGTGTTAACTGGCCTAACAACTCCTGTGTTATCAACTGTTTGATGGTTTAACTGGTTAATTGTGTAATTATTATCACTGTACTCCCCCCCCCACTGCATTTCATTTCCCTTTGACCTCACTGTTTATAATTCCTCCCACCCCACCCCATACCTGCAAGTCAAGATAACAATTTCAGCTTCCAATAAAATGGACTGTAACACATGCAAGTGTATGCTATTGTGTTAGTCTTTAAGATGCCACAAGCCCTATGGAAATCTCAAGATTCTGTACAGCACAGAAACATAAGAACAGTCAGTGGCCCATCTTGTCCAGCATCCTGTTCTCTCAGTTACCAACTAGATGCCTGTGGCAAACCAGCAAGCAGAATTTGAGCAGAAGAGCACTCATCTGTCGTGTGGCTTCCAGCAACTGGTATTTGGAAGCATTGCTGCCTTCCGACCATGAAAGCAGAGCATAGCCATTGATGGCACCATGAATTTGTCTAATTGTCTTTTAAAGCCATCCAGGTTAGTGGCCATCACTGTCTCCTGGGGGAGCAAGTTCCATAGTTTGACTATGCACTGTGTGAAGAAGTACTTGAAACCACAGGTACTTGGGTTTTTATTTTATTTTTACAAACATATATATTTCTGCTTACTTAGGGATTCCTAGGAGTATATAGAAATCACTACCTTCTTTTTGGGTGCCCCAGTTTTCCTTGCAAATAGACATGCACTCAAGCACCTAATGAAGGGAATGAGGATGGTGGTTCTTAGCTATAGCCTACTTTCCTGAAATGACTGAACGAACGTTGAGTAAATCGCCAGGGAACCTGTTTGAAAATGTCATCTACCAACCCTGCTACACTATGAGTCCAGGGCTGGCAATGAAGACTGCAGTTCCATGGATCTTACTACTTGGAAGTAAGCCCCACTGAATTCAGTGGACTTAACCTCCACATACAGTATTTTGCATCAGGTTTGGTCTCACAGAAGCCATCCTGGACGACATTCTTACAGCTGTTCAAGAAGACAAGTAGTGCAAGCCGATTTGTGTCTGCCCAGAAGTAACCCCCCCAATAGTTCAGTGTAACTTCCTCCCAGATATCTAGCTACCTATCCATCTGGGACGAAGCCCCTTCATTCACACCCTAGACTCGTGCTTCCCAACGTGGGGCACTCGCCCCACAGGGGGGCAATTTGATTTTTAAGGGGGGCAATTCGAGAATGAGTTATTAACAGTTAATGGTCTTTTAGGCTTCCTCCACGTGAATAGGAGTTCACTTTTTGAATAATAAGAATTACGGTATATGTCAGAGGAGGGGGTGGGGATAAGGATTTTAGAGATGCTTATAAAGGGCACGGCCAAAAAAAGGTTGGGAACCACTGCCCTAGACAGAGGATGCCAGCCAGCATCTCGCTGCCAGTCAGTGTGGAGCAAAACGGGCTTGGCGGGTTCTGACTCAGCTGAGTCCGCTTCCTCGGGGCGCAAGCCCCGCTGACCGCCAGGGTGCGGCCTTCCTCACGAGTAAACGCCCACGTGACGGGGCTGCACCGCACAGCCGAAGGGCCGCTGACCACCAACTGGCGACCATGGGCGGTAGCTTCTTGAACCGCGGCGAGCTAGAGCCCCTGTCTGGAGAGGTGGGGCGGCTGTTCAGGCGCCTCCGAGCGAGGCGAAAGTGCTGCGGGGAATCTGCGGCCTCGCTCCCGTTCCGCAGCCCGGAAGCAGGAAGCGCCAGGCCCAGCCCTCCTCCTCGCCTGCACGGGGAGCATCGCTCCCATGCTCGCTGCGCTCCGCCTCTCCAGTCTGGTGGGAGCCACCCGGGCGGCGGTTCATGGGGTGAGGAGGCGCGTGGGCGAGGGAGGGCCGCTTTCAAGTGAAGGCGGGAGAAGCCTCCGGGTGGGGTCTCTTGGCCGCTTGGTGGGGGTGGGGATGGGGGTCTCGTCGGGAGCCTGGGCATGACAGGGGAGAAGGGCAGCCCCAAAGGCGGGGCGGACTGTCCCAGGCCGGCTGCCCCCTTCGGAGGAGACCGGGGTGTGGGGCACCAAAGGCCTCCATGCTCCTGTCAGTGGCCGGTGCTTTCCTCGCGCCCCACAGCTTGGAATGTCAGTGGCGGTCAGTGGGAGAGAAAAAAAAGGGTTTTTTAAGGGGTAGCAGTAAGTTCCATAAATTGTGGTCCAGCTCTCTCTTAAGTGGGTTCTAACATGTACGGTGTTTCCTAATTAGCTAAGTATTTTAGATCCCCGGTTTTTCGAAAGCCAAGTCACAGAACCCCTCCATTTGTAATTATTGATAACTCCACGGTAGTTTTTGTTATATGAATGGTGCCACGGACCCCCTGGGTGGGTTACGCGGATTCCCTGGGGTCTGTGGACTAGCAACTGGGAAGAACCACTGCCTAGCAGAAATCTGGAAGTTTGTGTTCAACATAAATAAGCCTGTGCTTTTGTCATTTGTGCATGTCGATGATCATATTTCTTGCAGCTGGTGTTTACAATCTCACCAGTGTTACATAATCCCTGAAGGCATATAGGGTTAGAATCTCAGGTATGTTGTTGATTTCATACAGGTGAATGAATGAATGAATGCTAGAATGAGTTCCTGTGTCATTTATGCTGAGTCTTGTGAATGTTGGCAGTTTCATGAGACTTTTACAGTAAGTGATGAGGCTTTACCTCTTCATGCATATGCACATAAAGTAAAACAGGGCTGCGTTATAGATTTGCAAAGTCAACCATGCAGTGTAAATGCCCCATTTCAATTCAGACTCTGGAGTAGTGTCTCTAAGGCTTCAATCCTGTGTTGTTGGGAGGAAGCCAAACAGCGTGCCTTACTTCTGAGTAAACATGCATAGAAGTGTGCTGTTAAAACAAAACTGTTCTAACCATTATGGGGTATTCTTACTTCTGAGTTATCTCTTTAAGTCTGTATTATCCCTTGGCTACAAAAATGTGAGACCAGAACAAATCTGAAGGTCATATTGCCCATCCCTCTCCATTGATGCAGCTCCTTATTCAATTAAAAATGGTAGAGGTTAGAACGTGGTACATTAAAGAAGTCGACAGAAAGCAGTGTGTACATCTAGTGACTGAAATCTAGGTGGCTCAAGGGAGCCACAGATGATCTATAGTTTTTCTTTCTTTGCTACAGAGGGCAAGACAAATCTTAGGTTCTCAAACCAGTCTCACCTTGAGAAAGTTTGTTTCCCAAATCTAGATTCTAACTAGGCCCGTTGATGCAATCCTGTAAAATAGGAAATTGTACTAGATTTAATATCTAGTTGAAAACATATTAACTGATGTATATACTACGTTATGTAAGACAATTATGTGAACATATATTTAAAAAATCACTTTGTAAAGCATTATCTGGAGGCAATTGACTTATAGCATGCCTGGATAGCTCAGGTGATTATAATGCCAAAGTTGCAGGTTCGATCCCTGCATTGCAGGGTGTTGGACTAGATGATCCTTAGGTTCCCTTCCTACGGTTCTATGATTCTATGCCAGTTTCCTTATCTCCAACATTCCTACGATTCTATGATTCTATGCCAGTTTCCTCATCTCCAACAAATTCAGAGGTTGATTTGACCCCACCCTCTTGTTCCTGATGTAGATCTTTATTCTCCCATTGTTTCTGATGTAGATCTTCACTCACTCTTTCTTCCTTGGGGTGGGACACACACACACCATTTTGTGGTTTGCCTTAGGTGCCAAAATGTATTGGGCTGGCCCTGCTTCTACACACATTTCCTATTTTTTGGGGGAATTGTGCTGGGTGTTTTGTTCCCAGGGCTGGAACACTGGATCCAACACAGGATCAGGAATTGGGTCTGACTGTGTGTATGAAGATCAGAGCTGCTGTTGCTGCTTGCTTGTTGTGGAGTGTTGGATCTCACAAGGAAGTCAGAATTCTAAAGCACATCTTTTGATGGGAAAATGCTATAAAAACAATAGTAATACAGCTGTAAACCTGTTGCATCCTCCTGTTGATACATAGCTCATTTTGGACTCTCTCTCTTTACTTAGAAATTAAGCATTTCTCCTGCCAGTACATGATTGCATAGAGGCATCATACACCAGGACCTTGAGGGGTACTTCAGGAATGGCTTGACCCTCTACATATTTCCTCCTTTCAGTATCCTCTTGTCACATCTTTAGTTGTACGTGGGTGGGTTGGCCTTGATACTAAATTGTTGAGAGTTTCATAAATAACAGAGTACCCTTGCAGTAAAGAAATCGTGAATGAAAGGTTTGATAACTGAATGGTAGTTTGGTGCTAAAATGGATGTTTAACAAATGCTAAACTATAAGAAGGCTCAAAAGTTTACCTGTAAGTCTGCTTGTGTATGTTGTTCTTGCTCTCCCTTGACCAGAAATAGGTTTTGTGAGTCAGATCCTCATTTGTAAAAAGTGGACCTTTTGTGAAATAGCTTTTGTGCTGCCTTGAGAAAATAAAACTTCATTGTGTATACCATATTTACTCAAGTCTAATACGCCATCGAATCTAACGCACACCTCAATTTTTGCAATGTAATTTGGCCAAAAAGGTGAGCATTAGATTCGAGTAAATACGGTGGTTTCTGTCTGTAAATGTATCTAATCCAGCATTCGCTATGGCTTCCCATGTTTTCTTGGAAATTCACAAGCAGGGCATGAAGGCAACCACTTCCTATTAGGTGGTACTCGTAGTTGTAGGACAAAGAGCCTTGGCCTAGCATGTTTGTAATGCCACAAGATTTTGTGGACTACAGTCCACTTCCTTAGATGTCTATGAAAGCTTTTACCATAATATGTTTGTGTACAGTTGCATCTAACTAAGTCATTGCATGAGGAAAACAGTGAAACAGCTTCCACTGGTTTAATAGAAGTTCCTCTCCTTCTCCTACCCCCAGCTCCATCAGCTCTGAAGGGTTGGAGAACCCCCACTGTAGATGGAGGGGGGGAGGAGGAAAGAGAGAAGTTATATTGCATGAGTGACATTATTCCACTCGCACAGTGACTTCATCCCTCTCTGTGCCAATTCGTGCATTTTCAGTGTAAACAATGATACTTTTATAGTAGTCATTATGTGTTTTACTTAGATGAACAAACTAGCCCTATTTTAGAATGTTTAAAATCAAGGATCTGGGTGGAGTTTAATGAGCTATGTTAATGAGACCTCACAGCCAGCTTTGTAATTTTAACACAAAGAAACCTTGCTTAGATTAGGAATTTGCTGTCCTTTCCTATGATCTTCTTTGAGGCACTGGAATATCTTGTTTCTTAACGTTTTGAATTTTCCCTAATAGGATTTTTCACCAGAGGACATGGAGCTTTCTGCCAGCGAACTCAGCATTTATGATAAACTCTCAGAGACCATTGACTTAGTGAGGGAGACCGGTTATCAGTGTGGTATGTCTGAAAAGGCCATTGAGAAATTCATCAGGCAACTCTTGGAAAAAAATGAGCCCCAAAGGGGACCCCCACGCTACCCTATTTTGATGGTACTCTATAAGGTAAAGCATTTGTGGACGATCTTGTATCTGTGCATGTCCGTATACAAAGTGGACCACAGTTTGAGGTCAACCTAATGGAGTGAAACCTAACGGCCAGAATATATCAAGCGAGATAAAGGCTTGAATCACTGCAATGCCTTTCGTTACCATGCCTGTTGTCTGGCAGGAATGTTAGAAAGAACTGGCACACAGGGTCAAACTTTTGGTGCCTGGATGCCTGACCTAGTTTGGTTGCTGAACGTCTGGTTGCATATTTGCATTTTGGCCACTATATTATTAAATGCGCAGGGAGCACATTATGCTACTGATATATAGGCAAGAGCATGTACTGAGCGATAATGCACTGCAAGTAACATCCCCTCATTGATAATCATATTCACTAGAGTATTTGAGCCTACATTCATGCAACAGCTTTTGTCAGCAGGCAGTGACACTAAAGCAGGGATAGGGAAGGCCAATGGTCAGGGCTGATGGGAGCTGGAGTCCATCCACATCTGGAGGGCCCCAGGTTCCCCATCCTCGCTCTGTAACTTCATGTTGCAAGCTTTTGTGTCAAAGTGATTTAGCTCAGCAGATCATAACCTACATGATTACCTGAAAGGGACAGTCCTCATTCTAAACAAGTGCTGGTGACTAATCTAATGCTTGTCTTCTCTTGCAGGGCCTGGTTATGCTGGGGTTAGTTTTACTAACTGCGTACTTTATGATCCAGCCGCATACGCTTTCGCCACCCGAAACGACGCTCTCCAGAACCCATGCGTGGGGCTCCCTCATTAGTCATATCCGACTGCTGCCTTTACCAATTACCAAGAAGTATATGCTAGAGAGTAAGAAAGTTATTTGCATATTTACTTAACCATAACATATTTGGGATGCATTGGTGGTAGCACACATGATGATATGCTAAGACAATACATGCTAGGGAAAAATATTCAGTAATGATGCCCCTACCTTTCATTGCAAAATAATATTGCTTTTTACAGGGAGCAAAATGAGAACTACTACCAAGGTCTATATGAGGTCTGCCTGCAGTAATCACTAATTAACTCATCGACATGCTCAAAGGCTTTGTTTTTGTGTTTACAACGAAGCTTAGCAAATTGCCTCCAGTGGACATGTTCTGAGACATTACACTCTGCAGCATGGCAACCTGCTAGCATTTTTTTTTTTTTCTAAAACTGGTTCCAAACCAGTCACAAATGAGGATAGGCAGAGCCTAACGTTGTGAAGGAAAGTTTAGAAAGCACAGGGATGTTTGCTTATTGTTGGGAGAGCGGTTTAGTTTGTTCTGGATTTTTTGAGAGTGAAAACAAACCAGTTACCATTGGCCCCTTATTTAACAAATTCGTACTTCATGAAATTGGCGCAGGCTTGCACGTACACAGATTGTACAAGATTATGTGTTGCAAAAGGGAGGTTCTGGGAAGCCAAATCGGACAAGGTGAGGTTTTTCTCTGCTGCTGTCAAGTCTCCTCCTAGCATGAGCTGCTTGTCCCAGAGTGGAGTTGCCAGCTTTTTGTTTTTCCTGGATGGTCTCTGGCTGCACAACTAACAGGTGCAGCTTTTCCTGGCATGCTTTACTTATCACACAGCTCTACATTTTTTGGAGGGCTGCCAGGAACAAAAATACTTCGGTAAATTTGTCTGCAGTTTAAACTGGACTCAGAAGGCTTGTATTCATTTTTTTAGCAGTTGCATCAGACTTTCACCCTTTACTGCCCCTCAGGATGCAGAGATCCTGGCTTTACACCTCCTATATCAAGCACATATCGACAAATGATATCACCAGTTATCATTTTTTTGTTATTCTAATGCATTTAAAAACGTTAAAATCTTTAAGAATTGCTGTATGTTTTCCCACTTGGCTAAATATTTAAATCACACATTTAGTTGCTTATGGAGTATTTCAACAATGTCCAAGTATATAAAAAGAGCCTGATCAGGATGCTGCTAATGGTAAAGTGACCATTAACTCTGCTATTACGCTTGCAACATAATTCTGAGTCTTTCCACTAGTGCCCTAAAACATTCAAACATTCAAACATTTGTACAGGATTACTCTGTGCTTAAGGTGGTGCTTTGAGTTCTGCATGGAACTTTGGTTCAAAGTTCAGTACCAGTAAATCTGATTTCAGCAGGTAGGCTATGAAAGGTAGTGGTGCAAATCTCTTCTGTTTATTTTTTGCGGTAGTGATTGAAATGTACACATCAGGAAATGTAGCAATCTCGATCTTTGTCAACAGAAATGAGGAAGCCCCTCTAAGGAAACTCGGAATGAGACTAGTGTTTTGTAGCTGAACTTAGTATGCAGCTGAACCTTGAAAGCAAGGTTTCAGAGCAGTTAACTCTGAGATAATAAACCACCAAGACTTAGCATAAACCAGACATGGGTGCGGGCAGAACTGTCTAAATTGCAGCTAGCTGAAAGATCATCACAACTGTGCTGCCTTCTCAGGCAGATTTGTTTAAAAACCTTATCATGTCTACATGTTTTGCTTTTTTTTGTTTTGTTAGCGCTCAGTTGAAGGAAATTTTATTTCTGGGAATGCTTGGCACACAAATGGTTGTTTTTCCTTTGTGACAGTTGAGAATAAACAAGGGGTGGGTAAGGCAGAAGACAGATTGGAATGTATTACTACTACTACTTCTACTACTACTACTACTACAAATACTACTATTTATTACCTGCCCTTCACCCTAGGGTCCCAGAGTGGGTTGCAATTAAAATATAATATTAATATTAAAACACAGTATTGCACAATATTAAGAACCAGTTTAAAATGGGTAGTTTTCCAGCTGATTGGCAGTGGATTAACAAAGACTATCTCCACAGTTATTTATTTTTAGCAATAGCAATAACAAAACAACCCCTTCCACTTAAATTAGGTTGTTGAAATGGGGAAAGGTAACCAGAAATGAATTTCTGTGTGTGAAAGGATTATGAACAGAGATCAGTACTGGTATTGAAACCAATGTCTCAGCTCAGAATGTATATGTTGGCTAAAACCCATTCCTGCAGAAATAAACAAAACCACATCCAATTTTTGTAATAGTCCCGAAATCTATTGAAGATGATTTCCTGAAATCTCACACTCCATTTAAAAATGGTGTGTGTGTGTTTAACCTTTTCCCCTCCAATCATTTCTCCTTCAAAATCATATGGTCCAACTGCTACTACCTTTGCATAGATCGGGATGCATATTTGCAAGACTAAATAAGCACCTGGAATCCCTTGGGTGGGGAGTTTTGACTGAAAAAAGGCCTAGCAGGGAAAGGGCTAAGCACTCCCTATGCTGCTCCTGTGTTTGAAATTGTAGCCTCCCAATAGTACTTTTCATCAAACAAACATAGAACATTGGTGTTTGGATACACACAATTTATATGTGATGTGCAGTCTGCCACTCTCAAGTTTTAATCCTGGGCATAATCACTTCTAAGTAAGCTCTGATTTTGTACAATGAGACTTATACCCTAATAGGCATGCATAGGATTACAGACTGAATTGTTACATGACTATTCTTACATGTACATAAGAGAGAGGATCCTTTTTTTGCTCAGATTTTCATACTGGGCTTCTACATGTTAAAACAATGACTTTTCTAGCTCCCAAGTATAATAGCTTATCTGATACTATTTGCATTCTGTCAAAAGCAAATTGAAGGAATGCCATAAAGCCTTGCCACCTCATTCTATTAAGTATCTCTAGGCCTCAAAGGAAGATGAGGGCTTTAAGTGTAGTACAGTGGTACCTCGGGTTAAGTACTTAATTCGTTCCAGAGGCCCGTTCTTAACCTGAAACTGTTCTTAACCTGAAGCACCACTTTAGCTAATGGGGCCTCCTGCTGCTGCTGTGCCGCCGGAGCACGATTTCTGTTCTCATTCTGAAGCAAAGTTCCTAACCCTCAGGTACTATTTCTGGGTTAGCAGAATCTGTAACCTGAAGCATATGTAACGTGAAGCGTATGTAACCCGAGGTACCACTGTAGTTGGATGGGTCTCCTGACATATTTTTAAAGGAAAGACTGATGGACTGTGTAGTCACAGCTGTTTACTGCTCTCTGATTCTTTCTAGCTTGGGAACTGTCATAGTTTCAGGAATCCTACATTCTGCAAAATCTCCCATCTTAAATTTAGCTCACTGCCGTGCCCTTGCATTAGTTGGTTGATTAGGTCCAGCCTTATAAGTCACTTCCTGAAACTCTTAAGCTGGGAAATGATAAAAGGGAGTAAAGGCTGCTGCCATATCAACGTGTGTTTCATAATGTACAATGCAAAGAGCAAATGTAACTAAGCAGCTTTGCTGGGATGGAGAAGAATCCTGTTTAGAGGCTGACTCAAGCTAGATGTCAAGCATCTTTGAAGAGCTGCTGTTTATATTTTCTGTTGCAATATCACATCGGTACATAATGAAAATGATTAGACATTAAAGGAATTGCTTTGGTAGCTTGAATTAGCTGGCAAATGAAAAGAGGAGGGCGCTCTTTGAAGAGAATCGCTCTTGTTTGTGAAGGCTATTGACAACGATGGAAAACTTCTTCATCACTGTTGCAGTGCCCTGAAAGAGGAAAATGTAGTGGGCACTTTATATTACCTTTGCCTGGACTGATATGGTCACTGGAAGTCAACGTTCTAGAAACCCTTTCTCCTCCACTTCCAAGAGACTAGATCTATCCTTCAATCACAGATTTAAATAATGAACTATATAATAATGTACTGGGTGAAACCCAAGATACGCAGGGCTATTTGGAGACATGATTACTCTTAGCGCTAGGATGTGGTCCAGTGGGAAGCCCTCCATTTGTTCTTGGCACAGAGAAGTATCTTTAAAATGATGGTAGTATGGAGCTAGGCCAACATTCATTCGTCCCACATTTCTAAATTCCTTTGACATACCAAATCCAAGACTAGAAATGATTATGTTCTTTGCCAGGCATTTCTGCTTCTCTGAAATTGTTTGTAAAAACAGGTCAGACTCTTGGGCTCAGTTTTGGCTGATTGCAGACGTGCATGATGTAAAGTGGTGGGCGAAATTCCAGCAGGTCACTTTTAAGCTGGCATATGAGCCACAACTGCCTTGTTAGCAATGAACTGCAACTGAGGTCTGAAATAATATGATTGGACGAAGCAGTGAGGAGTCTTTCTACATTTCAGAACCCTTGAGCACTACCTCCAAGCCGTAAATTATGAACAAGGGTGTGGTTAGCAAAAATGGTTCATTTGGGAAGATTTGCAGCAACAATATCTATCTTTTTGGCTCTCTAGCTTAGCGTGAGACATGCTTGACTTCCATCCAACATTCAGGGCCCTCTCAGGCTAAATCATGTCTTGGATAGTTTCAGTTGAGTCTGCTATAGAGCATGCACAAAGATTTCCTTTGCAGATTAGTGTTCTTTCCCACCAGAAAATACTGATGCCTCTAGAATGTTGTCCATTAACGTCAGCCCAGCTGCAGCATCCTTACACCATTAAGAACTGAACTGTAACTGATGCACCAGGGCTCTGAATCTCATTGTAAACATCTCATTTTATTATAATCTGAGGCCTAATAACAGGCACATGTGTTGGTACACATTTTTAAAGGTCCAGGCTGGCTTTGTACAGATGGGTGGTGCAAGTTCTTTTTAAACAATGACTTTATCTTGGCTATTCAGTAGTTGAACTGTTTGTTTGACATTTCTTATAGCAAACCAGCTCCATGTTATTTTGGGAATCTGGAAAGTGGAAAACTCTTTTGCACTTTTTTGCATTTAGGGTAGCATGTTATATATATATATAAAACATGATACCCTAAATGCAAAAAAGTGCAAAAGAGTTTTCCATATATCTGGCCACAAAAGATGGGTTTGTTGTGGGGGTGAACTGTTGGGGTTCACCCAGTGGCAAATAAGGTTTGCCATTCAAACCTTAGTGTTGAGCACATTCTAAGAGAGTTAGCTACTTTTTAAAAAATTCTCGAGCACTGCATTGTGTAAGTTGTTAAATTATTCTTTCAAATTCACTAGACGTGCAGAATTGGGTATTTTAACGTACTACTATTTGAAAACCTGTTTCCAACTCTTAGCTGTAGAAACTAGCTATGAAAACGTTTGCTTATATTTCTTGGTAACCCAAAGCAATTGAAAGAGGTATTAACATGATTTCCCAGGCGATCAAGGAATGGGGCTTCTATTCCATCACCATTCCTACCACTGTCTCTCCCACAGCACAGAACTGTGCAGGATACTCTTGTCTTACCCTCTTTGCATTCTTTTCTCTGAAAACATTGGGATTGAGAGGAGGCCAAAGAAAGTGCAGATTTAGGAGATGGAGTAAATGAAATAAGTAGTAATTCATTTATTTTGGACAAAATGTTGATATTTGAATGTGAGTGCACATAGTCCTGGTGGTAATTCCATCTTGGTGGTGTTCAGCTTTGCAAAGTTGTGAAGAAGCAGTTTCTTCCTTGCTTAAGGATTGGTATGCTTATTATGTAAAACATGGTAGAGTGATGTGTCCCCTTCTTTCTCCCTCTCTCCATGCATTTACCGAGCATGTGCATTTCATAAAAATTCAGTTTTGACATCTGGTTTCCACTGAACCATGTCTGTTGTTCCAGCTGGGGTAATCTGAGGATGACAACACTAGAACTCTTGTGGCTTGAAATTTGAGGTTTTTTTAAATTGTGCATTTCTTTTTAATTAAATTCTAATGTTTGAGTTTTTCTGTTCATGCTAAAGCCCAGTTTCCAAGTTTTTATCTCCAGTCTTAAATGCTAAAACTTCCCCCACAAAAAATGGAAGTTATGATTTTGAAGTCACTGTTGAATACACATAGCACAAGACGCTTTGAATCCTTGCCATAAAATTGACTTTGATAATTAATGGCTATAACACTTAATATCCCTGTGAGGTGGTCATAACAGGAGCACCTTTCAGCCCTTTCTGCTGAGTCATGATATGCCATGATATTCTTAGAACCTCTGGTGACAGATAGAAATAAGAGAGGAGGATGACAGATGAGGTCTCCCCCTTTCAGTTATACTGTGACTGTGGCTAAGCTAGAAACTGGGAGGTGCTTCAAAGCGCAATCCACTATTAATTGGAGGTTAAGTCCAATTAAGCTTACTCCAAGAGAAGTGTGCATAGGATTGTTTTCTTAATCTCCCCAGTCTTTTACTCTCAAATGTGAAGGACTTGTACTATCCAGGTCTCTGCAAGTTAGTTTTGGTGACTTGCAGATGCAAAATTGCGTCTTGCTATGTTTTTTTTTTAAATGTCTAAATGAAGTCAGAGCCTGTGCTGCTACTTTTAAATGAATCAAAATAATGGTTTGCTTTCCCTGACTAAACCTATTTTTAGTTTTATTCCGATATACATATTTCTCCTTGCAGAAAAAAACAAGTCTGTTGCAATGAGTAGCTTTATATTTTACCACCACTGTTTCTCTCTTTACTTGTGGAGTGCTAAGTTGTAAGTCAGAGCAGCAATAGCAATGAGGTTAGCAATTTTGAGTATTGTATGGCCATGTTTTGGGACTGAGGATGTCTGCTAAGCAGGGAAAAATCACTTCTGCTTGGAGTAATGTTGGCTGCTGCAGAGCATGGTTTTTTTTGGCTAGTGCAGGTTATTAATGGTTTATGCTTTAAAGGATCTTAGCATCATTTTGAATGTGTGCACCTGCATAAATTCAAAGGAGGCAGCCCCATTGCCTGTAGTGATCTCATCTGTTAGTGGAGAACTTTACTCGTCCTGAATCAAATAAATAATTTGGCACAGGATAGCCCAGTACAGGCATGACACTTCTACCTAGTCATGCCAAGAAATGGTGCAGCCTGTTACCAAAGCTATGCAGGGCGGATGCATGTTACAGATTTTGCGGGTTGGATAAGCAAAGTGTGAGCCAACCCTTGGAGACCATGTGGCGTTGCTGAGCTTACTCAGCTCCTGATGTGCAAAAACGTTCTAAACGTGATGTTACTTGAGTTTATTTGTAGTATGATTTAGCCTATATGGCATGAAAGATAAATATTTTTTAAAAAAATGAATGTATGATATCAGTGTAACCACACACGCTATTCACCTAAGATTTATGGACAAAATGTCCAGTTCTGGTTTGTCTGTCCAGTTTCTATATAATTATGGGGAAAGTTCTTCACACGCTTGAGGATCAAAAGGCCAACTTTAGATACACGCAGTGGGCTGTACATGCCAGAGAATTTTTTGAACATTTTGAAACATAGCCACTTTTGCTATATCTCAAACTGCTTTTGAAACTCTCTTTAAATTTCGAAAGAAATTTGGCATGTACCACAGGGCGCTGTTAGTTGCGTATTGTTGGTCTAAAATCCCCTTTGGGGACTAGCTTGTCTGGGCTAGTTGGTTGGTTTTCAGATATTTACATCCCACACATAGGCGGACCCCTGTGGTGGGTAGAAAAGAATATTTAAAACACAACAATAAGGGAGCAGCAACTTAAGATGAGCACAGCTTAAAACCACATCCACAGTCAAAAACAAAACCAGTAACAAGAGCCAACTTGGAAATAGGAAGGGGTGGAGGTGACAACAATTTCAGCTCTGTGTGCCAAAGGCACATTGAAATGAAACAGTCAACTAGGCCTTGAAATGTCAACCAAAGAAGCCTCCCAGGACAGAAAGTTCCCCTGCCTGGGGACAATAACTATAAAGTCTCTGACTTGCATACCCAGCAGCTGCACGTCTGTCAGTGGTGGTGGAGCAGTATCTCCATTGAAGACCTAGTCACGTAAGAGATGATGATCTTTTAAATAAATAAAGACAACGACAAACATTTTGGGGCTTGGAAACTGACTGGATGCTCCAAAAAGCCACCACCAACAAATTTATTTATATCCCTCCTTTTCCCCTGACGGTGCTTAAGATTTGTTAAATTTAAACTAGCTACATATATAAAATCTATTAAAACCATACCAATAATTACAAAACAGCACAGCGCCAGCCCTTTAATTAAAAGCAGTCTGTTCTCAGTCAGAACATGTTTGGGCTAGTTGGTTAGCCCTTTAGAGTGTTTTGCAGTTAACCAGCCAACCTAGGAGGTGTTATAGGTCCATCTTCTCCAGGAAAGGGCCCAGCCAGTGGCCAGTTGTGAGTTCTCTGGATCTAGTCTGTTGTGTCTTAACTTCCCGACTCCCTTAGCTCTTTGGGGTCCATCTTTCCTATCAAATTAGCTTCTTAGCATGCCAAAAGTTGTGAAGTGACTGAAAGATTAAAATGGTGATTATATGGATTAAATTTTTTTTAAAGTGCTTGGTGGTTTGGATGGATAGCCAAGAGAAACAGTACTCTGACCTCAGGACTGAGTGACAGGCTGACTCCCATATGAAGTTGCTGAGCCTCTAAGGAGAGATGCAGAAACTGCTCCTGTCTACACTTCTGGTCAGTAGGGGGAAAACAGCAACACAATTGTGATGCTCAGTGCAGTAGTGAGAAGAACCAGGGAGGAGCGAAGTGTCTGTGAGCTCCTCTCCAAGAGCATGTACATTTATGCTGAGCTAGGGTTTGGCTTAATGTGATGTGTGAACCTGGCCAAAGTGGGACTCTGCTGTCTAATGAGGATCAAAATATCCTCCTTGGTGTTTTGGCACAGAAATATACTGCTTAGTAACAGCACAACGGAATCTTCCTCCTTTAGTGGATTTTAAATGATGTGGGTCTCCGTATTCCCTGCCAGATAAATGCAGAATTGTGTTATTTCAGCTTCGCTATCTCTTTGTCATGGCAACAGCAGCTCATTTATAATAACTTCTGTGTTAGTCGAAACAAAATAAAATTCCTTCCAGTAGCACCTTACAGACCAACTAAGTTTGTTATTGGTATGAGCTTTCGTATGCATGCACACTTCTATGTTAGTCTCAGCTTTGCAAAGCTCTTGTGCGTGCCTAGTCTCTTTAAACTGGCAGGTGAAGGTATACACATCACTGCAAGTTACATGAATTAAGTGTTGGAAATAGCATGACTATTTTTAAGAGTTGAGAAGGAGCGCCTTCCCAGATATGTGGTATCTTAAACTGCTTGTTTCAAGGATCTATGTTGCAGTCTTGGTGGGGAGGCGATTCTACTGATGAGAGCCTGTATGCATATTTGTCGGCCCACTGCTTGCAGTTGCAAAAGGATTGCTCTCTGCAAGCAGACTTGTGAAAGTAGGGACTGGTGGTGGGGACACATCTAGAACTGGGTGCTGGCCCTGGAATCAAGCACAATTGCTCTTGAAACCTTAACATACATGTTTTAGCTACAGCATTCTAGCTTGAATATTCTTTTTTGAGAATTTACGAACTGGCTATGCTACAAACGGATCAAGGCCTGCTACACTTAAAGGCCAAATACACCTTGAGTGTGCCCACAGACAGACTGATAATCTGAAAGGAATGCAGAGGAGTATAACTGAAGGTAGTAGAGGAGAGAAGACTACTGTGTCAAGATCCAGTTCAGTCCTCTTCTACACTCCTGTGTTTGCATTGCCTCTGCTCTTTGCTCAGCCTGTTATTCTTCCATGTCACCCTTCAGTCTCTCTCCAAATCTAGGCTAGCCTGCTGCCCTCCCTCCCTTTTCCCACTGCACTTTTTATGCAAGTCACACACATTCTGGTGTACAAAGGAACACCCTCAACAATAAATCTCAGATTGATTAAACAATTTTTTTTAAGCCCACTTGGAATACTTGAGTGGGTTATTCATGGCAAACAAAAACCTCCTGAATCATGCAATTGAGAATGCAAATACCCAGAATTGGCTGCAAAGATAAATTGGGCTCTGTTTGGTGGATGTGATTAATGCACAGCCGTACAGATTGCTCTGTGCTTCTATATCTTGTGATGCTAAACATCTCAGTCTTTCAAACTGGGTAAACCTCCTGAAATGGCTTCAAAGACTTTAAAGGCATCAGAAGCATTTTAACGGTCCTCCTTTTCCATGAATTTTGTATTGTCTTCTGTTAGGATGTACTGAAGGAAATCAAAGGAAGCATTGTTGATCGCTTGTTACAGAAGGTGATCCTTAAGATCAGGAGTGAGGATCCCCAGGCCTAGAGCCAATGCAGCAGCTCCCCATCCTTTCTGTCTATTGGGAAGCCATCCCTCTGGCTAATAATATTACCGACCCTGATTTGTGCCCTTCCTGAGTGCATTTGCCTGGCTAGAATGTGCCCTTGAACTCTGATAATGCTTTTAGGATAGAGAGGAGTGTGCAAGTGTGTGTAGAACCTAGCCTATTGTACGAAAGTAAAATTCAAATTAATTGCTCTGTCCCTTTTTACCTCTGAGAGCCAGTGTGGTGTAGTGGTTAAGAGCAGTAGTCATGTAATCTGGGGAACCGGGTTCGCGTCTCCGCTCCTCCACATGCAGCTGCTGGGTGACCTTGGGCCAGTCACACTTCTTTGAAGTCTCTCAGCCCCACTCACCCCACAGAGTGTTTGTTGTGGGGGAGGAAGGGAAAGGAGATTGTTAGCCGCTTTGAGACTCCTGAAGGGGAGTGAAAGGCGGGATATCAAATCCAAACTCTTCTTCTTCTTCTTCTCTGGCTGCACCCACCAATACCATGTGGCCCCCTGAAGGGCTATCATTTGCACACTCTTTTTCTTGATTCTTTCTGCCCCATTGGCGCGCTCTCTCTCTCTCTCTCTCTCTCTCTCTCTCTCTCTCTCTATAAGAGATTTTCTGTCATTTAGCCTCTGTGCAGTTGGGAGGTGACATTGAAGCAGTTGCTCTTGCTTACTAAAACATCAAGAATTTGTATGTGTGCTTAAGAAGAATACAATGTCATTATCAAGTATCTTTTTAAGAAGGCTCTGATGCAAGTTTTCCAGTAACAAACAAGTCATATTGTGATCTTTCTAGAACACATCCCAGAGGTAACACATGAAACACAGCATTCAGTCAGATATTGCAAGCTTTCCTGTGATCCTTGGATGAAGGGTGGTACAGAAATTTGATAAATAATGATGATAATGAACAAGCCATAAAGAATTAACCACTGTGGTTTCTTCTGTCTCTTGAGAGAATCCCTTTCTCAAAAGTGTAATGATGAATAAACTCCTCTCTTTTCTTCTCCTGAGATGTCGTTCTGTATAACATGATTACAGTTACCTATTTGCACAAGGAGGGGAGAGACCCTGGTGGGAAATAAGCCACCGTCTCTTCATTTCCCCCCAGTATGTTAACCATCACTTCCAAGCTACAACAACAAAAAGTCTAACCAATAAAAGACAAAGCCTTACTTATCTTGTTGTATTATACGGTATTGTAAAATGACCATTTAAGCTAAGTCTCTCTAATCAAAGGAGATTGAGTCCCCAAAGGGAGTGCTGAAATTTGATTTCCATTGAGGCCAGGCAAATTGCTTATTCTCTGTTTTTCCTATTAAAATTAGAAACAGAATGCCTGATCCTCAAATATAATTTGCCCGTAATTTAAATCACACGCTCCTGTTACATAAGAATGCTATAAGAGCCCTGTTGGATCAGACCAAAGGACCATCTTGCCAATGTCCTTTTCCCCCACAGTGGCCAGCCAGATGCTTATGGGAAGCCTGTTAGCAGGACTATATCGTGACAGTGCTTTCTCTTCTTGTGATTCCCAGCAACTGGTGGTATTCAGAGGCATATAGCCTTGGATACTGGAGGTAGTACACAGCCATCATAGCTAGTGGTCAATGATAGCCTTATTTGCTGTGAATTTGTCTAGTCACCTTTTAAGCTATCAGTTTGGTAGCCTTTACTGTATCTTCTGGTAGTGAATTCCAGAGTCTGAACTATATGCTTTGTGAGTAAGTTCTTCCTCCTGTCTATCCTGAATCTTCCATCCTTCAGCTTCACTGGATTACTCCAACTTCTAGTGTGATGAGAGAGGGAGAAAGGCTTTTCTCTATCTACTTCCTTCACACCATGCATACTTTTATGTTGTATGATATCACCCCCTTACTTGCATTTTTCTAAACTAAAAAAGTCCAAATGTTGGACTTTGGATGATAATTCTGATTGCCCTTTTCTGAATCTTTTCCCGCCCTGTGATAACAGTATTTTAGATGCCTCTGCACCATAGGTTTGTCAATACACACACTCTTAATCATTTTTATTTTCAGTCCTTTAAACATGGAGTTTGCTTTTTTCACAGTTGCCATTTTCACTGAGGTCTCATTTCTGGCCATTCACCACCAGATCGGACCCTATTGGCATATAGGTGAAGATAGGGATTTTTTGCACTAGTGTGCATCAATTACACTTGCTTACATTTGCCATTTTAATGCCCATTCACCCAGTTGGAAAATATCATTTTGGATCTGCTCACAATTCCTTTTTGTTTGTGCTGCCCTGAACAATTTGGTGTCACCAGCAAACTTGGCCACCTCACTGCTCACCCCTAACTTTAGGTTGTTTATGAAGAAGTTAAAAAGTACAGGGTTAAGCAGGGCTTTTTTTCTAGAAAAAGAGGTGGTAGAACTTGTTGACCTATTTTAAGGGGAATACCCACCCGAAGTTGATGAGCTTTATCAACAACTTTATCAAAAGCTTTTTGGCAGTCCAAGTACACAATATCTACTGAATCTCTCCTATCCATATGCTTGCTGACGCTGTTGGATAACACTCAAAGGTTAGTTACATGGAATTTACCTTTGTGGAAGCCATTCTAGTTTTTTATTAGGAAGAACCACGTACTACATTTGAGTAGCAAGTATGTATCCCTCTTAATGATGTACCTAATGTTGTGCATTGCCATCTGGAGGTGTTCCAGCAAGAAGGCGGGGGCTTATTCTGAGACAGAACTGTGAAATGCACCACTTGTTTGCTCTCAAATGGGGTGACAGGTGTTGCCCATATCAAGTTTAAAGATTCCTTTTCAATGAATTATCTCATGATAGTCCACGGCAATGACAAGTGTAATGTTTGGAATCTGTTTCTGTTTGCTTAAGTGAAATCTTGGGGCTCACAAACCACTTATATCCTTTTGCTTCAAAGAGTGTCAAGACTGGTGGGGCTTGGATTGTAGACAGAATGTGTCTCAGACTGCCAACTGCTCCTGCTCCGTGAAGAACCTTGTGGCTGCTGCTGACCTAGGGCAGCTATCAGAAAAACTACTGCAAACTCAGCCTCTCTTCATCAAGGTAACTTCACAGTGTGGGATGCCTGTCAGAATGGGGCCTACTCCTTGGTTGTATGAGAAAACACAACTCATAAAAATACCATTCCATCTCCTCTCTTTTTCACAAGACAGGACAGTATCGGTCTTATGCTGAAATGAAGCATTTTCAGTCTCTGTACCCTGGATTGACAGATTTCATCATACTGGAGGAATCAGCTGAGAGATGGAGCAGTCATCCAGGGCAAGGAGTTCACATTTTCTGGTGAGTTTGAGCTATTCACTGAAGTTGCACACACACACACTTTCTTGAACTTGACCCAAGTGAACTTTCTGGGATGCATCTTCCAAAAGGCTGGGTGGGTGGGTGGCGGGTGAAGAACACTAGAAAGGATGATGTGGATTTGCTGTTTTTGTAGCTGTCTTATTCTAATATGTAATGTTATCATCTTGACCCAAATGGAAAATTGGTCTGTTCAATTTTATTTCCTTTATATATTTATTACACTTATAATCCCACCTTTCCTTCAAGGAGCTTAAGGTAGTGTACGTAAGTTCTCCTTGCCATTTTATCACAACAACCCTGTGAGGTAGGTTAGGCTGAAAATGAGTGACTGGCCAAGGTCACCCAGTGAGCTTCATGGCTGAGTGGGGATCTGAACCCCGGTCTCCCGGGTCCTAGTCAGACACTCTAACCACTACACCAGGCCAGCAATCAAATTTATAATGTGGCATTTTGGCACATGTGCCTTGGGATTCTGAGAGGGCCTTTTGTGGTAGGATTCCTTAAGCATTTAAAAATACCAGCAGATTTCTTTCCAAACATGGTTTGACGGAAAGTTTGGTGTGTGTGTTGCCGAGGTGAAATACACAGAAAAATACAATGGAATTGGGATGTGAAACTCAACAAAACCATTTTGGTTTCCACAGTTTCTAGAAGGTCCCTCATCAGTAAAGACCTCGCTATTTCTTCACAGAGCACTGGTGTACCAGAATGTAAAGGTCAAATTCTGCCTCTTAGATGCCTGTATCTTCCCCCAAATGCAGGGGCAGCAGAGGTCCTGTTCACATTGTGCAGGTTGCAGACTTTGCAGAAGCCTCTACAGTGCATGCAAGTGGTGCCACCAATACATGCCACTACTTACAGGCCTTTAAAAAGGCCAGCTACATCACTGAGTAACTAATGGATTCAGAGAAGCCCATATTTGGCTGGAATTTGTTCAACCCACAGAATTTCTGCAGAAATCTCTCCCTACCCCTGCAATTTAGAGTATTTTATTCCCAAAAAATGCTGGGTGCTGGTTTTGCCAATTCCTGTTTAAAATGTTGTCTAACAGCCCCATACAGTGGTACCTCTGGTTACATACGCTTCAGGTTACAGACTCCGCTAACCCAGAAATAGTACCTCGGGTTAAGAACTTTGCTTCAGGATGAGAACAGAAATTGTGTGGTGGTGCAGTGGCAGAGGGAGGCCCCATTAGCTAAAGTGGTACCTCAGGTTAAGAATGATTTCAGGTTAAGAACGGACCTCCAGAACAAATTAAGTTCTTAACCCAAGGTACCACTGTACTGAATTGCTCCAGTGTTAAGTATGTGTGTGAGAGAGACTAAAGGGCTCTTCAGTTGCTTGGAGATAAATTCTCAAAGGCAACAACATCACCTAAGTCACTTTATTTAAGCTGCTCACTTCAGAGGCTGCTGCTCAGAGGTTGCCAAAGAAACTAGCATGCAGCAACAACTTAAGGCTACAATCCTAAACCGAAGCGAATGTGTGCATAGATACAAGACCTAAAGATTTTAGGCTTTGAGTCATATTTGGGCACTTCGTAATTGTGGGACACGGTGTTGTCTATCGTTCAGTGCTGTTCTTAATTTATGAACTTGTGCTAGACAGTTTGGGTGCAGAATATCAAGCTGTGAATCATGACGGATCCCCACACTGGGATTTCTAAAATGCGTCCCTGCCCTCCCTTTTCTTGGAATGGTGAATAGGCTAGGATTCCCAAACTCTTTCCCATGTGGTTTTAGTTAATGTTTGACTAGGTGACGCCTTCCTTTATTTCCCTTCATCAGCGTTTTATTAAATGAACTTGACATTTAAATATATATATATATCGTTGTTGCATCAGCCTCTTTGTTCCCTGAGCATATTGTTTTCTTGGGAGGTGATAGGTGATCTGAACTCATCCCAAGGAGTCCCTGTCTCTAGTTCAAGCTCTGGGAAAATCACATTCTTATGCTTTTCCCCGCTTTTTGGTCACTTTTGCAAAATGGAGGCAATAATAGTGATTCAGGATGACAGAGGTGGATATCTTTTGAAGAGACTTGGCAGCAATGTAAGATGCTAAGCACAGTCTGGTTCTCTAAAATGTCCCATAGGCAAAATCCTCTGAATAAAACTCGGATTCTGCAGGAGATTTTCCCCATCTTCTCTTCACTGCTGCTTCCAAAGACTATTTCTCTGAAAAGCTGTTTTCTCATCCACAACTCAAGACTTCAGGATAAGGTGAGCATTTTAATGCTTCTTGAAATATTTTTGTGCTGCTTCTCCGAAAGTTCAAAGCAGTTTACATCACAATAAAATGCACACCAAGAACCCCAAAACAAAAGAAAAAAAGGCACCTAAACATCAGCAGAAAATGTTTTCCCAGACAATGGCAGGGTCCTCTTTCTTTGGGGGGAATGCATGCACAATTTTCTGCAGTTGTCCCAATGTGCCTTATGCTTAGCAGTCTCAGATAAATGGTGGTGGTGATCACTACTTGTCCACATTTCTCCCCAAGAGTATAAGTGCTCATGTAGGTTGCAGCAGTAGCACTGAGCACCTAGTCCATTCTAAAAGGCAAAGTGCTTCAGATGGTAGTTATGGGAAACAGCTCTGTGGTAGTCAGCTCTTCTGCATCTTTGTGTCACCTGGGTTAATTCGGCAGGGAAATGTTCCTTCATTCTCTTGCTTTCCAATAAAGCTCTGAAAGGGCATGGGATAATTTGAAGCTTCTTCCATCTTCATATTTTTCAGACATACAGACTGCAGAGCACCTTTGTGGTTGGAAGTGGTCAGCTTACCTTGAATGTTATCCCTTCTCCGTTGTGCAGAGAACATTGCAAAACAGTGATAGTGGAGCTGGAAGCCGGGGATATTGGTAAATACAAATACAGATGATGTGACACTGCAGCAAATGTTGCATTCTGGGAGCTGTTCATTGCATCTCATTGTACCTTATACTGTGGAAAAAGGCAAGCAGTGGCTTGGTCTCATGATTATGCCCTGCTAAATGTTCTGATCTTTATTATGCAGCAGAGGAGAAAATGTATTCCACACCCTATCTATTGGGGGAAAAATATGAACTCTGAATACACAATGTGGTATTCTGAATTGGCTTTTCCAAACCTGGAAGGATGCCTCACCATTGTGGGAAGCTTGAGATCAGCGTTTTGTAGCTGTTAAAAGCCAAATAACTGTTTAGGGTAAAGGGCATGATATATTGCGTAACGTCACTACGCCACTAAGCAAACCCATCTTGATATAGAACACTAGACTTAGCATTTGCTACATTTCAAAGAAGAGAGTGTAGAAGTGGGAAAGGAACAGAGAAGGGCTCGGGTGTAAAGAGGCGTGCTAGCATAATAATTATGGTGATCTACTGTAGTAAAAATGAAGGAGTTTCGTGGCACCTTAAAGATTTAGAAATGTGGGGTGGAATCCCTTGCACTCATCCCTTTAGCACAACCTGTCTTCTGCACATGCACAGAATCCTCTCCAAATGTGCTGCAGAGGGTTGGGGAAACAGACTTAGGAAGCACTAGGGGAGGAAAGGGGGAAATTCTGTTGCACAGGTGTAAATCCTTATGCTAACAGAACGAATTACCTAGCACTACTTTGGATACAATCCATATTGTGTCATGGAAATTCATAGGACAGGATCCATCTTCACTGGGTGCATCTAGTGAAGTGATTTCTGGCTATGAAAGCATGTACCACAATACATTCATTAGTTTTTTACGGTACTGTGGAAGTTTCTGTAAAACTTTAGGGTTCTGAAAAAATAGAACTAACCTGTATGACTTGATGTAGTAAATGTTTTAATCTTTAAGATGCTCTTTTATCAATAGTGCGGGGCAGGAGATATATATAGAATGCCTTTCTTCCCTGTTAGGCCTAAGGAACAGTCAGAGAGGATTTTTTTTTAAAAGGGAAATTCTGTTTCTAATTTAATTTCTATGGGATGGAGTGAAGCCTTCAAGTCTAAGGGTTGCACCCAAGACTGCCATTGCATTTGTGCCATGGAACTTCCCACTCTTCTTCCCTGCCGCCCCTTCCGCATCCTCCAAATCTGCTTCAGAGGAACCCTCTAAAGGTTCCTCTGAAGACTGGGGAACCCTCAGGAGCAGATTTTGGAGGTACATAGGAAGTGGAGAGGAAGGGACATCCTTTTCTGTGAGCAGAACTCCACACACACAGCATTGGATACAATCCTAACAGTATAAGTACGTTTTGAAAGGTAAGCTCAGTTCATAGACAAGACTGTCAATAGCATTGTCTTTACAAAGAATAGTAATGCAGGTCACTTTTCCAATGTTTTCTCATTTTTCTCCCTAAAGGTTTTGCAAATGTGGATTATTGGACAACAGGCTTTAACTCCAGGGGATCAGAACCTACTGTTGTTTGTGATGGATCTGCCAGTTAAAAACTGTCGAGACGTGCCTTTTGCTGAGTAAGAACACTCGGGATCCAAGGCGAAGGAAATGGAACACAAAATGGAACACCATTTCCAAGGATGTATCTTTACCCCGTTTGTGCACCTGCAGTGAAGGAAGGAATACAAGAGAAGGGCATCTTCTCTTGACCTTCAAGATAACTTTGGCCTTTCCTTCAAACATCTTGGTAGGAGTTGGAGGTGCCCCCCCCCTTCCTTGTGTGTAGATTTCTCCTTGAAAGCAGATGTGTTCTGGTGTGGGGTGAGGGTGGAATTGCTCTTTTGACACACTGTACAAGTGTGCAATGCACTCTACAAATTTCTTTTTCCACCTCTTCCCTAGTGTTGAGATACGCATTCTTGCTGCTTTCTTGGCCTGGGTCAGTTTAATGCCAGATCCAAGTTTTTTTTCAAAATGACTAATAGTTGCATCAAGCAGCCAAATTTGCTAGAGGGTTTCTTCTTCTTCTTCTTTTTAACATTTCAGAACATGCCAAGCACTCCTCTTCTGAAAACTAGGTCTTTTTGAGCTGTCTAGGTTGGACTGCTTTGGTCTCATTTAATCACTGCCTAGGAAATTAAAACTTTTTGTGCATATTTTGCTTGAACACTGTCCAGCTCTTGTTTCAAAGATGCTGATGGGTGGATGCTTTTGCGGGCAGGATTGGAACAAACAGATTCTTAAGGCTTGTGCCATGAATAATCTTGCCCTCTTCTTTCCCCCTATGTTTTGTTAGTGTTTTCTCATGTCTTAATCCATGGTTTTGAATACATGTTGATTATTCTTGAGCTCCTTCCAAGCTTTGTGCATTTCCTCTTGCTGCTCATGGGCTCATCTGTGCCTTTAGAGAGGATCAGTTTCAAGCATGTGCTGTCTACATTTGTAGTAGTGCTTCCCAGGAGTGAATCTTTTAGGTTCCTGCTGCATTAAGACAATATGCAGATGTGTGAGGTTGAAGTCGGATCCCAGTAATGAGGGCTGGGGCATACAATTTAGCATGTTTTATGTTCTATTGGGGATTATTTTGTTTCAGCCAAGTTAACAATGCAACTTTCCACGTGAAAAGTAAAAAAAAAAAGTTCATTTGTAAATATAGGTCAATTTTAAGGAAGAGATTCAAGCAATCTCTCTATCTTTGCTAGAAGATAAGGTGGGATATATTAATTTTATGATAATAGCAATTAAGGGCCCCTAACTGGGTCCCATTCTACTTGATTTTCTGCAAATATGCAGATTGCATCTTGGCCACCTTTTTTCTGTATATATTCTATTTTGGAAACATGCATAAACTGATTTGCAGTCTTAAGTGGGAGATGCATATGGCAGTGAACTTAGCTGTATGTGTGTTTAAAAGATCAGTATATAAATAATAGGCAGCACTATAGAGACTTGGGTTTTTGGAGGGTTGACATTTAATCTGCCTCATTCTTTAGTGTTTCCCTTAACCAGATGGGGAACCTTCCTCCCACCTTCCTTTTCTGCATAGAGGAAATTCTCACACTTTTTATTAACCTACTTGAAGTCCATAAAGAAAAACAACAACTCTACATTAGAGCCCCAGCATCATTTTAAGCAGGTTTGTGATAATAGCAAGTTCAGTAGGAAAACCGTACTTTGTTTAATTCTAATGAAAAAGCAGAGGGATATAACTGAGCAATTACAGAACAACATGTTCATATAAGTTGAAAAGGACCACATTCCACATAAGCTAATAGAAGTTTTGTGACATCATCGTTTTACTCTCCTGGCACCTCTGCTGCTGGGATTTACACACTGAAGCTAGCAGGTACTGAAATTCTTATGTACCAGCTTTTAACCAAGGGTTATTGTAGATTTACACAGAGTACAGTTTGCCTTGAACTGTGGTGTGTCGGCATCCTTCCCCCCCCCCCCCTTGCAAGTAATGCAAATAGCAACTAATCCAAAGTAGAATTTTACATGATGGAAGATACAGAGATTGATCAACCCTTACATAAACAAAGCTTTGATAGTGAAATGCCTGTATTTTAGGGAATTGTGTTAGTGATGCTAACTGCTTAATAGTTGGCAGGGGGTGGGGAAGAATCAGTCTTTTAGTCAACTCGGGGTCTCTAGAGAGGAATAGTTTTAAAGGCCAGTTTATACATGTGCTGCACAAGTGTTCCCATAAAAATGCTTTCTCTTTCCCAACCTCAAATGCCAGTCAGGAAATAGTCTCTTGGCCGAAGATAATGAATTTGTCCTGCGTACGGACTGGCTTTCCACGTGCTCTTGGTCTTTGCATAGGTTTCCAGATCTTTGTCTAGGAGGTGCTATGCACATGTCCAAGCCTCATTCCCTCTGGAGTTTACATCATTTGTTTTCAGACTTCCAGTACATTTTCTCCTTCTCTTTCACAAGCTGCAAGGAATTAAAACAAGTAATTGCCCAACAAGAATCAGAGCTCCAAGTTCTCTGATTTTCAACTGATTAAGAGCATTCAATTAGATCAGAGTTTCTCTTGTCTGGTTTTTGGAGTGCAAGCTACCATTCTGAAGCGTTTTAAGCACCTGTTACCATCCTTTTCGGCAATGGCCAAAGAAGTTGTGTCGGCACCTTTTTGCATTTATGGTTGGAGAACATGGAAAAGAATCTGCCTAGATCAGGTTCATTGCGAACTAATACTTAGCGCCTGTGACTAATTATCTAATGATGCAAATATTAAGCGTAAGAAACCTATTCTGGAGACAAGTCAGCCTCATCAAAGCAAAACTCTCAAAGTCATTGGTGTTTGTGATGCACAATCAGAATGGAATAGTTTCCAAAAGTCTGCAGGAAGCATGTGGAAGTTGGACAAATTCCAAACGCCGTTGCTATTTGTGATGAAATGTTCTGGTGACACACTTTTTAAAAAGAGAAGCTCAGCAAGGAATAAATGCAAATATTGGCTCTCACTATTTTTCACACCCCTTGAATCCTGTATATTGCTTCTGTTGCATGCCATTAATTCTTTCCTGAAGAAAATGTTTTTGGTTCCTTCTGTGATCTTAGCAGTGTACCTTGGCCTGCTTTGCGCTTTTCATCTTCTGAAGAAGCAAACTGTCTCATCTGCTGTGCTGCAATATTTACAGAGATCAATGACTGTCTGAAATTACAGCACATTCCTAAATCCTGTGACTAAAATCCTAAGGAGGGGCTCGTCATGGCGCCATGGGTTGGCAGGTTTAGTTGTTAACGTTGACAAGCCAAGATATGAAGATCATTTGCCAGTTTCTTAGTAATAAAGATTTTTCCTTATGAGCAAATCAGATCGCCTTGGTGAACTGAAGTGACATGACATAGAATCATAGAATTGTGGAGCTGGAAGGGACCCCAAGGGCCATCTAGTCCAACCCTCTGCAATGCAGCCGTCTCAACTAGATAATACATGGCAGATGTATTATCCAACCTCTGCTTAAAAACCTCCAAGGAAGTCATGTTCACCACCTCTTGTGGGAGCCTCCTTCACTGTTGAGCAGCTCTTACTGTCAGAAAGTTCCTCCTCCTGTTTAGTCAGAATCTTTCTCCTCTTATGTCCAACATGCCCCTCCTCTACATGCCCAACTCTCTCAACCATTCCGTGTAAGCCATGGTTTCCAGACCCTTGATCATCTTGGTCCCCCCTTCCCCCCGCACACATTCCAGAATGTCAGTCTCGTCCTTATGTTGTGCTCAGAAGTGGACACAGTACTCCAGGTGCAGTCTGACCAAAGCAGAATAGAGCGGGACTATTACTTCCCTTGATTGGGACGCTCTGTTTCTGTTGATGCAACCTAGAATAGCATTAGCTTTTTTGCTGCTGCATCACACTGTTGACTCATGTTAAGCTTGTGGTCTATGAAGATCCCTAGATCTTTTTCACATGGCAATCCAAGTGTCCCTCATCTCATATTTGTGCAGCTGGTTCTTGTCCTGCCTAAGTGTAGAACCTTACACGTGTCCCTATTGAAATTCATTTTGTCAGTTTGGGCCCTGAATCCCAGTTCTGTCTTCAGCGCCATTGGCTACCCATCCCAGGGTGGTGTCATCTGCAAATTTGATGAGCATCCCCTCAATACCTTCATCCAAGTAATGGCAGGAAGAAGTGAATGGGGTGGAGAGAAGCTTATTGGTCATAAGGCATTCAAATAAAGGCTTTCCCAGTTGCCTAGGACCTATTTCCATGGACGTCTATTGTTTAAATTAGCATGATTCCCCTCCCCCCCCTTGACAACCTTCAGACTTAGTTTCAAAAAGCCCTGTGCAATTTTTCTGAAGCAAAGCAGAGTTTGGAGCATTCTTAGTCTTTTTCAACAATGATAGAGAGATCAGAACCCTTCCTGATGCAGAATGGGAGAAGATTGTGTGTGTGTGTGTGTGTGTGTGTGTGTGTGTGTGTGTGTGTGTTATCTGGAGAGTTTTAGATTTGAAAGGGAAGGGGGAAGCCCGTTTCATTAAGACTTGTTATGAATTGGGATTGCAGGATCAGGCCTTCCTTGAACCACTGTTCTGCCAGATGATGAGCTTCCTTAGGATTCATTAGCTACACTGGCGTCTCTGGGCTCCCTGGGCCCACAAAGACCAAATCACAAGTGTCAAGAAATTCAGCTGCTTTGTAACCAGTGAATGGAAGGCATTAGCATCTCAGAGTATTGGGCTCTTTTTCTTTGTTTATCTTATGTAGGGAAATGTATAGTTTGAGGAAGCCTGAAAATGATGGCTTTTAAAAAGGAAACTATGTAATTTGCTCTTTCATTGAATGTGGGAAATGCTGGGCTTTCCTGTTGTATTTGAGACTTGAACAAATGACTCTTTATTTTTTATTAATGTTTTTTGTCTGTTCAGGGAATATGGGTAAAATGGCTCACTGTTATACATTATAATGGCTCAGGGGTAACAGGGAAAGTAACTGTATGTATACATACAGTTTTGGACAAGCGTATACACCAAATTATGGAACTGTTTCTAATAAAAGAATGTAAATATGCAATTTTATGAACAATTATAGATTAATATATTGCAACCATTTGTAAATACTTGGGAAATGCCTGTAAATAATGTAAATATGTCAGATTTGTATGTTTGTGGGTGGGGTCAATTTCTACTTTTTGCAATTAAATACAGCTGTTGATGCACTTTCCCCCATATGGCTCTTTTTGTTTATTAAAGACACAGTGTCACTAAAAGCCACTGTTTTCTTTGTCCTCCTGCATAGATTAATGAAATCTGTGTGTGGGAATATGTTTTTTAGGAATCTCAAGTACACCCTTCCGTGCGGTTCTGAAAAGACACCATTTCTGCCAATAAATAAATACACAATTTATTTTCCAAGGAAACATAAATCTGGAAAACAAGGCCAAGTTACATTAGCTTGCCTAATTTTGATTGTACTGTTTGGCTCTGTAGAACTTGGTGATAGTGTTGTTAAAGTTTGGGGTCAAAAAGAAGAAAGGGGGAGAAGTGCAGGTGATCTAGTGAAGACAGACACATTTGAATATTAGAGTGGAACACAAAGGGAAAAGATGGTTTCAAAAGCAGGGGCCCTCTTTGAAGAGACAGCTTGAAATCACAGGGGTAAGTGCCATTCTGATATCATTTAGTTAGATTTTGATTTCCTATTTGTGTGCTACTTTTGTATGACTTGCTTTTGTACCATTTTGGAAAACTGAACAGAGCATGAGAAATGATGGGAGGAATTTCTTCAATTTCAGTTTCAGATCTGAGGGAATAGCCATAGAGAGGAGGAAAATAATATATCAATGGTATGTGACCTCAGTGAAGGTAAATGCATTTAAAAAACAACAAACCAAATGCTTTTAAATGTTGGAAATGTTATAATGATTACACCAAATTTATCTCAGGTTGATCCTTGGGTAGAAGGTTGTTGTCCTTCAAATAACAAGTATTTGACTTGCATTTGATGTGTTTTCTTTTGAGCCTTTGTTAGGATGGCTGACAAATGGTGTCTAAATTGTTGCAAAATGTGTTTATGGCAAAAATTAGAAAGTGGCATCAGTACCCACTGTTAAGGGGAAACAATAAAGTCCTTCGACATCTGAAAGCAGGGGTGGCTAAACCACCAGATGTTGCTGAGACTCTTAATTTCCATCAACCCCAACAGCATTGCCATTGGACAGGGATAATGGGATTTGTAGTTGAACAGCATCTGGAATGCCAGAAGTTAACCACCTGCCTTTAAGACTAACACATTTTTTTTAATGGCATATAAGGTTTCAAGGACTTGAGTTCACTTTACTGGATGCATGAAATGTTATCCTTAGTTGACAAGTACATGTGCACATGATTTGAAGATGGAAGGGGAATGGTCAGCTGTAAACAGAGTAATCAGAGGGAAATGAAATGCAAAATAAAAATAAAAATGCAGAGTGTTACAATTATGCTACAGTGCAAATGAATATAAAATTATTAGACTGACCATTTCTAGTAGTGATACAGACATCCTGCCATTGTGGAATAAGACCGGCTACCGTCAGGCCATGGGTGTTAGAACTGAACTTGATAAGTCGTAATTCAGTGGTTTTATAATGGAGTCTCCCTTTGGCAGTTCTTCAGATCAAGAAAGGCCTCCAGTAACAGTCTGGAAATTGTTGCTGTTAAAGAATAGCTGATTTGAAGTTTTAGATATAGCCGAAATGAGTAAGCTATTGGATAAAGTGCAGGAAAGGACTAGTTGTGTTATTTCAGTTGGTTTTCAGGAAAAATGAGACACACTTGTTTATGTCAGGCATGAGGAACCACTGGCCAAGATAGGCCCACCAGGAGAACTTGTTTGATTCACAAGATCATTTCCCCCTAGCACTCCCAAGAGTTCTTCTTCAAGTGGGGCTTGCATTCAGTGTCTTTAAAATTTGGAACCAGGTGCAAGCTCTGTTGGGATCGACTCCACTTGGGACCTCCCAGGTGGAGCCCATCCCTGTGGCAGGGATTGTCTTTTGCAGACATGGCTTGAATCCAAGCTGCGCCTATAAAGGAACACAAGAAAGACTCAGGGGCGCAATCTGGATTCCTTTCCTTTGAAGTTCCCCCTCCTTCTGCATTTTTTATTTATTTAACGAATTTTAAATGCTGCTTGATTGTAATAAATCCTCTAAGCAATTTATGGGAAATATTCAGGTTTAATAATCTTTAAATGTTTTTAACAGCAAAAAAATAAATTAAAAAATGAAGCATATCAGCATCTATGGGCCTGGATAAGCTTGCTTAAACAAATGTTTTAAGCAGGTGCTAAAAATGATGTCAATAGGCAGGGAGTTCCACAGCGTAGGTCGTGCCACACTAACAGATTGATTTCCTACAAATGTGGAATGAGTATAGCGTGGCAGCTGTAACAGTGCCATTTCCACAAATGTAGCAGTTGAGTGAGCATACAGTGGTGCCTTGCAAGACGAAATTAATTCGTTCCGCGAGTTTTTTCGTCTAGCGAATTTTTCGTCTTGTGAAGCACGGTGTCGGAAAAGTTTTGGAAAAGCTTCAAAAATCACCAAAAACCTCAAAAAAGGCTACCATACCGCGTTCTATGAGTTGCTCCTCGAAGTCAAGTCGCAACTGTATTAACAGTGTTAAGAAAAAGGAAACAAACTTGCAAGACGTTTTCGTCTTGCGAAGCAAGCCCATAGGGAAATTTGTCTTGCGAAGCAGCTCAAAAACCGCAAAACCCTTTCGTCTAGCGAGTTTTTCGTCTTGCAAGGCATTCGTCTTGCAGGGCACCACTGTATATGGGGTAAGGCAATCCCGCAAGTAAACTGATCCCAACCTGTTGAGGGCTTTGTATACTAAAGGAACACCTTGAACTTGGCCAGTTACAAATCGGCCACCAGTCCAGATCTCTTAAGCCACTTGATGTCATGGTGCCAGTCAGAGAATAGATAGGTGGGCATTTCGACCCACTTGTCACAGTGGCCTGCAGGGGTAGCAGAGCCATCCAGTTCCGCCGGTTGATGTAATGGAACTTTTGGTTGTTGTGGCATCCAATAGGAGAGATGCTTGTGTAGGAAATGAAAACTAAGAGAATAGAACCTCAACTATTTAGATGTTTTATAGACATAAAACATGACATTTAATTGTGCTGCAAGACAATAAGATGCAAATTCTAGGATGTTCTTGTTGGTCCACAGAAGTCAAGAGGCATATTGTCTCATGATGCACCATCTCAAGCTCCTAACCTGCCAACAAAGATACTCTTCTGCAGCATTCTAAGCTTGAGCATTATAAAGGTATTAATTAAGGTCATCACTAAGTTGAATCAGATGTACATTATTACAGGCTTCATGTGAACAGCGTTCTGGAACTTTACTGCAGCCTGAATCTGACTCTGTTTTAGAGATCAAACTTGGAAAACCTAGAACACATTCACTTGTTCGTAAAAGGAGCTTAAACATATTGCACATGCTCCTCCTGGAAGCGCCCTCTCCTGTGGATCCAAGGAGCAGCAGAACCCCCACCGTCCAACATTCTCTCCCTATCCCACGTTTGGTTTCCTCGGGGCTACAATGCTGATCTCCAGCATTAGGTAAAGTTTTCCCGTCCCAGGTTTTGACTCTGCATAGGGCCATGGGTGCTACAAATTTCTACGTACACTGAAAGCTCATATCACTTTTTTATATACTGCTTCCCCACCTCCGAAAAAAGCTCCCATCCAATTGCTAGGGAGTCCTCTTGCTTATTGTATTAACTGGGGCACTGCGTATTGTCCATGTGTGCCCCACGTGTCATCTCTCCTATATTTGCTTGGAAATGCTTTTGGGTCAGGCTTTGGGTCAGGCTTTGAATGACCCATTTTGCATGAAGGAGGGAGGGGGAGAGAGAAATGGACAAATGTCTGACTTTTATGGTTCTCCAGTGATCAGGGTATGTTAAACTATGCCTGTATAATTTTTTTCAAGGCCACTCCCATCATGTGCAGGTTATCCTTGCCGTTCTGAAGCTCCAGTGAGACTCGAGCATCTCCACAGATTGTTGCACACGACTTGTACATGGAGCAATATACAGTGGTACCTCGGGTTAAGAACTTAATTCGTTCTGGAGGTCTGTTCCTAACCTGAAACTTGAAGCACCACTTTAGCTAATGGGGCCTCCTGCTGCCACTGCGCCGCCACTGCACGATTTCTGTTCTCATCCTGAAGCAAAGTTCTTAACCCGAGGTAATATTTCTGGGTTAGCGGAGTCTGTAAGCTGAAGCGTATGTAACCTGAAGCGTATGTAACCTGAGATACCACTGTATTGGAATACATACTGTAGAAAGATAAAAAGAGTGATGTGTTATTTAGATGTCAGTCAAAATAATGTTTAGAGCTTGGGCATTTAATGCATCTTAAAAACAGCATTATTGTTGTTGTTATTATTATTATTATTATTATTATTATTATTATTATTATTATTATTATTATTATTTGCCTTGATGCAATATCAAGCTATTGGATGAAGCTACCATGCATCTGGATTAGCCCACATCTGCCCACTGTGAGTTCTTGGCATTCTTCTGAAACATCTGGCTTTGGTTGTCCTTTGAGGGGATATGATAGCTGCATCCCAGCACTGAGCCAGTAGGACAGTTCATATGTTCCTAACGTTTTATGTGCAGAAATACAGGGCCTCACTGCATGCCTGTCATCTTGGCTCCCAGTCTACAATGTGTCAAAATGCGAAGCACATGCAGCTGTTACGTAGCCACATTTGTTTTTCCCCAGTTACAACCGGGCTTGTTATAGTTGGACCATACATTTCTATGCTAAAGCACTTAATAATAATGAGAGCCACATTTTCATGCGCTTACCTAATATTTGTCTAGCAGGCTCCGTAGAAGACAAGTTCGTCAGTCTGTGGGTGGGAAGTCAATCTGTCTTCTAGAATTTGGTGTAACAAATATTAGTTCCAAAACAAACAGTTCTGGATAGGACCCTGAAATGGGGGTGGGGGGACCCAACCCAACCTTCCCAAACCAATTTTCGTTATTGTTCAGCACAATAGCATAGGCAGTGTTAATATTATCCAGATGCATAGAAATGTTTCAATTAAACCACAGTCAGATGTAATATTGTGCTGAGTTGATGTACTGTGTTTGTTGTGATCTGCTCTATGACTGTTCTATAGAAGAAGGTGGGATATTAATCCAATAAATGATAATTTGGGAATCTGTAGCCTCAAGAGAAATGGGTGAAGTGCAGGTGCTGCCGGGCAATTGGATTCCAAGGTCGTGGGATGCAATAGAGGAGAGGATGGCAGCCTGGAAGCAAGATGGTTTGAGTACATAACGCCAGTTCTGGCCTGACTGCACTGGCTGCCAGTTAGTTTCTGGGCCCAACTGAAAGTCTATATGACCTATAAAGCCTTAAATAACTTGGGACCGCAATGCCTCAAGGACTGCCTCTCCACATATGAACCAACCCAGACCCTGCGATCACCATCTGAGGCCCTTCTTCATGTGCGTCCTCAGTGAGGAGTCCGGAGGGTGGCAACATGAGAACGGGTCTTTTCTGCAGTGGCTCCCATTTGTGGAATGCTCTCCCCTGGCAGGCATGCCTGGTGCCTTCATTACATATCTTTAGGTGTCAGGCAAAAGCATTGCTCTTTTTCCAGACCTTTGGCTAATTAAGCAAGCTATGGCCTTTAAACTCTGTTTGTGTGGGTATTGTTTTAGTTTCTTACTATGTTAGGTAGTTTTGTGTTTTTATATTGTAACCTACCCTGTGAGCCTCAGATGAAGGGCGGTATAGAATAATAATAATAATAATAATAATAATAATAATAATAATAATAATAATAATAACAACAACAACAACAACAACAACAACAACAACAAATTTCAAACTGGGCTTTTCAGAGTGTCACTTCTGCTCTGATTGAAGTTACCTCATTTGTTTTTCTACTTTCCTCTTTTTTCTCTCCATCGCTACTGGAATTCTTGCTCACCTGCTTGTTTATCCCCTTCGGCGCATTCACTCACATTACAGTGTCCTGATGAAGTGCTGCGAGCAAGGATTTAAGCGGCTCTTTGGTTCTCCGGTTTCTTTTCTGCTGCTAATGAGTTTTCAAAATGTTTCCTGAGCTGTTTTCACTCTGAATATTCCCGTTTAGGTTATATTGGCCAATAAACTTGGTGCAATTTGTTAGTAGTACTATATTGGCGCTGTAACTCTCCCATCGGTTTGACTTCACCCTTGAACACGCACTCTTCCAGTGCCTCCCGAGACAGACAGGTGCCAACTGACTGGTTGTTAAAATACTCTGTTAAAATTCCTGATGTTCTGAGTTTTAATCCCTGTACTCATTATAGTGAAATTGGTCTGGAGCATAATGGAGCATGTGTGTATACATGTTGGTAAAGTGAGTTGGTACAGTTACGATGATTATTACAATTTATGAATTGCTTTCTAAACTGCTGTTTCAAGGTGATTTGCATGTAAGATAATTAAAAGCAGATAAAAACACAAAAGCTTTTTTTTTTAAAAAAAGTGTGAAACCTTAACAAGTGGACACTTTTATGCAGCTGGGAGAGACTGTTAAAACACTGCCCCCCTCTTCCGTAGATGAGCCAGAAAGATACCATGGTCAATGAAATCAAAAGCTAATGCAAGATTTGTAGAGGAAGGACTTGGGTGTTTTTCTGGGAAACTCAAGCCTGAACTGCACTCATGTTTGGTCATGGTAGCTGATCTTGAAGCACAGAGAAAACTTAAGTCTTCCTTAATGGTCTCTGTGCAGTTCCACATCAGGCATTTTTAAAAAAAGAATGTCATGGCTGTGGGAGCAAGCTCCCTCTAGGCACAGCTGGTTTGCCTGGGTGAGAAACGTCTTATAGACTCTTGCCCATGTTATAGGCTCTTGCCGCCCACTGTCAGAAATCGACAAAGAATGCATGTCATAACAGACTCTTGAGCAACTCTGTGGGAGCAGGCCATCTCTGCAGTTAATTCTTTGGCCAGGGCCACTATGACACCGAGTTCAGTTTCACCCTGTTTGCCCTTGCTATTGTCTCTTCAATCAGTTTCAGTTGCTGTGACAGCTCTCGCTGGCGACACAGTGAGCCCTCTTGCTTCCACTTGTTTTTGGTACTTACTCAAATGTCTTTCATGTCGATTGCAGTCTATAGTACTCATGTAGCAAGTGAGTTGTGTGGAAGACTTCCCTCTTGGGTTTGGGACCACTAGGAGCATGTCCAAGAAGCTCACATTGAAGACTTTTGTGTTAGACAAGCGTGAAAGCATGAGATACAGGATGAGGGCCACCCACTTTCACAGAGTTGATTTGCCAATCTATTATGTTGTGTGTGTTTAGTGGATTTCTTAGTATTGCAAACATGAGTTGATGTTCCTCCCACAGGCAAAATGGTTGTGCCAGTCAAAGGGAAATTTACCTCCAAAGTTATTACCTTTGTTTTTTTTGAAAAACACTCATTAAACTATACATGGGACAGCACAGGTGACCACTCAAAGAATTAGATGCAGGTAAGCAACCTGCCTCTTCCATGAGGTTATGGTTCATTCAGTGGTGAGAAACCACTCGTTTTTTAATTACCTGCAATAGCTGCAGATTATATACCATGGGCATTTAGGCTTCCCATAAGACTTAAATGTAAATTATATGTTGATCTCCGGCAGCAGTTTCTAGATCAACTCTGCATCCCCAAATGGAAACCAGAGTTAGAGGTCATACATTTTCTATTATTGGGGAATAATCAGGAGCTCACCAAGTTATTGGCTAAATATCTTTATCTGGTTTTTTCCGTCGAAACACATTGCAGACGTCTGATCTCCCTGGAGACCTAGAGATGTAATGTTAGACTGCTCTGCCTCTTTCATTCGACAAATGTTTTGTGTCACTGGGAAGATGGTAATTCTGTATTGATTTGCTATGGATGTTTGTATGTGATGCCAATAAAAGGTTTGATGATGATAAGACTTACAATGTGTTAAAAATAAACTAATTAAAACAATCTCACTACATAGACTGCATTGAAACTAAAGTGATTCCATTCCGTTAGTTAATGAACATTCTTATTAAATATTATATAAAACGGAGCTTATCTTGACCAGCGATGCCTGTGCACAGTCTGCTTCCCTTTAACTGTACCCCTGATAAGCTCTCAATCTCCTCTATTAGCTCTTGTATTTCAGCTTCAAACGGCTTTATATTAATGTGAAGAAGGTGCCTTTACTGGACAAGATTTCAAGCTACCCTGCATATTCTATCAATCGTAAAAATACGTGTATTTCTCAGCTATAGACAGGGACGGGGCTTACCTATTTCTCATTCATGTATAGGTGTCAGATGGTTTACAAACCCATTGGGATTTTATATACAGTGCAGTGACCTACAGAAGGATAGGAATGGCCAGGTCGTCTTCATATAGCATTACAACAGATAGCCTGTAAAAGGCAGTCTATATATTGTTTGGTGGATTATCCCTTTACTGGGATGGAACTGATGTGAATGAATAGTTGGAGGGTTTTGGATATGATTTGCTGGGGTGGTTATAATCAACACCCTGGGGCTACTTCCAACATTTTTCTTTGCTGTACATCACTTTTTATTGTATATAATTTTTAGGTCACCTTGAAACCTTCATGCAGGCACCCCCAAACTTGGCCCTCCAGATGTTTTGGGACTACAACTCCCATCATCCCTAGCTAACAGGACCAGTGGTCAGGGATGATGAGAATTATAGTCCCAAAACATCTGGAGGGCCGAGTTTGGGGATGCCTGGTATAAAGCCACAAATCAGTCCGTCTAGCTGTCTGTCTGTCTATCTATCTATCTATCTATCTATCTATCTATCTATCTATCTATCTATCATCTATCTATCTATCTATCATCTATCTATCTATCTATCTATCTATCTATCTATCTATCTATCTATCTATCTATCTATCTATCATCCATGATTAGGGCCTTTCCAGATGGTTGTTTAACCATGAAAGACTGATTGATCAATCAATCAATCAATCAATCAATCAATCAATCAATCAATCACCCAGATCTTAGCACTGTACTGCACACTATACTTGCCCTAAACAGTATTAAGTTGCATAAAAAAGGAGAAGCCTTGCTGCAGAGGAATAACCTTGTCCCACATCCCACGTTTGCAAGTTTACAAAAATGATTAGTACAGATGTGCATTCCTTTATGAGAGAGTGGGGAGCAGCACACAGCCTTCAAAGAACTCAAAAGGAAATAGAGAAAAGGAGAGAGAGATGGAGGAGTCACAACCTGGGTGCAGTTCTGAGGGAAGAGGTTAGCACTACTATCCCGTTTGATGGTGTAGCGAGGAGCATAGCCTAGAAAGCCTTTTTAAAAAGGATGATATTCTTATTAATGGTGGTGGTGGTGTTGCACAACTGTTCCTCATTTCATGTGATATCCCAGGCATATCTAACCAGTGTCCCCGGCATGCAGCCACATTCTACGGAGCATTCAAAATTGCAGTTAAGTTCTCATGGGAAAAAAAGCTTAATTTTGCTACAGTAAGCAATCACCACTTTTCCCAGAAGTAAAAATGTATTTCACACCAAGTTTTATCTTCTGGAAATACATGTTGCACAGGATCCAGAAGTAACAACTCCACAATTAATATGTATCAATTGGAAAACACCATTTGGAAGCACCATGAAGCTATACGGGCTGCTTCTCTCTCACAAGATATTTTCTAAAAATTGCAGGTTCAGCTCTGTAGATGGCATGTCATTCCGCCCAAGCCTGATCTTCCATGTTGAGCAACAGCCTCCTGGGTCATGGATCTTCATGTGGAATTCCCCTGAACCCTTTCGGACATGCAGATCTTGCCATATCTGGTTCAACTTCCAGATGATACCATCAGAGTATTAAAACACCATATGCCTTTCACTATCTATTTTGCTGTTGCTGTCCTTTATCATTGCTGTAGGTGCAAAACTGCCAAAAGTCTTTCCCTCTGTTGAAAATGAAGGCAGTACTCTGCATTATTTGTAATTTGCGTTGCTCTACAACACACAAGGGGCTCATTGCTGCTCAGACATAGAGCTTATCCTTGCCCATTTCCCCCAGCCTGAGCCGTGTAGATAGACAATGGTCTGGAAGGACCACAGGGTTGATCCAAGTCTGATAATGGCTTTGGTCCTGATGATATTATTATTATTATTATTATTATTATTATTATTATTATTATTATTATTATTCATAATTAACTCAGTGTTACTGGCAGCACCATCACATGCAGTCACTGTGTCTGGCATAATTTTGCTGATGAGTGAGGGTAGTTTTTGAGTTCAGTTGACATGTAAACTATTTGGAAAGTGAGGGGAGGGATGGGTTATGTGCACAAATGGGCTGGATCATGCTTAGGGTTACTGGTATGCTTCAGCATCAGGTTACAGCACCATGACCCCACAAGCCAGAGTTCCTCTTACTGGAGGAACAGTTGATGCATCATTTTCATGCACACAATTGATTTCATCGAATGGGCATGGCTCATCTGACCGTCCCTTAAGGACCATTATTCTTCTTCCATCAATGATACTCTGTGAGATGGGTGTGTCCCCTCTATGGCTCCGAAAGGCATTCTAATAAAAAGATAAATTTCCTCCTTGCGATCTTGGGCTTTGGGTGTTCCTTACTCTGGGAAGGGATTTAAAGCTGTCTGCCAGACCCGTGGGCTGTTAAAACAAGACAGTGCCACAATGCTGAGCTCAGGCCTGCAAATTCCCCCCCTCTTCCTCCTCCTCCTCCTCCTCCTGTTGCTCACAGCGATGGAGCTCGGCTGCTCTTTTACAGAGGAGGACAAGAAGTTACTCGTGGACCTGCACAATCAGTATCGTGCTAAGGTTTCCCCTCCAGCTGCAGATATGCTGAAAATGGTAAGTGAGCCGTGGGCAGCCCTGGACTTTGCTGTAATGTGGGGATTCAGAGACTTTCTGTCTTCTTGCTCAGAATATTTCTCTGGAAAGAGTGACTTTGTTTGTTTGTTTGTTTCTTTAATAAAATGATTGTTTAGAGTTTCCCTTTCTTTTGTGCGTCTGCATCTAACTAAGTGACTGAAACAAGTAAGTGCAAAGCTTTTCAGTTCTAACTGAAATGAGCACCTAGACTGATTTTCTCTGTAGATCTCCATGGTGTACTTTTACATGCCAAATATTTGTTATAAGCACTGTGATCTATTTGTAAGGTGTTCTGTTAACTTCAGAAGCCTGTTTCCTTAAATGAGTTTGAGCTTTGTAGATACCCTAGCACTAAGCATTTCACTGCAGCTTTTCCAATGGAAGGATCACCTGCATTTTATCAGCTTCCTGTGATGAATTAGTATAAGTTAAAGAAGGCAGCTTGGACCCAGCCGCCACAATTCTGTGCCTGGTTATGATATCAAGCAGCTTTGTCGTTTTGGGGCAAGTTCCTTTTCCTTTGTTCCCTCCCACCCTTATTGTTTGTACTGAGAGTGCACAGCTACTTGGATCGCAATTCTACCAGAGCATCATTTGGACTTCTATACATACTGAAAGAAAAAAGAAAATAAAAAAAGATCAGGCTGCACATTTGTAACTCATTAGTTTCAGGGGACACAAAACAGACCTCTTCCCTTTTGGTTGTGCTCCTGTTGCAGGAAACTCGGCACTCAGACATCACTCTGGCATGGCTGATTACAAATGATTCTCCTTCCTCCAGCCCAGCTGATGGTAGCACCATTACTAGTGAGACCCTGTGTGTTAACATGGTCATCTAGTTTCAACAGGAATCTATTGGATAGTGCCTGTGCCATCATTGTTGACAAGATCCGCAACACCTACTTCTACCCATCTCCACCCCCCACCCCCCGCTAAAAGGTTTCATTTTAAATTTATTTCTTCATTGCTGGGCTTATTGCTTCAGCTTCTCCTCCTGTGATGGTGATTCAGGTTTGTTTAGGTTCAGGAAATGGGTGGGAGAACTCACTGCTTACCTGCTTTGCAGTGAAAGCCAAAGGACCGCCACCTGCACGATGTTTTGATGGAGAATGCAATTTATTGGCGGTAGGCTGGCTTGGCTGGGATGTCGAGGGCCTGCTGATTGGACATTTTAAATCTGAGTCCTGCCTCTTTGAACTGGAGGCAGAGGGAGGAACAAGAAATCAGGCTGTACTGAGGGAAGGCTGGGCAAGCACAAGTGAGGTGAGAGAAAAGGGGTTTCCCTGTCTTTTGGGGGGCAGGAGAAGTGAGTAAATGAATTGATTGGGGGGTTTGCCAGTGGGAAATGTGGAATTATAATTTTTTTTGGGGGGAATGATCCGGATAATTAATGTTTGGGGCTAGAATTGCACCTCTGCCTTGTACTTTTTGTGATCTTCAGTAAGTAACTCATCTGCATGTAACCCAGACCTCTTAAAAGTCAAAGTAGATGGAATATGGGAGGTCTGTCAACTGATTTCCCGAATATTGACTCTTCTTGAGATTTATAAAGCAACTGTGGGGAGGAAATCAGAGCCGCAGTGTGATTGGGAGGCAGGTTAAACTTTGCTCCTATGCCTGTAACTAAATCTAAACTGCCGTCCTGCCACTGGTATTAGCCATGGGTGGGGAAGGGTGTATAGGCAAGCCCTTCCCTGGTGCCTGCATTTAAGTGTTGACCCATTGGGATCTCCCACATCACATCTAGGATGGCTCCTGCAGTGGCTGGCCAAATGTGTCTGTGATGTTTTCAGAGAGGACGTGGGGGAAAGAGCACGTAACTGTATGCTGCCTCTGAACTTAGCTATCCCATTTAGCTAGCATAGCTGGTAGGTGATGCTTCCATGGCTGGAGCAGGTAGGAGAAGCTTTGGAGGAACCTGGGTGATAAGAATGGCTTAGCAAGGTAAGCGGGGGATGACTTTGAACAGCATCTCTTCTTGGCAGCAACGGCTGCCCCCATTATGATACAGTTTTGTGTACAGATGACAAACCCTTTTTTTAAATATAAAAATTAACCCAAAATTAGACTCACATTGAATGTGAGTGATAAGTGATGGGATGACAAATGATCACCAGCCTTACTTGGGTTTATCACTTTTCTCAGCTTCTCTGTGATGAGATTAATCATACAACGGAAAGCAGGTCCTTAGATTTGTGTTGGCTAAGCAAGATATGCAACGATCATGTTTATTTTATTTACGGCATTTGTACCCTGCCATTTAGCCAAAAAAAAAGTTCTCAGAGCTGCTTACGAAAATCAGTACTAAGACAGAGCCTGCCCTCGGGCTCACAATCTCTAGAAAGGCATGACACACAAGGAAAAAGGGTTGAGGGGGAGGAGGGAGAACACACACTTAAACATACAGCCAACAAAAATACCTTCAAGAATAAACTGACGCTTAGTTACTTTGTTGTTGTTGCTTAGTGGACCATATTTGCTTGGGGCAGATTCACACACAGGCTAAAATTTTACTACACGTTTTTCCCCCACATGGTGACTCAGAGCTGAATATATGAACTGTCTCCTGTCATTGCAAAATACTGGAAGCCATGGCAGACGTCACCTGATGCTTCAAACATACATGAGTGGGTGCCTTCTTTTAAGCACAAGTGTATAGGTACAATATGAGTTAGAAGTTCAATAAATACTGAACTAGTCGGAAAAACAAATTTTAGCTAAATGCTGTTGAATTGTGAAATATGCTGGCTTTATTCAGCATAAAAACCACTTTTAAAAAGACATTTCAAGTGCATTGTACGTCTTGGGCATTTCTAGGCTGATAGAGATGGATTTAATTTTATTTCACTTTTATACCTCAGCTGTGCCTGTATTAATCTTTTCATGGTTCTTGTACATATGCATATCTTTCTGAAATACTGCAATTGTTTTCTTTAAAAATACTGAATTTTCTGAATTGTACAAGCATAGCCATACACATCCTGATACGTCTGATACTTTAAGGAGGCTGGAGCTTGAGATAAGATCATGTAGTTGCCTGTTGCAGGATGCTAATAATACTTTATTTTAAAAGTAATTAAAATATTCTACATCACTTTTGGGTGGCTTTAGAAGAAAAGAAAATACAATTCAAAGCAATAACAGAATTAAGCCAAACTTTTAAAACCAACATTAAAATAATGTCAAAACCCAGCCAGAATAAAAATGTTTTTACCCTCGTTCCAAAACAAAACTCACCAGGGATGGGGGCAGGTCTAACCTCCCCAGGTCTAACCTCCCTCCATAATCAGGGTGCTGCCACCAAGGCCCTGTCCTATGTTTTCACCAACCTTCTGGTGGTGGGCTTAGCTTTTCCCAAAAAAAGCCAGCAGATGAGCTCCACTAGGTGTCTGTGGTGAGTGACTGTAGGGGTGCAACCGAAACACAAAAAGAACAGCTCTGATTGAAGAGGATAACTAGTAAGAGTCTAAAACTTTTTAGAGGTTTTCTAACCTAGTGCTCTTCCAAGTGTTAATGGACTACAACTCCCATCATCCCCAACCACTGGCCATGCTGTCTGGGGCTGATGGAAGTTGGAATCATGCAACATCAGGAGGGTCTGAGATTACCCATCCCTGCTGTAAGAATTCTGCCAAGAACCATTCATAGCCCTTTAATTAGATATGTCCTCCTGCAGTTGGTGTGTGGGTATGTGGTTCTCTCAGTAAGTGGAGCACAAACAGTAATGGAGCATGGAATGTGGTGTGCTTTTTCCTTAAGTGATTTCCTGTAGCAGGTCATGGATTTATTTATTTTTAATGATAGCCCACCTTTCCCTCTGTTCTTGAGCTCAGATCAGCTAACAACAAGACATTTAAAATAATACCCTGTCAATAAACCAGACCCATAATCAGACAGCAATATATAATCAATCTCGGCGGAACGATAGCTAGAAAAACATCTGTCTTCTCCTAAAAAACCACATTTAGCCAGCTGGTGGAATGCATATAAAGATGGGACTGGACAGATCTCAGCAAAGACATTTCAATGCATTGGTGCCATGACTGAAAAGACCCTGCTTCTTGTACCCACCCATCCCATCTCAGTTGTGGCTTCTGATGTCAACCAGAAAATACTGGAGGGAACATGCAAAGAAAGGCAGCTCTGCAGTACCTAGGCCTTGTAAGCCATTTAAACCTTAAGGTAAGAAGTAGTAGCTTTAAAACTGGAAGCAGTTGCAGATCAACAACTACCAGAACAATATGCTCCATCTGGCCTTCAGCAGGACGTTGTGAAAATGTGAATAACTACTCATCTGGACAGACCCTTTGGCTTTTTAGTGGAACAAAATAAAATGTACTGATGTGCATATATTTTGTTTCACTTCTGGCCTAAAGAGTGGGAAAGACCTGCTGATGTTGTGGGGCTGCTTCCAAGCTGAAGGCTTTTGAGATTATCAGGTGTGTCTCAGGAGTCACATGTTTGATTATACTTGCAATACAGATGGGAATGGTGCTGATGGCTGCTAGTCCAAAAAATGAATTATCGGGTTCTGCTCAGATGACATGGCAACCGTGGGGCTTAAACAATTTCAGTTATGTCAGCCCCTATGCTATACTTCCTAGATGTATCCTATGTGGTAGTACTAGTACTAGTATTATTAGTATTAGTATTAGTACTAGTACTACTTCTGGAAATGCTCCTTCTCTCTATTCAATATGTGGATGCTAAAAGCTACCTCCATCTGCTTCAGGCTTCTCCCTATGGTTTCCACCCCCCTTTAACATCAGAACTTGCGGTCAGTTTCTTCTGTTCCCAACCCCTCCCCCCTTCTCTGAAGTCACACTTTTCAATTTTGTTTGGATCAGCAGAACTGGTTGCCTTGGAAATTTTTATATATACATTAAGCTATGTCTGCCAAACTATATTCTAATGGAACAAGAAAACCAGCTGTTGGATCCTTATATATGGAGTCTGGCACTAGTTCACGAAAAAGGGAATAATAAACTCAAGCTGGACCTGCCATTTCAGCCCCTCCCAAAAATTATGCAGAGGGCTGCCCCAGAGGGGGAGGAATTAGTGTCCCAGGAACTGACCTTCTGTTCTTCCAACCTTTCAAAGCTATTTTGATCAAGAAAAATGAGAATGATTGCATCACAGACCTAATAGTTTTAATGGTAACACCTTCTCCCCAGAAAACTATAAGCTAGACCAGTGGTTCCCAAATAGCGAAGTACTGTGGGCCCCTTGCTTTTCAAAAGCCAAGCCATGGACTCCCTACTTTTGAAAATGTTTTTGTTATGTGAATGATGCCACAGACCCCCAATTGGGAGCCACTGAGCTAGGCTATTCTCTCCAAGGCCCCCAAATCTGACACCCTTGTTTGCAAATGGCCAATTGGTGTTGCCTTCAGCATTCTGGGCTGGGCTTATCTTTTAGCAGTAGCAGTAGGACCTTTCATTCCTTTTCAAAATTTTATTTTTTCACCACCACAGAAGGTGGCAGCAGACCTTCCCTCTTGACCCAGATGCCATGTTTGTTACCATAGAGTCTGGTAAATTGAAGGAATTGGGCTTGGAGACAACCTTGGTAGTTTGGAAGACCCTTCTCAAAATGTGCAGCCAGCCTCCCAAACATAGCTGTCACCGTTTCCCTTTTTAAAAGGGAAATTCCCTTATTCTGAATAGGATTCCTTGCAAGAAAATGGAAAAGTTGACAGCTATACTCCCAAATCTCCATCTTCTGCTGCCAGCACAGATCAAAATCCAAGTGTGAAGTCCACCTGACTTAACTGCCTCCTGCAAGCGTGCCAAAGCTTTCTCCAGGATCAAAAGGGGAGGGGTGTCATAATATTGTTTAAGTGAAGGACTTTCAGGTCCAGGGCAGTTGTAATGGCCAGTGAAAGAACTGCACATTCTGTAATACTCTGTGCTACTGTATTATAGCAGGCAGGATGTGAGGACATGGCAGGCATCTGTGGTGGTCTTGGAAAGGCTCATAGGTGCTAGGTGCTGCTATCAGCACTGCATTGTGGATAACCTGCATTGTGGATGCAGCAGCCAAAACAGGAACATAAGGCAGGCATAGGCAAACTCCGGCCCTCCAGATGTTGAGGACTATAATTCCCATCATCCCTAGCTAACAGGACTAGTGGTCAGGGATGATGGAGGGGCGGAGTTTGCCTATGCCTGACATAAGGCAATGGGGGTGGGGACTGTGGGCCTAATTAAGGAAGTTGTTTTCTCCAAACCATGCCCACATATGACTATCATATATAACATCAGGTCTTGTTTGAAGCCAAATCAATCCAGGTTTGCACTTTGAGAAACAACCTGTGAACCGAAATGCAGCTAGCCTTTGAAATTTGCACATATCTGAATTTTGCTATGCAGTTCACGAAACAGTTTTTTAAAAATAAAAATGCATATATTAGGGGAAAGTGTGTAAAAATGAATATATTGATGAAAATAGCACACAAGAACGCACGAGGTTAGGAAAAAAAATGCTTGCAAAAATGTGCACATTAGTAAAAAAATAAATGCATATAAAATGCGTATATTAGGAGAAATCTGCACCAAAATGCTGATGTGTTGTTTTTTTTAAATCTTCAATTGCTGCAAAATGTGGAGAACTGGATTTAAGCAGTGGCGTAGCGTGGGGGGTGCAGGGGGGGGCCGGCCGCACCGGGCGCAACATCTGGGGGTTAGGGTTAGGGGGCGCAAATCCACGGGTTAGGGGGCACAAATTACTTGCCTTGCCCCGGGTGCTGACAACCCACGCTACGCCACTGGATTTAAGACTGGGAAAATGAGGAATGGAGAGAACCACAATTGAGAGAGCCTTCCATCCTTGTAGCAGAATGAGGTGGGAATGAAGTGGCAAGTTCTAAAGCAGTCTTTGACAACCTGGTGCCCTTCAGATATTTTTGACTCTATTTCCCAACAGCTACAGCCAGCATGGTTCTGGTGGCTAAGCTTGATGAAAGCGCTAGTTCAGAACAACTGGAAGGCACCAGGCTGATGAAGGTGGTTCTGAGAATGGGTTATGTCACTCCAGACTAAAGGTCGAAGAACCACTTTTTACAACAGATCTTTGAATAACCAACTCCCTGCAAATAAAAAACTAGCACATAAAGAAACTTGAACTTATACCCTGACAGGCTACCTTTTTATTGGCAAGAAGTTTTTGTTTTGTTTAAACTTCCACATGTTGATGCATTCAGAAATGGTACTTTCCATGAAGTGATGTAGGTTTGGGACAGGAGAGTCCATTCTAGCAGCTCAGATTTACCGTTCTGCTGTATTTATATGCTAAGTCTCCATGTATTCCTATGGGAGTTTGAAAATTCACATCTGCAATGCAGGACTGTGAAAATTCCTATTCTGCTTCTATATGTGCTCCTTGGCATCCTCAAAAGTCATGCAACAAAAACCTCCCCACAGAGGTGTGTCTGGCATCTTCATTACACATGTTTTGGCAAATGCTGAAAACACACCCCTTTATCCTGGCTTTTGACCCTTGAGAGGCATATTTTTAGGACCCACCTTGTTTCTGTGTTTGTCAGCTGTTTCAAGCTGTTTTCAATTATTGTAACCTACCCTGGGACATTTGGGTGAAGGCTGGGCAATAAATTATAACAATAAAATAACAACAATAATTATCAATAAAAAGACTAGCTACCCTCAAAGCGACCTTCAAGAGAAGTTTCCTGACCTGCTGCTGGATCCCACTTGGGCTGAATAAAGTTCCAGCTGTTTATTTAAAAACCACAGGAGACTCATTCTCTTAAATGCTTTGATTTACTCAGACCTTCCTCCTTAAAACTCCACCAAATATTACAATAAAATAACTATGGGGAACTTAAATCTCGCATTGACACCCACCAAATGAAATATCAACATAGAGAACATTAAAACGTTGTTGCTGTTGGCGGCATCCATCTGTCTCAAGAGACAATGGAATGCACTTCCGGGGGTGAAGTCAAACCACTGAAAAATCATAGCAGCACTGGAGTGACCGCCTGAGGGTGTGTGGAGGTCCAAAGGGAAAGCAGAGCAATACGTTTGGCACCAGCTTGGCTGCAGGAATTGCTAGAAGGAGGCATACAAGGCACCATCCAATCGTCTTAGAGAACCTGCTCCAGATTTGTGCAGGGTTTACACCAGGGGTCAGCAACCTTTTTCAGCCGTGGGCCGGTCCACCGTCCCTCAGACCATGTGGTGGGCCAGATTATATTTTGGGGGGAAAATGAACAAATTCCTATGCCCCACAAATACCCCAGAGATGCATTTTAAATAAAAAGACACATTCTACTCATGTAAAAACACGCTGATTCCCGGACCATCTGAGGGCCAGATTGAGAAGGCAATTGAGCTGGATCCAGCCCCCGGGCCTTAGATTGCCTACCCCTGGTTTACACCTTAGTCTTTTCTTCTCCCGGAGATATCCCGCAAAGCAGCAGAGGTTTGGGATCAGAGTTTTCTTTCTCCAAAATTCACATTGAGGTTACTGTAATGCACTCTATCTGGAGCTTCCCTTATACTTGATCCTGAAGCTGCAAGGTAGTACAGGGCAGGGCGGTTGCTCACAGGAGTGTGACCTTTTCTGCATATATCACCTCTGCTCAGAGATCTGCACCGCTTGCCCATTTGCCAAATGGTCAGAATATTGTGCACAGTTCTAGCTGTTGCCCCTCCGAAAAGGATATTGTAGGACAGGGAAAGGTATAGATGAGGGCAGCCAAAGTGATCCAGCAGCTGGAGCAGCTCTCTAGCAAGGAAAGGTTACAATTTTTGGCACAATTTAGTTTAGAGAAAAGTGGGGACAATTTAGAGGTGTATGAATTCATGCAAGGCTATTGTCTGCATGTCCTGTTTGTGGACTTTTTAGAACAATCTGGTTGGTCATTTTGGGTCACAGGATGCTGGACTAGGTAGGCCCTTGGCCTGACTCAGCAGGGCTCCCCCCCCCACCTTCCTCCACATGGTCATAGTCATACAATTCCATTGTGCATTGTTCTAGCTCTGTGCTGGGATTCCCACCCTTCAGTCTGCATTGTTTTGTAGAACTCCCCAATCCTGCCTGTCACATTGGAAAGCCGAGAGGAAACTCAGTGTGTTGAGTTCAGCAAAACCTGCGGCCAGAACAGGGTGGGAAATTCACCATAGGGATGCTGGATTCCATGTCAAGAATAGCTTCACGCTTGGAAGCGAAGTGGAACCAGGACCATTTCTTCTCTGCCTCCACCAAAGCAAATCTCTCTCTCCTCCTGACCAAATAGATGACACACCATTCCTTGCGGCAAAGGGCTCGATCCAAGATGTCTTAGAGGGGTGGGCCTCAAGGCTGTCTCTTGCTTTTGCTTGACTGTTTTGGATGGCAGCGCAGAAGCACTGGCAGCTCCTTTGAAGAAGAAGAAAACATTGCCTCAGTTTTGTACTGTAACCTTCCCTAACTGCACTCTCTTGTACGTAAACTCTCTCTGCTCTTCCTGCTTAGCAACTGCTGCTGCTAAAGTAGCCTGTGGAGCTCAGCTGGATAAGAAGGGACTGTCTATCACAGCACTAGAGGGATCTGCTGGCAAGCAGCTGTTGGTCTCTGTTAAGTAACAAGCTTTCCAGATGTTTGCATTGGCTCTGGCCAAGCACAGCTGTTAAACTGGGCATGACTTTATCCTCACAGCAGGGAGGAGTTCTGCATATTTACTGTACCTTCCTCTTAGCAGGGTTGAGAGGGAGAGAGGGGGCTTTGTACCTCAGCTCTGCTACTGGCCTCCGAAGCCATCCTGCACCTTACGCCAAATGAGGTGGTAGGCTGTGAGAGTCCTGGATGGCGGCCCTCTCCCTGACGTGCTAGATTACGACATCTGGGAAGCATTTTTTCACGCTCCTCCACATAAAACCCTCACGGAGGATTTCAGAAACAACTGCCCTGTGAGGAAGAGCAGCAAACAATCTGCTCAGGGAGTGGGAAGTGGTGGAGTCAGCTGCCCACTGCACCAGGTCTACCTCTAGTGACAGGAGTGATAAGAAGCTGGCAGGCTCCATCTGGTCACCCAGAAGACCAAAGCCTCACCCTATGAAGTCAGCAAATTCTGGCTGACCAGGAAGGTTGAGTCACTAGACTATTTCTCTGGGGTCTACAGGCCTGCCTTTTGAACTCCGAGAAGCCCCTTTTCATCCTAGCTGGCTGTTATAAGATCTTTTGTAACATTAAGAATGTTGTGCCTTGCTTTGCTTGTTTTTCCTCTTCCCTCCTCATCCCCTTTTCCTTTTGTGTCATGAAGGCAGAGACGGTGCCATTTTTGTTGACATAAACCACTCTGGGAGCATTTCTGGCTGAAGAACAAGCCATAAATGCAGTTAATAAATAAGTAATTTTTTTTAAAAAAAACATTTTTTTGTAGTTAACTAGCTCATCAGAGTGAGGACAGCACTAATTTTGATTTGCTGGTGTACTAGTTTATTGCAAACCAAGAGTTGGAGCCTTAAAAAAATGTAATCTCCAACTTGCAGTCTAGAGTGTCTGCCCCATAATTTTAGCTCTTCATCCTGCTTAATGTTTAAAGCTCCCTGGCTTAAAAATGTTTTGCCACACCTAAAAGAGCCAACTGAACACCAATGTTTTGCGACTTTAAATTTATTTATATAAATGAATATACAGTAATCTGTAAGATTGGGAAGCATCTTGTGCTGTCTGTGGTTCAACCGTTTCGGCAGTAAAGCAGGTTAAGCGATGCTGCAATATTTTCACTATGGATATTGCAGACAGATTTGCCTTGGACAGGTATTTGCAAAGGCACCTGAAGTGGTCCAGTGTTCTCCAAATAGCCAGAAATGATTGCGATTGTGCCTTACAGATGCCTTGAACCACCCAGAGGTCTCTAAACAAGTGTGCTGCTGCTGGAGACACTAGCTAATTAGGAAGGGTACATGTGAAAACCATTTATAACTGAAGCTGGAAAAGCTACCTTGAGGACTGACTCCCATTTTTCCTTCTGATGACAACAGCTCCCTCGCCTTGGGCTGAGCTCCAGGCCTTCCTATTGCTAGGCTGGCCATGCACGCTGACCAAATTCCAGTGGGAAGCACTCCTGCGGTTGGCCTGTATGAGAAGCCGTTCTGCGTGATGGTGATGTCCTGCTTTGTCCTAATTTCAGAGCTGGGATCCAGAGCTGGAAGCCTTTGCCAAGGACTACGCAACAAAATGCATCTGGGAACACAATGCGGAGCGTGGACGGCGAGGCGAGAACCTCTTTGCCATGTCTGGCGACCTGGATGTGAAGATGGCGGTAGATGAGTGGTACAACGAGTATGCCTTTTATAATATGACAACATTAACCTGCCAAGAAGGGCAGATGTGTGGTCACTATACACAGGTATCTGATTATATCAGTGGTTTTCAACCAGTGTGCCATAACACCCCGGAGTGCCTTGAATGATGGTCAGGGGTGCCGTGGGCAACACAGAGGGCCTCTGTCCCTCTTTCCTTCCTCCCCTTCCTCCTCTGATGCCCTCTCAGGTCTCTGCCTCCCAAAAGCTTGCACAGCTGTTTGTTGCAGCAGCCCTGGCTACAAGCTCCGCAGGCAAATGGTGCCTCTGGGGCTGGTCAGGGGGTGCTGGTTGCCAGGAGCTGAGGCAGCCTTGGAGTAAGCAAGCAAGCAGGCAGGCAAGGGAGCCCAGCCCTTGCTGTTGGGAATGGACAGACAAGTCCCAGGTCCCTGTGGGGCAGTGTGTTTTTCTTTTTCCTTTCCTTCTTTTTTGTATTTTATTTTATTTTGAATAATGAATGGAATAGATGTTATATTTAATAAAATTAATGAAGATGGGGGTGGGGGGAGACCAGTCCCAGGCCCCTGTGGGGCAGTGTGTCTTCCTTCCTTCCTTCCTTCCTTCCTTCCTTCCTTCCTTCCTTCCTCTTTCTTTCTTTCTTTCTTTCTTTCTTTCTTTCTTTCTTTCTTTCTTTCTTTCTTTCTTTCTTGCATTTTATTTTATTTTGAATAATGAATGGAATAGCTGTAATATTTAATAAAATCAATAAAGATATGGGGAGGGGAGACAAGTCCCAGGCCCCTGTGGGGCAGTGTGAGGAGGCACCTCTCTTTGGGGTGGGGGGCAGCTCAGAGACCAGGGGTGGCAGCAGCAGCAGCGTCTGCCCAGAGGACTCCCAAGGAGAGGAGGCTGAGGGAACCCCTCTGAATTATGTCATCCTGGGAAGAGCTGAGGGTAAAGCCTGGGAAATGGTATTAGCCATGATGGCTGTGTTCTACCTCCTCTGTCGGGGGCGATGTGCCTCTGCCAGTTGCTGGGGATTCACAAGCACTTCTGCTCTGCATACAGGCTTCCTGTAGGCATCTGACTGGCCACTGTGGGAACAGAGTGCTGGAGTAAATGGGCTATTGGCCTGGTCCAGCAGGATCTTCTCATGTACAGTGGTACCTCGGGTTAAGAACTTAATTCGTTCTGGAGGTCCGTTCTTAACCTGAATCTATTCTTAACCTGAGGTACCACTTTAGCTAATGGGGCCTCCTGCTGCGCCACCAGCACACGATTTCTGTTCTTATCCTGAAGCAAAGTTCTTAACCCGAGGTACTATTTCTGGGTTAGCGGAGTCTGTAACCTGAAGCGTATGTAACCCAAGGTACCACTGTATATCCCCATATCGTTACTAAAACGAGCAGACTCTGTCGTGATGGGGCTCCATTCTTTGGGTCCAAAAGGTGGAGGGTATCTTGGCTTCGGTTTTAATTCGTCACTGAGATAGCAATAAAGATGTCACCCACGTAGTCCCATGGGCTGTGATGCCATCAGGGGACCAGTGGCTTCCATACAAATGCTTCAAGACTAGGGTGGCAATATCTGTCAATTCTTTTTCTGACTGCAATAGCAAACAGAACTTGCTCTTCCTTACTTCTATAGGTGGTCTGGGCAAGTAGTGAGCGTATGGGCTGTGGGACGGTGTTCTGCGAAACCCTGGAATTCCTGAATGACACCGACATGCATTTGGTAGTCTGCAACTATCAGCCACCGTAAGTTTCATTTTGTTGGGGCCGGGGTGTTTTTTCCTGAGTTTTTTTTTTTTGCCTGGCTGGAATGTGTGCTTTGAACCATGTTGATTCTTCCTGCTTGTGCAGTTGCTGCAATTTATTTTCAACTGTTTTTTATGTTTTATTTTACATTGCTGTGAGCCGCCCTGAACTCTTCTGGTGAAGGGTGGGTGGTAATACTAAAAATAATGCATAGTACCAAATTTCCCAAAACTATGGCAGTGGCAAGAGGGTGCCCCCCTTGGTCTTAGCAGATAGGGAGGTCTGTTATGGGAGAAGGCATTTCACCAAGTGTCCAGATCCTAAGCCATGTAGGGTTTTTAATATCACTACAAGCACTATGGGTTTACAAGTGAATCTCCCTAACCCAAACCCAGATGCCTTTTGCAATTTGCAGTTCTCCTAATTTTGCAATGCAGTTTACAGCCAAATAATGCACAAACTGAGGTTAAGTGTACATAAAAACGCATATTTTAGTGAAAATAGCATATTATAGAAGGGAAAGTTGGTTTACAAAAATGTGTACACTGAGCAAATTTAATAATGTGTACAGTGGGAGAAATGCTCATGAGGACTTGGTTTTTTTTGGTGGGGGGGGGGAATCACAAGCTGATATGGAAGTGTGAAGGACTGATGAGGAGGAAAATGAGAAACTGAGAAAATCTGAAACTGACAGATTCATCTGTTTCCCCCTCCACCCAAAGCACAGTAGCATATTGACAGTCAGTACAACTCCTTCAGAACTGTTGCATTATGTTCTTGGCAGCTTGGCTGCAGAGTTTTGCTGTTCTCTCATCATTGGGGGGGGGGGAAGGGTCATAGAATTTATTGTGAACAAGGAACTATAGCAATGATAGTCCAAGTGGAGCCTTCCAGTTATTCCACTCCCATCAAGACCAGGCAGCATGGTAAGAGATTATGAGGGCTGCTGCCCATCATTATCTGGAGTAGGTTAAGTGGGCACCATAATAGCAATAGTTACAGATCAAGGTAGCGAACAGTTACTTGGATTTCATTGTATGTGTACTTCTGACAGGAGTTAACAGGTACTGTAATATACAAGATAATGAAGATCCACTTCAGGAGTCAGCCTTAGTTAAACTGCAGTTACTCTTGGCACCAGGTTTTTGTATTAATTCCAGGATTTACAGAGCTGTGATGCTGCTGTTTCTGAAAATGGGGTCAAATTGGTCGGTATGTTCCCGATGAACTTTGTCTTCTCTCTGCCTTCCTTTACCTCATTTTAAAATGGCAACTTCCAATCATCTTCATAAAGTCTACTGGCTGTAGAATCCAGGACAAAAGAGCCACAAACAGGCACCAAATAACTGATGCCTTTTGGCAGTCCCTCAAAGCATCCTCTTTAGCTGAGCTGGCCACCTTCCATCTTCCGAGTGAAGCTGGGAAGGTAGTTACATGCTGGAGAGATGAACTCTTGGCAAAAGCCATCAATGGTGATCATAGAGTGTTCTTAGGTGCAGCTGTCAATGTGAGGGAGCAACAAAATGTTATGAAATTCTTATTTCTATTGTGTCAATGCTCTCCTTCCTTAGGGGAAAGGCCTAGTCCTTTTTTGAGTAACGCCTGGGACTTTTCACTTCCAGGGGGAACATAAAGGGACGCAAACCGTACAAGGAAGGGGCTCCATGTTCCATGTGCCCAGATGGCTATTCCTGTAAGGACTCTCTCTGTGGTAAGTGAGTGGAACTAGAGGAGCCAGCAGAGAAGGTGGAGAGCTCCTTATCTGCACCCCAAATTAATGCCACTCAGGATTACTGTGAAATAAATTTCTACTGGCTGACAGGTGCAGATTATCCAGCCGCCTAGGAGTGTAGTGATTTCCTTGGCTGCCTTCACCCAATGATTATCCTTGTCAAAGCTGTTCTCCAACAGGAGAAGTAAATTCCTTCTTCCCTCTTGTTTTGCTGCTTTGCCAAGGATGGGCAAAAATGCTTGGAGGAACAGTTTCCCTTTCAGCTGCAAACACCTGTCTCCTGCCTTCAGTGCACCACCATTATACACAAGGACCTGCCAGCATTAATCCCCTTCCTCTCCCAAGGTGATGACAGTGTGTTTAAAATATGCTAGCTTCTCTTGTCCTTACCATAGCACCAGGAAGTGGCACTTTGGCTTATGTGAATTCATGCAGCACACACACCTTGAGTCTATGCACGCTAGAGGTCTTAGCCCTTATTGGTCCCCAGATGGATGGTTATGTCGCTCCATGCAAACATAGGCCATGTACTACACCTTTAAAGCACATTTGGAACAGATTCTTTCCCTCAAAGAATTCTGGGCATTGAAGTTTATGAATTGACCATTGGCTGCCCCCTAATGCTGCTCCATCTGAAACAGACATCCTCACCCTAATAGTAGGGATGGCACTGCAAGCCATGACATTCCTTTCATGCATTCTGTCTCCGCTTGGGGTGTCTTATGTCTTGAGTGCTATGCTATATGGCATTTCACTGAGTTCTGCCCAAGATGTTTTTGCACCTTTGGGAGAAAATTCAAATGACATTCCAGTCCAAGTTGTGAAGAAATGGGTGGCAATGTGCTGCCCTTTAACGGCATCTGGAATCTGCTGCCTGTGACCCTGGCCACACTCAGTTTCAAAGTAGGGCTCACCTTCTTTGCAAAAGTGAAATATCAGCCTTCTGTTCTCACTGGTTTTCTGGGAGGAGGGTGTGGCTTTGTGCATCTGTTTGCTGATTGTTCTGCTGGTCTCTCTTTTCCCCCACCAGAATCCAGTGTTGACATGGGAGACGCCACCGCATCTCCTAAGCCGGAGCCAACGGCTGTCTTGACTGCAAGCCCAGCTCTGCAAACCACACCAGATTCAGCACCTGATACGCCAGACAGTCCCCAAACAGGAGCAGAATCTGAATCCCCAACAGCTGAAGGGCCAACCTCTTCGCTAGAGCTAACTTCAGACTTGTCAAACTCAGATGCAACAGTTTCCTCTTTGGTGACAATGGGAGCTACAACTCTTCGTCCTGCCTCCCCAGAATCAAGAACTGAAAAAGCCACTTCCGCAGAATTTCCTTTGTCTGGTGGCTTAGCCACACCTGAAGCCACCATTAAAAAACCTGAGCCACCTTCAACTCCCCCCACACCAGTGCATTCTACCCCCAAGTCACCCTTGGTCCCTAAACCTGCATCCATCCCTAAACCTCCATCGACAGGTAAACCTCCCTCCATGCCCAAACCCCTTTCAGCCCATAAGCATCCCTTCTTCTCCAAGCTACCCGTCCCAAAGAAGCCTCCCGTCTCTAAAACACCTGCACGCCATCGCTTGTCAGCTTACTCCAAAGCAATAAACAAGCACAGCAATGCTGCTCAGGCCTCTGCAGATAAGGTACCTGTTCACAACACTGCAGCCAAGGCAGCTTCAATCTCTGTCTGCCTGCCTTGCCTTGGATGCAAACAGATTAGCCACCCTGAAGAAATAAAGACTGCGCTTAAAGAGCTGACTTCCAGGTACCCCTATACTCCGTGCTTTCCCCCGCTTCACCGGTGGCAGAGGCATAGCAAGTGGGGCAATACACTTAGGAAGGCCAGGCCTTATTGGCTCAACAGTTTATAGCAGTATTTGATCCAACATATTTATAGGCTGACCCTTTCTGCCCTTTTAGTGAGTTTGCCAGTCTGCTGGGAATAGCACTGTAGCATGGCCAGTGGCTGAAAATTCTGTAGATGGTGGTACAAATCTTGCCCAAGCAATAAAGCTCTTGGGAGGTTGCAGTTTATTTCCACAACCCCCTGTTTTCACCCGTTCAGGAATGTGGAGCACATCTGATTTATTTCCCTACTTTCCTTCTCGTTAAGCTTTGCTAGGGTCAAGCATGGCATACTGTCATGAGGCCTCATTCTACCCAATGACTCACCTGTGATCATCCTCCCTCTTGTCTGTGCTCTGTGCACCACAAATGGGGGCCCTATTTATTTGCCGGACTGTGCCTGGAAGTCATTCCCAGGCTTCCCATTCTGCTTGTGAATTGGTGACAAGGTGTCTGCATTCTCCACTGGCAACCCATTCTTTACCCCAAAATGCCGATAAAAACCTGGATCTTGAAAACCTGGATAATGTAAAAAAACCTGGATCTTGAAAGCTGAACAAATTGTGCAAGATAAGCAAAGGCCTGCACACCTACTGAATTCCTTTAGCTGATCCCAAAACATGAATTTGTGCTCCCTTGGTACAGACTCTGGAGCTTTGTGGCTCAGAATACAAACAGTTGTGTTGATCAAAGAATTGGTTGTGCCCACCTGAAATGTAAAGCAAACTGATATGGCTTGTTTGTAAGGAGGATGGAGAGAAAATGATTGATTGATTAGGGAGAGTGATGTGAGTCTCTATAGAAACTCAGTGCACAAGAGCTACATTAAGCAATCAATAAATGAAGTGCAAGTGGACCAAATATTTGCATGTGAAAGTGAAGCGAGTGCCTCTGTGAGTGTTTGCATTTGTAGCTCTTCAACTCTGTTCATTACAGTAGATCTTTCTTCCATTGGAACTCTACAAACCACAATATTTTGATCAGGCAGCATTATTAAGGCTCATTCACCTCTTCTGTGCCATATGGGTATCTAAAGCTTTAGCCCCCTCTCTTCACCATTGTCTCCACTCCTTCTACCACCTGACAGGGACATAGGAAACTATAAACCAAATCAGCTTATTGGTCCATCTAGCTCAGTATCGTTTACACTGACTGGCATCGGCTCTCCAGAGCTCCAGATTTTGGGGTGCATTCCCAGCCCTACCTGGAGATGTGCTCGGATTGAAATTGGGACCTCCATGCAAACCAGATGCTCTACCACTGAGCTGTGGCCCTTGCACTTCAGAGGACTTGTTTGACTAGGCCTGCTTGCATATCAGAGATATGTATTAGACCAGACCCCCCACGATAGCTGCATTTTGAGCTTAGCACATGTGTTTTGGTAGCATGCTGCATCCCTTCCTGTTTCTGTTGCACGGAACCAGGGCAGGTTCCTCTTCTCTTCAGCTGACCCCTCTCTTACGTTTTTTCAAAGCACAACCAGGTGCTAAAGATACCAAAGATCTGCTGACAGACCCACCCAGGAAAGATTCTGAGCAGCCCACACCTTCAGGCAGCAGCCCTTTTTGCCTTTCTGTTTTCCGTTCCTGAGTACTCCCTTTCTGATAAGCCTTCTCCTTTGACACTTGCCTCATAAGAATATTTGCTCCCCATTTCCATTCTCCTATGCTACTTGTGGGACGCGGGTGGCGCTGTGGGTAAAACCTCAGTGCCTAGGACTTGCTGATCGCAAGGTCGGCGGTTCGAATCCCCGCGGCGGGGTGAGCTCCCGTCGTTCGGTCCCAGGTCCTGCCCACCTAGCAGTTCGAAAGCACCCCTAAGTGCAAGTAGATAAATAGGTACCGCTTTATAGCGGGAAGGTAAACGGCGTTTCCATGTGCTGCGCTGGTGCTGGCTCGCCAGAGCAGCTTCGTCACGCTGGCCACGTGACCCGGAAGTGTCTCCGGACAGCACTGGCTCCCGGCCTCTTGAGCGAGATGAGCGCGCAACCCTAGAGTCGGACACGACTGGCCCGTATGGGCAGGGGTACTTTTACCTTTACCTTATGCTACTTGTGGTTTGTTTCTTCATCTTGCTGTGTTTGGGGTGCGTGAAAGACAAAGGTGAAACTCTCCCCCTGTTTCTTGCTCCCCCTGGCCTCTGTGGCCATTCCAGTTAGATTAGAAACATAGGAAGCTGCCCTTTATCAGGTCAAGTCACCTAGCCCAGAATTGTGACTGGCAAGGGTCCACAGACAGAAGTATTTCCTATCACCTGCTAACTGATTCTTTAAAAGAGAGAAGATGCCAGGACAGAGCCTGAAATTTTCTGCATGCAAAGCATGTGATGTACTCTAAGGTCCCTCTCAATAGATGAGCTTGGATAGCTCAGTTGGTTAGACCATGGTGCCGATAACACCAAGGTTGCAGGTTCGATCCCTGTATGGACCAGCTGCATGTTCCTGCATTGCAGGGGGTTGGACTAGATGACCCTCAGGGGTCCCTTCCAACTCTACAGTTCTATGATTCTATGAATAAAAAGGCCTGGAGAGTCTAACAGAGCTCCTACTTCTTGGCATCCAGCCTCAGGTGTGATGGTATGCTTCTTTGTGGGTGTGTAAATGAAGGAGGAGAGATCATTTGTATGAGTCTGATTCACAAAGCCATTTTTATCAGTTGCTACAACTGGATGAAACATGATGGTGTGAGATGCCTCTTGGAGCTCAGCTAATAACTGACCGAGCTTTCTTATCATGTGACTGTTGTACAATACGCAAAAGTATATTGCTTGATAACTGACTAGCATCTCAGCCAGGTATGTGAATATGCCTTCAACTTATCACCAAGTTCAACCTGAAACTACTTGACAATACTGGAATGCTATTGTATGCATGTTTGGTTGGATGACGATTCCACTCATTTCAACTGAGCTCACTTTCCGAGTAACTGGGCTTAGAACTGCAACTCTGCATCCCACCTAACAGTGTGCATAGCTACAGGGGTACACAGAGCAACTTAGGCTGTCATAGCTACAGGAGCCAGTCTTTGCTTAGTCTGGCCCACAGTATTTGCAGCTCCCTAAAGCAGAGGTGGTGAACCTGTGACTTTTCCGATGTTGCTGGACTCCAACTCCCATCAGCCCCAGGCAGCGTAGTAAAATTTGCAGGATTGTACATCAGAACTTGCGCCCAGTTTACTGCATCTTTGCTACTTCCCTGGGTGGAATCCAGTGTAGTGCTAATGTCCTCATCCTGTTAGCACAAGGATTTCCACTTGCATAATGGGATTTCGCCCCCTCTTCTACCTGTGTGCCCCCTGTTCTGGAGCTTCTCCTGACCCTCCGCAGCAGTTTGGGGGAGGGTGTGGGACATGCATGGGGAAAAGAGCAGGAAAGCTCCATTGCACAAGTAAAAATCCTAGTGCTGATGGAACGAGGCAGTTGGATACCACCCCGGTATGGGGCCACACCACCTCCAAAGATCTGCGATCATGTGCTGCTCCTGCAGCCATTCAATATCCCATCCTTTACACCAGGTTAGCCAGTGGTGTGGTTCATAGGAGTGAGACCAAGGGACCAAGAATGCATTAGTTCACTTCTTTCCTGTAATTCTGCAGGCAGTGAACTGTACTACTGTCTCCAATCTGAGAGCAATAAGACAAAGTTCTCCAGTATCCATGTGGAGCTGGCCCTTTCCAGTTGTATCTAAGGAAGGCCTAGCAAGGCAGGCTTGGGGAACCTGTGGTCCCACAACTCTCCCCAATCCCAGCCAGTATGTCTGATGTTCAGAGATGTGGGAAGCTGTAGTCCACTGACATCTGGAGGATCATGGGTTAGGTTCCTTCTCTTAGCAAGGGCTGACTCCTAGTTTGAAGGAATGGCTGAAACATTGCACATCCCAGTTCTTTCATACAGGTCTGGCGTAGATCAGCTCTAAAGATCAGCCCATCAGTTTTGCCTTGCCTGTTGGGCACAGTCCATGTCACCCAGCAAAGCAAGATGTGTTGGTTTCCAAAACACCTTGTGGGGTGGCTGCAGTATTTTAGATGGATTTCTCAAATTAGGGATATATTTAAAGTGAGATGGCAACCATACACCTTGCCAAACCAGATGATACCGGCTCTAGCCAATGAAGAACGGAGACCAAATTGCTGGACAATTAGGTTCATTGCACGCCACATCCAGGCATTCTCCCCCCCCCCCTGTATTGCTGAATGGTTCTTGCATTATACTAACCTCATCATGACAAGCCACAGCCGGCCTAGCTAAGATCCAGTTGAAGGTGCTACTTGAAACAGAGGTCAGCAAATGTGGTGTTCTTGCTAACAAGAGTTGTGAAGACGGGATGAATTTTGAAATGGTGCAATGAAGTAACATTGTGAGGTGTGTCTTTTAATGCACCTGGAAAATCCTGCTATTAATAAATGTTCTTCTAAAAATCATTGGTCTGGAAAATGCACTGTTTTTGCTGGATGGTTGCTGGATTCTCTTGTGGATATATTGCTAGAGCTGTTTTGAAAAGGAGGGTTTGAGCTAGGAAGCAAGTGGAGTTGCCTGCCCTGCTGAAGGCACCTGAGAAGGGGAGAGTAGCTTGTCTACTAGTGCAAGTGGCTCAACAGGTGTATAGGCCACAGATCAAGGAATGCTATGTAGCATTTCCCATATTAACTAGCATCCTGGCCTCAGAGAAATGGGATAGTCAGGATTTCCTTACTGAAAAATATAGGCTCAGGACTATCTTTCCATCATTTGATCAATTGAGAGGTAAGGAAAGCATGGAAACCTAATCCCATTCTGCAACCCATCAGAAAGGAAGAATAATGAAGGCAGAAATCCTGTTCACACTTACTGTATATGGGAATAAGTCTCATTAAACTTGCTTCTTAGTGGGACTTGCTTCTTAGTAAACATGCAGAGGATCGTGCTGCCACTATAAAGTGTGTTTTTTAGTTTTGGCTGAACTTTACACAAGAAGTAATTACTGTTGCAGAAGTGCAAAAGCTACAAAGTTAGGGAAATTTCAGTGGTTATTATAATGCTTAAACAATAGTGAAACTGTGGCATCGGCGCACTCTAAATTGCATCGAACAATGGTGTTGAATGTGCACTCTTGTGCACTCTTGTGTCATTATGGTTTGCACGGCATTTCAGCAAAACCATGCCCAAAAATGGGCATTTCCTGAGTTTAGAGTCTGGTTAATTTGCATTAAAGTATGCAGAGTGCTTCTTTCATTAATATCTGTACAGTAATGCAGCAGTTGCATAATGACGAGCTAAGGTTTTTTGAGGTCACATCTTCCCACCAGCTGTTCTAACTTCTAGCCAGTAGATGGCACTGATGAAGGCTGACTGTGTTTTTAAACGGCTGACGGTTTTTAAAAAGAAGAGTAAAAGCAACACAGATCCTTGAGCAGCACTGAACAGACAGCAAGCCTGTTTCTGGCACAGATCTACAGAGACTTTAACTTCTTTAATTAATCAGGAAACTCACTTGTATTTAAGCATCAAATCAAAAGTAATGTCTTCTCACACTTGTGCTCCCACAAGCTGAAAGGAGCGTAATCTTGATGGTTAATAGGATTTAAGACCTACTGATCCTTCTCTCTTGTAATAACCATTAAACAACACAAACACACACCTAAAAGTGGGTTGTGCTGTGAGTATGGCATGTGCTAAAATGCTCGGTTTGCTACGTGTGCTTTAGTTGAATGCTACGCAGATGCCATTCAACATGCAGATTTGGACATGTGAATTACAAATACATACCTTTGTAGAGCTATTGCACCTGCTGCAGATGGATGCTGGTGATGACTGGTTAATGGTCTTCTAGGCATCACCAATATGGTGACAAAAACAAGGGTGGGGAATTTGTGGCCCACTATATGTGTTGAGAGACGCGGGTGGTGCTGTGGGTTAAACCACAGAGCCTAGGACTTGCCAATCAGAAGGTCAGCGGTTCGAATCCCTGCGACAGGGTGAGCTCCTGTTGCTTGGTCCCTGCTCCTGCCAACCTAGCAGTTCGAAAGCACGTCAAAGTGCAAGTAGATAAATAGGTACCGCTTTGGCAGGAAGGTAAACGGTGTTTCTGTGCGCTGCTGTGGTTTGCCAGAAGCGGCTTAGTCATGCTGGCCACATGACCTGGAAGCTGTACGCTGGCTCCCTTGGCCAATAAAGTGAGATGAGCGCCGCAGCCCCAGAGTCGGTCACAACTGGACCTAATGGTCAGGGGTCCCTTTACTTTTACCTTTATATGTGTTGGACTTCAACTCCCATCAGCCCCAGGCATGGCCAGTGGCCAGGGATGATGGGAACTGGAATCAGAGCAATACGCTTGCCATACATCCAGATTTTCCCGGACATACCTGGAATGCTGTAGTCGGCAGCAGTGTCTGGGTGCAAATCAGGAAAGTGTCCAGGGAAATCCGTATGGCAGCCCATGTTGGCAGTGCTATTTGTTTTGCCCTTTCCCCATCAAAATAGCTCAAAAACAGTATTTATTTATTTTTTCGATTTTGCCCACAAAGCTCAACAACTTTGGGCAAAGCTCTAAAAAGCTCAAGAAATTTTCTGTCCGGATTTTCACCGTTCGAAATATGGCAACCCTACACAACAACATCCAAAGAGATATCAGGCACAAGCTAATGGCTTTTAAAGGATGTCTCAAATACCTTTTGCTTTTCTCTTCCCAATCAGTATATACACCATATTTGAGTGTAACAATAAATCATCATTATTACCATTTATAAGGGTTCATTGCTTCAGAAATAAGACTAGGTGAGCCTTGGGCTCCCATCTGCCCTGAATCATCCACTAATGTGGCCAAAAGGAGCATTTTGGATGTTTTCACATCTATTTTAACAAGGGTAGGGAACCTGTGGCCCTTTATATATTGCCAACCTCAACTCATTGGCCATGGTGGCTGGTGCTGGAGATGTAGACCAGCAACCTCTTGAGGGCACCAGGTTGGGGAAGGCTGCTGCAACATTTTGAAAGGAAACCACAGGCCCTTATATATATATATTCTACCACCAGAACATTAGCCAATACAGGCTGAGAGGATTGAAGCAGAGACGCATATTAAAGCTGCTTTAATCACAACATCAACCTGTCTGGTTCAGTACAGCCAGCTCAGCCTGGCAGTGGCTTACTCTCAAAGACCTGCGGGCAAGGTCTTTTTCAGCATCTGAGGTTCTTTTTTCACTGGAAGCATCGCAGGGGTCAGCAACCCTTTTCAGCAGGGGGCCGGTCCACTGTCCCTCAAACCATGTGTGGGAATGGATTATATTTTTTTGGGGGGGGGGGAAGTGAACGAATTCCTATGCCCCACAAATAACCCAGAGATGCATTTTAAATAAAAGGACACATTCTACTCATGTAAAAACACGCTGATTCCTGGACTGTCCGCGGGCCAGATTGAGAAGGCGATTGGGCCGCATCCGGCCCCTGGGCCTTAGGTTGCCTACCCCTGCGTCAGGGGTTGAGCCCAGGAAATTTTGCATGCAAAGATTCTACTGATGAATGTTGGCTTTCTCCCTACAACTCCCATCAGCCCCAGACAACATGATGGGAGTTATAGTCCAAAATGTCCAGAGGGCCCCAGGTTATTGAATGCTGCACCACAGTCCAAATGCTGTTGCATGAATCCATTTTTTTAAAAAGGTGCTTGTGGTTGTTGTTTTTTGTCAGATCACTGTTCTTTTCAAGATTTTGAAACACTTGAGAATGACAATGTGAAAAGCAGGTGCCACATTGTTTGTTTCAGATGAGCCATGAGTCTGGTTAGGCTCCCCAATGCAGGAACAGCTGATCCCAGCTTCTTGAGCAAGGAGGAGAAGGAGAAGGAGTTTGGATTTGATATCCGGCTTTATCACTACCCAAAGGAGTCTCAAAGTGGCTAACATTCTCCTTTCCCATCCTCCCCCACAACAAACACTCTGTGAGGTGAGTGAGGCTGAGAAACTTCAGAGAAGTGTGACTAGCCCAAGGTCACCCAGCAGCTGCATGTGGAGGAGTGGAGACGCAAACCCGGTTCACCAGATTACGAGTCTACCGCTCTTAACTACTACACCACACTGGCTCTATTCTTGCTTAGCTCCCCTTTATCACACACACAGCCCAACAAGACAATGACAAAAATCCACCAACAGCATACAAATCAATATGGCTAACCTGATCCAAAACACCCATCCCACTCACACATGAAAACAAAGACCACCACAGCTAACCACAAATGAACAACCACACCCTAGGCCAACCCCAACCTCTCTCACCACCAAAGGAACACAAGTGAACAACAAAGAACCTGCACAAGCAAACCCTACATATAGTAAGTAAAACATTGTCACCCGACCCAACCCCCACCCATCTTTCCCCCCCTCCACCTCTTTCCCCCTTTTCTTCCTAATGTCTCAACAAATGAAACTGATTTGTAAAAATGTTACATGGGGGGAAAAAATACGAAAGAGACATTGCAAACACTTTTGTAAATCAAGAAAACCTTTAATAAAAACAAAAAATAAAAACAAATAAAAGATAAAACAAAACTGTGGAGTCATCCTAGAAGAACCTTATAGTTAGGTGCATCACAAGATCATCTAACTTCTTGCCTCGAATTTTTGATTATCCTCCATGACCTAGAGCAGGCATGGGAAACCTAAGGTCCTCTAACATTGTTGGTTCAGCCCCAGCAAGCATGACCAGTGATCACAGATGATCCTAAAGCTTCTGGAGGGCTACAGGTTCCTCAGCTTTGGCCTAGAGGAAGTCGGGGAAATTTTGAGAAAAAAATGTGAAATCTGGTGAATGTCAAAATATTCATGTTTCGAACTCCAAATCGCCCATGCCAAATCTTAATTTATAAATGCAGATCTTAGATCCTGATGTCAGATTTTGAAATCCAAATATGTATTTCAACTTTTCCCCTCTGCACGTTTCAAATTTTCCTAAAAGTGCCCTCCAACTTCATTGGATTGTTTTAAGTATCTACCGCACTACTTGCTACTGGATGTCAAAACTCAAATGTTTACTCAATAACCTGCCAAAACACAGAGAGAGGAACTTTTGACATTTTTATTTAAATAAAAACATTAAGTTAAGGGGCAAAAGCCTTAAATTTACATTGCTACAATGCCTCTGTATGGCACAACAAGCGTTCAAAAGTCTCCTTTGGGCTCATTGTTGATGGTGATAAAAGCTACTTTAAAAAATCTAGCAAGGTTATATAGATCAAGCACAAGAGCTGCAGAAGCTGCAAACCCCTCCTACAACCGTGGATTGCAGGCAAATGAGAGGGAGCTGGCAGTCCCACCCTTGCTTGCCCTGCTGGCCGTGGGCATTGATGACTCCCTTTTTGCCTAAACTTGCCTCTCCCGAGAGTTGCAGGATGGGACAGCTAACACTCTTTATCTGCAGCCATGTTGCTATAGCAGCTGAAGCTGTCAAACACAAGCCCTTTTGTTAGCATTCATGGACCAGCTCCAAGCTACCCCTCCCTTCGCTCTGTCAGAGGCTTCACAAGTCTCTGAATTACACATTCTGCGCATAGAAAGGGTGAAGCTCCAGGGAGGCAGGATTGCGTGCAGCTGGGGTTTCAGCTCCCCTCGCTATGGTGACCCCCCAATGGTGAGGTGCTTGCATGCGGCCCGGCACCAGCGAATTAACCCATTTGCATGCATTTAGCAGGAGGGGGTGCTACGTTCGTAGGTCATTGCTGCTGAAGCTCAGAGTCACTTTATGTATTTTCATGACTCATGAAACAGCTTCTGCAAGCTCCCTGTCACTGTGATAAGAGCTGAACTGTTGGCATAAGGTGCTGGGTATCTACAGCAAGTCTGAGGCGAGTGTTGATCTAGCCACAGACAGCACACAAAGCCAGCCACGCACTCCAACGGCAGCAAAATCAACGAGAGGTTCAAAAAGGCTCCATTCTGAATTCCCGCATCTCTCACTTCCTCCTCCTCCTCTCCCCCAAGCGATGCAAAAATGTAAGGGTTTATATTACACTTGGCATTTGTCCTAGAAATTTATTGTCATGTGGTTGGCTGTATTTAAACTGGATTGGCCTGGCTGGGTCCAACCAAGAGACCATCTTGCCCAGTGTCTTGTCTGTGGCACCAGCAAGATCTGGATGTGTGGGGAGATTTTTATCAGTTGCGGTTAATCAACCTGATTTTACCACACTTAACTGGATTGTTGCAGTGCATTAATTGTGGTGCCGTCTCGGAAGGAAAAATTAAAAAACCTCAGTTGGTACAAAATACGGCAGCACAATTAATAACTGGGATCCATAGATTTGGCTGTTTTTCTCCAATGTTCAAAGACCTTCACTAGCTATGAATGTGTTTCCAGGAAAACTTCAAGCTACTGGTTCTTGCACAAGGGCTGCTTGCTTCCATACAAACCTGCCCATGCATTAAGCCTGTGGTAAACATGTTGTCTTCATGGTATCATTTGACTCCAACTCCCATCAGCCCCAGCAGCCTGCATGTCCAATCATCAGCGATTATGGGAGCTGTAGATCAGAAACATTAGGAGACCCACACAATCCTTCTCTCTAGGTCTCTGTTTCAAGTGCAACTTGAAGCAGGAGGTTTGAAGCAGGAGTCACAGTGATATCTAACAAGAGTTGGCCAGAGTTTCTTGTGCTCTATTTGTGTGCCTCTGTCCTGGTTCTGGGCACTTGTCTGTGCCCTGACCAACTACAGTGCTTCCTGGCCTGCTCAGGCTCTCTAGTCTCCCACCACAGTCACTCCGTCACTCCAGAGGCCCATCCAGAAGATACTGGTTTCCTATTAGTTAGCCCTTTGACATCATCTGGGAATCAAAAAATGAAGGCATAGAACAATATACAATCTTTAAGAGTTCCATAATTCACAACTCACCTATTTTAAAACATAACATAAAACGTAAGACCAATACAATATACTTTGGCTTGTGTCCTGCTTCATGTGAGGGCAAGCTCTATGGAGCATGGAACAGTTTTCATCAGCTAAGATCGGGTTGCCGGTTGTGATCCCTCCTGGAGAGTTATAGTTTTGCTACAGTTACCAATGATCTGGTAAACTGCAGTTAGTACAAAGCACAACTGATAGGCTACTAGCTAATGTGGAAACTGAATTTGAGACCAGAAAAAAAGAAAAATTGAAACTGCCAGAACTGTCCATCTTCCCTTCAGGTAGGACAGGAATGAGGGAAAGTTAGTTCAGGATCTACCGGTGATTTGCAGTTGATCATCCAGGAATTACTGACCCTCAATTGTCTTAACGTCATTCCACTATAGGCTTGTGGCCCTCAGAAGGAAATGTGACCTTTGGGCAGAAGAAAGTTCCCCACTCACTCCTGTGGAAAAGGGAAGGAGGGAAAGTAGCACGTGAAGGACCCTCAAAAGGAAAACTCATGGTGTGCTTTGTAAGAAACAAGCTCCTGAATATAATGAGGGCCCCGTGTCATGAAAGGAGAAACCATTCTGAAGTTGAGTGCATCAAACTGTTCCTAAGGCAGATTTGCTGCTCCTTAAGGAAGGCAATAGACTGTATAGTTATCACCTGAACTGGGATGTAATCCCTCCCACAAACTATACAACCTACTACCTCACCTCCACGGGGCAGGACAGAGGATGTCCCAGAATTTCCAGCAGCTGTGGGAGCGTGGGCCCGGTGCCAAAGGGGGCAAAAGCGATATTCTCCATGGCAGATGAGGACGGGTGATCTGAAAGGGTGAGATGACCTGACTGTCTCCTTAGGAAAGACAGTAGATTGTATAGTTAGCTCAGAGGGAGAATATGGCTCCACAACTATTCAATCTACTACCTCAGCCTCAAGGACAGCATCATTTTGTTGATGATCCTGAATGGCGAACTCGATGGCGAAGCAATGGCAGAGCAGAACGGCGATGGTCTGGAGGCTTTAGCAAGAGGGAGCTGGTGAAGTGCAGCCTGCAGAAAGAAGAGACAAAGAAACATAAGCGCAATGTGAGGGCCTCTTGCAACCACTTTGAGGCTGTTACTCCTTCGCTTGCCTTCCCTCAGTTCAGCTGTGCGTTTGTCAAAAACATTGGATATGTAGTTGGAAGCACATGTATAACCCACTACCCAATATGCAGCAAAAGACATAACATGCATGAATCTATAATAATAATAATAATAATAATAATAATAATAATAATAATAATAATAATAATATTTATATCCTGCCCATCTGGCTGGGTTCCCCCAGCAGCCACTCTGGACGGCTACTGGATGTTATATAATGAAAATAACAATAGTAAATTAAAATCACTGAGCAGACTGGACTATAATCCTCATCTTCATTTATTTATGAATTAAAATACTTCTACAGTTGGAACAGACCAGTGCTTTTTTTCCTGGGGGTACGCAGGGGCACGCTTACTCCTAAATGTTATGTGAATCTTCGTACTTTTGTCCATTTATTGTATTTATTTTTCCCTGTTTGAACTATAAAATGGCGATTCTTCTTGAGTCAAAATGAGAGTACCCCTAAGCATTTTTTAAAATAAAAAAGCACTGGAACAGATCCATAAGGCAGCTAACGATATCTTTAAAAAGCAAAACATTCAACACTGCTCACAACTAAAACAATATAAATTCCTAGGCAAAAGGAGATACAGACATAATTTAAAACATGACAACAGCTAATAAATCATACAATGAATGAAACCTAAAGAGCTAGGTCTTTGCTACTTGCTGAAAAGCGAGCAATGAAGACCCCACACTAGCTTCCTGAGGGAAGTCATTCCAAAGTTAGGGGCCATGTTAGTATCAGTCTAATATGAATGGGAACCTGTGATTGCCATATGTTGCTGCATTACGACTCCAATCATCCCTGAACATTGGTCATGCAGGCTGAGACTGAGGGGAGTCCAAAAACCTTAGAGGGGGCCACAGCCGCCTTGCCTTGGATCATGCAATATATTGGTATCTTGTTAATTTTTTTATTCTATATGCACCAATTTCTTCAATCCCACCAGCCGATCATTGTCTAAAAACAACAAAGTTTCTCTCTTAACTTGTCTCCTGGCCAAAATGTTACCACGGGGATTAGTCTTCGTTGAGCATTAGTATGTGTGAAGCTCTTAGGTTTGTTTTTTGCTTGTTTGTTTTTAAAGAAAGGCAGAAAATATTCTGCAGGGAGAATGGTCTTTGTGCTGGGTCTCACCAGTTCAAGAAGTAGGGTTCATGTTAACACTGCTGTCAGACAAATTCAAGATAGCCTGTTTTGCAGATGAGAAAAAGTTGTGTGTGATAAAGAGCTTTTTCCCTTCCTTTCTTTCAAAAAAGAAGTATGATTCATTAAACATGACACAAGTGCAGCGCAAATCTACCTTTAGCAATGCCTGAGCAAATCCTCTTTAGGGTTGCCATCTGTTCATTCTCATTTTTAAAGCTTAACCTCAATACTAGGTCAACTTTATATATGTTATATATTTATATGGATTAATATTCTAGAGAATTATCTATCCTAATCCCTTTATTTTGGAGTTGTGAGACTACCACTCCCAGCAAGCAATGCTGTAGATCCAGGAGACTACAATTCCCAGTTGACAACGTTATATAAAGCAAGGAGCAACATGGGAAGCAAAGTATCACAATAACTTGCATTGCCCCTCATAGCAACAGCTAGAAGCTGATCCAGGAAACTCAGTTTTCTATTTTTAGTATTACAATAGGGGACAGAGGCGCCAACTGTAACAAGTACCCCGCCTTAACTTGAAACTGTGCAAGCGCAGTTGAAAAGAGCTGTTATGAGGAAGAAAACACAAAATAACTAAATAAGACCATCAGAAAGACACACAAGTGGGCATTGAACCTGTGATCAGAGCCAGACGTTTTGCGGTGGCGAGTAGGGAACATAAATAAGTCAACATAAAATTGCAGAGGTATAAATATAAGTAATGCAATGTGTCTACAGTATTTAATTAAATAATGCGAATCTTTTTTTAAAGCCCCAGTAAAATTAAATAATTAATAGGCACTTGGCATTTATTATCTCTGTGCCTTTACACTCCTTGGTCAGAACACTGGAAATCAAAACCGCATTTACTTAGTATTGTGCTAGTGAACAGGATATACTGTCCACATTATTGTTATTTAAATGAGATCTCCAAAAGAGCTAGAGACTTACTAAAAAAATGTTTTCAGAGCACGGGAAAAACTTTATTGTTCCACCAAGCCGACCTTTCTGACATGTGGTTTCAGTGTTTTAAAATGACTGCTTTTATTATTATTTTAAAATGTAACTTCTTTTTAATGTTTATTTTTTTTAATCGGCATTTTAAATAAACTTCTTAGAACGTCTTGCAAACCACTTAGAGGATTTGTGCTCCAGTAAACAGTATGCATAGTTAAACAAAAGATACATAAAAATGATGAAAGGTGAATGTTCGGGAACAGCCCTGCAATATTCTTGAGAAAGGCTACCCTTCCACAACCCTGCTTTGCCCTCCTTATAGCTGTAACCTTGAAATTGTGACATAAAAGCTCCATTTCCAGTCCTCTGATGGCTGCTACATTGTACAGCACAGGATGGGGAGGAACTATGGTTGCGGGGGGGGGGGGAGGCAAACCCAGCAGCTAAAAGAAAGTGATTTTGTTTTGCTTTCGGGCCAATTGCCAGAAAAGCAGGCAGCAAGGCTGGTCCCCTGCCCACCCTTCTGAAAATATTGTTTCCTACTTGCTTAGTTGTTTTAGGCACACACAACTTGCTGACGGAGGGAGGCATCCAGGAGAGCAAATGCAAGAATAATCCCAACATTGTGTGCACGTGTGTTGTGATAAAAATAGTGAACATCTGGTAGGAAAGAAATTCATGGTATGGACAAGGGAAATTTTAAACCCCACCCCTAATACCCAAATAATGTATTTATTTGGTAAAGTTTAGCATTCTGTACAGAAATAGAGCTCTTCGGCATGCTGGTATCACTGCCTCCCTCTCTGTGTAGATTTTAGAGGAAATATCTGCTCCAATCTCCAGAAAGAGCATAGACCAAAACAGAATGTTCTTCTCCACACCCACACCCCCTCTCTACGGCCACAGCTAAAAAGTTCAAGCAGTATAACACAGCAGTGGAGGGGGGGAAGCAATACGGTTTGCAAAGACTATTCATTGTACAGACTGGGATGGTTCTCAAGATGTCATGTTTTTTTAAAAAAAATCATCCATAGCAAGAAATCAGGTGCTTTGAATGCTGGTTTCATGCACATTTCTGGGGGATGGGGGGCGGGCGGGAGAGATGCCACAGCTGTGCTTTGCCTATGGCTTGGTATCAAAGCAGCATTGTCCATGACCAGCATATCTGATCAAATGTCTTAGAATTTGAGCGTTCGCAATGCCAGAAAGTGAAAGTCTGAAAGTAGTTAAGGCAGCAATTTAGAATGCAAACAAACTTGAGCCATTGTGAAATCCTAAGCTCACTTCAAAACCGAAAAAGGTTTTAGGAGATGTTTCTAAAAGCTTCAGGTGCTGATCTGGTTTATTAAGAGAGTCTGTCAAACTGAAAAAAAAACAAAGAACAAAATAGCTCTTTTAAAAGAGGACGCTGCTTTCAGCTTTTGTGTAGTCACAGTCCGGAGAGGCGCTGCCAAAACGATCCGGGGACATTTCCCAGAGAGAAAATTTGTGCCAGTCTCTCCTAAAATCTTTTCAGTCCCGCACAGTGATAGCTAAATTGGGAGACAACCAACCTGAAAGAAAAGAACTGCATTAAGTCAGCTGTCTGCATTCCTACAAAATGGCTGACAGTCAGCCATTTTGTCATTTAGATTTGCCTATGGAAGGCTGCAGCGATTTGATATCCAATTTGTGTAACTGATTTCTTTAGAGAGCAGGAAAATGAAAAGGAGTGAATATTTTTTAGAGTCACCCAAACTTTCAAAACATTGCAGTATTACTGTTTGCATCCAGAGTACTTTCTAATCTAGACTTGGAACTATTTTATTTAAAGCACACAGTAGCATCTTAACCGTCATGGGCTTTCTTCTGTGTGTGCCCAGTTGAAGTAACCGGATTATTTTAAATTTTTTTGCTTTCAATTAGTTTGCCAAATGCCAAGCTCAATCCTTTATGGCAAGAGTGAAAGTCCAAATAATAGGGAAGCAACGAAGCATCTGTAAAACATTCAGGAACTTTCTCACAAACAAAACAAAACAAAACCCCATTTTATATATAAAAAACTTTTACTTAAAATTTGCATCCACTTTATGCCTTGTTTAAAAGCAGCTGACAGCCCTAATTTGAAAACCGAAATGATCGCAAAATGCATACAGATAAACAGATTCAGCAGTCATTAATCCACAAGCAGAAAGGCAGCAAAGATCAGCACACAACAATGTGTACAGCTGTAAAATAAGGACTAGGTGCCGTAGGATAGCAGATTCTAGTTTGAAAGTGGCAAAGCAATATTTTGTCCCTTATCTGAGTAATGGACAATGGACTGGGGTGAGTATTGGCCTTGCAGTGGGTTATAGGGATGGAGGAGAAATTCAATTCAATTTGCATTTAACAGTGAATCTACCTAATGCACTTTCTGAAGCAATACGCAATCCAAAACAAGCATCCTTTGAAATTCGCTCTTCTCTGAATTTTGCAATGCAATACTCTTGCCAAGTAATGCATGCACAAATTCGTATACCGTGGTAAAGTGTGCATAAAAAATGCACACATCAGTGAAAACTGCATGCAAAACTCCATTACATTAGAGGGAATATATCCATTTGCCGAATTCTGTATAGCACGCAAAATTGCATACGAAAATTAGGAGACTTTTACACTAAAATGCTGGTGAGTTTTCATGAGGATTTTTGAAAAACCACAGCAACAAACTGATGTGGAAATGTGAAGAACCCAGGTTAAGCTTGAAAAAAATCCAAAACTGAGAGATACCCAGACTAACAGATTTACCCATTTCTATGCTGATGACTTTCTTTTTTTTTTTTTTTTAAAAAAAAAGAATTTTCAGCAGGGGAGGAAATAAAAATGAAGACCTGGCCATCCACAGCTGCCTTGACAGCATTTTTGAAGCAGAAGGGGTGGTCTTCCTAGATGTGTGTCCATCTTCCACTTTTAGAAAGGCTTTATGAGTATTCCTGGGCTAGAAGGAATTAAACTAAACCAAGCCTTTATAGGAAGTGCACAATATGCTAAGGTTCTCATTCATTTCACTCAGCACCAGTGATGCTACAGGCACATCCCATATGGCAATAGCATGAGAAATGAGGGTAGTGTCAGGGGAAGAACAGCAGTTCCCCAGCAACAAAGTTTTGCAATCCGGGAAAAAGCAATGAGTGACATCAGTGGACAAGTTAGTTATAAGACTGACTTAAGCCCATTTAATTCAATAGGCCATCTCTGAATTTGATACAACCCAGTATCACTGCAACAGGAGCACTACCTGGAGGGAAGATTTCTGGTTCACAACAATAAGCAGGTGAAAATTGCACATATAGAGTGGAAGCCTAGGCTGGTCCTGCTCAGAGCAGTCCTACTGAAATTAATGAGCATGGCTAACTTAGGTTCATTAATTTCAATGGGTCTACTCTTAGTAAACTTTAGTTGGCTACAATCCATATTGCACTAATAATGAAACTTGGAAATGCCCTTAGAATGGCCCATTGCCATTCACACTTCTTTGAGGGAAAATATTTTCCTAATTCCGCAGGCAGCTCAACAGATTATTCAATGGCTTGACACCTCAATTCTTTAGACAAACTATGCAACTCATGCTATGTTTTAAAAATAGGAACAGTGCAAGTGAGAAATTCTCCCTTCTTTTGCTTCAGCTGTAATTCAAGTTGGAGATTAATGTGACGTTTGTAAAAACGACTCATATCAGAAACAATCACTGTATTAAGGAATATAGCAGTTGAGTTTACTGATTTACAGTGAAATCCTGTATGTGTCTATTCAGTTTAATGCTGCTTGCTTCAGATAAGTGGTTATCTGAAGTATAGTGTATTTTAAAATGGGGTTTCAGAGTTTTTAGGGGTTTTTAAATGTTCTATGTAGTCTTTCATTTTCATTGTTCTGCATGGGACAATGACAATAAAGATATCGTATATTGTATATAGGCAGTGCTGGATTTATGTATACAGTAAGCTAAACAAGCTATAGCTTAAGGCCCCACTCTCTTGGGGGCGCCCCAAAAAATTATAGGGGGAAAAAACCACCTGGGTGTACATTTCCAAAATACAAGATAAAAAACAAATAAAATAGCTTAATAGTTATTTCACTATTAATATACTTCTTAATTGTATTTCAGTTCAACAATTACTTTGATAAAATACATATTTTGTTATGTGCAAATGGCTTTAGATACCTATTAGGTCCATAAATTACCATGTAGTATATATTCAACACAAAAAACAGTGACAATTTGTTGTTGACAAAGGACAGCTGAACATATAAAGGGCCCCATTACCTTCAGTAGCTTAGGGCCTCATCAAACCTAAATCCAGCCCTGGTTATAGGTCTGCAGCTCTAAATATATTGTCACAACTTCCCTAATTACCTTCAACGGTTTTCACTATGATTACAAATTTCCATATCACTTTAACTGTTCCTGCATCGTGCTTATGATTTTTAGTAACTCTTCATAAGTTATGTACAAAATATTTATACAGTGGTACCTCGGGTTACAGACGCTTCGGGTTACGCGTTTTCAGGTTGTGTACCGCGGGAAACCTGGAAGTACCAGAAGGGGTTACTTCCTGGTTTTGCCACTTGCACATGCACAGAAGTGTCAAATCGCATCACGCATGTGCGCAGACGCGGTGCTGCAGGTTACGAACGCTGCAGGTTGCGGACGTGCCTCCGTCACGGATTACGTCCGCAACCTGAGGTTCCACTGTAAATGTAAACACAACACACATCATAGCTACAAATTAGAGCCACTCTATATATCCATAATTTACTTTATTAAGTAGATTCCCTTTCAGGAGAGTCCTTAGAATGTAACTTCATGGCACTAATATGGTTTCAGCATGCTAAATACCATATAGTGAGATAAAGTACAGTATTTTATTTTATTTTTACTTTTTAAACTACAACTGGCAATCTTGATTTAAAGAGTAGCTCATAAAGTAGCTTTCTATACATTGTATCACATTTTGGAATATTTCTGGCAAACTGAAAAGTTGAGCAATGGTACTTTTTGTTAAGCATTTACTGTGTACCTGCACCTCATAATTCAAACCATATTGTACTGAGACTGTCATCTACGACTCCAACTTTTCCCAATCTGATGGCCTCCATATATTTCGGACTACAAGTCCCATCAATCCCAGCCAGCACAGCCATGGGGTTATGGGAGTTGTAGTCCAAAACTTCTAGAAGGAACCAGACTGAGGAGGGCTGTTCTAGTCTATTTCCTGCCATGTTCGTAGTTACTCATCTATTGTATAGAAATTCATTGTCCATATATAAAAGGGGAAAGGCATCTTCTCTATTCCCTGTTAAGCATTTCAAAAATGACTGTCTAATAACAGAATTGTAGTTATTGCCATTTTTTACGACTCCATTGTGATTTTAAAAAATTGCTTAAAGAGAGAAAAATTATATAGACAGACAGATAGATGGAAACATATAGATACAAATACATTGCTGCTGCTAGTCTCAAGTTATCCAGTCCTTTAAAATTTAAAACCTTTACAGTAGGTATTCATAAAATAGTCATGGACCACTTTCTTCTCTAGTACTTGCTCTTTGCTACTATTGAACAGATATACATTCCTTAACAGACTCAACTAACAGACTCTCTACACGGATTTGTAGAGAGACGCTTCAAAATGAGACCAAGGTCTTTCCAACTGCTCTTCAGATTCTCCTTGCATGACACGTCATGGAATCCCACAATTTATTTCGGCACACACACCTATTTCTACAAGATTTTTTCCTTATGTTGCTAGCTCTACTTTTCCTATAAACAACCAAGAAATCATGGGCCCTGAGAAACCACCACAGTGCTTTAAAAAATAAAAATAAAAATAAATAAAAGTTAGATTTCCCTGGACGATAACGTTTTTGAGAAAAAGTAGATATAGATAAATTGATAGATGCAGAACAACAATAGAACGACCATCAGGACCCCACACAAAAATCCTGAATTCCATTTTCAGAAATGAAATACAAGAAATGAAATAAGTTAAACCCTACCCTGTAGAATGAATAAGCACATTGCTCAACCACATATAATTGTTTACAATCCTAGCACATAACAGCAACTGATACAAGAAACATACAAGACTGACCGTTTCCCTTTCATACTGCGAACAAACCTTTCCAGCACAGTCACACATTCCGAGTACTGTTACACCGATAACACAATAGCTCATTTTGGCAACCCAGCCTATTTGCAACACTCGGCACACGCCAAAACTACCCACATTTGCCTCCAACTCTGGTTTTATTCCAAACTGGCTTTCTCGGTTTTGTTACAGATGGTGCCATGCAGAGATGAGAGAGCTAGGTCCTAACATGGCCGAAGATAGCCAGAGAGCCACGTCCCAGCCTCTTCGCTTCCCCTTCCTGACGGAAGATATGTTGGCCAGGCGGCAGCCATTTTGCACGCCTCAAAAGAGGGAGACAAAAAACGAAAGGGAGGGGAGAGGAGAGGGAGGCCAGGATATGAATGTGTGTATTCAGTTTAAAAAATAGGGAACATCAAAGCTCCACAGAGACACACCTTCCTTTCCTGCTATTTGAACAGAAGACCTAAGCCTAAAAAGACCAGCTTCTGAGGTTTCTAACATGCTATTGCTCCTGAAGTTTGAATCTGCTGATCTTAAAGGAGAAACACGCCTTTCCTAGGACTAGCCTACTCCTGGCACAAGTAGAAACATGACTCAGCTTATACGTCTTAGCCAAAAAGGGACATACAGGGGGAAAAAATTCTTCAGGAAAATTCCCAATGGGAAGAAAGCAGGGTAATGGAAACCACCTGGCAGTGTCAAACTTTCCTGACCGGTGGGAAGCTCCACAAATATTTCAATAAAAGCACAGTTAGGGTTCCCTCAGCAGAAGGTCTTTGGCCAGATGGACAGCACTGACTCTAGATGGCTCCTCATGCCACCAGGAAGAGGGCTTGCAAGGGAAAATCCAGTTTCTTTTTAGGACCACATCATCTTTCATCAATACCTGCAGTAGTAGTAATTAATAGTTGAGCATAACTGAATTGTAGCTTGAGTGTGAACACCATATCTTGACTGCTAGCATATTCTGGTGCTACAGTCTTCAACATGTCATTCAAAGTATCTACAATTCTATAATACAATATTGAAAGGAGTTTCTATGTAGAGAGTTATGATCCCTGCTGTTGAAATCCCCAGGCTGATCTCATTATGCCCAAATGGATGGATAAGATCAGTGAGATGGCACAAAACCAGTGATGGCAGTGCCTACCTCCCATGCTTAGTTAGGACCCTATCCATCAAATATTTCATTCCCACTACATTTTACTACTAGCATCACCAGACAAACCAGCTATTTGAAAAAGCTCAAAGCTTTATATAGAATATAACTGCCACTGGACGTGTTAAGTCCTCTAATTGCCCACTCCAAATCTAGATCATGGGGCAGAATGGGAAGCCTTTTTCATCCTGAGGACTGCATTCCCTTGTGGGCAACTTTCAAAGGGCAGTGGGCCTGCAGTGAATGGGTCCAGAGTGGGCAGGGCAATGGATGGGACTCTTAGCTTTGTACAATAGGCTACGTTCCAGCCACACAACAGTCAGAGGTTCTACAGACACTCCCTCCCACTTCCACATTTCTCCATCCTCCATCCAGACTAGCAAGAGGTGTTGCCAAACTTCAAGGACACGTTCCAGCCAGGCAAAAGCACTCAAGGAGGATGCAAAGGGTGTGGCCTTTGGAGAGTCTTGAGAACCAGGAAGAAAGGCGTAGAGATCAGTATGAAGGTGGTAATCAATATAAAGCCTATGTTGTTCTGGCTAAGGAATCCTTCAGAAATATTTGTGAAAGAAGCCAATAACCATGTTCTGATGATTGCGTAAGACATGATTTTCCATCACAACAGAAAAAGAATGAAGAAGAACTGACAAGGAGAAAGATGTTTCATGAACAGCTTATAGTTCCTCTAGAAAAGCTCAAAACCCCTATATATATTATAAGTAACAATGAATTGAAGGGCAAAATTCAGAACCATCCTTGTTTGTTGCCAGTATTTGCAAATTAGAAGGCTAAATACAGGAATTAAAAGCAGTGTTGACCTCATAAGGTATCTGAGAGGCTATTTCCCATCCAAGATATATGAAATACTAATGGGAATTGAGGCAAAGAATCCTTATTCCTCTGCAGTTCTTGTCACATTGTTACACAAGACTAGTTGCACCAGAGTATTGAAGGGAGATGTGCTTCCCATTGAAACCCACGTAATGTAGGTTGACGGCATCTGCATCCAGCTGCACATCCAATTTATGCATCTGGTTCACAATCTAAAGAAATATATCCACACATGGAAGATCCTTCTACATGCTGATCTCCTTCTTGGAATTTGAGTGCTTTCAGATAGGAAAAGGCGTACAAGTTGCAATTCTGAATGCTCACTGAATATATATTTGTAAGAAAAGGCCGTGATATAACTGAATGAAAACTCAGATAAAAATGTTTGCTGTATGTTATGTCAAAGGTATTACATGCTATTGAAAATTAAAATAATTTGGTAGAAATTGGAAGTGAAATCACACAGATCTATATTTTATGCATATCCAGTTGAACTTAAATAAGCGACAGATTTTTGGACAAATATTGTTTTAAAAACTAAAGATATTGTTGTCTATAAGTTACCATCAGGGCTGAAGCTATATGCCATGAGGAAGCATACAGTTTTGGTGAGAAATTTATTGGTAATAGCCTGGATTTTGCTGGCTATTGAAAGCTGGTGGAGCTTTTGCCAGCAACAGTGAAACAAAGATAGACTGTATAGCAGATTATGTTAATGAACAAGTGGACATATTTAAAATGTTTATAGGAAGGAACAAACCACATAGCAATCTCTTAAATGGACTGGTGATGACCCTTTTATTGTTTGGCATGCCATTAGAGCTGATAAGAATGCTTTGACAGTAATTTGAGACTAGTGTAGCAACATTTGTAATATTTCACATGACGCTTTTATCAAATGCAAATATGAAGGCATGGTCTGTTAGTTCTCTGGAAGGCAACTCTTTCAAACCACCTTATTTAGCTGTATTATTTATTTAGTTATTTACTTCTGCTGCTAAGGCCAGAGACATCCTTGTATAGTTAATGGCAGATTTATTATAAATGAAGAGGTGCTTGCTCTGGGAGTAATCTTCATTTTTTTTAATCATAGCGGCGTGACAGCAGAGCACAGATTAACTCTTAGTGAGAGTTATTCAGTAGGGCCAGATACCAGACATAAGATATAATGGTCCAGAGTTAGAAATGTTTCAAAGCTTGGTGCTTGGCAGAATGGGGTAGGGTGCCACTCTAGGGCCAAATATGTAGTGAAAATCTTTGGGATCAAATGTTGGTTCAAATGTTACTCTGGAAGCAACTGGAAACACATTCTACAATGCCCCTCAATGGAATGTGCCAGAAGCAAAAAGAAAGGGGGGGGGGGACGAGAGTTGATAGGGGTGCATAAGTCAGCTGCACACCCTTTCCCAGAGATGATCAAGTGATACTGGTCTCTTTTTGGGAAAAACCAGTTAGACTTAGTTGGTAGCATCAGTTATATGGTTCATCTAGCATACAGCAGTGACTCAAGTCTTACAAGCAACGGTCAAGAGACGATTAGCTGAACTGCTTTCTCAGCACATCCCAAGGAAATTTGCTGAAATCCAACCTCATAAGCCAAAGTCTGTTCAGTTAATAGCAAGGATCAGGGCAGGTCATTGTGTAAAAGCTACACAAAGCACTGAAGGGAACTTAATTCCCAGCCAGGTACGTTAGGAAGACCATGGAATTCAGTTAGTCTCTAAAGGTTATATACTAGATCAGGACATGCCCTGTGTAGCCTCTTCCTATTTTCAATTTCCCACTGAAAGAATAATCTCTAAGCTGCACCCTTAATAGTATTTTTTTCTCTTGCAAGTACATTAACCAGGTGGATGGTGGGCCTAGTTTGAAGACTGGCATACTCACTGTGCATAGGTGGGGCATCAGTGGTAGAATGGCATGCTTGCCGCATGCTTTAGGAATGACTATTAATCTCTGTGCAGAACACATGCATGATACAACCAAATCACAAAGCAGCTGCTCTGATTCCAAGGACTCCACTGCGTCCCAAATTCCGTTTCCTTCAAATGAAACTAGAGGTGGCCTGCTCCTCTTTAAGGAAAAGGGCAAATTTCAAAAGATCATAAAGGGAGTTGAAGGTGCTAGACTTCTCCCAGATATAAATGGCCATTGGAGACAGCCCAGTTAAAGGAGCAAGACATGACTGGGCATTATGATGTGTAAGTCACTCCTGTATATATATGTTGGACATACTAAATTTATGAATCTTAACTGTGTGAATTGCATAGCATGGGACAGATTGACAGATTGCAAGGCAACACTATCCATTTCCTTTCCCCACATAAATGGCACATGGGAAATACACATCTATGAATAATTTCAAACTAAACAAGTCCTCTAGGTATATCAGAAATGAAATGAAATGAAATATTATCAAAATCTTAACAGGATAGGGCCCTGCTATAGATCAGCTTGGGTTACAGATCACATGGGCAGCGCACTGGAAGTCCAGCTAGGGCATGAGAGGAGATTATGGCCGCTTGAGAAAAGGAGAAACTTTGTCATGGTATTTCTTCTACTCAGCGCATTTTGAAAAACCAAAGCAATTGATTTAAGAGGCTGTTTACATAGACCTGTTAGTATTAGAGACATGGGAATAGGCAGAAATAAATATGTACATAAGGATGCACAAACAAAAGGGAACAGTCAAGCATCAGTGAGATAAACCATATAGAAATGCTCCCACCTGCTTTGATAAGTGAGGTTTTCAATCGAGGACCTGATCCTTACTTATTATGGCAATTTTAAGGTAAGATATGGGGATTTAGAGCATTACCAGCACTTTGTACTCCTGTGAAATATTCAGCTTATCACATTAACTTTAAATTGTGCCACAAAGGGTACACAAAAAAACAAATAAAAGACAGGGCACCCTAGTGATATATAGAGTGAAATAATGATAGTAAGAGAAATATATCTGTGACAAAAGTACAGGCTGAAGATAATGCATTACATACAATACGCCACTCATGATATTGCCTTTAATGCGTAGTCTGACTCCCTTGTATTCACAAATAGGGATGGAATGATCTGTCAATCTCTCACTTTCTTATTTTTCCAATTTTACACATTTCACATTTTGTGGTTGATTATATATATTTTTAATTCTTATGAAAATTCATCAGCACTTTTGTGCAAATTTTCCCAATAAACATTTTTATATGCAGTTTTGACTGCATACAGTCATACCTCATGTTGGGTCTGCTTCAGGTTATGTGTTTTTGTGTTGTGTCCTGTGGCAATCCAGAAGTATCACTTCTGGGTTTTGCCGCTCGTGCATGCACAGAAGTGTTGTGTGCAGACGCAGCACTTCAGCTTGCGTCAGTTCCATGTTATGAATGGGCCTCCGGAATGGATCCCATCCGTAACATGAGGTTCCACTGTATATACATTTCTTGCATGCAATTTTATCCAATATAATGCATTTGTGTGTGTTATTTTAACCAATATATTCATTTTTACGCAACCTTCCCCTAACATATGAATTTACGTAAGCATTGGTTGCCAAACTGCAAAGCAAAAATTGGGTAAGTGCGAATTTTGCAGGATAGCTGTGTTTTGGATTGCATTGTTTTGGAAAGTGCACATTTGATAGATTTGGCTTCAAATAAGACCTGAACCAAATTTATTCTCCATCCTATTCACAAGTCCATGTCAGCATTACAGCAGATAGCTACCCACTGTCTCCTTCCTCTGCATCCTAAGGACAGTTTGAGCATCCTAGGAGCTCAGTCCTTGACACAATCACCAAATTAATGTTATGGTACTAGATTTTCCTGGTAGATGAGAATGAACCAGATAACTCTGTTTCCCTTACTCAGCATAGCATTGCACTTTAGTTGTGGTGGATGGTTCAAGCCAATATTTGAACTCATGCCCAGCTAAAGTGAATTAATAGGACTAGGCTGGCTAAGCACAGCCGAGGATGCTTCAGCTATACAATTTCCTGTCTCAATGCCAAAGGCTAAAGAGATGGTGCTTTGCACACCTATGATTAAAAAGAAGGCCCACACTTATTTAGAGTGGAGCAAGAATAAGAAAAGTGTGCCGGAAAAATACAATCTCTTTACAGTAGAAAATCAGTGGTGTGCAATAAAACTTTTTTCTTACTTCATTCATATTATTAAACCATGCTTTCATTTGTTGAAACCACAATCTTTTATAATGTATTCATTGCACCCACATTTGGTTCATTGTTCTGCTTGTTTCCCTTATATTGTTTTCCTTTAAAAAAGAAAATAATAATGACAATTTCTAAGGCTTTTCCGGAGGGATGAGTGCACTATTTTATTTACCCAGAATCCTCTGGATGTTTCATTGCTCTGGAACATTATTGGGATAACAGCTGTAGCTCAGTGGTAGAACATCTGACTTGCATGCAGAAGATCCCAAGTTTAACTTCTGCCTGAAACTCTGAGGATCCACTGCCAGACAATACTGAAGTAGATGGATTAATGACGTGGTGTAACACAGCTTCCTATGTTCCTAGAAGATGGCAACTGCTCCAAAAACTTGCTTCTCCTACTGACAGTTGCTATCCCCACAGAATGCTTTGGGATCACACACCAGGGACATTTTGAGTAAATGAAATGGCAGCAGCCCAAAGGGGCTCTGCTGCCACCATGAGAGAGAGACGTAAGCCCTTTCCCCAAGCGGCACAAATGGGTGCCAATTGAATGAATGGGACTCCCGTGTATACCCGTTCATTCTTCTTTGTGTTGATTTCAGAATGAATGGGAATTGAACCGAAGAAGCCCACATTTTCTTCTATTCTGAAACAAATGCACACACCCACAAATATTCCCCTGTCATACCTGTGTTCTCCTCCTCCCCTGATGTATAGCTTAGCTGGAATAAGACAATAAGAGGAGCAGCAGCAGCATATTGGATATTAACTGATTGGCTATGGAACAAGCTTTTAAAGACAGGAGCTCAGGGTGTGCACGTGGAGGATAAGCTATGTAAAAAGGAAGTCCAAGTTAATTAGATGTACAGTGACAACAAGCCACACACATTTTTGGCATCTAAATGCTGAATTGTGCATTCTGGGGTGGAAGGAAATGCATTTGAAGTTACATTTACACACACACAAAATTAAAGGGGTACGCCACCCGGCTAAATGGATGCTGCTCACTTATAAGGCCTGAATGCTATCATACTAAACGCTTGTACATTAAGATCACACCATGCATTTAAATCAAAGAAGCCCACAAACTGTGGTTCATTAAGGGTGCTGAAATGTCACATGTTGGAAAGTGTGACAAAAGACAAAATAAATGGAAACTTTGAGGTTTTGTGGATAAAACGTCTGTATTTCTTCAGGGAAATTCAGGGAATGTTTAATGTTCGATGTATTGTGTTTTAATTTGCTGGAAGGTGCCCAGAATAGCTCGGGTAACCCAGTCAGATGGGTGGCATATTGTAATATTATTATTATTTGGTAGTAATAAATTCATGGACCCACAAAATGGATTTGTGCCTAGAAAAAGAAAGGACCTACTAATGTTGCCAACTAGAAGGTGTTCATCAGCAACAATGTTGCTCAATAGTCACAAGGAGAAAAAGGGCTTATGTTAGCCTAGCATGCCTTTATAAAGAGAAGGCATAGTTCTGCATTAAGCTTTACAGTCTTGTGGGCTGTGCTGCATTTATTTATCACAGAGGAAATTCTAGGAGAAGTTCACTGAAGTCAATGGAGATGGTTCATGTGGGCATAAGACTAGATAGGGAAGAAAATGGAGCAAAGATGTTAGCTATGTTGAATTTTGCTTCCCACACAGGAAATTGGGCTCAAAGCAAAGTAGTCAATGAGAATATAATCACCAACCACTGATCTATGGAGCTATGGTGATTTCTTCCTAGAAGGAATAGGGGGGAAAGGGCAAGGGAGAAAAATGTGTTGGGAAAAGATGGGAAAGGAGGTGGAAATGACAACAGCCAAGTGCTACGTACAGCAGCCAACTTCAGAGGAGTATGAACAAGATCCCTGCCCTACCTTGGCAAGCCTGGTGCCAGTCGCTAGACCCAGTTTTTAAGCTCCATGCAAAACCAGAATTTTTGCACCTCTCATTTAGAGCACCTTCCAGAAAATTACAGGCAACCCAAGTTTTAAACTTAGCAAAGGTGTTACATCTATACAGATGAATATTAAAGATCGTGCGAAACTTCAAAGGAGCTCGAAATATGAACTCTTCCTGCTGAAAGCATCTATTTTGAACTGTGTCCAGTTCCTTCTGAGCTACTCCCAACTAGAAATGGGGTTGATATCTTGCTGCTCTGATCTTCCCAGCAGCCTGCCCCATCATTACCAAGCAATTTGATCAAATGGGCTTTTTTTTATACCATTGCTACTGAATGCCCAGGGGAAAAAACTTTGAGCCTTTGGGGGCATTTGACAGGAGTGCTCATAAAGTCCAACCAATTACTAGGGAGAGCTGGAATGGGCTCATCCATCACTATGAAATATATTCAGTGGTGAGTAACTGAGAAAATATGACTCAGTGAGATACAGATGTTTGAATTTACCCTTCCTGGTGATGCTGAGCATTCCCATTATGCACCTTGCTTCCAGCTGTTGTGTGAACATTCATTACTTTTGCCTGTAAAGGTCACCGTGCAGTATTTTTAATGCATCCACACAGACTGTGTTAAGTATGACTTACATTATTTCAGCATGATTCTAAAGCTTTCATAAAAGTACACTCCAGGCCTTCAAGAGAGTTAGAGTTGGATGGCATTGAGATGGAGCTGGGGCTGATGTGAGTTGTAGACCATAACATATGGAGGGGACCAGTTGGAAAAGGATGATTAAAAATATTGCATGCTACCCTTGGCCTACTTGATAGGGCAGGAGATACATTCAAACAGTTAAATAACAGTGAGATCACATTTACATTGGAATAGGTGGGCTTGTGTTAACTCTTAATCATGGCAAGAGTAGTGCATTGTATCCTCTGGCCAATTTAGTGTTGAGGACATCAAAATACAAGTTAGCTCTTGCTTTTGCTGAGAAGCAAAAGGCAACCCAGGTCCAAAATGATGGGTTCATAGCAAATGCGCAAGCTATGCTCCTGCAACAGGAATCCAGGTTTTCAAAAGAGTATTTTGACCTCAATATCCCAATCCAGATTTATTTAACTCCATGCTCAAAACAGCACTCTGAAGCAATAAACACAGCCAAAAATCCTAACAAATAACTCACAGAGAGAATTTTAGGCATCCTAACTTTCAGTCACCTCATTCTGGGTCCTTAAACACAACCCACTGTGTTATAAACACTATGTGCAGAGGACCAGCGATTTTCTTGTACAGGAGTTACTGGCAAGCCAGAGAGGAGGAGATGGTTCCACAGGTTGTGAAGGGGGATTTCTCTTCAGATTAGGTAGTAAGTCCTTTTTTGCAAGGGGACAAGTCTATCCTCAGTGCCGGAAATCTCTCTTTCTCTCTGGCAACGGGGAGCAGGGTATTTAGGGAAACTAAGATTTTGTACAAGGCCCGGTTTTCAGAGAGTTTGAGAAGTCATGTCCGGCATTCAATGAGAGTTCTAGCTGCAGCACTCCTGGGTCACAGAGCATTTGTTCCTTTGCATTCAACACTAGCATTTAGAAGCCCGTGCTGAAATTTCTGTTTATTGTTCCAAGGGTTTGCCCCCCATTTTGGGAGCTTTGTTAATCACAAAACACTTAGAAGGAAGCAGTTGTCTGTAAGAGGAATCTGTTACTCTTGGGGAAACAATATTCTTTTGTTTTAGACAACAGGGGCCTAAATTAAGCTTGACATAAAGAGGCCAGATTTACAGACACTAAGCACAGCCCTTGAGCTCCATTCCTTTAGTGTATGTCTGGAGGGGCTTCGTTTGCTGTGGTGGAGTCCATCAAAGTTTACACCAGTGGCAACGGAAGGGTGGAGCTACCCCTATGAAAGGACAAACCTTTAAACATGAAGTGAGGTGGGCACTGTGGAAAAGCATCCCATTTTACTCTTTCCAGTTGCCTCCATGCTACATCTAGATTTCTCCCAATAAAGACCAAGTGATGATGTCATCCTTCAACCCTGAAGGATGCCAGAAATCTACCAAACGTGCACCAAATTGCTCTTCCCGCCCTCCCCAAGTCCAAAATCTATGCCAGCTAAGCCAAAACAAAGAAAAATATATAAAAAATGGTATCTAAATGATAGACACAGAACAGCTCGTAAATGGTTAACATTTTGCAAAATACCAAGATGAGGAATAACATGGCCGAACTTTTCTTCTTGAAGGCTATACATAAAATCCCCCTCCCTGAAAAATAAAATAAAAATCCAAGGGAATATTTATGCCCCAATTCTTGGTCAACCTAGCTCTGCCAAATTCCATGCCTTCAAAAATAGAGACTTCTTGCCACAAAAGACATTTCTTTCGACATTGTAAAGCCATACTTTCTCAGCTAAGGCTGCCATGTTGAATTGCAGTTCTGACATGATTCAACAATTTCCTCTTTGCTGCGTAGTGTGGCAAAAATCCAGGAAAAAAAACCCCAATCACCCAGCCCCCCTCCTCCCAGTACCCATAATCGAAGTATTTTTTTTCAGAACCAGAATAAAGAAAAGAGCCCTGATCTATGGCTGGGTAGTACAAATAAATAAAAAAAACCCCACATCAGTTTGTCTGGTTTTTTTTGTTTTTGAAAAACCTTGTATGTTTTAGCCCCATGAAAAGCGGGTAGGTTGCGGCAGGGAAAGGAGGATGTAGCAGCAAGTACGCGCCAGAACATTTGGACAAATAAAAAACGGCATTTTCAAACATTTCTAAAAGAGCTACATTTGATTTCGTACCCGAAAGAGACGTGCCATGAAGGAGAAAGGTTTTGTTGTTCGGTAGTCGCTCTCTTTAGTTCCGATTATCTGGACAATCATCAGGAATGGTTTTCTCCCCCCCCCCACTCCGAGCAAGGCCAGTTTGAGTGAGACAGCCCCCACCCTGCGTTCCCTTTTCCTTCTCATAGCAGCTCAGCGCCAAGAAATGGGCGGTGCCTGCATGCCAGGCTTCATCCGAATGAGACGCCAAGGCCGACAAGAGGCTGGTACAAAGGGAGGCTGGCAGGAATTCCAGCACTTGGAACCGTTGGTTAGTGTGCCCCTGGGACGGTCTCCCATTATTAACATGGTCTTTAAACATACTTTTAAAAAGACAACAAACCCACAAAAAACCCGGCCAAACACTCAAGTGTGACTTTTCAGGAGCTAGTGCACAGAAAGTTTTGCAGCTTTTTACGGGAACACCCTCCAAAGGGCCAAAACGAAGAACAAAAAAACACCCCCCAACCTCAGCACACCAACACCCTAAACCACCCTCTTGCTTCCCCAACAAGCATCCCCCGGTCTCCCCAATGTACGCACGTAAAATAAATCTTGGCTCCTACTGTCCTGAACCCGGGATGCTGGTGGCGGCACAGTTCTTTAACCCAGCCAAGAGAGATACGAGGGCGGGAAAACAAAAACAAAAACACAAGACCCACCCACCCCCCACATCATCTTAGTTATGCAAGAAGCATTTTCGCTTTTGTGAAATGCCTCATTTGCCGATTGAAAAATGGAGCTAAGAGACAACAAAAACAAAACAAAAACGGAGGCAGGTGAGGATGATTTTTTTAAAAAAGAGAGAAGAGAAAGAAAAGACAGAAAGAAAACCAACCCACCGGGACATGCCAGAGGAGAGCAGACAGGCCCCCACATTTTCCATTTTGTCCGTGCCAGTCTTAGAAAGAGACAGAGAAAGAAAGAAGAAGAAGAAGGGGGCAGAGTGAATAGCTGCCTCGTTCGGAAATGGGCCTACAGCCACTTCCCACTTTGGAAGCCTCAGCAGTCATTCTCTCGCTCGCTCTCTTTGCGTTCTCCCTGCCCACTCTGGCTTGGCTGCCAAGTCAGAGTTGGCACAGCTTCCCAGGCAGCGCGGAACAAAGCCCTCTCCCATCCCTGAACAGGCACTGACAGTAAGCAAAGTGACAGGCACATCTTCTGCATGTTAATCCAAACGGAGAGGAGAAACTGGCGTGAGAATTCAATCCCTCAATATCTCTCTCTATAGAGATATATAGTCATGAAAAACAAAAAAAAGCCTCTATCCAGCCTGCTTGAAAGGATCCTTAAAAGAGAAAAAATACAGCTAGCTGCAATAAGGATTGGAGAAGGGATTGGAGAAGGGAGGGAGGGAGGGGGGAGAGAAGGATTTACCCACCAGCACCTTGGCAAAGAAGGCTGCTTTGCATCTGTTGTACCTGTTCCTGTTGCCTTCCTTGCCTTTTGGATTTGTGACAAGAGAGAAAAGTCGCCTCTGGTGGGTTGCTCAAAGCTGCGGGTCTGCAGCCCTGTGCAGGAAGTTGGCACCGATCCCAGGTAGGACTTTACTCCCACATTTCTACCCTCCACCTCCTTCCTCTCCTTCCCCTCCCCTTCTCCTTCTTTCTCTCCACCCACCCACCATCTCCCTTGGTAAATCCCCCCCTGCTCTCCCTCAAAGCCTGTTCTTAACTTACCTCTTTTTCCACTGCACCACTCTGTGCGTGTCTGTGTGTGTGTGTGCGTGCGTGCGTGGGTACATTATGGATCGATCAGATGCACTCAGCACCCTCCAGCATCCAAGCTAAGAAACACAAACACCCTTTAAGGGTGACCTGGGCAGCAAAGACGGCAACAGCTTCCTGCCTGCACTGGCTCCCCTAAATGCCTGTTTCAACACATGGAGTTGGGCAGTGGTTGGGTTAATTCTCCCCCCCCCCCCGTGCTGCCAAGGAGACTGGACAGAACGCAAGGGAGGGAGAAAAAAAATACTCCGAACTCTGTACAGGGCAATGAAAGGAAAATGTTGAGCTTCGTGAAACTCCTAAATCCAATCCCCCCCTTCCCCCCCTCTTTTAATACTGCCTGGGCTTCTGAATTGTTTGAGCCCACAATTGAGAGGGAATGTACAGTATAGACTCCCTGCGACTGGCAAGAGTCTTGCAAGGGGGGGGGGAGAGAGAAAGAGGAGGAGAGTTCTTACAATCAAACAGCGAGAAGAGCAAAGAGAAATTAACATCCAATTAGTGCCGTGTTTAACGAAGGAGACAGAGGCAGCCGTTGTTTTATTGCCCTGTTCTTTTCTTTCGGCTCTGACAGGCAGCGCGAAAGGCACCCCCAGATCGTGGTGACGTCATTTCCCACCCCCCCTTTTCTCCTCGTCCAAGTTTCTCAGAGGTTGGCCATCACGTTTGCTGGAAAAGTTAATTATATTTATGGCTGAGCTTCAAACAAAACGAAAAAAAGCACGCTCTTCTTTCTCTTCGGCAAGGAACCCAAAAAATGTAAAATAAAATGGAAGATATCAGCCCTCTTTCTCTCTTTCTGTATCTCTCTTTCTCTCTGCTTGCCTGTGTGCCTTTGCTTGTTTTCCTGCTCACTCAGCTTGTAAAAGTTTGAGCTGTGTGACACTCTACTCGGCCTCCTTTGGCAGCGTGACAAGAACTGCTTTGGTGTATCAAAGAGAACAGGCAGCTTTTAAGGAAGAAACTCAATTCAGAGAGATTAAAGAATTATAATGTTTTAATCAAGGGAGAGCAAGAGGATGAGTGGGAGGCTTTTCCTTACATCTGGATCAACATAAGTGGCCCTCTAAAGGCTTGCAGCAGCAATTTGGAATTGGGGAGGGCGGTGGGGGGGGAGAGGGAAAGAGATGAACTTAGAAGCAGGAATCCAGCATTTATAGTCTCCCTCTTTTCCTCCCCCCTTTTCTTTCTCCCCACACACCACATGAACTCTGTGGGCCGCTGCCTGAAGGAGACGAAGAGACGCCATGATGGCAAGGCCTTTGTATACTGCCGCGGGATCCTACAGCACGCTCAGAAAAGACTCTTGTGCTTTTGTAGTTGTGGAGAAAGATTATTTCCTACCACACAGAAGACCCCTTGCCCAACATGGCCACCTTTCCACAGCACCCAACTGGGAGGAATCCAGCTGCTTCCTTTTTACCTCAGTATTATAGCAACGTATTCCCTCCTACCAGGAAGGACTCTCCGATCAATAATGGGAGATGGCATTCTCAAGCAAGGTGCTTTTAACCTCACAACAACGCCACGAGCTTTCCTTCCTCTCTCTTCCCCCTCCGCCCCCTTAGTTTTCGCCTCTTGAATCCTATCCAAACTGTTTGGAACTGGATTTTTCCAGCTGCTGGAAGGAAAGCAGCTGAGCTTAAGAGCAACCTCCTTGGGTTCCGACTGAAGTCATTTTATTCCAGTGATGTGCCTTCTTGTTCTCAAGTAACGGCTGCCATTTCAGGCTGCAAGTCTAGGCTCAAGTGGAGGCCTCCGAAGGTAGGAGGATATATCCGGGGCTAAAAAGAATCTAGTTGAAACATACATTGAAAATGAGATTTATTCTAAACCGTAAAGCCAACTTGAGTATGTTGGCAGGAATGCAGTATATAAATAAACAGGCTGGTCTTTATTAACAAAGGAAATAGTACGCTTTTAGAACACAAGAGTAGCCCTGCTGGATCAAACCAAAGGCTTCTCTAGCCCAGTATTCTGTTTCCACAGAGGCCAGTCAGATGCCTACTGATGGGACACAAGCACAGTAGCATTTCTCATGTTCTTTTATAAGATTTGCCCCATCTATTTCACTAGGTCAATGAATGGATGGATCAGCCTGTTTCTGGCCCATGCCTCTTTCTGATGTGTTTATTCAGAAGACTGTCCTGTCCCGTTTCGACACCAGTCTATTATATTTCTACCTAGCTATCTATTTATAGTTTTCTATTTAATTTTCTCAAAAAATGCATTTAAGTAGGTATCTAAAAGAATATGCATTTTGAACATATTGTCTCACGAAACGCACCTTTCGGAATACATTTCCTCTCAAACCACACACTTCAAAACATATTTCACTGAATATGCAGTTTGAAAATGCATCTTGAACCTAGGAATCGCATCAGAAATTTTGGAAAAGTGCAAAATCCAAAGACATATGGGTTCCAGTTCTCACATTAGTGTGGGAGGTACAGATTGGGACTGTTCATCATCTGAATTCGCAGAGAATGAATTTTCCAAGCATTCAAACTACCAGTGCAAAAGTGAGCCCTGCAAGTGCTACCCGAACACTGTTTCAATTCCTTACTGCAGATTTCATTATGCTGAAATTCCAACAACCCTCAGTCTTGCAAGGCACCATATGATATTGGAACTGAACAGTGGGGGAACCAAGGTGGTCATTAATGTTTTGCCTGAAGATTCATTCATTTACGTAACTTGAGTCTTGGCTTGCAGCAAGTTCATGAGGTATACAGAGATGGAGCATCCATTTAAATGTATCTGTTTAATAAATTTGTATATAGCTTTTCAAGAAAGAAAACATGCCCCTAGAGGCATTGACAAGCCAAACAACAGATGTACAATAAAATACAATTTAAGAGCATGAGTTAGGAACATCTCCTGACAGACAGTATGGCTACTGTTCTCAAAGAGAAGGGGTACTGGGAGAATGAGGTGCTAATGACTGCAAATTAGCACTTCAAACCTTCCACATCAATCTTGGGCAGGAAAGAAAAAGAAGCAGCCAGCAGAGCTGAATGCAGATAATATAGATTCAAAGCTCTTATTGCCCCATGGTACGCACATTCATTTTCTGTGGGCCACCATGATCTCTGATCAAATATTGTCTTAGGGTTTCTTGGCACTTCACACAGTACCTAGGAAAAGCTTCAAATATCCCCAGCAGTATGGCTCATATTATGGCAATATATTCAAGACAAATATCACACTAATCTAGCAATGCCTGGATAAATTTTGGAAGCATTTTAAAGTATACTGATAGATAGATAGATAGATAGATAGATAGATAGATAGTTATTATTTGTGTCAACATGTTAAAGGATGGATACATATTTTTACAGAAAGAAAAATGTGAATTTTCCTTTGGGAGAAAAATCAACAGCAGCACAAGTCTGCCTTTGGCCCAGACTTCCATTTACTGATAATATCACATTAGGGATGGGGAGAATTTTGATTCAATTCACATGTAATGACAAGCCTACCTAATCTACACTTCCTGAAGCAATACGCAAACCAAAACACAGCCATCTTTCGAAATTTGCATTTCTCTGAATTTTGCAATGCAGTTCTCCATCCAAGCAATGTGCACAAAAATGCATATACTGAGGCAAAGTGTGCATTTAAGTCTGCATGTTAGTGAAAGTGACATTCAGAAATGCATTTTTAAAGGCAAAACTGCTTTGCAAAAAATGTGTACATTCAGTAAAACTGAATAAGAAACTAGGAGAAATTTGCAGTAAAATCTATTACGATGTTGTTGAATTTCATAACTTGTTTTTAATTTTTTTTTTAAACTGAAGCAGGAACATAGACATCTGAATTTAAGGCTGGAAAAAGAAGAAATGGAGAGAAACAAAAAATAGGCAGATTAACTGATCCCTACTTGACATTCACATTGACCTGGAATACGAATTCCTTGCCCTCCAATTCCCTGCTCCAAGGAAAGGAGACCCTCTAGGACTGTAGCTTAGCTATCTATCTGCCCTGCACACTCTCTTCCCTTCCAAAGCCAGCCATGCCCTTCAAGCTGCTCAGTGGGAATGCGAGGCCTGACCCCACCCCCTCTAGCTGGGCTCTGCTGTCTTCTTGTCTACGTGCTGCCTGCTCTGGCACAGTACAACAGGAGCAGAGAAAAGCAAACATTCCTATCGCTCTGGGCCAAGGGCGTGCTCCACAGCCTCAAGAATGGCTCCTCTGTTTAGCATGGGGCAGTGCGTCATCTCCACACACTAGTTCTGCGTGTAGAGCAGCCTCCATAATCTTGGAGCACAGGTAGGAGGCGGCAGCTGAAGCACACCTTGCCGAAGCCTGAGGCCCTGAAAAGGCCTCGCTTTCCCCTCTGTTTGCTTAGAGCAGCTTTCCTCAACTTGGTGCCCTCCACACGGTTTGGGCTATGGCTCTCCTCAGTCCCAGTCAGCTAGCTGGGCTGGCTGGAGCAGGTGAGAGTAACAGTTCCAGCACCCTCTGGAGGGCAGCAGGTTGGCAGTCCCAGCCTACAGGATGGCTTCAGAGCAAAAAACCCCCCAAACTTCAGCTGAAAGCTGTTTGCTTCCAAAAAAGATTCCCATCGAATGCTGGCTTTCAGTAACACGCCAGAAATTCTCTGCATATTCAAATGTTCATTGAAACATTTGAAAGTGTGGCTTGATCTCTAATGACATTTGATTTCAGTCGCTTGACAGTGTCAAACAGTAATTAGCAACTGGGACCTGCAACAAAAGGTTGCAGCATGGATGTCTTCCCAGCCAATCAGCCACGTCTTCCAGGCTAGTCCGTAATAGTTTCCCTCCTCCATGGTTCCCCCCCCCCAATATTTCTCCAGTAGTGTTCTGTGGTCATTCAGCTTTGGGCCCCCCGTTACATTTTATTCCTAAAAGTTTTGTAGGATTCCCTTGGCTCCCCAAGTCTACTACTTCTTTCCTCTTTTGCACATTGACCACATAAAGGCTGGCATTCAAATGAGTTTCCCAGTAGGTATGAAGGTATTTGATAACTACTACAGTGATTTCAAGCAGATGAGGGAGTTTAGACATGGGTGGTGCTGTGGGTTAAACCACAGAGCCTAGGGCTCGCCGATCAGAAGGTCGGTGGTTTGAATACCCGCGATGGGGTGAGCTCCCGTTGTTCGGTTCCAGCTCCTGCCCACCTAGCAGTTTGAAAGCACGTCAAAGTGCAAGTAGATAAATAGGTACCGCTCTGGCGGGAAGGTAAACAGCATTTCTGTGCGCTGCTCTGGTTTGCCAAAAGCGGCTTAGTCATGCTGGCCACAAGACCCGGAAGCTGTCTGCGGACAAACACCTCGGCCTATAGAGTGAGATGAGCACCGCAACCCCAGGGTCGTCCGCGACTGGATCTAATGGTCAGGGGTACCTTTACCTTTACAGTGATTTTCAAGTAGATGATAGAGTTTAAGGAAAGATGATCTAGAATATCTTCACAACAGGAGCTACACAACATAAGCTCTTTTAGCGTCACAAAAACCCATAGCTGTGATAGCAATAATCTGAAAGTAAAGGTATCAGCCTGATCCTACAGATTGCACATGTAGTTACTTGCACCCAACGCCTGTGAAGCAAGGCAAGTCCAACTGGTTCTAATTGTGAGCCTGTGACCAGAGGCTATCTTCCATTTTACTCCCTGCATTGCATTTAGAACAGCCTTACCATGGTATCTGGTAACTGACAATATTTGGCAATAGCTGGCAATGGAGACAGCTGGAGAGCTGTTTTGTGGTTCATACCTGCCAAAAAACAAAACAAACCGCAGCATATATACTGCCACCTTCTCATTGTAAAGTACTTGATTTTTAGGATAAGCATTTCAGATCCAAATTAAAGAGCACCAACATTTGAAATTTGGGCAAACTTCAGACGTTTCAGCTTTTATCTGAGAACTAAGGTTTCACGACAAATCCACCCAGATCTGTCTTTTTGCATGGTTCTCAGAATTAAGAAAGCTGCTCACTTGAAATAGACGTCTCAGTGGCTCTGATCTTCAGCAGTCTTTCCACCATGTGGCAACAGAAACTCATTGGGAGAAAAATTCATTGCTGATAAGCTTATCAACGCGAATGCTCCACTAATGGGTCATCTAAAGAGGGGGCTCTGAGGATATGGATGCCCATGCGACTTGGGATATCTAAGCGAGTCAATCTGCTTTACTTTTTAAAAGCAACTAACATTCCCCTGTAGACTGGTCCTCCCCCCCCCCGACTATATGGTCAGCGTATGGGCTGGAGATGACCCAGGAATCTCCTCTCCTTGGACCCTGATTGTTGTAAACAAAAGAGCTGCAAGCCACCCACACGTGCCACAAATGTTCTTAGCTGCAGCTTCCTGCAAAACAGCAGCTCTGCATCATGCTTGGGGGTGAAAGAGACACACACACAGAGAGAAAGCCATTGGCTGTTCAGGACAATATGCCATGCACTCAGAGGCACCAGACGGAAGTAGCTGCCAGAACCAGATATAAAAGGGGAAGGAAGCAGATGCAAAAGGGGAGGAGAGGAGGGGGCTGTCCCTGGGGGTAGACTGTGGAAGGATGTGAAAATGGATGGGAACAGAGAAAAGGGAAGACGAGAAATTTGTATAACAGGAACATTCGCCTACACAAGCCCCTGCAAGGCAGACTTTTTAACTGGGAAGGGCTGATCCACACTCCCCTTCCTCTCCAGTGAATGAATTTTAAAAAGGGAACGTACTGAGCAGTTTCATAAGAAGAAATCCCTTTGAACTCTCAGAACTGAACCACTTCAAGTTAAAAATAGGAGATGGTTGGCACTCTACGTACTGGCCAGAGGTACCAAATTTTTACAGCCGACTCTGTGTGCTCTCTTTCAGCGGAGCCAATGTATTGTTTTAGTACTTCCAACCCCCTCAAACCAGAAAAGCTTGTGCTTGTCTGCCCACCGATGCATGGCTGGATTTCTACTGTGAAGTGATGTAGTGCTGACCCAGAGAGAAAAGGGTTTTTCCCAGGCTATTTCCCCAAATTCTTGATGGTGCACTGCAGTGTGACAAGAGGAGCATAGAAGCTTATTATGCCTCAGAAGATATGATCCTCAAACAAAGTACCCTAAGCACGATCACCACAGTGCTATTGGAAAGCTCATAAACAAAATCTGCATGTAACTGGGGAAAGCAAAGTTTGCTTCATATACAACTACGTATATAAATTAGCACCTTTACTAAAGGTTGAAAAGTGACCCTGACCCTGTCACTGTTGTTGAGATCTTACTTTTTATTAATAATAATTTAGTAGTCAGTTGTACAGTAAAACCACTGCCAGAAGCCAAATGTCTACCTAATCTAATATACATTCTTTACCAGATCTCTAAACAAACTGAACTATGTTTATGAGTTGCCAAAGCCTAGGATCTAGTGAAAAGAGGATGTTTCGGCAAGGAAGACAGCCTGGAGTCCGAGACAGTCTATTGAGGCTATTGTCTAGGATAGGGGATGGCAAACTGTGGTCTGTGGACTTCATTCAGGTGACCTGTGGTGCATCTGAGGATTTGTAGCTGAAGATGAGAGTTGGCACATCCATCATGCTGAATATTAATTGTATTTTTATTGAGTCTTTTATTTTGTATACTGTATATTACAATTCAAATTCCTACAACAGGCAAAAAAGTAATTAAGTGGTTGACCAAGACCCTAAGCAATTCTGAAGTGGTTGATGGAGAACCACTGATGTGTAAAAATCTTTAGGCCAGGTGATATGAAGGTGACTTATACCAAGTCAGACCATGGAAAATATAGTCCCATATTGTCTACTCTGGCTGGCAGCGACTCTTTTAAGGTCTCTGAAAGGAGTCCTTCCCAACCCTGATACCCATGTTCCTACAAATCAGAGGTGATCTCCAGAGGTTGCTGGACTATTATTCCCATCAAGTCCAGCCAACATGGCCAATAGTCTTAGTAGGGCATAAACAAGGAAGGTGGGTATGCGAAAACTGACTTACTGAAAAACATACCAGTACAAGTGGTACCTTGGTTCTTGAACGTAATCCATTCTGGAAGACCATTCGAATTCCGAAACGTTCAAAAACCAAGGTGCAAAGGACTGTCTGCAAATTCAATTGAGAAAATTGAAAAACAAGCAGCGGAAGCCGTTCAACTTCCGAGGTGTCTTCGAAAACAGAAGCATTTACTTCCGGGTTTTCGGCATTTAAGTTCTGAAGCATTCATCAATGGAGATGTTCGAGAACTGAGGTACAACTGTATTTTGTAGCCTTTGCACAGCAACACTGTGGTGCAGTGTGAACATTTCATTCTAGTTTCATTGTTCTGATTGGGTCTGACCTTTACAGTCTCATTTGAGCAGGATGGACATAGCACATAACCTCAATGGGTGTTTTTGTGTGTGTGAAGATTTTAGATTTAAAAACAAGCAGACTAGACGGCTGAGATTTACAGTCCTTGGGTTCATGCATAACATTAAAGAAGCTCAAGGGATGTCATTTTCCACAGTTTTATTTCAAAGTGAATTCAATTAACAGTTATAAAAACAATATCATGCAGTTTTATGGTAAAGGTAAAAGCATTAAAGTGATGGGTTGTGTCAAAGGGATAAGGTAGCAGATATTTTAGATACCACAAGAGCCTCCCACATGTACTAATAATACATGTACAAATATGCTATACAGGACAAGATCTCCAAAGCATCAAGACAAGTATCTGTTCAAATGACAATGTTTGGAAAGTAAAAGATTTGGGACACCTATCTGGAAAACAAATGACCCTATTCCTCCTCTGAGGAATTGTTGTGGTTCCTTGGATGCAAAAAGCAAGAAGCAAGACCAGGCTCTTCCTGGGCTCCCCAAGGATTTAGAGGGGGGAAATCACAAGACATCCATATCATTTTTCACTGTATGACATTACAAAATTAATGCCCTTCCTTCTGACCCAGAAAGAATCCCCAGGCACTGCAGAAGCCAGCACAGATGCATTTGGAATTACTTAGTAACACATACACCACTCATGCACATACAACAAAGAACTAACAACACAGCAAATGGAACGGGGAAAGCCTATGTACAGCAGCACTGGACGGGAATAAAGCCATTTTTTGTGTGTATAAATAAGCTCTGATCACAAACAAAGGAATGCCTCTAACACTTTTACTGGACAAGGAGTTAGTTGCCTTTAGAATCCCAATGCTGGATTTTCACTCCCTCATCACCTAGTTTCCTGAAGACAAACACTAATAGTTGAACTTAAGTTGAGCCAGCGTGCTACAACCACATCCTTGCTGAAATGAAACACTAATTTAGTGCAACTCACAAATAAACTGACCTTTCTTATATACTGTTGTGGCATACAAGTTCAAGTAGTTTAACAGTTGCGGAACCAAAGCAACCACAAAGCAACCAATGTGGACAACCACATTAATTGACAAGAGTTGGCTTGGCCTTTGTCTCAAGCTCAGCACCAATTCACAGAACTAAAGTGTGGTGAGAATCTGTGTTTAGCAGAGAAGTCTCAAAATTGTTGGTAAAGTAGATGCTTTGCCAGGAAGATAATTTCCCAACATTTGCCATGCTACTGCAAAGATGCGAAAGTGGGGGAAGCAGTCAACTGTGGACTGAACTGTCAGCCATGCTTGTGGCGAAGTAGCCACACGACTCCCCCTTGACTGTGGAATTGATCTAATAATGAAAGTCTTCATGTCAACCAGAGCCAACTCACATGAACTTCTAAAGCAGAAATTAGAAAAACTAATCATGGCCCAAATTCACATGATCAGAAGGCAGCCTCAGCTATGACAACCAATGTGCAAAAACCTTTCCGTTCTACACAAAAAAGCTACAAGTCCTTAACACGGCAGACTTTCTTGCCCAGCATCATCTCACAGTGGGGAGCACTGCTGAGCTGGGGAAATAGGTCTAGACCAGGAAGTCTGACAAGCTTATTCACATACAGGTCAGCACAACATGTGTTTTTTGTCCCAGAGAAAACATTCCCTTTCTTTGCTTACATGCTATTTCAGTTTGGCCATGATTCACCCCCCCCAGCTGCATCCCCTTGTGTGCTACTGAATCCCACCCCAGAAGATCCCCTGGCTTCATGAGTGGCAGAAGAGCCCTAGTGTTCACATGTGGCCCTGTGGACACTATTAGTGCTACCTGTGCTAGGGCTTTTTTCAGCCGTAACTTGCAGGAACTCAGTTCCAGCACCAATCAGGTGGGTGCTGCTGCCATTCTGAGAGAACAAGGCAGGCATTCATGGTGAGTTCCAACACCTCTTTTTCTAGAAAAATAGCACTAGCTATACCAATTCTGGCTTAAACATCTTAAGGTGCTTGTAGTTATGTCCCCTTAGGAAATGTATCTTCCCTCTTAGTGTTCAAAACCCCCTTCCTGTGCTCAGGTTGTTCAAAACCCAGATAAAACTGATTACTCTTATGTGCCAACTTAAGAGAAGAACCCCATGAAAAATCTGGGTGGTGGAAGACCTGAGAGATGCTATGTTAAACCAAGATTCAGCTCTCTGCATGTCAGTTAGGAAATGAATAATACTGCCACTTACGGTACGTTTTCTGTGGCTCTCCTGAATCCTAAGTATGAAAAATATTCTAAAACCAATTGGGATTTTAACATGTAGGCTAGCCAATGAGGCAGAGGCCAAAGCTGACAGAGCTAAGTTTAGCTTCTCCAATTTGTCTAATGTTTTGCTGGTCCACAGACTAATGCAAGAATGGCTATTCTATTTTACTTTTCTAACGATGGCACCGAGGAGAGACTGCAACCACCTGAAGTCTCGGCTGGTTTAGGCAGTGCAAAGAATGATGTAAACAAACTTCTCATTGTGTCCCTGACTCCAGAGAGCCATGTGCATGCCAAGCCTTCAGAAGCTATAACCGTTCTCCAGTAAGGCTGTCCCTTTGGACTTTAGGCTTGGCTGGCGCTGAAAAGTGCTCCTGCCCCACCTTGACTGGCAAGATCAGCTGGCAACTTAAGTCAACATGGTGCAGTTAGGAAGCCAGTCCAATTTGCTGGGGAGAAGATGCTCTTGCTCTTTCACCTTTGACTTCAAAATTAAAAAGGAAATGTCAAAGCAAGCATTGAAGGTTTCTTCTACAAGAGTCTAGGTTGACCTCTTTCTCCCAGATGAGATTAATCAATAACATATGCTGGTGCAGATGCTCTACGAAAAAGTAGGCTGGAGCCTCTGAAGAGCTGCCCCTAGGGAGAAGAAAACAGGAGAAGTGTTGGAAACCAACATTTAAAAGAACTGCCATTTTTAAAAAAATGTATAGTAAATAAGGGTGCTGGATGCAGCAACAGTAAACCAGGAGCAAAATACAAATAGTAATCCCCCATATGCATTCCTTTTTCCCTCTTCCTCTTACAGTGGTACCTTGGTTCCTGAACGGCTTAGTCGTCAAACAAATCGGCTCCCGAACACCACAAAGTGTTCCAGTTTGTGAATGTTTTCCAGAAGCTGAATGTCTGACGCAGTTTCCGACTGAGTGCAGGAAGCTCCTGCAGCCAATCGGAAGCCACGCCTTGGTTTTTGAACGGTTCCGGGGGTCGAACGGACTCCTGGGACAGATTAAGTTTGAGAACCAAGGTACCACTGTATTTTATACACGTCTAGGGAAACCCTGCATAATATTACGGTGGTGTAAAAAGACAAACACCAAATCTCACAGGAATAGACTTTACTGGGAAGATTATCCTTACTGATGTTAGTCTGAACAAGATTTTAAAGATTATGAAAACACTAAAGAGTAAAAACGGCAGGGGAGTTGGGGGTGACATTTTGCTTCTTCTGTGGCTAAATTTGCAAAGGCAGATTTGCAAAAAGTTAAGAATCATCCACTTCTGTTCAGGACAAGGAAGGATGCATGCTTCTGCCATCCATCTGTACTAAGGAACTGCTCAGGAACCAAAGCTTTACTTTCTCTGGCTAAACTCATCTCAGAGTAAACACGGCTGCTCACCTGAGCACTGAGGTGTCTCCAGCACTGAATCCAAGAGGAAAACACAGGGGTGCGTGGAGGGAGGCCAGCAAGTAACCTATACAGCAAAGAGAGCAGTCAAGGAAGAGAACAAACTGAAGGCGAGAGAAGCAAGTAATCAAGGTGTAAACAGGAACCAACATCACTACTGCCTCCAGATGCTCTCATTTATTCAGTTATGACAGACACAAATATATACAGTCCCTGCTCTAAAAAGGGGGCAATACACAACAGAAAACCAAACCCTCTCATTGTTCTACAAGCTGCAGAAACTTTACAAAAAGCCACCGACTTAACTCCATCTCCTTCAATGACCATGAACATTCACAAACCTGAGAGAGACACAGAGGCTGTTCACTTCATGTTTATTGACCTAAAAATGCTGGCTGGCTAGCAAAAATAACTGTGGGCTATTTCCACATATACACACAGCCGAGGTCTTCTCTTCCTCCTGGTTCCTTCAGTGCGCATCATCTCCAAACACATCAGCCTGAAGTCTGTCTGTCCCAAATCATTTTTTTAGGTGCGTGCAGGGATGCGAGGGCGTGATTTTTCATGCTGTGTGTGCATATGTCCAGGCTAAGCTGTTCAGTATAGGAAAATATGACTAGAATAAGTAGTTCTGCCAACTTATTAAGTTTTTATTAATAACGTTGGTTGGGGGTGGGAGTGGGGAGAGTGAAATCACATACCCACAATTGTTCACCGCCATGAGATCTCCCACAAGAAGAAAGGGGTACGTCAGCATGCTCACAGCAATCTGAAACAAAGACATATCTAAGGCATTCCCTTCCATATGGCAAAGCGAGACACTGTCCCCCACCTCTCCCCCCAAAAAACAATGAGCAAGAAGCCTCATGCAACAAGACAGGACCAGCATATTTTGAGTGTGCAGAGAGAGAAACTTTTTCACCCGAGGCAGCTTAACTGTCAGTTATGTAGAAAAGCAGCATAACAGGCCCCAGATATACATCAACTGGCAGGAAGAACTGCAGTTGAAAGATGCTTAACAACAGAGTTGCACATGCCTGTTAAAAATTACACGTGGAAAGAGATCCGTAAGTTATGATGACAGCTGGTTTCCCCACCCACATCTTGCACTTTATTAATTGTGGGTTTATTCGAGTCTGGTTTGGCAGCACGGCAGTTTCTCAAGCCCAAGGAGAATCTGGGTTGACCAGCAATTTTTTGGCCACTCGCCAGTTGCAGTTTCATAGGACTTACAGGTAGGAGACTTGGGTCTTTCATCTAACTCACCTCGCCTCAAGCAGACCAGATTTTTTAAAGTGGCCAACCTGTGGCATAAGCACCATCGCTGGTGGAGCAAGGGGCAGTGACTGTGGGAGCCAGTACAGTGGTACCTCTAGTTGTGGACTTAATCTATTTCGGGGTGCTGTTCGCACCCTGAAAAGTCTGCAACTAGAGTGCCTCTTCTGCACATGTGTGCGGCGCGATCGATCGTTTCTGCGCTTGCACGAAGGGTGCTGATCGCTTCTGCGCATGCGCGGGAGGCAAACCCGGAAGTAAACACTTCCAGGGTTGCTGGATTCGTAAGCAGAAAGTCTGTAACATGAGCGGAACACAACACGAGGTATGACTGTATATGGGAGTGAGACAAGTCTACACAGCCTGCCTCCCTCTGCAAAGCTATGCTGATGAGAAGAGGCCAGGAGCAGAGGCCTGGGATGGGTTACAGCTACTACAGTGTGCAATAATGCTTGTAGCGGCACTGTTTCATACTTTGGACCACATTTGAAGCACACTTGCCAAAAAGGCTGCCAGTTATTGCTTTAAGTCAGGGTCATAAATCAACCGTTCAATCCCTGAGATCTGAAGTTCCCAGTTGCCAGGACTCAGTCAGTACTTATACAAAGTCATACATGGGTGTGCACTATTTCCCTAGAACAGTGGAGGATAGAAGGAGAACAAGTCATATGTCGACCAATTCCCCCAACAGGCACAATCGCTTACATACCCCCATCACAAACTTGGTGTAGCTTCGTATCACAGAGGCTTGGCTGAACTGAAACAAAGAGAGATCAGAGGTTTCTTCATGCTCAGACCATCACACACATTGAGCAAATACAAGCAGATCACCGGTTATCAATAAGGCTGCATGGAATATGCAAAGAGACTGGCATAGTTCTAGATATAATCTAAACCAGATCTGAGCTAACATAGGCAGCAACAGCTTTAAACTGACAAGAGGCACCTACTAAACCAGGTGTGGGGAACGCTTGGTCCTCCAGAAGTCACTAAACTACAAGCCCCACCAACCCTGGTCACTGACCATGCTTGCTGGAGCTGATGGAAATTGTAGTTTAGCAGCAGGTCAAGGGCCAGAGGTTCCCCATATCTGCACTGGATTGAAGACATTGTAAACACAACTCCACAAAGACTGCTGAGTTGTTACACAAGTATAGGCAATTCAGCTTGCTTTTCTTTGGAAATAACTTTTCCATAGTTAAACTCCACCTGTTTTAATATTTGATCCCATGTCCCCAAAGGGGAAAAGACTTCATGAGCCGTATTAACAAGCAGCTCCCAGCAAACAGGTCTGAGAGTTTTGATATTTTCTTAGCCTAAATTAGCATGCTGCAAACGAGGCAAAAACTGAGTATGGGGAATCAATGATGCTTAAGAGAAACCATGTGCACTGAACAGAAAAAGTTGGCTAGAATGTGGCAAAGGCACTTCCTGGCTGCTATATGGTGACGGCTCGAGCTTGTAAAGTTTACAGGCGAGCAGAACAGTATTGCTGGGTGGGGGGAGGTTCATGTTCTCTGCTGAGATTTGTCAGCTACTTAAAACCATGCTCACTTTGAGCTGTGGAAACAAAGCAGAGAGAGGCCTCACTTACAGATGACACCCCTCCCCCTTCAATTTAGAACATTCTGCAAATCAAGGCTTCAACCTAGGTCCAAATATGTCATTGAAAATTTCCTGCTTCTCTCTCTCTCTTCACACTTTTGCTATGAAAACATAGCATGTTTTATTTCAGTCTGCTAAGTTCTTCCGACCCATATGTTTCTGTGATATCAGTACTAACTAGTAGTCCCTAAAGCATGAGTGCTAGGTGCAAAATAGTAGCTCAGTCAGGTGGACATACACTAAGAAGTCCAGACATTCAATGATACTATCAAAACCAAGTTTAGAAGTCCTTCCATACAAAAATCCACTCCTGGTTTTCTCCCAAGCATTCTTTTTCACAAGTAAGAGGTGTGTGTGTGTGTGTGTGTGTGTGCGTGTGTGTGTGTGCTGATTCAGGGCAAATCACCCAGAGATCCACTGTTGCACTAAACCAACAAGCAACTCAACAGGATGAGAAACCCCACCACTCACGTTGTCATCCACTGCGTAGGTGTTGATCAAGTGAGCCAGAAGGTTGCAACACCATAGAAAGATGACATCGCCTAGGATATGAGGAACTAAACCGCTGAAAAACCAAGAAGGAAAATTGGATAACAAAGACTTGAGTTAAACTACAAGAGTTTTGTGGCTATTTAAAACAGAACCGTTGCCTTTAAAAAAAAGAAAGATGCAATTTAGACAAAAATCTCATCAAGAGTGACCAGAAAATGTGGTTAACCCCTACCCTGATACAGAGATTCCAATCCTCCAGGTCTGTTAATTCAAAAGGAAATCATTAACTCATTCTACATGGCATTCTACAGCACAGATGCATTTTAGAAACCTCAGTGCTGATTAAAAAGTAATCACAGATAGAATAAGATTTGTTGATCTCCTTATTGCTGTTCTGACCGAGCCATTCCTAGTAATTATTGTTGCTTAAGTAGTAAGTCTGGGACTCCTTCCAAAAAGTGCCTTAGGCTCTGACATAATGCAGGGAGGAGCTCCAAGGCTGAGGTGCTGCCTATGAAGCCCCAAGTCATTTGCTTTTATCACTTTTATATGACGCGCAGGAGACACTGCTGCCTGGTCATGATGGGCCAAAATTTATCTCTGCTATGTACCTGCAGAGTTTTAGAATTCCAAAGGAGTATCCTATTTGGAGCAGCATCCTATGTACTGCCTGATAGAAAAATGTTGAGTGTAGAACTGAATCCTAAGGAGTGGGAACAGCAACCTCCCGTTCTGCTGGCAGATGACTGTGTGGAATAAGAGCTAGCCCAGGGTGTGGCAACTGATCAAAAACAAAAGTTTCAGATTGAGTAAGGTTTGCTAGGAATTCAGACAGACTCACGTACACAAAGAATCCCAGCAGCCCTTCTTCCTTCCAAATTGTCCCAATGGAGCTGAGCACGCCCCTGTTGAGAAAGGAAATGGTTAAGACTCGGGGAAGAAACTCTCACATGCCTCTGCAGTCAGCAGCACATTTATGCAGCTGCTACTTGTATGCTTCAAGCAGGGGAAAGAAGAATCGTCTTCCTCTCCTTGGAACAAACCAACAGCTAAATTAGCATTATGATTCTAGCACAGGGGTGGACAACCAGCGGCCCTTGGCCTAATTTCAAAGCCCTCAGCAAGCAGCAGTTCAGACCTCTGGCCAGGAGTAATCTCTCCTTTGCCAGGGAAGAAAAGGGAGCGAGAAAGGGGGTTCCGGGGAGGGAAGGCTCTGGCCCTGCCCACAGCCACCTTCAGTCCCACTCACACAGCCTCCAACCAAATACCCTCTCTTCAGAATGCATCTCTCCCCCCCGCCCCCGGTCTCTCTCTCAAAAAAGCTTCCCATCACCATAATAAAATAACAGTTTGCAGCATAAAAATGTCCAGCAGGGATGAATCAAAGCATATTAATAGAACATAAGTGCAATTCATAACACTCCTACTCACAGATACCTAACAGGCCTGTGAATTTTTTTTAAAAAATCCTGACCTGGGGACCAAAGAACCCTAAGGAGGTGCCGAGCCAGCCTCTCTCAGATGGGCATTCTACAACTGGGGTGCCACCACACAGAAGGCCCTCTCTCCTTAGTAGCCCCCACTTCACTTTGCTTAGCGTATACACCTTCTTCAGTAGAGTCGCTGAAGAAGGAATCAAGGAATCTTGTAGTCTTACTTTGGACCAACTGCAGTTTCTGGATTATTTTTGAAATCTGCTGTGTATATGCTGCATTGCAGTAAGCTAAGCATGAGGTTACCAGGAGATGGGTAGCTGGCAACCAAGCTATCTCTATTCAGGTGGAACTCTCTCCTAAGAAGTGTGCATGGCCTCCGCGCTGCAGATTTTTAAATGAAGCCTTAAAAGTCATCATTTACAAGCTGCCTTTTGCAATTTTTAATTTATTTCCAGAATTGGTACATACTATAGCACTCTTTAGTTGTTTTATTAGTCTCTCTATTTTAAATGGTCTTTTTAATAACTATTAAGGCTGCAGCCTTTGCTAGTTGTGATTAGTTTAGAGTACTGTATTTATTGTGTTTTTACAATATTGTGAGCTTTCTTAGGTGGAGTATGTCCCCCAAAGCATCATATGCATGTTTTTATAGAAAGCAAATAAATACTTAAAATTGTGACTGCATAGTTGCACTATCTTAAATTTCTGCACAGGGAGACCACTATGAAACTGTATTGGTGTTTCACCTCCTTTTTGTCTGAAAGAGAAGATGCTGAAACTAGAACAAAATTCTAGCGGGACAATGGATATGTAGCGTCAAAGACACAGTGGAGTAAGAGGAAGAACGGGGAGCTGTTCATGCTGGTGCTGCTTGGTTCACATTGAGGAAATAGTTTATGCAAGACTGTTATTCTCAGGCTCAATTCTCAAAGGGCAGAACAATCTCACCTGTACTTCACTTCCCGTCCTACGAACTGGACCATACAGCGCATTGAAATTACTGCAGGGAAACAAAGGCATTTAAGCAACTGGAGTTGCAAACCATTTCATCGCTTCATCAGGATCTATCAAGCAGTACATGAGGCACAAAATCCAATCCCCAAAATGCAACATTCTATCAGTCATAGTTCTTAGTTCATGATGCTTAACAGAGATATAAATGCATACCTCCCTAGCAGCAAAAACCCCAGGAGCGCCTTGTGGCTCCTTAAACATTAGCAAGCTGCATAAGATTTCACTGATTATGGGGAACCTGTGGCCCACCTGATGCTGCCACACAACAACCCAGCATCCCTGATCACTGGTCCTTGCTGGCTGTGACTGATTGGAACTGTAGTTCATCAATGTCTGGAGGGCCACAGGTTATTCATCCCTGCATCAGAATCCACCCTGTCAGATGTATGAAATATTTTCTTCAGTTGTAGAGTGAATATCCCTCTTACACTTCAGCACATGCACCTATTATTATGTAAGCTGTAGGACCAAAATGTCATGAAATGGAACAAGTCTCAGTCTCTTGTATTGCTATGCAGAGTCAAATTTACTTCAGCAATCATTAGTGACAGCAAACTTCCTTCTCTAGAGGTTTTAACACCTGAAAGGGGGAGAGAGAAATGTTTTCTTTAGTAAGTAAGAACATCTCAAATGAGTCTGACTCAAGATCAGGCTCCTGTCATGGCTAGGAATATCTTCCCCAATTTTGTTTAAAACAATTGCTTCAAGAGACAAACTAAAAGCTAATCTTTCTTTTTATCAAAATTTTTATACCACTCGATTGTAAAACAAAAACCCAACAACCCTCAAGGTTAGAAAGAGATTGAAAGACAGCAGACCACACAACTCACCATGCAGCGGATGAGAGATAACCCGGGATACGCACTGCATCATCATCTCATGGGAGGTCTGAGAAAGAAGGTCAAGCAGAGTGCAGTATGAACCACCTTCTGAGAAATCGAATGGCTGCAACTGATCACACTGTCATTAGGACTATGTTGGGAAACCGATTGCTTTTAAGTATTTCAGTTTTGTGTTTTGAAAAAACAAATCTGGGGGGACTACACAGAAGGCAGCAATTCCCAGATCTCGTTACCCCAAGCCAAGACCTGCCTCCCACATATCTTTATTCTGATGTAACTGTATACGAGATAATTCAGAGAGGAGAGATTGTGAAGCTTCGGTAACACAAACAATTTGACCTCAGAGGTATACCCATGTCTGAAGGCAAATTTCTGCTTTCTTTGAAACTTTTCAAGCCTCACATTATATATGTTGGAAGACCACTTTCAGGTATTTTATATTCTCATTATGCCATTTTTCAAAAATCGTTTGATGGTATCTAATGCTGCCACAAAACTTGTACAGCAGGCTCCTACTTGAACAACAGAACTTCTCCCTTCTCCCCTCTGCAACCCCTCCATCTCAAAATCTCTTCCAAAACATTGGAGGGCCCTCTGGAGCAGATTTCAGGTTGCACAAGGGGTGGAAGGGAAGTCCCTTCCATGAGTGTATTCTGCAACACTCGGTTGTGCAAGTGCGGAAAAAAATTCTACAATGGCAATGGAACTTCTCTTCCCTCTCCCCACTCATCTGCCGAATGTCCTCTGCAGGTTCTCTCTGAAGAAGATTTTTTTTTTTGGGGGGGGGGGTAGTGAAATTCCATTGTGCTCACAGAAATTGTTCTGCAATTATTTAGTTAGATTAAATCCATTCATTTTAATTTTTAATTTCTTGGATGGCGGAAGAGCCAAAATCTTAAGAAATCAGGCTGACCCCACGTTTGCATTTTCAACCTTTCCAATCTTCTCACAGCGTTAAAAGGTAAAGGTAAAGGTACCCCTGCCCGTATGAGCCAGTCTTGCCAGACTCTAGGGTTGTGCGCCCATCTCACTTAAGAGGCCGGGGGCCAGCGCTGTCCGCAGACACTTCCGGGTCACGTGGCCTGCGTGACAAGCTGCATCTGGCGAGCCAGCGCAGCACACAGAACGCAGTTTACCTTCCCGCTGGTAGGCGGTCCCTACTTATCTACTTGCACCCGGGGGTGCTTTTGAACTGCTAGGTTGGCAGGCGCTGGGACCGAACGACGGGAGCGCACCCCGCCGCGGGGATTCGAACCGCCGACCATACGATCGGTAAGTCCTAGGCGCTGAGGTTTTACCCACAGCGCCACCCGCGTGCCACCACAGCGTTAGCCCCAGGCAGTTTTCCAAACTAGGTTTAGCCTTACAGGAAGTTGAGGAGAAATGAACCATGTTAACTTTCCTAGATTTATGAGAATGCAAAGTTGCAAAACAGTGTTGCTTTTTTCCAAACACTAGGTAAAAGATTAAGAAAAGAAAGATTGCTCGATAATGGATCCCACCTCTTTTGCCACTTTCAGAAGGGACGTTTTCACATCATCCTTGTTAGAAACATGTTCTATATCCTCCAAAGGAAAGGCCTAAAAGACATAATAATAATAATAATAATAATAATAATAATAATAATAATAATAATAATAATAATAATAAAATTTTATTTATACCCCGCCCTTCCCAGTTCAGAAAACCGGGCTCAGGGCAGCTAACAACAAATTTAAAACACTTAATTGATGCAACAAAAAACAGCATAAAACGTGAATAACAATAAATTCAGAATTCAAAAATCAATTTGGGGGAAAATCCATCCAATAAACATTAGATGATCACCAGGGCTAGTTGGCTAAATTAGTCCTATTTGGGCCAGTGAGGAGACCAGGGGAGAATTAGCTGTGGGATCCCAGAGCGGGCAATCTTCATAAAAAGGGGAGGGGGAGGAAAGGAAGGGGAATAAAAGATCAGGCTAAGTTCAAATTGAAAGCCAGGTGGAATAGCTCTGTCTTACAGGCCCTGTGGAAGGAAGTTAAATCCTGAACAGACATTAAGCTTGCCTCCCTTCAGAGACTTAGCTATGATGAGCAATGGCACTTGATGCATCTGCTCTTAGGGGTGTTCCCAAGGCTCCCTATTCCCCATTTCTAATAAATAATATAGCTGGGGGGAAATGGGAGAGGAGGTCAGAGGACCATACATGAGGGGGGATCACCATGTTACACAGATTAGGTTGAAAGATAGTGACTTGCCCAGTGAGCTACACCCCCATCTTTGATTCCACCTTCCTCCTTAAGGAAGTAGGAACCATGTCAGTCCATTAGCCAACCTAGATAAGTGTCTACATGGATTGGCCACAGCTGTCCAGTGCTTTTCCAGTCCTACCTGAAAATGCCCAGAGTTGAACCTCTGACCTTTTGCATGCGAACCACGTGCTCTATCATCAAGCTATGGCCCTTCCCCAACTTCCTTCCCTTCTCCCTATGCTCTTGCTGCAAGGGAGCCCTGTCGGGTGTGTGTGTGTGTGTGTGTGTGTCTGTGTGTGCGCGCGCACACACACAACTTTTTCTGCCTCACAGAAATGGAGAAGGAAGTTGCTCTCCACTTTGAAAATGCCCAGCTTGGAAGCATGCACTTGCCTCCTGCTCATCACCCTGTGTCTAAAGCATCATTAGCAGGAAGAGAATCAGCATGAGGAGGCCCAGACTCGAAAGCACTGAAGGAGCATGAATGAGCCTCTCTTCCCACTTCCAAGCAATGCACAGACGGGAGGGAGTGGCAGCCGGCGCAGGCTCCCGAACCATAGAGCTGAATCAGGCAGTGTTGAGTTTTCGGAGCTTTCCTGTGCACAGCAGGAGGGGACGGAGTGGAAGGCAGCCAACTCATCTTGGCAGGAGACAGAGCAGCACTCCTCCCATCCTTAATGAGGAGCTGTCACTGACGATTAGAAAAGTGAAATCAACAGCCCCACTGTCAAAGACTGAGCAGGCCAAGAAGTGTCAGACTAACAGGCTTTCACAGGAAATAAAAGGTCACTAAGAGAGGATCAGCACATCATTATTTTAGGGAGGCTGAAGGCACTCAAGACATTCCTAAAGCAGCCTGATGGTGACTTAATAATCAATTAATTTAAAATATGGTCCAAGAGGGCCATCAGTGTAGGACCATAATAAAAAAAATAAATGCTGAGGATTCAGGAAATCGTTCATAGAATGAAAAAGGGAGAAAGTTAAGACATGCTCAGAGGGCCTCCGTTCAGCATAAGGCCAGCAGCTGCTGCTGCTCTTTCAGCTCAGCAACTCAGGATCTTGCAAAGGATTAACTGCCTCTGGTTGAAGGAAAGGGCTATTTGCCACAACCAGAGAAGTGGCAGTGGTGGCTGCTCTTGAAGCTCATTCCTTCTCACTCCACAGTGGTGTCAGCTGACACTTGAGTTATAATGAAATGCTGACCTTTCTTTTTTTTAAAAAAAGTCATTCACAACTAGCCTTCAGTACACTGAGTGCAGAGAGCAAACTTGATCCTTACCTTCTTTACTCTCCCTCTGCTTACGGTGGATAAAGTGCTAGAGAGAATTCGAGGAGCAAGGCCACGGAAAAGGCCCCTTTTCCCATCCACTTCCACAATGTGTCTGGCTAGGAAATAAACGATTGTGGTGTCACATCATCGTCGTTGTCAGTCTTCAGAAGCTCCAACTTGCAGCTGACTAAACATCTATTTGGAATAACACGTCTCAGGGCATTAGACTATCCACTGATACTGAAGATCCCATTGTAAAATGAGGAGAACCCTGACATTGCCAACTAAATCTTTCAGCTGTGGTCTGCCTACCTTAAAGAGTTACACTGGATTTTACTGGGCTAGGTCAGAGTGTGAAGATTCCTTTAACTCGTGCTTAGCTGTGTTGCCTCCTTCCACCCCAAGGGGTTCAGGTTATAATCTGCAAAACGTTTTGAAAGGAATTGCATAGAGCCTAAATTATTACAAGCATCAGATGGTAAGACAGAGAGGAAAAACTCAAATGTGCTCCTAGTATAGTATAATGCCGTGGTTGTTTGCTACAGTGGAAATATAAGACTAATTCCACTTTTCCAACCCTCAGGTTGCTGTAAAGCAGTGTTTTTTCCTAGCTGTATTTTTTTTTCCAAAAGAGAGAAAATGTTTCTGTAAGAGCAAATCTACAAAGTGATCTTCATTAAACAGCTGTATTGACTAGCTCTTCAGTTGACTGTCATGCTTCACACAATAAAACAATCACAAAGAAATGCATTTAAAAAGCTTCATTAGCAACCCCCCCCCCCAGATTCTAAGTCACAGTATGGTTGCTCTATACCATTATATATATAGAAAGCAAGGAGTATTATAGATTCATGCAGTGATGTATACACATTCTGCCTCTCTACATGCTATAAATGTATCTGTCTTAAAATTCTGTTTTATGCAAAACAGTTTGCTAATGATTTTTTTTTTAATAGGTGCCAAACATTTCTCTAAGAGAAGCACATAAGTGGTATGGCTGAAAATAGCAAATAAATCCTCAACAATCATACCACTACTCATAGTAACACTTTCACAGCTAATATCTGTTATAACGAAATGATTTATTTTATAATTTGATAGTTTTATAAAATGTATACACTGCTTGATTGCAAAACAAACAAACCCTCAAAGTAATTTACAAAAAGGGTGAAATCCTTATCCATCTAAATGGATATCCCAAAATCAAAAAAGGTACTATCAATTAAAACGGGTTTTCTGGCCTAACACTAGGTATGTTGCTGTTGTTTCTTTCTGTAATTTTGTTGGAAGTGACACAGAGTGGCTGGAGCAACCGAGTCAGATGGGTGGGGTATAAGAAATATTATTATTGTTGTTATTAGCATTATTCAAATAAGTAGATATTATTCACACCAAACTGCACTTTTTGCAGCACATGAAACCCTTTCTAAGTCAACAAGGATCAACAATGATTCCATACAATCTGTGGCACAGACAATACTTTTTTCCTGTTACAAAATGACTAGCAATATAAATGAGATATAGAGTGTTGGCCTGGTCTGCATGCAGTACTAAGCCAAACCATGGCTAAGCGTGTGGGTACTCACTGTAAAAATTACAGCCACTTCGTTTCTCCCCCAGTCCTGCTGCTGAGCTACTCAAAATGAAGACATGGTTTGGCTTAGCTGAACCCAGGCTCATGGTTTGTCTGGAGTGAGACTAGCTATGTGCCTGGGTTCAGCTGTAGTAGTGCCAAACCATGGTTTCACGTTAAGTAGAGCAGCAGCAGCAGCTTTTTTTTACTGCAAGTACCTTCATATTCATGCATTCATGCTTAGATACAGTATAACTTAGCATTACATGCAACTGGGCCAGTGCCTACAAGATTTAAAAGGCAATAATGCAATTCAGCACATGCCTACTCAGAAGATAAGGTCTACTGGAGAGTACTCCCAGTTTCAACTATGAAAACCTAGTGCGCCATACAATTTTAGCTGTCACTTTATTGTTGTCTTTGTCTGTGATCATTGCAAATCAAGATGATCTAAGCAGTATTCCTCCTGCAGCATCTATATTCTCATAAAAAACCAACTTTGTTCACAGAAAAGGCTTTTTTTTTAAAAAAAGAACTGATTTATCACAGCACTATACTACCGTTGACTTATCATTTCTAAGTTTTGTATTATCTCGGGTTAAGAACTTAATTCATTCTGGAGGTCCGTTCTTAACCTAAAACTGTTCTTAACCTGCGGTACCACTTTAGCTAATGGAGCCTCCTGCTGCACACAATTTCTGTTCTCATCCTGGGGCAAAGTTCTTAACCTGAGGTACTACTTCTGGGTTAGCAGAGTCTGTAACCCAAAGTGTTTGTAACCCGAGGTGTTTGTAACCAGAGGTACTACTGTACTGACAAACTTTCCTTGGATTTTTATTAAGGTATGCTCACCATATGTAAAAAAGCCAGGTAGGTAAAGTACTTTTCTTCCCAACAAGTTTCTCCCGACAGTTGGAGGAAGAGGTTCATGCCCAACCTTTAAAAGAGATACCAATCAGGCAACATCTGCTTCTTGGAAGACTGCCCCATACCAATGTTCTTCATTCATAAGTTTACATCCTATATAGATGGTACATTTCCCCATTTGTTCTCAGTTCTTTCTCAGTTTCACCAACACCAACCCTTTACTGAATTAAAAGATTTACAGGCCTGGGGCCTCATAGCTAATTTTAGTATTGTCTTTTTGCATTGTTCTAACCCACTCTGAACCCTTATGGTGAAGGGTAAACAGTCCAAATCATCCTCACAGGCACACCATTTTTAGTTGTGACAGTGTCATTTTATACAGCAAATGGAACAGCAACGTTTTTTTACAAAATCTAGGTAAATTGCAAAAAGGAGATAAACCTCATTTATGAGGTACTGACCCTCCTCCACCTGTCGCAAGGGGTCACACCTACCACAAAAGCCGGAAACTGAGCCCTAGTTAGGGGCAGCCCCAATAATTAAGACGAAGGCTACACCTACTTGCCCAGGGATGCCGGGAGGCACATCCCAAGATAAACAGCAAATACCAATAACTCTCATTAATTTTCGGGCCCTGCTTCGCAACCCCCAAATTCTTGGGGCTGCCTGCTCCGTCAGAGGCCCACAGAGACTGCCCACCCGGAACCGGCTTTCGGATGCGACCGCACCTGCACCAGCAGCTTGACATAGAGCAGAGGGTGGCTCAAGGTCGTGAAGCCGGCGCTCAAGGCCACGAAGAGAGCGTCGGCCCCCTCCGCCGGTCCCGGCCCCATTCCTGGCCCAGCGGCTGCGGGAGGTACCCCAGGGCCCACCGTTACAGCCGCCATCCCCTCCGCCCCCATCCAACAAGGGAACGCACTTCCGCGTACAGCTCCCTGCCCTCGTCACATGACCGAGCCCTTCGGTCACCGGGCTTCTACGTCATCACATCACGCAAGGGGAAGGGCTGCGGCAGGGAGAAGGAACTGGCTGCTTCCTTGCATAGACTCAGAAAAATTGTAGAGTGACCACGGATAACGATAACTTCCGGGTTTATTTTCATGCTCCCCCCCATCCTGGGGCAGACGTGAAAGCGGGCTTTAGCGAATAGTGAAAACAATGAATCAGAGTTTCAAGAGGTTTTTTTTTGAGTTAGAAGCGATCCATCCAGGAACGCCCAGGAAAAAGGGTCGTTTCCTACTTATGTTATTTCATTTGAAAGAAATGTGATTTTAAGCTTTATTTTCAGTGGTGAACCCTTAAAAATGTTCAGGGAGGGAGAGAGCCTTACGATAGCGAGGCTTTCAGCTGCCAGTACTGCAGTCTGCAGTTGGAGTGGCCTTTCTGCGACCCCCGATTCAACTCTCAGTTACGCTCGGAATCCGTCTGATCCATGGTCTGCATTAGAAAACGCAGAAGATCCGCCTCTGAGGCCACTGCTAAGACGTGCTTGCCCAGGCACGGGTCCGGGATTCCGTGTTTGTTTTCTGCTCGAGCCGTCATTTCAACCCAAAGCGGGGAGGGATATGGCGCTCGAAGTGCACCCCGAGGCAGAGCCATGGAACCATTCGAAGTCTACATTTCCCTATCTCTGTAACCATTGGACGATACCATTGTTGTGCAGAGGGGAGAGTAGAAGGCTGCCGTCGGAGACGCCCGGTTCCTTCTCAGGCATGTTTCCTTCTGGCAAATACCAGTGGAAACGAGTCCAAGGGCGCCCTTGGGCGACAGGAGCCCCCAGCTTATTAAGGGGGCGGAACCATTTAAATCTGTTTAGGGCTTTAAGCAACATAGAGATAGCAAAGAGTTGACTCCCAGCCTTTTGGTTTGACAATCTCCTTTTACGCTCCTCGAGAGGTAAAAATCTCGGCGGGTCTGTGTGGAAAGAGCCGAAGCGCCGTCTTGCATTCGACTGGGTGGTTGGAAGAGACCATTTTTGCTGAAGGAGAGCATATCCACGCACGCACCCCATGTCTGTCTTTGTTTTAACACAGTCGTGGGATGGTTTCGGTTGGTTGACAGTAGAATCCTCTGCATGTCTACTCAGGTTGTAAGTCATGCTGAGTTCGTGCAAGTGGGCATAGGATTGCAGCTGCAGACACGCAAAGCTTGCGTGGTGAGTCCGAGCCCGTCCATCCTGAATAGTGAACCCCTGTGCAACTGCTCCACTGGCCGTCTCTGTCTCTTGACAGCTTTTGGTGTGTGAATTCTTGCACCGGAATCCGAAGAAGAGCTGTCCTGGATCAGGCCAAAGAGCCGTCTCATCTAGCATCTTCTGCTCACAGCAAACCAACCAGATGGCGTTGAGAAGCCCGCACATAGGACCCCCTGAGCACACAACCCTTCTCACTTGTGATTCCTGCCAACTGCCATTCATAGAATCCTAGAATTGGAAGGGACCACAAGGGTCATCTCGTCCAACCCCTTGCAATGCTGGAATCTTTTGCCCAACGTGGGGCTCAAACCCACAACACTGAGATTAAGAGTCTCACGCTGTACCAAGTGAGAGAGACCTACTGCTTCTCAGTAGCAGCCCACCTGGGGCGGCAGAGCCACCCTCCTAACTAACATGGACATTGCAGAAGCTCATCTGGATCATGGTGGGGTTGGGACAGGGTGGTGGTGGAGTCAGGACCGTGCAGACACAGTGGCCGGGGTGGTGTGGTGTTGTGGGGTGCAGATTTGCTATGCTCATGTGTCAACAACACAGCCCTACCGAAGAAGAGCCCTGCTGGATCAGGCGAATGGCCCATCTAGTGCAGTATCCTGTTTTCACAGTGGCCAGCCAGATGCACATGGGAGGCCTGTAAGTGGGATCTGAGCACAACAGCATTCTTCCTTCCTCCAGTTTCCAGCAATTGATATCCAGAAGCATGCTACTCTTCTGAACCTTTTCTAGCTCTTCAGTGTCTCTCGTAAGGTGCGCTGACCAGAAATTTACAGTCTTCCAAGTGTGCTTGTACCACAAATTTGTACTAGCAGCTGTATTTATTTCATCAGTAAAGACTGAAAACAGGACAGTTTCTTAAAGTCTTTTTAATAGAGTTGCTGTTAAGCCAGTATCTATACGTCTCACCCTCATTTGGAGTTCATAATAAACATGGGTGGGGGCAGCTGTCCCCCGCCCCCAATCAATATAAATCAATACAAATCTGAGGTTCTGTCCCCCTCCCAACGAAAGCCTGCCCCCTAACAAAAATCCTGGCTGCGACCATGATAATAAACAGTGGTTTATAGCAATTTGAAATATGGGGAGAATGTGTGGGGCTAAATTGCAGGGAACTTGGAGATTACTTACCACCTAACTCCATCTCATTCCAACTGATTGCTAACTGGATATGCAAGAGTTTCCACTCTGCCTCAGCCTGCAGAAATGGATGTGATACTGGTCTACATTGCAGGATTGTTGTAAACTATTGTCTATCTCAGCATGCCTTCTTATAGCCGCAATATAGGGGAAATAATATTTGACAGTTTACTTCTCCCTTCCTGTCCTGGTGCAAAAAACATTGGCAGAGCACTTTTTTAGATTAAAATAAAAAATAAAAATCTCAAGTTTTCCTCACATAGGAAGATCTGAGTGAGAAGGAGTATGAAAACTGTCTTCTCTAGTGTGTTAGGTAAAACTATAATAGTCCTGAATTTTCCAGTTGTCTCCTCTGAGCAGTTGCTACTTTTAGTCCTCTGAGAATTCCTTTCCCAGTGGTGTCAGATGTAACCAGGAAGTTCTGTCTGTAGTAGGCAATGGAATTGCCAATTTATATATGTACAGTATTGTCTATAGCTGGGAATTGCCTAATGTTGTACATGCTGGAGTAGCTGTATGGAGCCCCCTGGCGTTCAAATTTGTCAAGCACAGGATACTGTGAAAATACTTTCTAAATTGGAGCTGCCTTCCTCAGATGTTTTGGACTACAAGAGATAAGCAGCAAAATCCTGAAAATCTTACATTCTACTTATGTAATTAGTTATTCTGTCACAAATAATTGTCATTTCTTTCTTTCTTGCATTGCTGATGGTGAGAGGTGGGAATTGCAAGTTGAAGTTGTATTGCAGCAGAAAATATTAGCTACAGTGCATGACCAGAACAAGAGTCAAGGCAGAGCCAGAATTAAATGAAAAGACCACTTCCGATACATTTCCTAAAAAAATAAAATCATATACTTAATAAGAGGCTTACATTCCTTGCATACCCTTGTAAATCTTGCTCATTTTCTGCCAGCGTTCTGCTTTTCAGTACTTCCTCATATTTTTTTTCTATTTATGGTAAACCAGAAGGGTTTCCCCCCCTACATACCACTGAAGGCACCAGTTTGCTTCAAACTGTTCAGAAATTTGAATATTCTGTCCAGTGGTTCAAAAGAAATTATTCAGAAATACCTCAAGCAACAGAAAGACTGAGCTGTGAAAAAATCACAGTGCATCCTCGGTGTGCGTTCTGCTTTGACCATTACTTCAGAACGGCAAGTCCAGTTTCAGACTGACAGGTCTCAGTACGATGGAGGAGCAGAGCTATACAGCCACCTCTGTGGTTAACCTGGTGGATGCGTTTGAGAAACTCAGGTACAATAAATCTTCTCTCTCTCTCCCCCGCACCCCTGGAGATGTTATAAGAGAGATCAGTTTTTTAAAGAGCAGAAATTGTGTAAGGACCGTTTCAAGTAGCATGGTAAAAAAAACAACTGCTATGATTTTGCTGTTTATTTAATTCTGATAATCCTTTGGCAACCAAATTGCTAAATTCCCCTGATTCCTGCCTCTGGCAGAGAATGTGCCTGAGTCATGGACACTGCAAAGCTCATTCAGAGTCACTCCCAGAGACATCAGTGCCAATCCAAATTGTCACCTGGGAATGTGGTCTGCAGCCACAGACCATACTGGGAAGTGTAATGAGGAATTTGCAGTCATACAAGCAGCTTTGCCTTTGCCGTGTCCCACAGAGACAATCATCTAGGGCTAAGAAGAAAATTCAGACTTTGTGGACTTCAGGGTAAAAAGCAGTATTGTGTCAGATGCTAAAAACTATTTAGTTGTAACAGGCTGTCCCAGCAGGATCCGTTTACTGGTGGAGAAGCATCTTTTTCTTCTCATTATTTTTAAAATCTGTTTTAGCTGTTTCATTTTCATTGTTGTATACAACCACTACGCCGTTGTTGTGATGCTTAGCTGTTTAAAAAATATTCCTAATTGATAATAATAAATAAATAATGGGGTGGCTAGCTTGTTTGGCTACATTTGTGAGATCAGGATGCTGGTCTAGGTGGGCTATGGGCCTGATCCAACAGTCTCTTATTCTATTCTTATGTTTCCCCCCCACCCATCGTCTCTGACCATTGGGCATGCTGGCTGGGGATGACTGAATCCAACAATATCTGGAGGGCAACAGGTTCCCCATCCCTGTTTTAAAAGGTCATTTAAACCGTTGTAGATAGTGTTGCAATCCGTGCATAATTCTGACACGTTGCTGAAGTGTGGAAGCTTTGCCCGTAAGAAGCAGAAATCAATGTGGGTGGGTGTTACTCTTTATTTTCTCATAAGTAATACAAGTTTACTGTAAGCTGCAGAGGAGCGCTCTCCTTCCGTAGCCCAATCTGCTTCAGTGCTGGCCACAGAGTGAGCAAAGCCATTTCCTCTGCCAGGAAACCTCAGTGTTCCCTGTCTTCTTTGCCAGCTCAGACACTCACCTAAATGGAATTCTATGAGCTTGTTTGTGCAGGATGTTGTGGGTGAAGGTACCCTGGGCTCAAGCCATGGAGGGTTTCAGACGTGACAAGCAGCACTTCAGATTTAACCTGGACATGTATTGGTAACCAGCACAGCTATTCTGATAGTGGAGTAATATGTCCACACACCAGTGTTTCTGGGAGCACTTTTGCTCCTGCATTCTGCACCAACCTGAAGTTTCCAGAGGCCCTTCAAAGGCAGCTGTATGCAGAACATATTATACAGTAACCATTGCATGTGTCACTGTAGATAACTCTGATCTACTGATTAAATTGGTGCTCATTTTTGGCCGCAGCTGTTCGCTGGGCATCCAGAGTGGTAGCCTGATCAAAAAAAAGCCCCCCCCATTTGCCAAGTTTTCCTGCACTCTGACAGTTCTGCTATACATTCATCCATTGCTAACATGATATTTCAGTGCTAAATAGGGAAATCGGAACACAGGTTTGTACAAAATGAAGAAGGGGCATTTTCTAGTAAAACCAAAACAAATTAAGAACCAACAGAAAACTGCAGGGGGATTTGACCCCATTGCTCTCAAGAGCCCTGGCACTCTGCAGTAGCTCAGAGAAGGAAGGGATTTCCACGTAAACCCTTGAAATGCTGCATCCCTTCTCCTGCTGATAAATCCAGTGGCTGGACTCTGCGCTATTTGTCAGATGAAGAGATATCAGCCTGATTTATATTTTAATGGATTTGGATTTTATGAAGACTGCCATCTGGTTGTCTTTTTGCAGCATCCTAAGTCCAGATGTGGCTTTGCACTTTTTTTTAAAGTTGGCATCCTTCTTTTCTATTATACCTCAGCATTAGAATTACATTGCAAAGTGGCATGATTTCATCATGCAAATATGAGAATACACACACACCATGCAAAGGACTACGAAACAAAAGCATATGTGAACGCCCCTTGTGAAATAGTCCTGAGAGTTGATGGGAGTCACACCCTGACTTCACTGAGCCTCCTTTCCATCTTCCTGGCTTCACATAGCTTACAGTTGTAGGAAGTAGGAAGGGCCGGGGAAGCTCACTGGTATGGCATATGCTTTGCTTGCAGAGATTCCAGGTTCAGTCCTTGGCATCTTCAGGTAGGGCTGGGAAGAACTCCTGCCTGAAACGCTGGAGAGCGGCTTCCAGTCAGTGTCAGCAACACTGAGCTAGATGGACCAATGGCCTGACTTGGCAAAGGGGCAGCCCTGCTCTCCTGCCACTGTTTTGTTGCCTGATCTCAGTGCAACGCTTCCTTCCCTTCTGTGTCTCCCTCTCCTCATGTGTCAAATGAAACAGGGGAAATTATGCTTCACTGTGTTTGTTGCTGTGCTTCCCTAGCACACTGTGAAGCTGCTGTTCCTGTTTATTAGTAGACACAGACCGAGGAGACTATATTCTCCCTCTCAATCTGTGTCTCACAAAGGAGCAGTCAAAAGCTGGAACAGAAGCAGAATTGTTTGTGGATGGCCTTGATTGCATGGAAAGGTTCAGGGATAGAAATGGCTTTGGCGTTTCCGGCGGGCTTCACTGCTTTCTTGGACATGACGTACCCACTGCCTCTCTTGCTTCCAGTTCTTTGGCTTCATTATACCAGTCACACCCTACAGTTTGACTGTCATCTTCATTTTCTAAGCGCTTGACCTAGTGGAACTCTTAAGGGCTGAATTTGTAAAGTAGAACCCTTGAAACTCCCAAGACGAAATGGTCAAATGCTCCGGAGCTGCATTTGCCTGGGAGCTTCTTTCTTCCAAGCTAAACTGAACAACAGGAGAAGTTTCTCTGAGACAAGGTGCTGATGGCGGCGGGGAGAGGGAATATTCCTGTTATGTACTGAAGTTCTCACCCTGGGCCAGCAGGGGGATACAGTAGATAGTTTTCACTCAGGTCCACATATGCAAATAAGGGATTGAAAGTGACGTTCAGTGATTGGATAGTTACAGAAAGTGGTTACTGTTGTGTGGTAGTGGAGCTCTATATAAGCAGGCTGGCTGAACCCTTCGGTTCAGATCTGTTCTGGCCTGTGAATAAACAAGAGCTGTTGAAGAATTGCTGTGTCGTCTGATATGTTCACCCACAACTTAACAATTCCTGTGGTGTTTTTATAGGCCCTAAGCAATTTGGAATATGCCAGTGGGAAGAGGACTACCTTTTTTAATGTATGTGTATGATATTACTGTGATATTTTCTTCAAAGTGTAAAAAACCTCCCAAGCACAAACTTCATTCAATCACAAGTGAATCATAGAATTGTAGTGTTAGAAGGGTCCTCAAGAGTCATCTAGTCTAATCCTTTGCAATGTAGGAATCTTTTGCCCAATGCAACCCTCAAATTAAGTACCTCATGCTCCATCAACTGAGCTATCAAGGGGAAACTGAAGGAAGCTTACACCTTAAAGAAGCCCATATTTCCATAGACAGAAGACTAGAAAAGAGGAGCTTATTCCCTCAGTTATTTAATATGTACCTGTACTTCTTTTGTATTCAAGCACACATACTTCTCCGTCAGCAACCACTCTAGGTTGCCAGGCATCTTGCCTTGAGAAGTGCCTCTAAAATCTCTTGGGTCCATGTTCTTGAGTATACACCCTGAAATTAAATCGCCACAATATATTACACCCGCAGCGTATCTGCTTTTAGCACTGTTGTCATCTCCTGGCAACTATCGCCCTTTTCATATCTTCTCAACACTTCTATGGGATGTGCAGAGGGAAGGGTGGCTTTTGCCCATTGGCCTCACTCCCTGACCTCCCGTGTTCAGGGGAGAAATTCCAAAAAGCACCTCTGTGCAATGACAGCTGTAAAGGCACATAGGTTTTTCAGTTAAGCTGCCACCCTAAAGGTGCAGAGTTCCCACTGTGCAACAAAACCATCATCCCTGCAAAGGCTCATTTCAGGCTTTCTGCTGAATGTGTGACGGCAGGAGGATTAGGGCAGCAGGCAGAATCTGCCTTCTTCTCTGGCCCCACGACATGCGCTGTGGTCTCTGGGTGGGGAACATGCAAACACTCTACCAGCTCCTTCCCTTAACTTGCCCATTCCCTATGTCAGCCCAGAGGGTGTTGTCCCTTTAGCAAGACTGCTGCCTCTGGTTTTAATCTTGAGCTGTGGCTTGTTTTGGAAAGGCAAAACATTGCTTCGGAAGAGGAAATAAAAGCTGACTTTTGGATACATGAGGAAGCTTAATGACGGCTGATTGTGGAACAGAAAAAAGGATGTAGCCCTCAGTAGCTACTCTCAATGTAAATGCGAAAGAGACTTCCTCAGCCCTGCTCTAGGGCTTGTGTATCATACATTTTAAAGCACATCCCTTCCCCACTGCAAGGATCCTAGGAATTGTAGCTTTTAAGGGCCTTGGCAAAAAGCTCTGTGAGGGGTAAATTACAGTTCTCGGGATTATTTATTTATTTGATTTATAGCCCAACTTTTTATCCAAGGAGCTTCGGGTGGCATGCGTGGTTCTCTCCCTCTTCATTTACTCCACACAACAACCCTCTGAGGTAGGTTAGGTAGAGAAGCAGTGACTGGCTCAAAGTCACCCAGTGAGCTTCATGGCTGTGTGGAGGTTTGAACCCTGGGCTCCCAAGTCCTTCTCTGGCACTCCTGGTGTTTCCAAAGCTTGGGTTTCCAACTGTTGCTGGACTACAACTCCCATCATCCCTTGCCAGTAGGACCAGTGGTTGGGGTGATGGGAGTTGTAGTCCAACAACAGCTGGAGACCCAAGTTTGAGAAACACAGTTCTAAGCACTACATCATGCCCCTTAATGTGCAGGTACATAGCTTTCATATGATGTTTTGGTCTACAAGAGGCATAAGCAGTTCTATGAAAGATAAGACAGGCAAACTGTTTGGTTTTTGTAGCTTCTCATGGGCCAATGAATTGGTGTCCAGTGGAACACTATTCACATATGTAGGCATGATGGATGCAATGGATGCAAAGCCTTTGTGTATCCATTATGCATCCATGCCGATTGTGTTATTTGCAGGGTTGCAATGTTTATCAACTGATTAGTGATTTAGGCTGCAGTCCTATTACCCACTTACCTGGGAAAGCGAACTCAACAGGACTTACTTTCTGGTGTAGGGTTGCACTGTTAAAGATTTTTGTAGGTACCAAAAAATAAAAATAAAAAAATGCCCTAGATTAACTGGGTGCAGATTTTTGAAAATAAATGATGAAATCCAATGTCACATGGGTGGACTTCTGCTTATGTTGTGGGATGTCCTCTTTCTGACCTCCTGCCTGCAGCTTGCAGCCCTAAAAATCTGTTCTGATGCATTCTCCAACCATCTGAAGCAAATTTTGTGAGTGCATGTCAGCTGCAGGAGAAGGGGAGGAAAGGAATGGCCTGTTTGCACAAGAAGAAGCCTGTTCCACTGGTAGGCAGATCTTACCCATTATTTAAGAAAGAAAAACTCTGCAGATAGCAAGCACTTCTCCTTTTCTCTCAGGTATGATAGTATGCCTCTTCTAAGTTGATGCCTGCTGTGACACATGCATGCATTATCCAAAAACCAAACAAACGAAAAACCACCCCAAAGACAGCATTAAAAATGTTTGCAATCAGTGCAATAATCAATGAATCAACTCAAACTCATACAATTAATTTCTTTGATGGAGTGACTTGCAATCTTAGTTATTCAGCTACAATTGCTGATGCTGTTGTGTAACTAAGGACGGAGAGCTTTTGTTGCTGTCTCAGAAGTCCCTGTTCCAAAGGGCCCAAACAGATCATGATGTGGATGTGGGAGGCTAGAGATCTGATCTCGTGGTTGTTGTTGTTTTTTGCTTAATCTTTTATTTTAGTTCTGTTTTCTGGATGTAAATTAACCCACACCCCACCCCCAGCTACTGGTTAGGTGGGAAGGAGGAAATAGGCAGTCACGATACAGCTGCCTGTATTTAGATGTGGGTAAAACTGTCAATCCTAGTTTGTTTCAGTTTCTCATTTTTCCAAACTAAAGTTCAGTTCCCCACATTTTTACAAAAAAGTCCTCATGAGAACTCGCCAGCATTTCAGTGTTAATTTCTCTTTTTTGAAAGGCAATTTTGCCTCCCACGTACATTTTAACACAGTGTATTTTCCCTATTATTTACATTTCCCCTACTATAGTGTGATTTTGAATGTTATTTTCAGTGATATGAACATTTCCTGCCCCTTAGTGCTGGAGAACAGCACTGTAAAACTCAGAGAGGTGCAAATATTGATGGTTTGGTCCCCATGTTTCCTCTGAATGTTTTGCTTTTGCTTTGGATCTCACCACACAGACTCCTTGGCTGTGCACTGTGTTTTGCAGAAGTGGGCTGAATAATGTCATTCTAAAACTGCTTGTCTTTTCTGTGGCTAGAGCTTGCCCGAGTCCCAGCAAGGAGCAGATCCTTCCTCAGTCTGGGCCCTGCTTGAGAGCACCAAATCTCATGGTGTCCTACCTGCTTCCACCTGCGACTAGCAGAAGAGCTATGAGTGAAGCCAATCAAATGCCTGTACCGCACAGCCAAATGCCCTGCTGTGCAGAATCAGCGATGGAGCCACGAGAGGCTCCCAGAGGGCTCACAGTCAAGTGTCTCAGCTCTTTCCGTGGCAAGATCAGTGCAGGCAACTGGAGGATTCCACAAGATGCAGACTTCCAGGCAAGCCTCAGGACCGACTCCAGCAGCAGCAAAAACCAGGTCATTAACCACCAGATTACTGTTGTTGTTGTTGTTACAGATCACGTAGAGTAGGGCCAATGTTCTGGGCAACTGGTGTTGTCAGGCAAGGCATGTCTAGAGTGAGGAATCATCTCTTTGTTATCAAAAGTAGACTTAGGAAACGGCATGTCTATCAGCCCAACCCCACTCTGCTGTTCCTAGGTGTGTGCCCAACGAGGCAGTTGCAGCAACAGAGAGGCCCCACCCACAACCGAAGCTGATGTATCTCCCCAAGCAGGTGCAGACTTTGTCTACGCATAACCGTTTTCTGCTCCTTCTGCTCCAGTTCTCTTCTGGTCCTGGCAGAGAGTGGAGCACGAGAAGTGGGGGCAGGAGGAGGAGGTGTGGCAGCCAGAGGTGCTGTATTGTGCCCAAGATTGGGGAGGGGGGACGTGGTGCATCGTGTGTGTGACATGTCATGAACGCGGTGCATGCATGATATTGCATCGTCAGGAGAAGGCTGATCTTGGAGCCCAGCACAGCACAATTCCTCTCTCGAGCTCAGGAGGAGCCAGCCACTGAACCATGCTGGCCTCCTCTGCCCTCTCAATATTGAGGGGTCTCGGCCCCCTGCAAGCAGATATTGAGGAGGCCAAAGACACCTCCACCCCTGGGGGTGGGCACACCCTCGACTCTACACCTGCCTGACTTATCTTTCCCTCCTCCTGCACCTGTTTTTCTTTTTTAATGCTTTTTATTGGTTTTTCATTTCAAACAAACAAAATACAGTAATATTCAACAATCATCTACCCACTTCCTTACCCAACACTCTGCCGAGCACTTACTTCCCTCCCTCCCTTCAACAGGTTTTCTTATTTCAGTCTCCTTTCCACAGTTTCTTGTTTTATCCAGTCCACGTCGTAAGATTTATTTCAGTCCTGCTAGTGTCTTCAGGTTTCTACAGTTATTATTTATATAACCCATAAATTTACTCCAATCTCTTTGGAATTTTGTTTCCTCCTGGTTTCGGATCCTGTGGGTCAGTTTTGCTAGTTCCGCGTAATCCATCATTCTCGTCTGCCACTCCTCCACTGTTGGTAATTCCTGTACTTTCCATTTTTGGGCTAACAAAGTTCTAGCAACAGTCGTAGCGTACATAAATAACCTTTGGTCTGCTTTTTCTATTTTCTCTCCCATCAAGCCTAGCAAAAAAGCTTCCGGCTTTTTTGGGAAAGTATATTTGAACATCTTTTTCAATTTGTTATAAATCAATTCCCAGGATAGTTTTATTTTCTCACATGTCCACCACATGTGGTAAAAATCTCCATCCTTCTCTTTACATTTCCAACATACTTTACAGCTCATCCTATACATTTTTGCCAATTTAACAGGTGTTAAGTACCATCGGTACATCATTTTCATCATATTCTCTTTTAAGGTGGTACATGCTGTGAATTTGAAACTGGATATAGTGTGGGCTGGATATAGTATGGGACGTGAGTAAAGCGGTAATGAGAGGTTTTCTGATACAGAAAAATAGCTTCCAAAAAAAAAGGGGGAAGAAAGAGCGAGAAAGAAAGAAAGAAAGAAAGAAAGAAAGAAAGAAAGAGGAAATCCTGACTCGTCTCATGAAAAATGAGAAAAAAATTTCAGTAAAACCTAAAGATGAACAAATAAAACAAACAAACGAAAAGGAGCATCACTCAGTGATAAAGGACTTGCTGTGCATGCAGAAGGTCCCAGTTTCGGCCCTTGGCATCTCCAGATCGGACTGAAAATGTCCCTTATCTCTCATCCTGGAGAGCCACTGGCTGTCACTGTAAACAATACTGACCTAGATAGACCCATGGCAGGACCCTGTATGAGGCAGCTTTCTATGTTCCTATGTATATTCATAATTGTGTACACACACAAACACAGCCTTAGTTAGAGAACCCAGCCCTACTAATCTGCAGTGCCCCCACTGACAGGAGAGCAGGATCTACTCCATTGGGCTCATGCTTAATGCTCCCCATGATCAAACAGTTTCTCTTTATACACACAGGAGCCAGAAGAGAAAAAAATAGCGTTGGAGCTCCTGCAAACAGAGCAGGCCTATGTCAGCCGCCTTCACCTTCTGGATCAGGTTGGTTTGTTACAGACGACAACAGATTTATGTGCTTCTGATTGACGCACGATTGCGCATGCATGCACAGGTTGGCACTGAATCCGGAAGTATCCCTAAAATGTCACTGAAAGAGTGGAATGGGGGCTAGACAGATTGCTTTACACGGGTTCCGCTGATGCGTGCAGGGGGTCCAGAATGTAACCCCAGTGCAAAATGAGGATTGCCTGTAGTTTACTTGACAGGGGGTGCTGGGTAATGGTGTTTTTGTTTCCTGAAATGGGGTTGGTAGACTAAATAAGTTTGGGAACCTCTGCTCTAGAGGGACAGGTGAAGGGAAAGTTCACTTTGGGAAATTGTTCATATTAAAATAAAAGTGCATGAAAAAGCTGGTGAATTTTCAGGAGGACTTATTTTGTGTGTGTGTGTGTGTGTGTGTGCGTGTGTGTGTGTGTGTGTAAAATAAATAAATAAGTAAGTAAATCACAAGCTGATGCAGAAATGTGGGCGACTGAACTTAAGGCTGGAAAAACGAGCAACCGAGAAAAACCAAAACTGACAGCTTTGTCCATCCCTGTGTTCCAGGTGTTTTTCTCAGAGCTGCTGAAGGAAGCCAGGAGTGGAAGAACATTCCCAGAAGAGGTGGTGAAAATGATATTCTCCAACATCTCATCCATTTACCAGTTCCATGCTCAGTTTTTCTTGCCAGAGCTGCAGAAACGTATGGAGAAGTGGTGAGTTATGGCAGCCACAGGCCTTTCCCCACTGCATTCCTGGAAAGGGAAGTGAGGGGGGGGGGTGAAGGTTTATGCAACTGAAAGCAACTGTTGTATTATTTGAAGTCTAGAATCTGAAAAGATACTGTACAAGAGGTCTGTGGAAGTGTCACTTTGAGTTAAAACCTTAATTCTTTGTCCCACCATGAAATAGATCTCTATTATGCCATCTGACAAAGGACTAATCTTGGTGTGAAACAATAGATATTACATACTTCCTTTGTCTGCAGAGGGCACTTTGGCAAACATTTGCCTTTATAGAACAAAGACTTGCAATTATATGATCAAGGGCAATGCGGAAATATCTTAGATAAATAAGAACTAAATCAGCAGTACTTCTCGCATGTATCTGTTTGTCTTCCTGTGATGGGAGGACGTACGAGGACAATCATTTCATTTCCTAGCTTTTTACTTTTTTACTGAAGATGTTAATAAACAGAGACAGCCAGCATTGTTTGTGCTGTGATGTATTGTTAAAACTGTGTAGAAGCTGGGCAACATCCAGCAGGGACTCCTGCAAATGTCACAAACCAGTGCCAGCGATGCTTGGGCATTGCAATCGAGACCAGGGATAGAGGCAGGCAGGCAGTTCCCAAAGCATCTTCCCTGGACCGTTTTGGCTGCCTTTCTAGAGATGCCAACAGCAAACCTGTTCTCTTGGCTTCTGCCTGCAGGAATTCCAATCCCAGGATTGGGGACATCATCCAGAAGGTAGCCCCTTTCCTGAAGATGTATAGCGAATACGTGAAGAACTTTGACAAGGCAGTTGAGCTGATCACCACGTGGTCCGAAAAGTCCTTGCCATTCCAGGAACTCATCTCAAGCATTCAGGTGAAAATTCTTTTGCTATTCTTTCATAAAATGTTTATACTGCTTGTTTGGGGTAGGGGAACACATTGAAGTGGTTTACAAAAATAACGAAAGAACGTCATTCTCATTTAAAAAACAATTTGAAACCTTCAAAACATAATTAAAATCAATGCTAAGCCAGAAAGAAACCCTGATAAAAATGAATGTCAAAATTCTACATATCTGGGAAGGCTCCCCTGAACAAAAATGTTTTTATTTTTATTATTTTATTTTATTTTAAATTTTTATTAAGCATATACATATAAGAAAAATGTTTTTAGCAGGCTCTGACAAGAACAGTGAAGGCACTTACCTGATGTCAATAGGCAGGGAGTTTGGAAGTGTGGGTTCTAAAAGATTAATTCCTTACAAACGCAGAATGAGTATTATGTGATACCTGTAGTAGTGCCAGTTCTGCAGATTGGAGCAGTCAAGAGGGCATATATGGAGTCAGATGATCTTCCATGTAAACTGGTCTCAAGCTGTTAATACGAAAAGTAACACCTTGAACTTGGTCTTGTAGAAAGGGTCTCAGAGCTTATTGCACAGTAACCTTTTTTTAAACTCAGGGTAGCTTCTATCAGGGAGGCCATCCACACCATGGCTGTGTACATGTATATATATAGCATGGAACGTAGGTATTTTCTTCTCCTTGAGAAAATACTGGAAGGACACTGCCTTCTCCATCCAGACTAGCCTTTCTTCACTCATTTTGCCTAGCCTGGTGACTAATGTCTTCTACACCAATCTTTAGCCAGCTGCTCTCAGCTGGGATAATAGGCTCTGTAGTTCTTTCTGTGCTTCTTGGTGGGCCCTGTACCCCAGGTCTCAAAAGATTGCATTGGTCCCGTGTCTTACTTCTTCCTGAGACACTGGACTCCTTCTGCTGCAGTGGCTGGGAATTTCTTGCTTCCACAGGACCTCAAACATTCCATATCTGTGCTGTAGAAAGACTTGAACCAAAGCATGAAATTTCTTCCATCTGTTATACCACCAAGACATGATAGATAAGCCTTCACCCAGCTGGTGCCCTCCAGATGTTTGGCTTACAACTCCCATCAGCCTCAACCAGCCCAGGGGCTGATGGGAGGTGTAGTCCAAAACATTTGGAGAGCACTGTGTTGGTGAAGGTTGTGGTAGATGGTCATCTTGGTTTGTGAAGTGGTGAGGCCAGCCAAGTATCTGTAGTTTAATGTTTATACACTCATGTCTATGATGGCTTCTACTTTCTCTTTCTGCTACTGTTACTATCCTGAGCAGAGACGGGAGATCTCAGCCAACTTAACCTTGCAGCATCATATGCTGGAGCCAGTACAGAGAATCCCTAGATATGAACTCCTTCTGAAGGATTACATACGAAAGCTACCTCCAGAGGCACCGGACAGGGAGGATGCAGAGAGTAAGAGCTCCATTCGGTCCATTCTGTGATGTGGGCAAAGAAGAAAGTTGACAGAGGAGTTGTTTTGTTGGGGGAGACTGTCCTTTAGCAGTGACACACATGTACCTGCTAGTTGAGTGATTCTAAGGCTTTCATACCAGGGTTGATTTGAAATTCCCCTGCTAGGCTTGTGCCTCCCTTCTCCTGCTCAGTGCCATGCAACTGTTAGAACCTTGGGAAAGTGTTGGAGATCGGGCAATAAGCTTACTGCATGCATTCCATTCAGGTCTGGACTTCTGTTGCTTTAAGAACTACAAAGATAGAAGGTCCATCAATGTGTCACTGACGTCATTGTTTTGAAAACTCCCTGCACCTCCTAAATATGATCCTGGTTCACCTATATCTTTTTTATTAAATTTAAATGTACGTATGCATATATACATGTAATTACTTTTACATTCCCTTTATATATGTAAGCAAGGAGAACAATCATCCAGTTAATTCATACATCATATATCAAAAGGGGCTGGTGATATTTATGCAATCAATTCAATTCAATATTCAAAAACCTGATCACACCTATTGGTTACCCAGGATCGCTCCATCTTCATATTTCCTTCTTTAGATTAATTCTTATCACATATTAAAATACCAGTCCATGGCACCAATGTAATTTTATCATGGGGGCTGCGGGCACAAGGGGAAATACTCAAAGGTGCACAGAGCGCCCCTCCAGTGCTGCCATAGCAAGGAATACAGGTGTGCAAATGGGTTGTGTGAGAGAGCCTTGAGAGTTTAATGTTTCTCTGGTGTTTTTGCAGAAGCTCTGGAAATGATTTTCACTGCAGCCAAACACTCCAATGCTGCCATTGCAGAAATGGTGAGTGCACTGACCTCATGTGAGTGACTCCTTGCAGCCAGAGACCTTTGCAACGGAGCTGTTTGGTCCCTGTCTTGTTCATCTTAATTCTGATGGTCCTGCAGGAACGACTCCAGAACCTTTGGGAGGTGTATCACAGGCTGGGGCTTGAAGACGACATTGTGGACCCTTCCAACGAGCTGATAAAAGAGGGACCCATTCAGAAAATCTCATTCCGGCACAACAACACAACGGAGAAATACCTGTTCTTGGTAAGAGATTAATCAGCTTGGGGGATGGCGGGAAGGGAAGATAGCAATACATTGCTGTTGGGCATCTGTGTTCTTTTGCACAACTCAGAGAAGTTGTGCTGCTATTTGGATAAAAGATATATATATATATATATATGAGAGTTTGGGAAGATATGCAAGGTTCCCTACAGTGTATAGGGAAGGGCAAATAATAAGAGCCTTGGATCTGATTCCCTACAAAGAAAGGCTTAAAACTCCTGAGACTTTTTCATTTGGACAAAGGTGACTGAGACTGTGACAGAGTCTTATAAAGGCTGTGGTCTTATGCATATCCACATGGGAGTAAACCTCACTGGATACAATGAGACTTGCTTACTGAGTGTAAGCATGCACTGGATTGCACTGAAAATTATGTGCAGTGTGGAGAAAATAGATTGAGAAGTTTCTCTCCCTCTCTCCTCAAGCTAGAACCTAGGAAGATAGTCAGCCAATGAAACTGATTGGCATGGAAGCACTTCTTCACCCAAATAATTTTTGGAATTTGCTGCCTCAAGATGTGGTGTTGGACGTTAGCTCAGATGAGCTGAAAAGGGAATGAGACAAATTCATGGAAGATAATTTACCCAGTGGCCACTAGTTGTGGGCACGGTGGCTATTTGAAACATCTAGGCTTAGAGGCAATATGTTCATGAATACCATCTGCTGGGGTGGCAACAGCAGAGCAGGGCTATTGCCCTCCTGCCTCTGAAGTGCATAATCCAAATGATAATTGTATTCTGATTTTCAAGCAAGCAGGGAGAATGAGAAGTGTGCCAGTAATAAATTGCAACCCCCCCCCCTGCAGTAGTCAAGTACCTCATTAGCCGATGGAAGTTGGTGTCCAGAACATCTGGAGGACATTTAAAGGCTGGCATAGCACTAAGTGATACATGCACTGGGTTCTTTCTTGACCCATTGGTGGCAACAATTCCTTCTTCCCTTGTCTGGAATGGTTCATATTCTGAAGTCTCTAGTCTTCAGAGGGAAAGATTAACTGAGACAAACCATTACAGTGGTACCTCGGGTTACATACACTTCAGGTTACAGACGCTTCAGGTTACAGACTCCGCTAACCCAGAAATATTACCTCGGGTTAAGAACTTTGCTTCAGGATGAGAACAGAAATGGTGCTCTGGTGGTGGGGCGGCAGCGGGAGGCCCCATTAGCTAAAGTGGTGCTTCAAGTTAAGAACAGTTTCAGGTTAAGAACAGACCTCCGGAATGAATTAAGTACTTAACCCGAGGTACCACTGTATTGTATTGACTGGTTCATTTGACATTTGCTCTCTTCTTTTGGCCCTTCTTTGTTCAGACTTGATGTGCCCCCCTCCCACCAAGGCTTTATCCTTTCCCATCTCTTGTCTCTCTCAGTTCAATAACTTGCTGCTGTACTGTGTGCCAAAAGTCATCCAAGTGGGCGCAGCGTTTCAGGTGCACAGCCGGATCGATGTGGAGGGCATGAAGGTCAGAGAATTTCATTGCAGGTTATTCCCTTTAATTATACTCGTGGGGTGGGGGGTGGCCCTGCCCCATATTTTTCCACAGGATGGCCACATCTGGAGAAACATAAAACAAAAATATAACAAGCAGAGCAGGAAGCAGAGGACCCCCCCTGAAATATGCATATGTAGGGGAACAACTGATAAGGGGAGGAATGCAATGTGGTGCTAAAGAGATCACAGTCTCAGTGCAAGCATTTCTGCTTGCTTGAAGGAACAATATTCCTTCTGTTCTTCCTACACCCTGTTCTGGGGGTTCTCCTGAACCCCCCTCAGCCAATTTGGGGGTGTTTGTGTGTGCAGGGAGGAAAGCCCCCTTGTGATAGCAGAAGTCTTTGAGTGGGCTTTCACCTGCAGGAACAGCTAGCTGAATCTGGCCCATATATTTATAAATGCTACGCAAGGAAGGGTATGGCATATATCTGACCATATTGGGACTTTAAATATTTGCATGCTTCAGGTGAGCTGTCCCCATTCCCCCTCCCTGCCAAACTTTTGCATGTGGATTGGTTCAGGTGTTTGCTTGCTGCTCTCTTCCCTTTGATTTATTGATTACCGTATTTTTTGCTCTGTAAGATGCACCAGACCATAAGACACACCTAGTTTTTGGAGGAGGGAAACAAGAAAAAAAATATTCTGAATCCCAGAAGCCAGAGCAGCAAGAGGGATCACTGCGCAGTGAAAGCAGCGATTCCTCTTGCTGTTCTGGCTTCTGGGATAGCTGTGCAGCGTGCATTTGCTCCATAAGATGCACACACATTTCCCCTTCCTTTTTAGGAGGGAAAAAGTGAGTCTTATAGAGCAAAAAATACGGTATTTACTTAGTCAGTTTGTAGCCCACCCCTTCAACTTCCAAAAATTACCAGGACAGCTCATGGAACAAAGCATGAAAAAATAAAATTCACTGTTTGGGTGTTAAAATATCCAACACTTGCATTACTCAGAGCAGACTGACTGAAATCCCGTTACTTAAGTGAGAGGTGCAGACCCCTTGAAAGACCTGTTACTAAAGTCCATTGATCTCAGTGGTATGGATGTAAATTGAATATGACAGCAGTGGAAGCCATCAGAGAAACAGCAGCAACAACTTTTTGCCCACATCAGTACTAATTATTTTGCTTATCTGGACTTGCAGGTTCGGGAGCTGAATGATGTGCAGTTTCCTTATGCTTTCCTTGTATCAGGGAAGCAACGAACTCTAGAACTGCAAACCAGGTAACTGGCATAAGAATTTTGTCTTTTCTGATTCTCACGCAGAACGATGAGGACAACTCTTCTCTAACAGGTGACTTCTCTTTCTATGCAGGTCCCAGGAAGAGATGAATGATTGGATAAAGGTAACCCATGCTTCTACCCTTTACCCTATGTCAAGGTCCTGCCCCGTGAGAAAGGCAAAGTGTTTGCCCTTTTTAACAAAATCAATGAAATTGTAAATGTTTATTACAATAACTTGCTGGGAGGAAAAACGTATGTAACGTTTGGTATGGGCATAGGGAGGAGGGGGAGAGTTTAGCACCCCTTGACTGCCAGCTCCCCACTCCCATACTTCAGAAGTGAGTGGGGCAGATGTGGCTTCAACCTGCTACTTTCATGTGTGGCTTGAGCCTCAGAGCTTTATTTCAACTTCTGCTTTTCTTCTCCAGGCCTTTGAGTCTGCCATTGACAAGAAAGAGAAAAGCAGTGGGACCTTCAAGGTGGCGATCCAAGGGCCGGATTCCAAGATGCAAGATTTAACTGTAATCCTCCTGACTGTACTCACTCACTGAATTATAGAATCATAGAACTGTAGAGGTGTCCAACACTGTGCAATGCAGGAACCCACAGCTAAAGAATCCCTGGGAGATGGCTATCCAAAACCTTCTGTGAAGGACAGTCCACTACTCTCTGAGGCGGTCCATTCCACTTCTCTATTCCTCCTCATGTCTCCACCTCACTTCTAAAAGCATTTCCTGTATTACCGTATTTTAATTATTTCACAAAATGTATAGATCACTTAATAGAACAGCTAAGCAGCTTGCTTTATGCAGTCTTTTTTTAAAAAAAAATACAAATAAAGCACACACAAAATTACACGAAAATTGTAAGATAAAATGGGTAATATTAAAACACTTTTGTCAAAAATGACATGCTAAAATGACATGCCTAGGTAGGCTTGCTGGAATAAAAAAGTTTTGAGCCAGTGCTAAAAGCAGTACATGCCTGCCTAATAGGAAGGCCATGAGTGAACATTCTGAAATCTGCAACAGGGAAATGGAAAGCGTATTGGAGGACAAGACAGATGAGTGGAATGTGCAAGAAAGAGGTACCTAACAAGGCTCTGGCAATGGTACTAAGGAATATGGAAGAGGCTTCATACTTGTCCATGTCCTGGACCTTGTGAGCTGTAGCCATAATTGCCTTCATTGCCAGAGAGTCCATCTCAGTGGTTCTTTGATTCCAACCCCCTTCACACAGTGCATAGATTAATTGTAGAATTCGCTCCCACAAGACGTAGTGATGTCCCCCAACCTGGATTGCTTTAAAAGAAGATTAGACAAATTCCTGGAGGATAAGTCCTATCAACGACTACTAGCCACAATGGCTCTGTTCTACCTCCACTGTAGGAGGCGATATATCCCTAAATACTAGTTGCTGGGAATCATAAGTTGCCGAAAGCACTGTTGCACTCAGGTTCTGCTTGTGGCAGGGGCATTAGGTTGGATTTTGCTTCAGACAGCAGATCTACCCCTGCCATTATGCTGTTGCCAGCCCTGCTGACATTGACTTGCAGGCTTCTCAAAGAACCTAGTTGGCCACTGGGAGAACAGGATACTGGATTAGATCGCCCTTTGATCATATCCACCAGGGTATATCTTCATGTTCTTATGGTCTGCTTTACCCCCAGCATTGCCAGTTTGATGAGCTGGGCAAGCGGGCTCCTCAGTGGATCAGGGACAAGCTGGTGACCATGTGCATGCGTTGCAAGGGCCCTTTCAATGCGATCACACGCAGAAGGCACCACTGCCGGGCCTGCGGCTATGTGAGTACACCTCCTCCGAGTTCCTTTGGGTAGGGCAGCCACATGGGCGGGCCTTGGGACTCCATGTTGGTTTAGGGCCAGTCCAGAGAACTGATCCCAAGAGCGACCATGCTTGGTCCAGCCGCATCTGGGTGCCGGTGGTGGTGGGGACAGATGCTGAACTCTTCCAGTTCTATGTTCAGTTTTGGTTCAGGTCTTGTTTAAAGAAGAATGGGGGTTTCCTCTGTGAATCTACGCTGCAGCAACCCTTTGGTTCCTCTCCTGGAGGCAGGTGGTGTGTGGCCGGTGCTCCGAGTACAAGGCCGAATTGCAATACGACAAGAGCGGGCCCAAGCGTGTCTGCGTGGAGTGCTACATCTTCCTGACAGGGCATTTGTTGCCCGACGAGCGGCAGGCAAGGCATAAAGGCATCTTGGAGGTGAGGAGGAAGCAGAGCTGAGACGTCTCCATCCTCTCTGTCTCAGTTAATTGCCTGCCCCATTTCCTGCCTTTCCTCCACTTCAGCCATGGCTTGGTCACCTGTGCTGGATTTCCTCCTTTCAGTCCATTCAGGTTCTTCAAATTAGGCAAGTAAAGTAAGTAGGGGGTGATGCTTACACCAAACGGAATGGGACAAAGCACTGGAGTATCCTGGCAAATAATAGCTCCCTACAAGCATCTGCTCATTGCGCCCTACATATTTACTGCCGGAAATAGTGATGGAACCTGGTTGCCACAGAAAAGGTGTGAAGTGGAGCTGAAAGACAGGGGACAAGGGAGTGAGAGGGACTCTGTCCATGGTACTGAAGATTGAAAAACCAATAGACTAGACCTGCAGCCCCTATTATGTTGACACAAGGCACTGAAGGTTTTCTTGGTATTATTTATTTATTGCATTTATAGCCCACCTTTTAATCCCTGGAGCTCAGTGTGGCTTACGTAGTTCTCCCTCTCCTCCTTTATTCCCCACAACAAGCCTGTGAGGGAGGTTAGGCTGAGAGGGAGTGTTATAGACTGGCTGGATGCAGAAGAGTGGTGGGAGTCACCAGTCAGGAAAACACCCCTTCCCCAGGGAACCCCCAGAGGAAGAAGGCTCAGAGACAGGGGATTAGTGGTCAGAGGGAGACTCGGAGGAGGAGGTGTCAGCAGCAGGAGAGGTGACAGGATTTAGGGAATGTGAAGAAGCCAAGGCCGAGAGCAGTTCACACTTTTGTGCTGAAGCATAGGCTGGAGGGAGGGTGGCCAAGAGGCAGAGAAGAGAGAGGCTGCAACCAGCTCCCCTTCCCACTTGTCTCCTAGAACGCTCATAGAAACGAAATGGGCAGAGCAGAGGGTGGTTGTGCGCAGACGCAGCCTGAGACTGTGGGGGAAAGACCCTGGAGAGGAGGAGTCCTAGTGGGCACACGGAAGGTGGGGACCTTCAGTCCCTCCAAGTGCTTCATCAGGGCAAGGCCTCCTAGAAAGAGTTGCTGAGACCACTAGGCCTGAGCTGTGGTTGTTTCCTTGAATAAAGAGTTTACTTCACTGGTCCAGGGTGAGTTATTGCTTTGTTGATGACCTACGCCTGACTCCAGCCCTGACAGGTAGTGCCTGGCCCAAGGTCACCCAGTGAGCTTCATGGCTAAGTGGGGACTCAAACCCTCGTCTCCCAGGTCCTAATCCAACACTCTAATCACTGCACCATCCTTACATTCTGACCCAGAAAGGAGTGAAAACAGTCATTCTCCCTGCCTGTTTTATCCAGCGGTGCAACCAGGACCAGGGTGGAATTTACACACATATAAAAAACACTGTGAAAATGCTTTTCTAAAAAAATGTTTTGAAAAACACATTGAATTTTGCATAGCTCACTATACCACCTAGTGTCAGATTTGTATATTGCACTTTACACCACATCTAAAACATTTTATCTGCAGCTGTGTTGCTGAGTCCCAGAACTGTTTGCTGTGTTCCATTCTGTAGATCACAATCTATAGACACAGGAGCCAGTAGGAGCCTCTAGGCTAAAGAGCATTAAGGGAATGGTGTGGTGTTTTTGTTTAATTGGCAGAAAGAGTCTGCAGAAATATCGGGGCAGAGCCTGATGTGCAGTTTCCTGCAGCTGTTGGATAAGAACGGAAAGGGGAGCATGCGTGGCTGGTTTGTGATCCCACGAGATGACCCTCTTGTGCTGTACATTTATGCTGCACCCCAGGTATGTGTGGGCTTATTGAGAATTTGTTCTTGTGTGGAAGCTCAGATGGTTCACAACAGGCGTGGCTAACCTTTGGCCTTTCAGATGTTGCCAAACTACAACTCCCATCATCCCTGGCCATTGGTCATGCGGGCTGCATCTGATGGGAGTGGGAGTCCAAGGACACCTGGAGGGGCCACACTGGTTCTCCGTACCTTGAGGGTACTTACTGTATTTTTTGCTCTATAGGACGCACTTTTCCCCCTTCAAAAATGAAGGGGAAATGTGTGTGCGTCCTATGGAGCGAAGACACCATAGCCCCGCGACCCTCTCCCGGCTGGAGAGGTGACTCGCGGCTATGGCAGGAGCCTCAATAGCTGTGCGTCACCTCTCCAGCTGGGAGAGCACACGCGGGGCTAAAGAAGCCATAGCCCCGCGACCCTCTCCCGGCTGGAGAGGTGACGCGCGGCTATGGCAGGAGCCTCTCCGCTGCGCCTTTCCGCTGCTCCCTGACCTGCTCTTTGGGGCTGGTGGTGGGCTTCCCCCCGCCAGCCCCAAAGAGCAGGTCGAAAGGAACCTGAAGCCTGGAGAGCGAGAGGGGTCAGTGCACACCGACCCCTCTCGCTCTCCAGGCTTCCAAGGTAGCCGCCTGAACGCACCTTAAACGGCACCTTGTTTTAGAGCGGGAAAACAAGAGGGGGAAAATTCTCCCCCTCTATGCGCAGCGCCTCCTGCCGCTTCGCTGAAGGGGCACTGGGCAGAGAGGGGGAGATTTTTTTTTTCTTGTTCTCCCCCCTCTAAAACAAAGTGCGTCCTATTGTCCGGTGCATCCTATGGTGCGAAAAATACAGTAATTGCCAAGATATCCCAAGCTGCTGTTCTGAGTGCTCAGTACACAGGCCCACCATAAACAGGAGCAGAGGCTCCCAGCTCTTCCTCTGGCAGTTCCTGTTGGGAGAAACCTTGAGTGCAAAAATGGCTAGAGAGGAAAGGCTTAAGCAACTGCATCCCCTGCTATTTCTCTGCTTAAATTACAGCGGCCTCTTGAGGCTGCCTTTGGTAAAAACCAAGAAATAACTACATTAGTGAGAAGATACATGCAGCTGCATGCCATGAATAGTTTTAGTCCTTAAACATTGCAAAACCAGCTCACGTTGAAAATGATCCCCTTGTTAAACAGGGAGCAACTCTGGATTGGTTTTGTGGAGTCAGTTTGGAACATCTGGAATTGCTTCCTTTTGAGCCTCTCGTCCCCCCTCTCTTCCCACTTGCCTCCCAGGACGTCAAGGCTCACACTTCCATCCCCCTGCTGGGCTACCAAGTCAAAGAGATGCCCCAGAGCGACCCCCGTCACATCTTCCAACTGGTGCAGTCCAAGCAGGTCTATATGTTGGTGGCAGAGACGGAGGAGCTGAAGCAGCGGTGGATGAAGGCCATTACACACTCGGCTCGTGGGGAAGAGGAGGAAGACTCGTTTGATGAGCTGGAATGACTGGAGCCTTGCTGAGAGGCTTGTTGCATATCTTGAGCCGCCATTTCAACATCTGCAAAATGAAAACAGTATTTGGATTCTTTTGAAAACTATTTTTTCAGCTGTAACTTTCCAACCAGTTTTGTAAGTCACAGTATTTCTGCCTAGCTCAGATTTCCCTAGTTTGCTTATGAGCCTGTCATGTGGAATTGTGTCAAAAGCATCACTCAAGCCACACACAGTACGTTGTTAGAACTGGAGACTTGCCAATGTTTGCAGATGTGTCTTCCCATTCACATGCTCACCCACACAGCCAAACATTGCTGCAAATGGGGTTTCCTATATGCACCTAGACTCCCACTAATTCCCTATAACCTGGCCAGCAAAACTAACATCTTCCTAAGGATGCTGCCCCTGTACCTCTTTATGCTGCAGAATCTAGATGCTCCTTTCCATCCCCACCACAAAAAGAACAGCAGTCTCACCTGCAGATGCACTAAGAAAGCTTCCATTAGGATGATGGGGGAATGGGGACAGTGAGAGAAGCTTAGACTCCCTCGACTTGTGTCTACCAGCAAATGTAGGTGAGTTCTTTGGCCCATAAGAACAGAATTGCATAAGAAGAGCCCTGTCTTGTCCAAAACTCATCTAGCCCAGCATCCTGTTCTCACAGTGACCAACCAGTCTCCCCCTCCTGCTGCAACCTGCTCCCCTCCAGTCTCCCAAAACACACACAGAATTGAAGAGGGCGGAGCAATGAGCCTTAAGCTGCTTGGGAAGGAATTGGGAGAGGAGCCTTAGAGAGTGGTCCTCACAACTGCCTCACTGAGGCAAGACCTACTGGGATGGGTTGCTGGGACCACTAGGGCTGAGCTGTTTTGTTTCTTTGAATAAAGAGTTAACTTCACTCACACCAGTGTTTTTTATTGCTGACCTGCTTCTCACGCCGGCTCCTGACAGACTGGAGCTACAACATGAAAAACCCAGTAATAAACTAGACATTTCTTGGGGCATGCCATACCCAGAGCAGTGCCCCATCTGAGGAATGCAGACAGGGCAGTCCTTTATGTCACCTGGTCCCAAATTGTTTAAGGCTTTAACTCAAGGCTCGATTAGCATATTGGAAGTCAGTGCAGCTTCCTCAGTGGGGTACCACAGTCAACAATCTAGCCTCTGCTTTTTGTACTGGCTGCAGCTTCTGGGTTGAGCCTCACAGAGAGTGCATTGTAGTCTTCTTCTTTGGCAAGTAAGATTGTCTTCCATAAACATGGTCTTAACAGTGAGTCCATAAGTGACTGTGGAGGCCAATTCTGGATCCACACGTCCTTCCACAATGGGGACATAGGTTTCCAGGTGGGAGTTGATCACGGTGAGGGTTTGCCAAGTGTGCCTTCCTCTTAGCACGTTTCTCCTTTTTGTCCTGAGATTGAGCATCTTCAAAGCCCATGCCACCTTTGGTAAAGGCTGTTCTCCCAATGCCAAGACCACAGTGGCCAAGCTATCTTTGTCCAGGAACTGTAGCTGTCTTACCAACCAAAGTGGGTAAAAGTCACTCCAAGTCATCATGGTTGCCTGTGCCTCAAGTAACAAAGACAGATCCAGGAGCACCTGCAGATTCAGTTAATTTGCCCTCAGCCAGCTCACCGCAGCACACAGACACTGGTCCACAGCCTGCACAGCTCCTCCAGATTCATATGTTGTAGTGAAATAGAACTGTGCATCATCTGACACTTTGCTCCAACTCCCTTCATGACCACATCCAGCAGCTTCACATAGATATTAATAGCACAGTGCCCTGTGGCACCCCATAACACAGGTGCCAGGGGCCTAAAGAGTGTCTCCCCATCACTGCTCCTTGAAATCCACTCGGCAGGTAGGACAACAGCCACTAAATGACAATGCTCCTGACACCCACCTTGCAGAACCAGTCCTGGAAGATGCCCAGGGTGAGGGCATTGAAAGCCACAGAGAAATCAAGCAGAAGAAACAAGGTTGCGCTCCCCTTATCCCTCTCTTTATGAAGGCCATCTATTTGGACAGCCAAGGTCATTTGGTTCTGAAACAAGGTCTGAAGCCACACTGATATGGGTCTGGATAATCAATTTCATCCAAGAGCATCTACAGCTGCTGTGTCATGACCCTCTCAATAGCCTTCCCATATATATTAGTAATTGGTTGATAACTATTGCAGATTAGAGGATCCAGGAGCATGTGCAAGGTAGGGGTCACCACTACTTCTCAATAGCATGCTTGCAGCTTACAATGGAAGTGCAATGATTGGAAAGCACTAGGAACCCCTGGTTTGGAAGCCCTGGTTGGTGGTTTGAAAGATACCACTCCCACCATTTTCTGGCACAAGTGTGGCCATGTGCAACCCACCCCCCAAAAAGCACGGCTCAGATGCAGTGTCTCTCTATTGCAAAAATGATGGTGGCTGAGCAGTTATGCACATCTTAAAGACTGCACGTGGTCAGTGGGATAAAAAGAGATAGCCACCAGATCATCTAAATTTAAGTGCTATGTTTCTAGGGGGAATGGCTGCTTCCTACACCGGTCATATAAAGGTGTGTGTGTCACTTTTTGTGTAATTTGTGCATTGGCTTCCTTATGGATTATCTCCCTTATTAATAATAAATCCAAAATTTCATATCTTTGGCTTCTGACTTATTTTCATGCCCCCTTTAAAGATACAACCAATTTTGAACCCTCGTCTTAAAAATTGCTATTGCATGCTTTATTATTTTATATATAAGCTACAAGTGTTCATGATTTATAGCTGCAAAATATTTTATCTCACTACTTCTGAAAGTTAAGAATCTAGAAAAATTAGGTTCTAGTCAGAGGCATTTCACCCTTGGGCCTTTAAGATCAAACATACCTGCAACTGATAAATGTTTGTTGGGTTCAAATTTTAGAGGGGTAGCTGTGCTTGTTTTCTCTAGCAAATCTCCTGTGATACTTTGACTACTCAGTAATTCACTGGAGATTTCTGTAATTCATATTCTGCACACCAGAGGGTAGTATAAGATATGGAATTGAGAAAATAAAGAAGACAAGACCGATTTCCCCCCTTTTAAAATAGAGATTTGGGCTTGAAAAGGTTTAGAAGTCCAGAAGAGAAAGTAGAAGTTTAGTGGAGGATGCACCAGCCAGTATATTAAAAATATGTGTGTATTGTGAATAAGGGCTCTTATTCATGTTACAGTGTTAAGGGTCCAGGGCACAGAAAAATCTCAGCTGCTGATGGACGTTCTCAGTTGGCGGGGGAGGTTGTAAAGGCAGGTTTACTTAATGGCAGCATTAATCCTGTGCTGGATACTCAGCCAAATGCCATCATAAGTTACTGGGGAAAGTTGGCTGCACACATGAAAGTATTGTAGATATCTCTGTATAAGGTCAGTCACTCACAGTGTGAGCAAGAGCAGGAAGCAGCTCTTGGCAGTGCATTTCTGTGCATGGAGCTCAGAGAGATGCACATTTGTCTCAAGGCTGCTGCGAGAGGCAAGTCAGAAGGGCAAGGAGACAGCATTTAAGAAAGATAGTCCTTGCCCATCCACCCAATGCTGCACAAGGTGGGGCAGCAAGTTGCATCCCTCCTCTCAAGACCAGGAGCATAGTAGCCAGTCAAGAGATTTGGGTACCTGAGGCAGAAAATCCCACAAGCACCTCTGCCTACCCTGGCAGCAAAAATACAACAATGGCCTTTCATCACACCTGAAACCAGCTGCTTCACAAGTCCACCTCGCCTAATGTTAGGACCGGCCCTGTTCCTGTTATAGCAACTAAGCCCCCAACCAATGCCCAGCCAGAAGAAGGCTTTGCTCTGGTGCCAAGTAGTCACTGAGCAACTTTGCCTTGCATCTCCATTCCTGTATACTTTCCTCAAATGCTTTTGGGGCTCTTCCAGATGACCTGAGCATTCATCATTTGTTTGCGGGGAGATTAGACAATGTTGGCTACATAATGAGCATTTATTCGGACTTGTTTGCAGGGAGGTAAGACAACGTTGCATCAAAACAAATGCTGTCCCATGCTTTCCAGTTCATTTCCCCATCACCTTCCTTATTGCAAAATATTTGATCTTCTTTTGGGGAAGCAGGTTTGTTGTGCAAGGCCTTCCAATTGCACAGGCTGCCCATATGCTACGGGGACAGGTTGCTTTAATCTACAATACCCTAGGGGACTGCCTGATCCCTTATATCTCTGCCTGGTCACTGAGGTCTTCACTGGGGTCACTGTAAATGGTCCCCCATGGCTCAAATGCGTGGCTTTATCCACCAGGAGCCGTGCACTCCGTATTGCAAGCCCAATTTTATGGGACTGCCTTCCAGATGGGGTCAGACAGGGCCCCTGACTGTTGAACTGCTGGTACCTGCTGATGATTTTTCTTTATTCCTTCAGGCATTTTAATTCTGAATTCATCACTTTAACAGATTTTTAGTTTCCTATCTATTGGCTTTCTTGTTCACTGCTTAGAGACCATCGTAATTCAGCGGTATGTAAATTGTCAAAATAAATTTAAAAATTGTTGAAATAAAGCTGCTATTGCACAACCTGGCTTTGGTGGTATGTGACTGAATTCTACCCAAAAATAGTGATTGTCTGGAAGTGTCAAAGAATCAAAGAATCAAAGAAATGTAGTGTTGGAAGGGACCCTGAGGATCATCTAGTCCAACCCCCTGCAAAGCAGTTTTTCCCGTACAGGATCAAACCTGCAACCTTGGGGTTATCAGCACCACGCTCTAACCAACTGAGCTATCCATTGTTTCTCTGCTCTGGCTACTCCTAGCGTCACCCTAATGAATTTGTACAACCTTTAAAAACCAGGAAAACCCCACTGGGTGCTGGAATATCAAACTCTGGAATTCCTTCTCAACACCTTCTTAGCATCATCCTGCATTTCAGAGACGAACTAAACAAGACGGCACAGTCAAGCTGTCATTACCCATGTGGGCCTCTGATCCTAATAATAGACTTCTCATGGGCATAGCCAAGGGGGGGGGCAGGGAAGGGCAGCTCCCCCCCATCAATAAAAATCAATAAAAATACATAGTAAACTGAGGCCCCCCCCCAACAAAAATCCTGGCTACACCCATGAGACTTCCTGTTTTCCTCAAGCTAATAAAACTGAGAAATGGCTTCCTAGTCAAAGGTCACCCTGCTTCTATTTTTATGACCATTCTGGACCTTCCCATTGTGGCCTTCAGTTCCCTGCCACAAGCTGCCTTCCACAGTAGTCTCATTGTCAAAAAAAAAAGTGGGTGGGGAAGGGTTAGCCATGTGAAGATGAGGTAGCAAAAAAAAGCTCAAGCCAAAATAAAGCTGAATTTCACATCCCTGGGGTAGCATGAAGAAATATCGTAGAAATGCTGCAAACTGCCCTGAGCTACAGGACTGGGCAGGGAATTACCTAATTAAAAACACATCAGAAGAATTAAGTTTTGAATCTTCTAGAAAGAAGCTGAATGAATATGGACCACTTTAGAGCTTTCTTGATATTGAAGTGCAATGTTGTTTAGAACTGGCTTTGGTTAATACAGACACACATACCAGCACCAGCAATACTAATGACAAATTGATTGATTAGTCGATCACATTTGCACCTCTCTAAACCCTTCTACCCCATAGCGGGTGGCACCGTGGTCTAAACTGCTGAACCTAGGACTTGCTGATTGGAAGGTCGGCGGTTCGAATCCCTGCAACGGGGTGAGTTCCCTTTGCTTGGTCCCCGTTCCTGCCAATCTAGCAGTTCGAAAGCACGTCAAAGTGCTTTTTAATTTTTATGCACCCATACAGACAGAAGTGCCAGCTTGGACCCGTGACCGTGGGTGCCCAGGGCCATGGATGCCATGTAGCGTGTATGGCCCTGGCACTGAAATTTGTGAGTGCCTGTCCCCTTCATGGGGAATTTTGTGGGTGCTTGGGAACCCAGTGCCCCAGGGAGTTGGCACCTATGCATTCAGATGAAGGTCTAGTTAGAAAACCAAACTCCTGGATGGTGACCTCAGGTCTGACTCTGTACAGGCAGCTTCCTATGTGCCTGTGATGTATAACGTGGTGTTACAACCGAGCGAGTGTGAAAAGTAGGTGAAAGGGCAAGAATGTCTGTTGTATTCAGGGCACAGCTTGAGTCATCCTGATCTCTCCCTGAACTTCAAAGTCTTCGTTTCCATTCCAAGAACACTCGTCACCATCATGCTGTCACAGGTTGATGAGCAGACACTTGCCCTGATCATCCCAGGTCCATGGCCCCTTTTGCAACTGGGGTACCAAAGTTCAGATGTGTCATCATACGGACAGCAGAAGCTGCAAGTGACCGGCTTTAGTAGAATCAGGGAGAACAGGTTTCTCCCCAGAGGGGGCGCTAGCAGCCAAAGCTGCTTGTTTACAAGCTGGGAACGCTTAGTCCCTCGCCAGATCAAGACCTGTTGACCCCAACCAGATCAGAGAGGAAGATAAGACTCCAGGACACGTCTTCATCAGTGACTTGTTCTAAAGGGAGGCAATTCCTTTCTCTTTGCCACAAAGCTCTGATGGGAAACTCATGAAGGTGCCCAGTATAATAATACACAGTCTTATTATTATTATTTATTGCCTTTGTAGCTCACCCTTTTCTCCAAGGAGCTTCAGGTGGCACACATGGTTCTCCTCCTCCTCCTCCCATTATCCCCACAACTCTGTAAAGTAGGTTAGGCTGAGAATCAGATCCTGGCCCAAGTTCTCCAAGTGAGCTTCATGGCTGAGTGGGGATTTGAACCCTGGTCTCCTAGGTCATAGTCCGACATTCAAACCACTACACTAAGCTGTATCTCTAGTGCTAACAGGGGAAAGGCATAAGTATTTGACAGCTACTGCAAGGACCTGACATAAGGCAGAGGTTAGAAAACAAAGACCTTTTTCCTTGTTAAAGCAGAAACTGAAAAGTCCCAACAAGAAGTCCAGAAACTTCCTATTCTCAAGAATGAAGAACTAGAGGCATTTACTGGAATTTCCCCTTCCCTTCCCTCCAGCCCCCCCCCCGCCTTTTCTCGTAAACTCTGACCAAAATATGTTGTGAAACCCGCATAGTGATGCAGAGTCACAATGGGGAAGTGGGATCCGCCTACCCATTGATAAATCCAGAGCTGGGGTGAGTGGGATTGTCATGTTACTTCTTCTAAAAGCAGATGACCATGATCTTTATTTTCCACTGCGGGTCAGCATTATCTCAGCCCCAGTGCAGACTGAGCTTGCTCACCTGTTTATGTTGGACTTATTATTCTGCCTATATAGACGACAACAACAACAACAACAACAAACTCCCCTAAGTTCTCAATAATACTTACAACAACTATGTTAAGTCAATTAGGTTGAGTGTGGTTAGAGATGATGATGAGGAACAGTTTTTATTTTTTTTATTTTGCAGAGACTGACCATGCAGTCTTCCCCCATGATCACAAATACACCTGTATGTCAAAATATGCAGGGTAGGCTGTGCAAAATCCACACAGGTTATAACTTCCAAACCAGAGCCAGCAACCAGCTTGACACATACACATGCTGTCCACGAATGGGAGAAATTGATAATGTTTGCATGGTCTGAATTAAGCCCACAAGCAGTTGTGTGGATTAATGCTGGAAAGGTCTTTGACACCCGAGAAGTCTCACAAGTGGAAAGCAAAAGGGAAATGTGGGTCAAAGTAAGTGGGACAAGTTTCGTTTTAAAAGCTGTGTGTCTGCAAATGCAAGAAGCCGATTCTGAGCATATCGGATTCACGAAACCATACACAATCTGAAATCTACATGTTCCTAAGTGTAGATTCTTGTGTGCGTTACTGCAGGTGTCTGTCTCGTGCATGAAGGTGTAGTTCTTTTACGTGCGCAGTTGCTGTTCTGCCCTTGGAGCTTCTCGATCTCTGTTTATTATCACCAGCCTTTCTCTTGGTCCTTCTTCAGACCGGCAGATGGCGCCGGTTTGTTTGTTTCAGTACTTCTGGGATATGGGGCAAACCCTTGGGCTGCAGTAATGCTCCAGATTAGTGAGCATTTCTTCCTCCTATCACTCTAACCCAGGGAACAATGACAGTTGTAAACCAAATGTAATACTTCTTATATTGCTGCTTGGAGAATCTAGTCAGATTTGCCTGGGAATACCCTACTAAAGGGAACGCCCTACTGAGTACCCAACATAAAAGGCGAACTTTATGGTGGGAATAACCAGCAAGAAAGACAAAGCCTAGGTGTGATGTTCTAGGAGAGCCTTCACCCCCTTGGAGGCCTCCTGATGTTGTTGGACTACAAGTCTCATCAGCCCCAGCCAGCACTAGGGGAAGAGTAAGAGTGAGAGGAAGACTCAGGCCATTCAGCGTGGAAGGCAGAGCATCTCAAGTAGAATGTTTTACTTGGCTGATGCTTCAACAGCAACATGTGCTCTGGCACGATGTGCTTATGGAGGTTGCCAATTGCCCTTTGTTACATTCAGGTTGAGTGAAGCATCAGTCTGAGGTGGTGGAGGCTGGAGTGAGGGGCAGTGAGGTTTTGGAGGAGAGGTGGTGAGATGTTGGGAGGAAAAGACAGAGCCACAGGTGCTATGTAGTCTTCCCTTTCACCCGCTAAGCTAGCCTGCTGGTCAGGAGAGGATACCATCCTGTCACCAGTGTGGAAGTCAAGTTCAACGACCAGTCTAGCTGGTTTCTATACATGTCATGGGAAGGCACTGTTTTGTCCCTTGCCTGCAAAAGACCTTAGGGTGGTCTTGGTAAGGAGTGGCGTATATTTTACATTGACCCTTATTTTACCTTCCAAGGGGAGGCTTTTTCTGCGCCATGTACCAGAACTAATGCTGGTGGCACTGCATCATTTCTGGCCCAGCTTTGTTGACACATCCAGCTGGACCAGTTTTACCATCCCAGGGGAGCAGTGGGTGGCGCGTTCCCAACAGTCCTACACAACAGCTTGACCCTGTGCATTTCCTTACATCTGTGGCTGATTTGCTTGTCCCTCAGTAGACTTTAGAATCAGCTCTCAGATGACCCGTATCTCCAGACCTAGAAACCCACTGCTACCCTAGCTTCACTCTGTGTGAAGGATTTGCCTGGCAACAACAGTAAACTAGTTTCCACACCTCTTTGCACACGTGATTAAAAGTATCATCTTGTTGCTTTTTCTTCCTGGCTGTGGCAATACAGTTGCTATAATATGCTACTGCCTTCAGGTTTATTTATTTCATTATGTGTCCAAATGGCCCAGGATACTACAGTGGTACCTCAGGTTAAGAACTTAATTCGTTCCGCAGGTCTGTTCTTAACCTGAAACTTTTCTTAACTTGAAGCACCACTTTAGCTAATGGGGCCTCCCACTGTCGCCGCACCGCCGCCATACCATGTCTGTTCTCATCCTGAAGCAAAGTTCTTAACCCGAGGTACTATTTCTGGGTTAGCAGAGTCTGTAACCTGAAGCGTCTGTAACCTGAGGTACCACTATACAGTTGCATTTTTGTGTCTTTTCCACCCTTGTGAAATATGCACACGTACAGAGTACACAAACATACTTTTTGTGACCCTGCTCTCCTGTTGCCCATGCAGAAGTCTGTATCATGCCTTAAGAGATTAACACAGGGCTTATTATATGTGTTTTTATCTCTTTTTCTTTTTCTTTTGATGTGTTCAATGTTTGTATTTTTGTATTGTATTGTTTTTTGTGATTTTGTATTTTCTTTGTCTCTGCATATTTTCTTGAATGCTTTTTTATTGTGAAAACTTAATAAAATATTTATAAAAAAAAGAGATTAACACAGGGCTCTTCCAGTTTCATGGGCATAGACAGGATTTTTTGGGGGAGGGGGCAGGCCTTTTGTGGCCCTCCCGAAACTCAGTTTGCTATGTATTTTTATTGGTTTTTATTGTTGGGGGGGGTTTGCCCCTTCCTGCCCTCCCTTGGCTACGCCCATGTCCAGATTACCTATTTACACAAAGTTTACATGAAGATTAAATAATTTCCGGTCTCTATGTGCATTCCATTCTGACTTGTTTGTTGGAAGTTATATACCAATGAACATTCACCCTGCGTTTATTCTTATTTGCTTCTGGGGAGTTTATAGGTCTTCCTGTTAGTCACTCACCCATTCCACACTTTTAAGCACATTTCCAAGTCACTTTCCTAACTGCAGAAAATCCATTTCCTTTTCAAAGCAGATTTGTTGCATTAGGGCAACAGAATAGCTGAATCCATTTCAAATGTGAAATTCTAAATTTCCCAGTAGGCGCTTTAATCCCTCCCACAATACCCTGGCAGTCTGAAGGCACCCACAATGTCTATTTGTGACTGGTCTACCGGTTGATCAATGTCCCAAAAGAATGTTAGGAATCAACCTCTAATCCTGGTCCTACAGAGAAATTGGGCTGGCCCTGAGAAGGAGCTGGGCTCCTTCCACTCTCTATGTACACAAAACCCCTATCGTCAGGGGCAACCAGGAATTTGGGGACTTGCATTCTGCTGGAGTAAGGGAACTTCCTGCAGCCAGAGCAGAGAGAGGAAAGCAGCTTGGACAAATGTGTGGCATTATGGCAGCTATTGAAATAACAGGCTTGGGCATATAGCCAGTTACTTGGGGGATGTTCTAGGGGGGCCTTGGACACATGCAGCCCTTGACAGTTTTCCTTTCTGCACTCCCTCAAACCACAGCAATGGGCTCAGACCAAACAGCTAGAGGGCCTGTTTCTGAGACCCACAGCATCTCATCCTGTATGAAAGCTATGGGGCACCCTACCCCCCCCAGATCTACTTATCTCTTTGAGCTATTACTAGTTGTGTTTAGTCGTCTTTGAGAGGATGGCAGAAAAACAAGTTGACCATGTGAACAGTGTCCCAATACTTGCTTCTTTTCTTATGGGGCACCCTCCAAGTAGTACATCAAGCCCATCTCCCACAGGCCTAGCTTGGAAGTATAAAGATGTGAGAGCCATTGTGTGCTTTTGGTTTGGTTTTTTAAAAGTTGTACAAACAAATGAATGTACAGTTTAGGATATATGCAAAGGGCTTCTTCATTCATCCTCAAAGATGTGCAGACAGTATTTCCCAAAGTTAGTTTCCCATTTATTGTTGGTGTTTGTGTGTTTATGCACTAGCTGAAGGCAACAGTATGCCACCAGCTCTAGCTGGCTGGCAAGTGGCTACTGAGGCAGACACAGGGCCTTGATTGCTATTGATTAATTTGATCAAAAGCTGTCCTCAGGCAGAAGGGCAGAGGTTGTAAGCAGGGGATGTTGAGGGATGCAATGCCTCATCTGGAGATTTGAAACTTTATGGGTCCTCTAGAAAGAGCTATCAGCACTAACGGGTTAGAATATGGTAAGTTTTCTCTCTCGACCCCATGTTTATAGGGGGAAGGGAGAGTGAGATCCATGAAGGTCCTGAGCAAGAAAGCTTTATTCAGTAGCGCAAGAGAGGGAAAACAAAGATTCCCAATGGGAGGCCAGCCCTCTCATTAGGCAGAGTGGGGCAACTGCCCTAGGCGTCAAATGCTGCAGGGTCAGATGGAGCTGCCCTCTTGCCCTCTGCTGGAGGATACAATTGTGTACCACCCTGCCTGTCCTGTGGGCCTCCATAACAAGCCAACTTCTGTCAGGCGTGGTGGATGACACAGTCTCCTTGCTACTATTAAGGTAAGTTCCAGCTACCAGTCCCATCACCTTCTGCTTATAGAATAGATGGAGGTGTGGGGTTGCCATCTTGTCTTTCACTCCAGCCAGAAAAAATGTCTTGGACTGGCCTTGATTTCTAGCAACTGGTATTCAGAGGCAAATTTCTAAGATACCAATTCCCTCCATCCATTCAGCTGGGCCAGTGCGCACTCAGAGAGTTTATGGCATGTAATTCTACATGTAGTCACATTCATCATCATAGAATTTCCCCCGCAGAGCAGAGACAAACTGTCATGACTTACACAATTCATCGGCTAACCGTGGGAAGCCTTCGCTAACTTAGGGCATGATAAAGAGTGCCTGCAGCCCGGGGACTTTTAGGGTGGTAGGAGCTAAAAGGGTCTCAGGGATGTTTCCTCTGTGCATAGAGGAATTCAGCTTTAGGAGAGCTTTCCAGTTTTAAGATCACGGCCTTTACAATAGCTTTTTATCCATGAAAAACACATCAAGGACAAACTACACATGAGAAGCTTCATGTTTAATTTGGTCCACTTAAGGTGGGAAATCACCCCAGAAACAGAACATAAATAAAATCCTTGGCCATAAACAGGCATGTTTTTTGTTATACCCAAAGCCCAGAGGAGGGGAACTACAACTCCCATGGTCCCAGATCATTGCCCATGCTGGATGATGGGAGTTGGAGTCAAGCAACATATGGACCAACTCTCCATTCCTGCAATGGCCATGGTGCCTTCTGTGGGTGCACAGAATCAACCAAGCTGGTATCTAGTACATCATCATGGTAGCATGCTAGGTGCAAGCTTCCTTACACCTAGTCTGGCAGTGGGGGGGGGGGGGAGCTGACGTTGCCCCTCCCTGAGAACTTTGGTAATCCTGACCATCATCTGTCATCAGCAATAAGTAGGGACAGGGGAGAAATTCGATTCAGTCCACATTCAAAGGTGAATCTATCAGATTTGCACTTTTCAAAACAATATGAGAATTGAAATAGAGGCATCCTTCGAAATTCATACTTATGCAAATTTTGCAATGCCATTCTCCAGTCAAACAATGTGTACAGATATGTATTATGGTCAGGAGAATTGCTTGCAAAGTGTGCACACCAGTCAAAACCATGTAACAAACATGTGTTTGTCAAGAGAAATTTGCACTCACTAAAACGCCGGTGAATTTTCATTTAGATTTTATTTTCATTTTCTATTTCTAAAAGGCTGCAGAAATATGGAGAGCTGAATTTAAGACTGGAAAAATGAGAAAGCAAGAAAACTGAAATGGGTGGATCGTTGCATCCCTATCGGCAAGGCAACCTCTGCAGCCTATGGGCTGGATGAGGTTCCAGGATTTTGCTGCCTCCGCTGGTGCTTGAAACCCCTCCTGGAGGTGGGGGAATACGATCAAGGTGGGCGATTTTTGCACTGACTGCAGTACAAGCCTTTCAAGTCCCAGCTGGAGGAAACCGGCTGAACGGTAGCTAGTTGCCTTGGCAGCTCCTTTGACAGCCTGTTTTACGCAGCAAGAGTAATGCAGAAGTTCCTGCTCGGAGTATAAAGCAGACACTAAAAATATCCCTGTGTGCAAGAAGCTTCCCAAGGAGGCGGCAGCCGCGTGGCAGCATCTCTAATGAGCGAGCCAGCGAGGAGTTCATCCAAGGACAGGAGAATGTTCCCTGCCTCCTCCCTCTCCCACTCCTCTTTGCTGCTGCATTATCAGGTGCTGCTGGCTGGCTGCAGATCACTCCAGCACCCTGAAAGGGATGCCAGCTGCATTTGTGAGCAGGGAGATGCAAAGGGAGTCTTAAAAGATGGCTTTTAAATGGAGAGAGGGGGGGGGAGAGAGAGAGAGAGAGAGAAGAAGGAATGTAGCAGTGGATTCTTTTTACATGGGAGAAGGAGGAGAGGGTGCTGTGATCTATACATAGCTGCAGAGTTGTTTCTCTTAATGAAAGCAATGAGAATACAAGCCACGTACAAGCCGTCTAAAGCTGGCAGCAAAGAAGTGGGTCAGATTAGGCATTAGGGCTGTGGCGGTGTAACAGATCTAAAGTGAGGCTCCCTAGAACTGGAGCTCGTGTTTCCAATGGGGGCCAAGGTGGCACTGTGTGCAACTGGCAATCCTGTCCTTGCAATGTACAAGAAGCAGCCCTACCGTTAGGCAGAATGAGGCAGCTGCCTCAGGTGTTGGGTGCTGAGGGCAGGATGGTGGTGGCAGGCCCTTTGAACCCACACGCTAGCCTGCTGTCCTCTGGTGTAGTGGAGGATATGGTACCACTTCCAAGTTGGATTCACATTTCACCTACAACGCCAGTCGAATTCTGTACAGTGGTACCTGGAGTTAAGAACTTAATTCATTCTGGAGGTCCGTTCTTAACCTGAAACTGTTCTGAACCTGAGGTACCACTTTAGCTAATGGGGCCTCCCGTTGCCGCCACACGATTTCTGTTCTCATCCTGAAGCAAAGTTCTTAACCCAAGGTACTATTTCTGGGTTAGCGGAGTCTGTAACCTGAAATGTATGTAACCTGAAATGTATGTAACCTGAAGTGTATGTAACCCAAGGTACCACTGTACATGGAACTGTGGCACAGTGGGGGGGGGTATCTTGTTCTTCGCCACAGGTAGTATATCTCTTGGGCTGAAAGCTAAAAGTAGAAAATGGTACTGGGTACAAGACCCGGCATGCTGCAAATCTCATCTCTCCCCTTTTTAAAAAGCAAGCTTCTACCCAGAAGTCACCATGAACACCTCCCTTGTTCACTGATGATGGCAATGGCACCCACCAGAGAGGTGCCAGAACTGAGTCCCAGTGAGTTCCAGCTGAAAAAAGCCCTGGATAAGGCTATCAGAACCTGGTTGCCATGTGCCTACGTTCAACCTCCGCTGTTGGAGGCAGTGCGCCTCTGCATACCAGCTGCTGGAATGGCCCTCAGGCCCTTTTGTGGGCTTCTCACAGGCATCTTGTTGGCCGCTGTGAGAACAGGATGCTGGGCTGGAGAGGCCATTGGAAAGCTCCAGCAAATTTCTTTCTATGCTCTTAAATGCTAAAGATCCATGCTCCCTTTTGCATCTGACCACCCTCAAAATACATTATGTGAAGCAAGCAAAAATGGGCACACGTACTTAAAATGCACAATGCATATTTACAAATGGACATCACAAAGATGGCACTAAGACAACATTATGCTTTGGGCAATTGGCCTTCTCTTTTGAGTGACTAGGGACGTGGGTGGCGCTGTGGTCTAAACCACAGAGCCTAGGGCTTGCTGATCAGAAGGTCGGCAGTTCGAATCCCCGCGCTGGGGTGAGCTCTCATTGTTCGGTCCCAGCTCCTGCCCACCTAGCAGTTCGAAAGCACGTCAAAGTGCAAGTAGATAAATAGGTACTGCTCTGGCGGGAAGGTAAACAACATTTCCGTGAGCTGCTCTGGTTCTCCAGAAGTGGCTTAGTCATGCTGGTCACATGAGCCAGAAGCTGTCTGAAGACAAACGGCGGCTCCCTCGGCCTATAGAGCGAGATGAGCGCCGCAACCCCAGAGTCATCCGTGACTGGACCTAAAGGTCAAGGGTACCTTTACTTTACCTTTGAGTGACTGCCCTGCTGATAACAATCACCAACATTCAGCATTTGGGGGGTGGGGAATGTCATTTCCTTCCCATTATGGCGAAGATCACACATACTTGTTGGAAGGGACAGTTTCAGGGACTTTCTCCGAAGTCCATTCTACTTGAGACAGCAACTACCTGGTCTCCATAACCTGGGGACAGTCCAGTGCTGTCAACCTTCCTTCAAGAGGTGAAAGACTGTCAGGCATATTATGTATGTCTGCCTATTGCAACCTATTGGGAAGGGCTGGGGGAAATACCCACTGCTCACGGCTGACAGGTAGTTTCCTTATTGCCTTACTGCCTTCCCAGTAACCCTTTACCCAGATGCCTACCAGCTTATTGCTTATTGCTTCTGGCAGCTGCTCAACCTGTTGAAAATGTTCAGCTCTGTTTGGCAATGTCCGTGGGATGCATATGTTACACAAAGATCTTCTGGATGGGATGGAAGGGTGCAAGGAGGGAGGGCAGAACCTGCCCAAGGCATTTGGGTGCCTGAAGGAGAGCAGCAAATGGTGCTCCACTTTCTCCATAAGTCAAGGTGTAAGTCAGCATTGGGTACACAAACTGGCAGTGGTTTGCCAGGGAAGGTCTTCTCAGTCCTATGTGGAGAGGCTGGGGATCGAAGCTGTGACTGTTCCCTTCCCACCTAACCTTCCTCCTCTGTGTCTCCCCAACTTGGTGCATTTCTACCAGATGAACAGCAGCCTCTCAGTGACTGGCCTGCGTGGGCTAGCTGTGGTGCTGCATTCTGGTCTGACGCCAGAATCTACAAGGACAGCAGCAAGGCTGGTCAAAGGTTTCTGGACCACAGACAGCTCCAAGTGAGCAACTTGCACCAACAAAGGTTGAGATCCAATAGAGGCTTTTCATGCCTCTGCCTCCAGACTACGTCCTCCAGGCTCCACCCCCTTGTGGAGAACTTCAGAGCCTTAAAGGCCCAACCATCTGGCTTGATTCCAAAATGGGAATATGGCTTCCCCTGGGGAATCCTGGGAACTGTAGTTTGTTAAGGGTTCTGGGAACTGTCACTCAGTGAGGGATAAGCTGTGGTTCCCATGACTTTTCGAGGGAAGCCATGACTGTTAAAGTGCTGTTCATGGGGTGCTGTGAACAAATAGAGTGGATGTGACATAAGATTATTTTTTGAATTGTTCCTGTTCATTTGATATGTTGTGGGCCACTTTGGGCACAGCTTTGCGGGGAAGTGGCATACAAATAAACAGATGATGATTTCATGTGACCGTTCTGCAGTGAACACAGGCGCCGAGTGGCATCCCTGGTCTCTTGAGCTGGCACCACATGGTCGCACTACCTCATTCCAGCTCTTTCAGGGCCTTGAAATGCACAAAAGGGCTTGGATTGCACTCAGAAGGAGAAGATAAGCTTCCCTCCCTCTTCCTGTAATAACATCACAATTTGGCAGCGCAGTGCGAAGGCAAGGGGGATTCTCTCTGGGAAGCTGCCTTTCTCCTTGGAAGCCCCAGAGCCCTTTGTGTCAATGTGCTGAATGGCGCTCCTCTCAAATTCTGTCCCTGGCACATCAAAGGTCCCGCTCACCCGTGCTCAGCTCTCTCTGCCACCCACCATACCAAAGGCAGCTGGAGGCAGCCCCAGGATGTCTGTCCAACTCCTGCCTGCCTTGGATGGAATAGCGGCTCCCCTTTCATCTGGGGTGAGCCGCCACCATGGAGACGGATGGCTCCATTCAGGGATCTTGTATGGGGAAGACATGAACTGGCTGCCAAGGCTCTCGTGCTGTTCCCAGGGAAGGCAGCTTCTAGAAGGGCTGTGAGCTCCTACCTCTGTGCCAGCATTCCCTGTGGTGAAAAGGGCAGGAAGGACTAAATGTCATCCACTAATCCCTTTAAAAGGCAGGAACAGGGAGCTTCTGGTGTATTTGATTAGATATATGCTGGCCCAGTCCTGAAGTTGTGTAACACTGCTTCCTTATTTAATCCACACACACAATAACCCCAGGAATGGCAACATTCTCATTATACAGATGGGGAACTGAGGCCAAGCTACAACGATACCCAGATAGTCAGGTGGGCTTCCGTGCCCATGCCCAATACAATATAAATCTTTATTATGGCCACAGACCAGCATAAAAGGGTGGGATACAGTCATTTAAAATCTGAAAAGCATTTTGGAAAGCTAAAAGGTATTAAAACAGAAGGTAAATATAAAGGTCTATAAGAATTTAAAAGAAGCTAAAAGAAGGGATAGCAGCATTGGGCAGGTGTGGAGGAGCATAAAAGGTTGATATATAAAAGACTTTAACTATCAATTTACAGAGCACTCTGATATATGCATTAAATCTGGTTTGTGGCACAGGTCATCCTCCGACGAATTTTGAGCGCTGCTGTGCAGAATCTAGCAATATTTGTTTGTTGCAGCAGGATTGGTACCTGAGAGCAGCAGGGAGGTATAGAATTGCCCTGTGTGTCCTGGGTACTTATGAAGTAGTGGGGAAATCAGGCTAGTGCCCATGACCAAAACTCTGTCCCCTAATTTCTATTGGCTCTCCCTCCATGAGCCAGTGATGCCAGGACATTGATCCTTCTAGAGTCCTGCACTCTCTGATGGACACCTAATTTAATCAAAAAGAGAAAAATGACCTATCATTCCTGTTTTTCAGACCTATCATTGCCTACACTTCAGTGGTAGGCAACCTCAGACTAATCATCATCATCATCATCCCTCCTCTGACAGTGGACTGTCTATCATCTGCTATATAATATAGGTAGACTTGATCTGTGGCCCTTTGCCTGCAGAAGGTCCCAAGTTCACTTGTGTCTCCAGGCAGAGTTGGAAAAGACTTGGCAGCAGTGCATGATGGTAGAGGAGCAGCAGCCGTGTCCTCCTTGTGGCAGCTGGGCTGCTGAACACCAGGATGGGCTGCGGTGGGGTGAGGCAGTGGTGGAGATACAGGAGCTCTGGGTTGGTGGCATCAGCATCCTGCAGGTTCACATTACCATGCCACCAGCTTACGTGCCACTGCTGGAAAGACTCTTTCCCAAAGCCCTGGAGAACCAGTGCCAGCCAAGGCAGGCAGTACTAAGCAAGATGGACCAGGGACTCAGCAGAAGGCATCTTCCTGTGTTCTGAAACAAGGCATCCATGTTGTTTGAAGGGCTCCCTCTGGATATGGGATGTGATCTTTTCTTTAGATTTTGCTTTGCTTCATAGCTGACTGAAGCTACTGTCATGGTGTTTGTGGCTAGGAAATGTCTGCTTAGATGAGCACTGACGGCTGGTGACCTTGCTTGCTTGGATGGGGCTCAGAGAAGAACAGTTTAGTCATTGGAATGTAGGTTCTGGAAAAAACAAACACAGGACGGCTAGCTTTACAGCATCAAACAGCCTTGGTGGGGGTTGAAAGACGCACTTGCTGGTGCTACTTTCAAGGCTACAGCTGTCTGTTTGGGTGCTTCTTGTTCCCCGATGTTACAAAACAGGATCCCGTATACGCATTATCTGAATACCAGACCATACGTAGTCTAAACAGCACCACAAATGCAGAAGAGGGAGATGTAAGCAAGCTTGGGGGGAAACCAGAAAGTTTGCAGAAGTATGAAAATACTTTTAAAAAACACCTATGGGGAGATCCCTGCCCCCCGCAAAAAAACAACAACAACCAGGGCAGGAGATTCCTAGCAGACATGGACTGTTGTGCCTGGAACCCTGGACATGAACAGAAGTACTCCATTTTGCAACATTTTGGGGGGTAGGCTAGATGACCCTTGGGTCCCTTCCAGCTCAACAATTCTATGGTTTTGCTGCAGATCCCACTGATATGTCTCTATTATTCTTTCCTCATAAGGAAAGTGCCCTTGGGAAATGCTGCTCCTGGAGCTTCTTATCACTGACTTGGGGAAACAATAGGACACTGGCTGAGCAAAATATGCAAGCTGCCTCCATCGTGTCTGTGCTTGGGTGGAATGCCTATTGCCATGCAAACGGTAAGTAAATTTGTACTACTTTCAAGATCATATTCATCTACCAAAGAGGGAATACTTTTTCACATTGAGACATCATAAATCTAACTCCAGAATTTCCAAAAGTTCAGAAAGATCCAGTTTCCCCAAGGGGGATAGACCAATCAAATAAATTCAAGTGGCAGGTATTTGCATGCTGACATAATGCACACCAGCAATGGATATCTGCTATGGAAAAACAGATCCTACCATTATCAAATGGGTACAGGTGGAAGGTCTGGGGATCTGCTACTGATAGCAGGCTGGCCTTGTTTGCACCAGTGTAGGCAGATGTGGAACTGCTGTGCAGTACAGTGCAGGTTGCAAATGCGCATTGAACCCGAGCAAGTCTGCAGGACAAGCAAGAGAACTCACCATTTGTTGCAGGAACTTGGGAAAATGACTTCTTTGCTCCACATGAGTGCAAGAGTTAATCTGGTGAGTGCATGTGCTTGTTTGCTTGTGTGTGTGCAGCCAGCGAGTCCATTTCCCTTCTACTGTGTTCCCAATAGAAAGTGCTTCGCTTTTGTGCACCTTCCATGTATCAGTGTGTAGCAAAAGAGTATTATCTCATTATTTCTGCTGTGTGCTTTTAGTCAGAGTCTGTATGGGTGCACATGCAGATTCAGCAAATCAGCTCATTGTTTGGCACTGTATTTACTAGGGGCATTCAACCTTAGCACATATATGTGCGCATCCTGTTTGCGCCTACAACTGTGCTTGTTATTCCTATATAGCAGAGGTGTTGGAGGGGGCTCTGGTCCACAGGCCAAATGTGGCCCTCCAGGCCTCTCTATCTGGCCCCCAGAACTCTCCCCAGGCCACTCCTGTCACTGACCCTGCTTTGCACCTCAAGTGCATAAACTCTGATAACCCTGGTGCATGAACTCTGATAACATCTCTTGCTTGTGTGAGCGTGTGTAGAAACTAGCCTACTGTACAATGGTGATGTTTACACCAGCTGATCCACCCACTTTTGCTGCTGGCCCCACCCACCAAGGGCAAGTGGCCCTAGGAAGGTTGCCTAGAGGAGAATGCGGCCCCTTGCATTGAAAATGCATCCACATCCCTGAAACCTTGGAAGACAAGCTCATGATCTTGTAATCATTGCATTTGTAGTCTGCATGAACCTATTAGGCCTGCATCTGTGCTTCATGTATGCTTCTACTGTATGTGGAGGAAAAGTGTAATAAAAATGAGACATGCCTTCTTTGGTGGTCATGCTTTCATTTTAGCAGGATCTCTGAGGCTGCCAAGGCAGATCCGGTCATCTCTGACACAAGGCACTTCATTCGTTCCCCTGGATTCCTTGAAATCAGACAGAGTGGCTGCTTCTCTCTCTCTCTCTCTCTCTCTCTCTCTCTCTCTCTCTCTCTCTCTCTCTCTCTCTCTCTCTCTGGTTTTGCCACTGCACGACCAGGGTAGGTAGAAACCCAGAGGAGTCCAAAAGACAGCCAGCGTTGGACCACAAGGCCCAGTCTGGACCCTACCTTGCAATCAGAAACCTTTCCTGGTATTTCTCTCTTCCATCAGCAGTGCAGCAGCTCTCCTGGGAAAGCAGGAGGTAGCAGGAAAGGGCTCCATTAAAGTGAAGAAGACAAAAGAGAAACTGCACAGGCAGCAAAATACGCTCACTGCTTCCAACAATTGCACAGCTCAGGGGAGGTTGTTTTGCTCATGGTTGGCTTCTCGTGATGTGCCTTGTAAATAATGAATGCACATTTGGTGCCATTCTCCTTCTGTTACACCTGCCTTCGCTCTGGGGGTCAAGATACATGTCTCAGTCAGGCTCCCTTACTTTCCGTAGCTGCACACAGTTTTATTATTGATGGGCATGATTATGAGTGGCCACCTCCAAGGCTCTGTGGGATCTCCCTAGACAATGCACCCCACCCCCCTGCTTCTGCAAATCTGGTCTGGGTATCCAGTGGAAGCGAGCCTTCCGGGTGTCATCAGAGAGAGGCAAAATCCCTGCCATTTCATGGGGCATGGGGAAGGTCGTGTTAACATTTTAATGCAGGGATGAGGAACCCTTGGCCCTCCAGATGCTGTCGTGAGGATTCAGTGTGGCCAATGGTCAGGGATGATGAAAGGTGTAGTTCAGCAATATCTGGAGGGCCACAGGTTCTTGATCCTTGTTTTGGTGAAAAGACATAATCCAAAAGGTTGTCCCCTCTGCTGGCTGTGCCAACCTGAATGTGGAACAAATAAAAATGTTGTGCTTTTTCATAAGTTAGATTTGTCTTTACAATATATAGAATCATAGAATTGTTGGAAGGGACCAGAAAAGTTATCTAGCAGGCATGTTCTTTCCAAGTCTTTTGTGTTCTTTCTTCTGAGGAGGCCTTTAATAACTTCAGTCAAGCTTTATCAGCTGCCTTTGCCTTTCTGCAGTATTGACCTCAGATTTATACCAGTCCTTAATGCCTGCAATGCCATATGAATCAGCATTCAGGACCAATTTAAGGTGCTAATGTTGGTGTATAAAGCCCTGAACAGTTTCCAATCTGAATACTTGGAAGAGGTGCCCTTCCCAATGTATGCAAACTTGTGCCTTAAGATCTGTGTCACCCCACTGGGAGTGGCTGTTGTGCAGTGACATGGGGCAGGGTCTTTTCCAGAGTGGCATCCCTACTGTGGAAGACCCTTTCAATGGAAATAAGATTGTCCCCATAGTAACCATCTTTTGGTGCCAATTGAAGGCATACTTTTTTAATCATTAAGGTCTTTGGGGGATAGGACTGTGTGAAGGCCACATTCTCTCATACACTTTAGTTGCAAAAAGCTTTCATTTTATTTTTGTTTTAATTGCCTTTAATGTGCTGCTGTATTCTAAGAGCTGCTGTATTCATACAGAATCACAGAATCGTAGAATTGGAAGGGCTCACAAGAGCCATTTAGTTCAGCTTCTGGGCTGCTTGTGCACTATCGGTTGATGAAGGGCAGTTGAGAAATGCACTGGCGGAGGAAGAGGAATGTGGGGGGAGCACACTGCCCCCGGCAGCGCGATCCCAGTGGGGTGCCATCACGGCTGCCTGTCCGCCCCCGCTAGGCACCATGCCCCCGCAGGTGGCGTGCCACGCCCCCGGGACATGCGCTAGCCCTGCCCCTGCCTGCTCTCTGTCCCCCAGTGCTGGAGCATGAAGCTCTGCCACTGGAGAAATGAAGGAAATATTAAAGAAATTGTGTGAGATGAATGCTTAGCTTAGAAAGGAAAGAATCAACAGTTGGTGTTAGCTTCGTCACAAAGCCTGGCATTCCAACACTGCAAAACAAAACTGGTTGTAGATGCCTATCAAAGACTGAGATGTCTAAACTCCTCACGTGTACCAGGAACAAGGCCCTGCAAGGCCCCTGTAAGTGCACCCTCATCCCCAAATCAAGATCAGCACAGAGCACAGACTTGTGCTGCTTGCAGCCTGTGATCAAGATAGCAAAGAGCATGAAAGGTGGAGGCCTTGAGCAATTGATCCCCTGATCTCTGGGGGAAAGGTTGGGCTTCATGCACAATAACAACAACAACTACTAGTAGTAACCATCATTATCTTCATAGTACATCAGGTAATATTTCCCGTATCCCCAGACCAGAATACGAGGGTTGAGAGAGAGAGAATCTTGCCTAGGGCAACCTAGTGAGTTCAAGGCAGAGGTGAGATTTGAACCGAGGACTCCCGATTCAAATATATCAAGCTCTTAGCCATTACACAACATGTTCTGCTAAATGCTCTGTTTTGCCACTTTCCACCAGTGGAAATCCTGTTGGCCGAACTTCTATCCACCAATACTCTGGGCAGGTAGAATAAGGAACAGAGATCGCCAGAGGTGCTTTGGGCTGGGCAAGTGGAGATGTTATAAGAATTGGAAGATGTCAGAAATTAAAATCAATGTACTTAAGTGCACAAAGTAAACTCGCATACATAAGTACATAGGCCGCATGCCTGAAATAGTACGGGAGAGCCATCCAGAAGCCATTTTGACTCTCTTAAATGACCCCAAATATTGTCTCTGAAGTAGGAAAACCTTTCCCAATAGTTCTTTTCCCTTGCAAAACCCTTCAAGGTCATGTGAATGGATAGACTTCTCACATGAATAGGGAAGGTCTGCGACAATAGTTTCAGGAACAGTATTTATCATTTCAAAAGAATGGCCCAGATTGGCCAAGGTGGGGCAATCAGCAAACATTATCTTGACAGACAAGAGACAAGCCAGACTCTCAAATTTCTGCTGTAGCACACCTCTTTCTGTGACGCTTGTGTGATGCTTTTGGGTAGTCTTTGACTAAGGGGTTGGGAAATAGCTGAAGTATTGCACACTCTTGTTCTGGGTCCACCAACAATTGGGAAACACTGGCCTGTGAGTGCTCCAATTGGAGAACAGCCTTTACCAAAGGTGTCATGAACTTTGAAGATGCTCAAACTCAGGACGAAAGGGAGAAATGTGCTAGGAGGAAGGCGTTTTTGGCAAACCCTCACCATGATCAACTCTTGCCCAGAAACCTATGTCCCCACTGTGGAAGGACGTGTGGATCCAGAATTATGGACTCAGTGTTAAGACTGTGTTCATGGAAGACAATCTTACTCGGCTACAAGTGATCGCAAAAGAAGAAGAAGAAGAAGAAGGAACTCTGTTGCTACAGAAAAAATAAACATCTTCCTTGCTTTTATTCTACTGCTTCCTGCCTCCACTCTTCCTTCTCTGACCAATAATGGACTTATGGTACACTGAATCCTTTGATGGGGAGTTGGGCTGTAAAAGTCAACCCCAATTTTTTCGTACAGCAGAGACCTCAGACCCATCTAACCTCCCCTCCCCCAGCATGGCAGATTGGTTGGAACTGAGACCCTAAAATAGCTTCTATAGCCATGAAAGATGCCCCTCAGTGCTTCCCTCTAAGCCTGTGCATAGCCTGTTCATGGTTACACAGAAGTGAGGCTATGGCTCTCTGCACATGTTCCAAGGTGCTCTTTGCACCGCATGTTCTAAAACTGAGCTCCAGCACAGGAAATGTATTCTGTGGCAGAGCCCTAATGAGTCCTGGCTCCAGCGGCGTAGTTAGTCACTTGAGTGCCTGGTGCGGGGTGTGTGTGTCCTGCAGCTGGAGGCAGGGTGATCTGCCCATGGGGGTGGGACGAGACTCTCCGACACTTGGAACCTCTCCACTGCCTCCCCCTCAGCTGTAGGGCAGCTGAGGGAGAGGCAGTGGCGGAGCAAACCGATAGGGCTCCTGGGGCGCCCGCATGCCCTGCACCTGGCGGGGGGCAGTCACCTGCGGGGGCAGGGCCAGCCAGGGCAGGATGCTCCACCGAGCCTTCAAGGAGTCTGCCTGCCTCCTCCCACTCAGCTGCCCTAGAGCTGAGGGGGAGGCAATGGGCAGACTTTTTGGGGCAGCGTGGAGCCTGCGGGCACACAAACCACTGTGTCACTCCCAGGAGAGAAGCATGGCTCGGGCGCGCTGCAGGCCCCACAGCGAGTGCTGCCCACCATTTTGTCACCACCCCTCAGCGGGGACACCCGGGTGGCCTGCCCCCACACTGCACCCCTCTTGCTACACCCCTGGGGAGAGGCAGTAGGCAGACACAAGTCCCATGCTGCTGTTTCAGGCAGTGTGGAACCTGCAGGTGCCTAAGCCACCATGTCACTCCTAAAAAGTTCTGTGAGCCGATTTTTTAAATGAAAAAACTCATTTTGTCAGCCCCCCCCCCCCGCTCAGTGATGACACTCGGGGCGGACCGCACCCCCCGCACTCCCCTTCCTCCACCACTGCCTGGCTCAAACCAAGCCCTGATGCACATGTGGCTGAGGCTTCTGTGGACTGAGTTGTGAGGCCATGCGCACACAGCAGCCACACCCTACAGATACTGGGAGCATTTTGGGGCCATCTGCATCCCTCTTTGATGAGAGCTACTCCCAGAGAAGCCGCTAACCTCCTCTGCACAGGATAAAGGAAACTCTGTGTAAAAAAAATTTGACCTTCGTGTTCCACAGTATGAGGATGAGATATCTATATAGAAAACAAAGTACCGTATTTTTCGCTCTATAAGACGCACCAGACCACAAGACGCACCTAGTTTTTGGAGGAGGAAAACAAGGAAAAAAATATTCTGAATCCCAGAAGCCAGAACAGCAAGAGGGATCGCTGTGCAGTGAAAGCAGCAATCCCTCTTGCTGTTCTGGCTTCTGGGATAGCTGCGCAGCCTGCATTCGCTCCATAAGACGCACACACATTTCCCCTTACTTTTTAGGAGAGAAAAAGTGAGTCTTATAGAGCAAAAAATACGGTAATTGTGTTGATGGGTAAGAAAATTCCAAAATCCATATATGGGCAGAACCTTGATTAAGGTCATGCCAACATTTCAAAAACGAATGAAAGCTTTTGAGTTCTCCCAAACTTTTTAGACTAGAAGATAAACAGAGCATTGGGGAAACAGGGAGTGGTCACAGACTTAAGATGGGAAGGAACATTCATCTGCCGGCTTTCTCAGCCAAATGAGAAGGCAGCACAATTGTGATTTCCAGTAGCACTAGGGGGAGAATGTGTGTGTGTGTTTACTTTCATCCAGGAATCTCTGAAATGTGCTTTTGGTCTCAGAGAGCCTGAAGTGTGAGTCACTGCTGTGGTTTAGAACGTGACTCACTCCTGCCACTCTTCAGGTAGGTCATGATTTGACTGCCAAGTCTGTGGAGAGATCCTGGCCTCCTGCTCTCAGCCCTTCGCATTAGCAACACTTGCCAGGGAGAACAGAGTGGGAGGAGAAAGAGCAGGGAGGGGGCTGGATGGGAAGAGCGGGGAGGAATGAGCAATAGCAAAAGGAAAACATTACACACATAGGAAAGAAATCGTGCCTGCTGCTGTGGTTCTTCCCAGCCAGATGAAAGAGCCAGGCAAGCTCATCGTCAGCCTTATTAGTCAGGGAACAGAAGCTGAAGAGGCTGGCTGCTCGGAAATAGATCAGCCCACAGAATTCAGGTCCAGGAGTTTCTGCTTATGGAGTCCTTAGCCTCAGATGCAAAGTTTGAAGGGCCACAGGCTTGCTCTGCTTGACAGTTTCCTTCCGCAAACTTGGTATTAGGGCCCCTCCAGATGTACTGTTTATCGTGCATTCATGATTATTTGTGCTCATGAGGGTATTGGGGTGATTGGACATGATCCTGCTTCTTTCAATATTACTTGCACTGCAGAAGTTTCAGGGTGGGCATACTGCTTTGCACCATGCAAATACTGAAGCTGCACCATGCTCAGCTCCACACTTTTCAGACATTGGGGGGGGGGCTGGCCCACAACATTTGAGGGGCCCAGAAGGGCTCAGTCCCCAGGACTGGGTGTTGATTTGTTGCAAAATGACCTGTAACTTCCTACTAAAACCCTGCATGTTTTTGTATCACAAACATTCCAGTTTATTTTGCTTTAAAAATTTGTCCTTCTTCTGCTGCTTTTAGAGTGCTGGTGTGCCCCTTTAATAGCAACAGGGAAGCCCTGCAAGAAAATAAATGAAACAAAATGATGTGCGGACAGTCTGGTATAAATTCACCAGTAATGCACTATTGTATAAACGAGATTTTGCAACAAATCAACACCCAGTCCTGGGGACTGAGCCCTTCTGGGCCCCTCAAATGTTGTGGGCCAGCCCCCCCCCCCCAATGTCTGAAAAGTGTGGAGCATGGTGCAGCTTCAGTGGCTGACTCCGGCTGGTGGTGGTGCCAGGAGCAGGTGGCGGAGGAGCCATTGGCCATTGAAGCCATGCAGCCACTATGTTCAGCTCCACCCCCTGTTCTTCCCAATGTCCTGATGTCATGCATGCAATGTTGCCTCTCCCCATCACTCTCACAAGCTGGCGCCTCTTCAGTCTGGAAGGACCCTTAGAGGAAGTAAGGAGCATTCCTAATGGGGGTTCCTGCCCCTTGCCTGCAGGCCTATCCTGCAGCCAAAGGGATGCAAGGCATCAGAATAAAATGTTGCATAGGGATGGCCATATTACTTTTCATAAGGGGCAAATGAGCATTTGAAACTACTCAAGGGGAAAGCTGCTGGTGGTAGAAAAGAGGGTACCACTTCAGACAACAGATGTGGAATCCCATTGATGAATGTTCCTTAAGGTAAGAACAAAGCACCTTGCAAATAGACAAAGAGCACAAGAGGGAGGGAGCTGGGCAGAAAGCTTTCCCTTTAATAGGCTGGTGGGTTTGTTTGTATGTATGTGTGTGTGTGTTAAAAAAAAATTATACTGAATTTTTTCCTAGGGAAACATTAAACAATTGTATGCCCTCACCTGCTGCCATGCAGTGTGCAGACGACGGTATTGCTGCCTTCAGAATTCCACCATCCCCATTCTACTAAATGTGTATTGTAACAGCTGTGGAAGGATCACAACCCCAGGATCAAGGGATGCCCTTGAAGGTTCAGTAAGAGGGGAAGGCAGACAGTGGCACGCACGCACCCCAACTGTGTCTCAGAGCATGCGATCGCAACAGTCACACTGCAGCTAATCAAAGTGCTGCTCTGATTCTTCAGGCAGAGGGGCAGAGTGCTACTGCTGCAGTGGTGCCCTGGCCTAGAAACCCCTCCTGCCTGCAGCTATCATTATGACTGGCCATTAAGGGAATCCCCAGGGCTTGGAATAGGCTTGTTCCCAGAAGGCTTCTCAGCATCCCTCCTCCAGGTTTGGCCAACAGCAGGTGCTGGCAGTGAGCAACCGGACCATGACTACATGAGCAGTGATTTCGTGCTGCTGCGTGGGTGGGTTTTTTTATTTTCCTTGAAGGGGGCTTGGAAGCTGCCAGGGCAGGCAGCTACTTAAAGCTTCAAATACTGATGAGCAGGGAGGTGAGGGAAACCAAAGGCGGGGAGTGAATGCGTGGGTGGGGGCTGTGATGCAGAAGATACTCCAGAATCCTTCTTGCTGCAGCCAGGGAAGGAGCAGAATCAAATGAGAAGCAACCGTCTCTCTCTTTCTGTCTTTCAGAAGGCCAAAACTGGCTAGTCCCACTCTGTTGTGGCAGCTGTGCCTGTAAAAATGACAGGCATCTCCCACTGAGGCAATCAGGCAAGAGGAAATGCCCACTAAACTGTGGGAGGGCCCTAATCTCTTCCATCACATCCACAGATGGGAAGGGTTAGTCTGCAGGCAACATGAATATTACAGCAACAGCCCCAGGCCCTCTGCCATTGCCAGGCATCGCCACTTACTCTGGTATTAATATTGGAGGTGGTAGAGGGAGGATGCATGGAAAACAAAACCCCAACCCCTCCCATAAGAGCTGGTCCTTCCCTCGCCATCGGCTCTGCTGTTGTCATAGGGCTAACGCAGGGAAATAGCGCCTGATGCTGCCATGTATCACAGCATTGACAGGGAGAGCCCACACGGCTGTGGCCACAGTTTCCTCCTCTTGCACAATGAAGACGGGTGGAGGAGGGAAGTCTGCTTGCATCACCTCGTCACTCTTCAGCACTGAGGAGGAGAGGCAGAAATCTGCCATGGGGAAGTCCCCCTCAGGGTAGTCTGGTGCCACAGCTGGTCCTCTCCATCCTCCCCCTTGGCTCCATTCCTGCAGCTGAGCTTGGAAGCAGAGACTGGGCAGGGGAGGGGTTGGGGGTGTTATCGCAGCAAGCAAAAGAGAATGTGAATGGGTAATTTTTTGAGGGTGATTTGCATCCAGCTTAGGACCAGGTATCTGAAGGGCAGCCTGCTCCAAGTAGCTAAGACCTTCACCTGAAGACCACCACCTTCTAAGGCAGCCTTCGCTAACCTGGTGGCCTCCAGATGCTTCGGACTACAACTCACATCAGCCTCAGCCAGCATAGCTAGCAAATTGGAAAAGGCAAGGCAGATTGTACCAGTGACAAGGCCGCAGCTAGTGAACACCTTCCCTAGAAAGGCTTGCCTGGCACCCTCCTTGATAAGCGTCAGGCACCAGATGAAAGCCTTTCTGTTGGCCCAGGCTTTTTAACAACTGTAATTATGATTTCATTCCTGTGACTGCTGGCTTATTCGACAGTTTATCTGCTGCTTTAATTCCTGCTTTTCTTATATTTGAAATAATTGGACCAATTAATTGGACTGAACTGACCCACCCTGCTCCCTCACCCAGGTCTTGGTGATGCACACCTGGTCAGCCTGCTCATCCACAGTCAAATCATGAATTAACATGCTTTTATTATTGTGAATAGACCAGAAGCAGAACTTCCAGACTGTTGGGGACAGTGGGAGAGCCTCCACTGGTGCTCTGAATAGGAGGAAGCTCGATGGGGCATGGGATATCAGGTGCATGCAAGCACCTATCATCACCCCTTTAATGTCTCCATCTATAATGCCTACCCATCCCCTTGATCACTGAGATTGGTCATCCAACCACCCCCCTTTCAATAATATCTTTCCCCAGAGACACATGCTGCATATGGAACTTTCTGCAAAAGAAAAGATGAAATATACAGTTGATCATAACAGCAGGCCATGTTGAGAGTTGCAATCTAACAACACCCTGGCGTGAAGATGGTTGAATCCTAAGAAAATCCAATTTGCTGAGTAACATAGTGGGCTCCTGTCATCCTATCATTGTTGCTGCCAGTGTCCAATTCCTGCAGCAGCCCCTCATTTGTGCAAGCAACCTGCTGTTTGCCCCCACCCCATATTAGGGACAGTCCTATTTACATGGCAAGAGAAGGGTGTAAGTTGAGTGGATCCAGCCAGAAGTCACCTTGCTGGGGGCGCCACAAGCACACATCCAGCATGCAATTAATTCCACCCAGATTGGCAATGCTGCATTGACTAAGGCTGCCAGGAGTGGTCTGGCCGATGCTGCGCTGTGAGCTGGGCGCAAGTCGAAGCAGTGGCACGGCTGCTGATGCAGAACGTACTGAACTCTCCAGGGATCCCCTTGAATCTCTGATCATGCCCATTGGCAACGAACTGGTTCTCCTTGCTGGTTCTGGGTTGGCGGCAGCGGCGCACTGCCAATGGGTAGTCCCTCGCTCCCTCCCTCCCCTTCCTGCCCCCAGCCCAAGCCTGGCAGCAGCTGCCTTTGTCAACAGTGATTGAAAACCAAACCCGGCTGGCGTGCTTTCTCTGTGATCTTGTTAATTAAGAAATACATTTAATTAGCAGCACCCCAGCTGTGACTCAGCTAATAATCATGATAGAAACATGAGAAGGATTCAACCATTCCTATCAGGGCACATTAAAATCAACTGAGGCGGGAGCATAGCCGCACATTGGTGGCTCCAGGGTGAAAGAAGCACAGCATCCCTGGACCTTCCAGGAGAGACAAAAGGGCCAGGCAGCCCCACATCTCACCCTGCCCCCCACCGCTCCCAGCCTATGTGTCTCATGAGCTGTGCTACAGGGAAGGAAATTGGGAGAAACTCTGGGCAAAAAGGGGACATGAAAGCCAAAACGGGTAAAATCACTTGCCTTCCATGACATTTTCACTGGCACTAATTAGGGTTGCAGCATTTACTTACACCCCTAGGCATGTTTACTCATTAATAAGACCCATCTAGTTCAATAAGGTTACTCCCAAAGATGTGTACATAGGATTACAACATAGTTGTGTTTTATGGTTATATTTACCAATTAGTAATGCAGCCACTGATTAAGCAGCCAGCAGCTTTTTAAAATTATTATTTTTATTTTAATATTAAAATACAAGTGCCTGCAAATACAATATTTTGGTCTGTAAAAGGAGCTCTCAAGGATGCCTCTTGCACAATGATTGCAATGAAGCAACCTTGAGAGTTGGCTGTTTTTGGAGAATATACCTTATGAAAACTGCATGGATTAAGGAGACTATACAAGGTTGTTGTATCTTGCAAAATATGTTTTCCTGAGTATAGAAGCTGCTGCTGCTGCTGCTGCTTCTTCTTCTTCTTCTTCTTCTTCTTCTTCTTCTACTTCTTCTTCTTCTTCTTCTTCTTCTCCTCCTCCTCCTCCTCCTCCTCCTCCTCCTCCTCCTCCTCCTCCTAGTGACCTTTAAAGAAGCCAACTGTTTGGTTGTCCAGTCCCTTGTACATGTAACAGAATCTCCATGATTCACTCTATCTGTTAATCTGCCCTTTATACAAAGATCCCAGCGAGAGATTTCTGAACCCCTCATTGACATAGGGAAGCAGGAATGCCCTGGTAGAAACGGTTCAGTTCCTTTGGAGTGACACTAACGGCTTTGTGACACACCAAGTGGCTCTTTTTGCACTGGCTGCAAAAAAAGATTAGAAAGGGCAAGTCAGATCATATCACTACAAATTGTTTTGGAGACTCAGAGATTTAATCTGAAGTTGAGTTAGCTGATGGTACTTCTGCTTTTTCATTCTCGTATATTATTGTTATTACTCTGTATTTTGGCATGTAAGAATGTAATTGCCATGGCCTTTAGTTACCACAATAAACTTACTGATTGAATCTCCATCAATAAAAAATGGATCAGTGGGTCATTCTCCTACTGGACTTGGGAAACATATTTCATGTTATAATACTGGATGGCTTCTTCATTACATAATGAAAACCCTGGATAGTCATCGCTGTACTTATAATTAAATACTGGACTATAGTTCTTTTTTCCTTTTCCTTTTTCCCTTTTCTGTCTCACATGGGAGGAAATGCTACTTTGAGAAGGGTCCTTACGATGACATGTACGTGCCATCATCTAAATCAGGGATAAGGAACTGGTGTCCTTCTAGTTGTTGGTAGACTAACTCCCATGAGCCACCTGGCCAATGGACCTCAGGGTTGAAATTATAGTCAAGCAACATCTGGAGGCCCACCTCTCCTGTGATGTTGCCATGGCAATTGAGGCCTATACAGCACTGGATCTCCCTCTCTGAGGTTGGAGTGCAGGGGTCATGGGGTGGCAGCCACAAACTCATTTGATTGGTCAGTTAATGGTACAACCCTAATCATGGTTCCAGTTACAGATAGGTAGCCGTGTTGGTCTGCCATAGTCAAAATAAAAAAATTCCTTCCTGTAGCACCTTAAAGACCAACTAAGTTAGTTCTTGGTATAAGCTTTCGTGTGCATGCACACTTCTTCAGATACACTGAAACAGAAGTTGCCAGATATAGCAACTTCTATATAGAAGGATCTGGCAACTTCTGTTTCAGTGTATCTGAAGAAGTGTGCATGCACACGAAAGCTTATACCAAGAACTAACTTAGTTGGTCTTTAAGGTGCTACAGGAAGGAATTTTTTTATTTTAACCCTAATCATGTCTGTCCTGAAGTCCCAAAGCATACAATAAGACTTGCTCTAGGACCCTCCAAGTGTCCCTATCTTCCAGGGACGTCCCTGATATAGAGAAGTTGCCCCAGTTTCTGATTTGATCCTGGAATGTCCCTATTTTCACTGGAGAAATGTTGGAGGATATGGTAGGATGTCCTTATTTTCACTGGAGAAATGTTGGAGGGTATGGTGTTATCTGACCCCTGAGCCGACTGAAGGCAATCCTGTATGGGGAAGGTTTTTTTAAAATGTTTAATATTTTATTATGTTTTTATATATGTTGGAAGCTGCCCAGAGTGGCTGGGGCAATGGAGCAAGATGTGTGGGGTATAAATAGTAAAATTATCATTATGGAATGGGATGTCCTTATCTTCAATAGAGAAATGTTGTAGGGTATGCCAAGTAGGAGACTATGGGATTGCTGCCTAATCAAGTGAGAACCTTACTGCTAATATGTTTACTATTAATTTTGTTGTTGCATACTTCAGTGAAAATTAATTAGGCCGCAGAAATGTTACTTGTGATGCTGTGAGATTAGATTTCATGGGACAATAAAATTGAAGCAGCCCAGTGCTACATCTATTTCCTAGGATGGAAATGGCATTTTTTCAATGTTCAGGATTGCAGCTTTTTCACATTTTCTTGGTGCCACTCTTTCTAGAGAAAACATTTTTTTTTAAGTGCAACTCAATCCTTTGAATGTTTATTTGGAACTAAGACTCACTGAGTTTAATAAGACAAAGTATGCACAGGACTGCAGTTTTAGGATACCATCCTCCTATACACAACTATCAGGAAATAAGCCCCATTGAATAGAAAGTGTGTTTTGGAGTATATATACGAACAGGACTGTTGTGCCACTTAACTTTATTGGATTTGGCTATTGCAGATAAATATATTTGCAGAATTTTTATAAAAGGTATGAACTTTGAGCATTTACACAGACCATAAACAAGATATGTACTGAAACAGCCACTTTCTATGTGATCATCAAATTATTGTTAGCAGGTAGAAATGTCTATTTTCTGGTGGGCGGAGATTTATTTATTTTTTAAAAATGGAAGTACAGTTTGCTTCTAAAATTCTCTTTCGATGACACTTAACTGAGTGTGTTCGAAGTGAGAGTGTTTTACTGGCAATCGATTCTGTTTACAGGCTTCACGACAGTCATTTCAAGCAATGTTTTTGCTGGCTTCCAGTAAATTTTCTTGTTGGCAGTCCCTCCTCACTTAGGCGAAGGAAGGAAAATCCTGAGTGAAGGGTGGGTGAAGAAGGGTGGTGATTAGAGAGTTTTTTGACCCTGAAGTTGGGATCTGTGACATCTTTGGGCTGGGATTTTGTGAGCTTGGATGAAATAAACAAAAACATCACCTCTCCTGTTTCCTGCGCTCCGGGTTCTCTCCTTGCGCATGAGATGATAATCCTCTTCTTGTCACCCTGGTTACTTGTGACGTGCGCCTTTGAGGCAAGGGCTGCCCTTCACAGTGTGAGCTGAGCAGCCCCTTGTCCTAGATGGTCCTTATCTCAGCTGGAGCTTCTGGGGAATGATAATAATGTGGAAGAATAACAAAACGAGAAACAAAAGCATGGCTTAGATCAGATCTCTGTAGAACTGGCTGAGAGCCAATTACTTGGAAATTGGGCATTCTCTCAAACGGGAGGATTTGCCTGCCGGAAGACGCATGGCTGGAGCCCAGAAGAATCCAGATTCTGAGTTATTGAAAAAGCACAACAGCAACAACAATAACATCCTGGGCTTTTAAACATTATTTCTCATTGTTGCTGCAGACTTTCTCTGTCTCATGCTTTTGTCGGGAGTTTCTGCAGCATTTGGCCATGACTCAGAGATTCCAGAGAGTCATCAGTCCTGAGATCAGTTTCTCAATGGCTTAACAACAACAACAACATTTTAATTCTGTCCTTCCTCCAAAGGCCCTCATTTTATCCTCAGAACATCCCTGTGAGATGGGTTAGGGCAGAGAGTGACAGGCTGAAGGCCACCTGCTGAACTGCATATCAGGGATTTGAACCCAGGTTTCCTGGACTCTAACCACTCTAACCAGCACTCTAACCACTACACCACACTGGCTCTTTTCAGCTGCCACCTGGAGAATGCTCTAAGGGAAGCAGATGGTGGCTGCCGCTGTGGAGTGAGCTGTCTGGGTTGGGTCTGGGTTGGTAGAAGGCATTTTGCTGGCTGAGGGTGAAGGGCAAGGTCATGCATTCTGCATATTGAAGCCAACTGGACCCAGGATTGGCTGAAGCTCCTTGTCCTCTCTTCAGAAAAGCCAGGGAGGAAGGCTGGTTTAGAATACAAAGGTGGCAAACAAAGTAGCATCTGCCGCGGATCAGACCAGAGCCGAGATCAGCGTGTTCATGGGGATCAGAGAAGCAACACAGAAAATCTCTTGCTCTCGCTGCTTCCCCTTCTCTGTGCATGTGTCAGATTCTCAGCTACTGCAAGGAGGCAGCCTGCCAGGCAGTTGTGGAATTTGCGTCCAAATAAACCGTCATGTAAACGGGCCCTCTTTATGTATATTTATAGGGAGCTCTCTCGCCAGCTGGAATCTAATAGGGTGTAAAATAAACTGTGAAACTGCCTGGAACATGAGGACTTACACCCTCTGCATTCCATTCGAGTGCCTGTGGCTGACTTATACGATCCATGATGCCACGGCCTCGCCTGCACCTGCCAAGAGAGCTGCAAGGCAAGCAAGAGAGCTGGCTGACCCAGCATCCCGGGTCTCCTCAGTCTAAGGCAGGGGTCGGGAACCATTCCCTTGTAGGCAATCTTCTGAGGGGGTGGGATGGTGCTTAGAAAAAGTGGGTGGGACAGAGGCAAAAGCAGGCAGAGTAGCTGATGTGACTCTTAAAGGTAAAGGGACCCCTGACCATTAGGTCCAGTCGTGGCCAACTCTGGGGTTGCGGTGCTCATCTTGCTTTATTGACCGAGGGAGCTGGCGTACAGCTTCTGGGTCATGTGGCCAGCATGACTAAGCCGCTTCTGGTGAACCAGAGCAGCGCACGGAAACGCCATTTACCTTCCCGCTGGAGCAGTACCTATTTATCTACTTGCACTTTGACGTGCTTTTGAACTGCTAGGTTGGCAGGAGCTGGGACTGAGCAACGGGAGCTCACCCTGTTGCGGGGATTCAAACCACGACCTTCTGATCGGCAAGTGCTAACCCACAGCGCCACCCGCGTCCCCTCAATGTGACTCTTGCCTTTGTACAATTTTGCAATTCAGCTATGCAAAAGTCAGAGGTTTTCCCACACGCATGTGCTCGCCTCTCCATCCCCCATCCATCCATCCATCCATCCATCCAAGCAAGAGGCATTATCATAGTCCAACGACATACTCCGGCTGGCAAAAGCACTTGAGGTGGGTGTGGAGCAGGGCCAGTGAGTGTCAGGACCTGGGGAGGGACATGATTTTTGGGGTGGGAGAGCCCCAAGGGTCAAAGAGAGAGCCATGGAGCACTGCACTTGGTCCCTGTGTCTGAGGCTCTCCACCCCTGGTCTTGGGAGCAGGCTCTATAAACACTGGAATGTTGCCAATCTGAGATGAAGTTCCCTCTGAGGATGGGATGGCTTGCTACACACAACCACCTGAAATTAAACTTGGTTGGCTGCTTCTTTGAGGGTAAAAAGATTAATGTGCAGCGGAGAAGTAGCAGCTGCAGGGAGGTACCTTCTCACCTGCAGTTCAACCCCCTGCCTCCAACCAGCCACAGACATGTTGCCAGTAGCGGTCACTTACCTGTCCTCTTACCACCTGCATTGCTGCAGCTTATAGTGAGAGATGGGAGGAGAGAAGTGGCAGAGAGGTTGGTGCAGTGCTAGCCCCAAAATGTAAAACGAGCGAGGGCCCAGCTAAAGAAGAATGGCAACTTAAACTGGTGGAATAGCCACAGCTTGCGGACAGAATAAGAGAACAAGAAGAACACACGTTTAAAGAAGATTGGAAAATGTTTATTGAATATATGGGGGGGGGGTTGCGCACACTTGAAAATGTTGGCAGCATTAAGATAAATTCAACAGTGTTAATAAGTTTGGATGGATGTAATAATGGAATACTGAAGGTTTAGTTTATATAAAATATGCAGGGATTTGTTATGCAAAATGAACTGTGGAAAGAGAAGAAGGGAAGTTTTTGATATTTCAATATTCTAAATTGTAAAACAGAAAGTTTAATTAATATATATATTTATATATATTAAGAGAGAGAGAGAGGTTGGTGGAGTGCAAACACACCAGCAGGAAATTGAAAACATGCATCTAGAACCCCAAGAAGGGCAGGAGAGAAGAGACAGGGGGTGGAAGAACTGCAGAGGGAAAGTGGCAGACAATGGAAGAGTTAAGCTCACCTGTCTCTTCAGCCGCTTCTCTGCTCCAATTCGCACCCACTCTGTGGGGTGGCCACTTACACATTGGCAAAAAGAGAGGACAAAAGAGTGCACAGATCGGCATGAAATTTGATGCTGCTGATTTATATGTATAGATGCAAACTGGGAAATTACTGAAGTCTCACTAGAAATGCAATTCATCGCACCATCCTGGAGAATAAGACTGGGACCAGGTGGCCTGTGTGCCTGCTCAGTCTGCTGTCCAGGGTGCTAACTTTAGATAGGCAACTTCAAGGCCCTTCCTGCTCTACTTTCTCATGGCTCTATATTTTTAATCCAGACTTGGAACAGGCAGCTCTTCAAACAGAGGACAACTAGAGACAGGCCTTTGGGGAAGGGCTGTAATTCAATGGAAGAACATCTAACTTGCATGCAGAAGATCTCAGGTTCAATTCCTGGCATCTCCAGGTAGAGCTGGGAATGTCCCCAGCCTGAAACCCTGGAGATCTGCTGCCAGTCAGATACAGAGCTAGATGGACTAAATGTTTGGCTCAGTATAATAATAATATTAATAAATTTCATTTCTCTACCACTTTATATTTTTAAGGGGGGGGGAATCTCAAAGCGGTTTACAACCTACACTAAAACATGAAATAAAACAACCCAGAACAAAACATTACTGAAGAAAGTCAGCTGCCAAGTATACATTCAAAGCAGCATAATTGACAGGAAATTAAAACATTATCTTAAATATTCCAAAATAAAACATTACAAACAATTCGTAGGTTGTATCCTAAGTTAGTACTACTCTACTCAGAGTAGTTCCGTTGAAATAAATGAGCCATGGTTAACTTAGGGCCATTCATTTCCATGGGTATACTCTGAGTAGGGCTTTGTTGCCTGTAAAGCTTGCCATTATCAGGAGTGAGGCTTGTTTGATGCCATATATTTCCCCTTTTCAGACTCTGATAAAGCTCTGGGTTAGGTTCAATCAGACAGGATCTGAGGAGAAAGCACATGATTTCAAAAGAGTTTCCCCTGGCCTGTATGCAGCAAATCCAGCCATCCTGGCACTAGGCCTCTCTGCATGTAATCTGCTGGAGAAGAAAACTTCGGAGCTGGAAAAATCCCCAGGCTGTTTTTTGTGTGGGTTTTTTTTTTTTTTTTTTGCCAATGGTAGGAGTGGCTCTAGTTAAGGGAAAGTGCAGTTCCCTCTCGAGATGGGAACAAATGGAGTCACTTTGCCCATCTGGACAGTGCATCTGCTTTGCAAGGCCCTGGCTCACACCTCGCTCCCTGCACCCCCGAGCTAATTAATCTGCCTCTGAGCCTGACCAAGATGCCTGCGCCAGGAGGAAAAGCAGCCTAGGAGGGAGGGAGCGAGCAGAACATACCAAGAAAGTGGCTGGGAGGGCAGGTGTCTGACAGCTGCTCATGAAATGCATGCGTACAGACAAGGGAGGTGGGGATAGAAGGCCCACCTTTTTGGAAAGCAGCTTCTCTGTGCGTCAGGCTGCTGTCAAATGCACAAGAGCAAGGAGAGGGAAAGAAGCCCAGTGGCAGAGAGCCAGTATGGTGCAGTGGTTAGAGTGTTAGACTAGGACTTGGGAGCCAAGGGTTCAAATCCCCACTCGGCCATGATGCTCATTGTGTGACCTTGGGCCAGTCACTGAAAAGGTATTTTGTCCCTGCTCTTCAGCCAATGGAGGCTCCAGGACTAGTTTAAAGGTAAAGGTAAAGGGACCCCTGACCGCTAGGTCCAGTCGCAGACGACTCTGGGGTTGCGGCACTCACAGGGCCGGATTTAGATGAAGAGAGGCCCTAGGCTACTCCATTTGTGAGGCCCCTACCCATCCCCCACCCTCACAACTAGAAGAAAATGGAAGAGTGTTATATGCAAAACTGAGTGAAGCCAAGGATGATGATGGGTATTTAAAATTCTACAATTCACAATTTCTCCTCTAAAGGACATAAGATATTATTGTTAAATACCATGAGCTGGGCCTGAGTTGCCCTGCCCTTGCATGAAGTATTGGGTTTACAATTTTGGGAGAGGGGAGACTGCGGCACTGGGGAGCGGGAGGGCTGGCGAGGCCCCCTAGATTTAGAGGCCCTAGGCTTCGGCCTACTTAGCCTATACATAAATCTGGCACTGGGCGCTCATCTCACTTTACTGGTCGAGGGAGCCAGCGTTTGTCTGCAGACAGCTTCCGGGTCATGTGGCCAGCATGACAAAGCCGCCCCAAATCCCCATCACCTAAAAAAGTGCAGTATATTAAACAATGCCAAACATATCAGTTGAAGCAGCGATGGCTCTGTTGGCAAGGAGTTCCACAGGGCAGGGCCTGCCATGCTAAAAACTGGCAAAGGCCAACTGAACATCACAGGCATGTGGCGCCACCAAAAGTGCCCCATCAGGAGAGCTCAGTGGTTTGAGGAAGGGATTAAGGAATCAGGTGTTCCTTAAGGCACTTTGGGGCCCAAGTTGTGTGTGGCTTTGTGAATTGGTAATGCAAGAACCTTGAACCTGGCCTAGTAGCAAACTGGTAGCCAGTGGAGCTCTCTCAGCAGCAGAGTAACTAGTAGCCTGTTCCTGTCAGCTGTCTGGTTGCTGCATTTTGTACTAGCTGCATATTCTGGACCAGACATAAGTGCAGCCTCCTCCACAATCTACTTCTACTCCATTCTAATAACATCCATTAAGGGTCTATGCAAGCTAGCAGAAATATTTGGTTCCTCACCATACATTGCTCAGCTCCCATAGAGGGGCAACACAGTTTTGGGATGGCCACATGACAAAATTGTTCCTCTGTTTATGGTGCTATAAAGCATCTGTTCTGGTTGCTTTTAGAAAAGAAAATTAGCTGTATTTTTTTAAAAAAACCACTCTTTCTATTTCCTTCCTCAATTTCCATAGGAATCAATACCACAGGAGATTTAGGTATGCAGATTTCCAGGGAACTGGCTGGCTGATTCTAGTTAATTTCCTTCCTGGGAATAATGAATCGTTCCTTTTCATATTTAAGTGTTCTTGATTTTCACTCATTGTAGAGCCTTGCTCTGTATGAAGATATGAAAGCCTTGCTTTCCTACAATCATTGGTTCTTCATTGGTGTAGAAATCATCTTCCCCCACCTTCACTTCCTCTGAATTTGATACTTCTAATTAATTTCCATCTTCTGGCTTGTTGTTTAATTCCTGCCGGCTGGAGTCAAGGAGGGTGCAGCCAAGAGTCAACTCCATGATCCTTTCGTCTGACTCAGCCTGACTGAGATAGCAGTGGCCCTGGTCCCAGGAGGAAACCGTGTCATCTCTTGAACTCAAGAACTTCTACTGGTCATGTAATGCATCAGCTGTGAAGAAAGCCTGCCCTACCATCATTAAGGAGCCACCAAATTTTGTCTTAATTTTTATTTTGTTTTGCTGCCAGAACCACTGTGTCTTTCTGTCTCTGGTAAATAAAAGTCTTACTTTTAAGCATAAACAGTCTGTTATGATTATTTTGCAAATAGAGGACCTGGCCCACATTGCTTTGCTGCCAAAATCTTAATATTATGAGTGGAAGGAAAGAAGTCACAAAACACAAGTTTTACAGCAGAGAGGACTTACTCTGGGGATTGTGGGCTCTCCTTCCTTGGAGGTTTCTAAGAAGAGGTTGGATGGCCATCTGCCATGGATGCTTTAGTTGAGATTCCTGCATTGCTGAGGGTTGGACTAGATGCCTCTTAGTGTCCCTTCCAACTCTACAATTCTATGATCTCCAGCAAGCCTAGAACTGATGAGGGATCTACAGGGAGATGTATTCTTTTCCCTGTGTGAAGCTGGAGTTCTGCTGTTGCACTATGGATCAGCTCTCTAGGCAGGGGACAGTTACTGAGCCCTCAGGCTGCTTTGGCTGAAGGCCGCTTCACACACACACACACATCTATCTTTGAGGGCTGGGGTGCCAATGAAGGGCTTTGTCGTGCTGGATTCTGTTCAAACGCCCAATTTGTATCATTCCACCCTGCTCTCAGTCACATTCTGCAAGCATCGCTGTGATTCCCTGCACTTGGCTAAAAATAACTCCCACAGCTGCCGCCACAGCAAAAGCCATCAAGCAGAGCTAGTTATAAATAGCCCAGAGTGCTGCCATTGCTGCCACTGTCCCCTTCGCACTCTGCTTCCCACTTCCCTCCAGCCTTAGGTGTGTACATGCGCAGCACTGGAACTCCCCGAGACAGCCTCAGACTCATTGCCTTTCTGTGATGCGGGCTTGAAAACATCACCTGAAATAACTCCATTGTGGTATTCAGTACCGGCGGTTTGCCCACTTTGAACTCTTGGACTGATGCTTTCATGGCAGGAGAGAATCGGCTCGGGAAATTCCAAAACACCTCTGCAGACTTTCAATTTTCCTGGCTATAAACATGAAGAAACTCCAACAAGAGGGGGTATTTTTGCCTCTCCTCTCTGTGTTTCGTGCATAGTTGTGTGATGATTATTTGTTAGTTTTTTCTGTGTTTTTTTCTCTCTCTCACTTAACATCCTGGAATCTGAGCAACTTGGAGAGGCCAACTTTCCTTTTGGCTCCTGCTGTTAGCAGCTGGCCTTTTTTCGCTCTGCCTTTCATCATCATGTGGTTCCCCACTCAATTCTGAGGAATCAAAGTTGTAAACTAGGGGTGGATCTTGGGACATGGCCAGTGCATGCCTGGGGTCAGGAAACACCCCACAGAAACACAAGGGAGGAACAAAATGGAAAATAGATTTGATGAGACAAGGAGTGGTGAATGCTTTCAGCTCAGAATAATTCATTCTGTGCACTAGAATGGTGTCCTTATCAAGGGAGAGGCAGTAGTATTTGGCCCTTGTGGTACAGATAGAAACTCCACATTTCCCAGACTGAAGGAAAAACTGTTTTGCACAAAGAAAGCTTGATAAATTTACTTTCAGAAACTGCAAAGAGAGTACATATATCTCTGTACAGATAGACTCTGAAGGGGGCCACTTATGCATTGCCCCAAAAGCATCAGCAAATGCATCACCAAAGGACACCAAGTCGCATAAAAAATGCACGTGATAATTTATATGTAGGGATGCACATTTGGAAATAATCCCTATAATTTACATAGAAATACAATACAGCTCACCATAGCGGGGAACAAGACTGTGATCAGGTGACCTTCATAATCTGCTCCTCAGGTGTTAACTGTTGGTGGGAAACTTCAGCTTCTTGCACTCGCTGCTTTTAAACTGGGCCTGGGCAGGGACACCTTCAAAGAGAGGGCTGGTCTCTCTGACAGCCCTTCAGACCCAGGGCTGTCCTCTGTAAAGTAGGGTACATGGCCACCCTGCTTTGAATTCCTCTTCTTTCTCTCCTCCTCCTTCAGTATCTCACACCTATGTTTGGATATAAAAGGTAAAGGTACCCCCTGACCGTTAGGTCCAGTCGCGGACGACTCTGGGGTTGCGCTCTCATCTCGCTCTATAGGCTGAGGGAGCTGGCGTTTGTCCACAGACAGTTTCCGGGTCATGTGGCCAGCATGACTAAGCCACTTCTGGTGAACCAGAAACACCAGTTACCTTCCGGCCGGAGTGGTACCTATTTATCTACTTGCACTTTTTGACATACTTTTGAACTGCTAGGTTGGCAGGAGCAGGGACGGAGCAACGGGAGCTCACCCTGTTGCGAGGATTTGAACCGCTGACCTTCTGATCGGCAAGCCGTAGGCTCTGTAGTTTAGACCACAGTGCCACCCGCGTCCCATGTTTGGATATACATTACTTCAAATTCTCTCCATTGTTTACTTCATGCATCCACATAAGACCTGCTGTTAGTTTTAGATGCTGTTAGTTTTAAACCCATCAAAAAGTGGTTGTCCTCTGGTGGCTGTTCTGCAATCATAGGGTCTCCATGCTAACACCTTTTAATGCCATTGGCCTGAGTTACCTCTTGCCACATGCCCTGTGCATGTCTATTTTAACTTTGCAGTTTCCCCCCACTATATCCATAACTTTTGATATTTGTCACAGCCAATTATTAGTTTTTCTATCTTTAATAATAATAATAATAATAATAATAATAATAATAATATTTATTGTTTGTACCCTGCCCATCTGACTGGGTTCTCCAAGTTACTCTGGGTGGCTTCCAACAAATAAAGCATCAAACATAAAAAACTATACAGGGCTGCCTTCAGATGTCTTTTAAAAGTTGTATAGTTATTTATCTCCTTGACATTTGATCGAAGGGCATTCCACAGGGTGGGCTCGACTAACGAGTAAGAATATCACTGCCGAGGAGGAATATCAATGATATTCCTAAAATTGCATGTTCTGTGGCATGTTGTGTTGCTCTTAAGCTGTTCATGTTTCTCTTTGTCATGGTCCAGTTCTCTGCTTTCATTATAAAGCTGCCTTGACTTAATGACCATCATATGGCAATTGGTTTGGGGAAATATAGGTGTGATAGAGCAGTTTGAGAAAGCTTTGAAGAAAGAGTAGGTGCCCATGCTCAGGAAGGTGCCTGTTTTGATAGTTTCCTCTCTGGAGGGGTAAAGCTTGATGGCTATGCTTAAGGCACAGAATACTTCCATCTGGGGATTGAAGATGGAACCTGGGAGACTAGGACCAAGGTGCCTTGTTAGTCACAGACTAGCTGTCCCTCCGCAGACACACACACAACACAGGTCAGCACACTTTGCTGATGGAAAGTTAGATCATACTCAAATGATTCTACACCAAGGAAAAACCTAGCCCATATCCTGCAAGCAGAAAACCCAGATCCAGGATTTAGAAGGAATTCTGCATATTTGGATATACTGTATGCCCTTAATCCCTAAAATGAACTGTGGCTGCACCATTTGGCTTGTTTTCCTCTCTGCAGTTTAAAAGAGAATATGCCATTCTCTGCTCCAATATTTATGTCAGAACAAAAGAATATGAATAATACAGTGCAAGACCGAACTGAGCAAAAAAGAGGACTGAGATTCCCAGGATTTCCCAGATGCTGTTAGATGTCATATTTTGCTTTTCATAGCACAACTCCAATCATATAGTTTTCAGGTCTCCTGCTTCTAACATCTTGTACTGTGAACAGAGCTGAGTTGGCAGTCGTTCTGCAGTGCAGTAGTACAAATAAAGCCATATCTCCATGGCAATGACAAATGGATCTCTTTTCAGCTTGAACCAAGGGTTTCTTTTGCATACAGTGCCCCTATACAAGCAGGATTTCCCCCACACAACATAAATTAAGGGGATGGAGCAGCATACATGCATCCTTCCTTCAGGTAAGTGGAGCTAATGTTGAGGCCATTAAATAAACTCTTTCTGTTTATTTGGGTGCATATCTCAGAATCTTTTGCAGGATAAAAATGGATCAGCATTTTGTGGGTGTCATTGGTTCTCGAGTCCCAAAGTACCTAGTTCCAATTTGTACTTTGTTTCAGACATAGTAAGTTGAGTACATCATAAAACATGAAGCCATTTAAGGCTTTCTACACTAGTAGTAACACCTTGAATTGGGCCCAGTAGCTCCCTGAAAACCAGTGCAGCTTTCAAAACTGGAGAAACATGGTCCTAACAGGCTGCCCCACTTACCAGCCTAGCAGCTCCTGTGCTGAAGGGGAAAGCTGATGTATAAACTACACACATCAAAATTAGCTGCTCTTACTCAAGAAGAATTACAACCACCTGCAGGTGCACATTGTGCAAATACAGTCAGCTCTTGCCACTGGGATTTTTGCAAAGCCCTTTCACCAGAACAATCCCTTCCTGACTTGGCACAGTGAGGGCATATGAAAGTAGCGCTTACCTAACACCAAGAGTGGATAAGCAAGACTTGCAAGGCACTATAGCTTGGTGGATCACAGTGTGTAACAGAGGTCAAAACAGTAGCAGGGAAGAAGTAAATGTAAAGATACTTTCAAGCCACTGGGGTAATACAGTGGTACCTCAGGTTACATACACTTCAGGTTACATACGCTTCGGGTTACAGACTCCACTAACCCAGAAATAGTATCTCAGGTTAAGAACTTTGCTTCAGGATAAGAACAGAAATTGGGTTCCGGCGGCGCAGCGGCAGCAGCGGGAGGCCCCATTAGCTAAAGTGGTGCTTCAGGTTAAGAACAGTTTCAGGTTAAGAACGGACCTCCAGAACAAATTAAGTACTTAACCCGAGGTACCACTGTACTTGTAGCTTTTTAATGTTGTAAAGGAATGAGCTCAGCTGTTAAGTGCACACTTTGCCCATCTCCCTAGTCAGACATTGCAATTCTGAGAATGGAATTTCCTCCGCAAGTTCTTCCTGGGAGCAGCAGTGTGCCAGCCAGTGAGAGCCAACCTTAAGAATATAAGAAGAGCCTGCTTGGTCAGGCAATGGCCCATCCTGTTCTCACAGTGGCCGACCAGTTGCCTGTGGGAAACCAGTAAGCAGGATTCAAGCCTGAGAGCCCTCTCCCCTCCTGTGGTTTCCAGCAACTGGTATTCAGAAGCATTGTTGCCTCCAACTGTGGAGCTGGAACATAACCATCATGGCTAGTAGCCACTGCCATCCCTTTCCTCCACGAATTTATCTTACTCTTTCAAAGCCATCTAGGTTGATGGCCACAAGAGCCTCCTGTGGGGCTGAGTTCCATGGTTTAACTATGTGCTGTGTGAAGAAGCACTTTCTTTTCTTTGTCCTGAATTTTTCAACATTCAGCTTCATTGTATGTCCATGACTTCTAGTGTTATGAAAGAGAGAGAGCAAGTTTTCTCAACCACTTTCTCCAAGGCTTTGCAGTTTCAATAGCTGCATAGATGAGGTAACATAGACTGGGAATTTCCGGTCATAAACCCCCTTTCAAGGTATGATGATCTGCATCACCTGGAAACTCTTCCTCTCTTTTCTCCTCTCCACATCTTCCACAATCTTCAGAGAAAGGCTGAGGAATATTTTCTGGCCTTAGGCTTAGAGGATGCTTATATGGGCTTAGGGCTGACCAATCCTTTGTTAGACTAATTGTCCAGGGTGGCTGGTTGATGTTTCGTTAATGGGATTTAGGATAATCTCTCCTGAGAGCTTGCGTGTTTCAAATGAGGTGGACCTGGTACCTTGGAGAATGTGAAACTCCTGCAGCTGATGGAATGGGCCAGGAATGTGAGAGAGAATTAGCAGAAAGCTGAAGGCACCCTGGAGATGAAGGGCTTTCTTCCTGAGGATATGACTTGTAGGAGTGCCTCTGCTGCCTTTTAGACTCTTTCTTGTCTATTTGTGACTAAAGCAAACATTACAAAGATGCTCAACGTCTCTTAACACCCCATGAAGTTACCTTAGAGTGAGTCAGACTATTAGTCCACCTGGTTCAGTATTGTCTGCACTGATTGGCAGCAGCTCTCCAGCCTTTCAGAAATGGAGTCTTTCCCACCCCTGCCCAGAGATGCTAGAGAAAGCTTAGGCTCTCCTGCTGAGCTATGGCCCTTCTTTCCTTCCAAGAAAACTAAAACCAGTAGCTCTGCCTCTCTGGAACTTCTTGCCACTTAGAAAAGCGAGATGCATGCAACTATGAAAAGCAGGGGAAGATGAAATAATTTTCAACGCAGGGCCACATTCCCTTCCAGTGGCCACATGCATGGTACTGGAGGCAAAACTGGACCGTAGGTTACTTTCTACAAGCACTCACACAGCCCTGCATCCTCCATCCAGGCAAGCAAGCAAGAGGCATTGTCAGCCGGGCCAGTACACTCAATGAGAATTAAAAGAGGTGTGGTTTAAGGAGAGTCCTGAGGGCCAAATAAAGAGACTTGGAGGGCCACGTATGACCCATAGGCCCGATGTTTCCCATCCCTGATGGAAAGGGAGGCAAGGAGTCCAATCCTGAGCAGCATTGTTCATTCCAGTGACACCAACCTTTTGCATTCACATGAAATGGCACATTCTTGTCGCCAGACAGGAGGTGTTTCCATATTCCTGTGTACTGTGGGGTCATGCTTGCAAGATTCCCCTCCACCCAGCATAAGCCCAGCAGCAATGGCATCCCAATTTAACCTGGATATATCTTATTCCAGGGAAAATCCAATCATTTTTTAAAAAAATTAATATGTTGCCAAGAACCGTTTTGTGATATCTCAATGAGCCACTTGCAGTATTAAGAGGTCCCCTGTTGGGTCTCACAGGAGCTTCCTGCAGAGGACTGGAATGTGTTTGTAGCACACCCTGATTCTGTGGAAAAGCCCCTAGCTGAAGTTTGGGCCAATCCTGCCCGGCCCGTCTCCCTTTCTGTGTGCCTGTCTGTCTCGCCCAGCAAGGCTCTTGAGCTGCCAGCGCCAGCGGAGCAAATAGGGACACACAGCGAAGGAAGAAAACAGAGGCTCCAATTTTAAACTTCGGCCAAATCCATGGGACCAGGAAAAAGATTGTTGGCAGGTCTGAGTGGAAATTGGACTCATCTCTCTCTGCGGAGCAGGGACTGTTCCTTCCCAACGGGGACAGCTGGCAATGGATGTCTTGAAATGTGTTCCCTGCCCCCTCACAAATAGGACTTTGTTATCCTCAGTCGGATAATGAGCCCGGCTAATAAATATTAGCATTATGGTAATTGGTGAATCACCCACAAGGGCAGGGCCTGGACGCAATGTGTCTTCCTAGAGGCCTGGCCTCGAGTCAAGCCTGTTCAGAATCCCTGTCCAGTAAACACACACAGGGCAGGCCTTTCCCCTTCCTCCCCTCTGTGATGCAATGGGCAATTTCACTCTCCGCACAAACACGCCTGGCAGCATTCCCTTGGCCCAGGCCCAGGATGGTGATGGGAATTTGCTCAAAAACATGTTTTGTGGGAAAGGACCGTAAGGTAATAACCTTTCTCAAACTGGAACAAGACTGAAATAGGGCACTTTGGGGAATCCTCCCCAACACACACACACACACACACACACAAACACACACACACAAACACACACACACACAGCACCACCTGCCTCTTTGCCAAACCATCCAACTTGGTCCCTTGGACTGGTGAGAAAAGAAGTAGAAAGGACAAGAATTAGGGAGGTCTGTGTTATTTCATGGTGGGGAATAACAGCCTTATACCCACTGCACGCTAATTCATTGGGGCAAATGGGGCCCTTCCCCACCAACCTCAGTGAATTACCACCTTACAACCACTCCCAGGGGGTGTCACTGCCTCCCAGCTGTCTCCTCCTTAGTCTCAGTGTCGACCTTGCCACACATTTAAAGCATTATGATGCCACATTAAACAGCCATGACTTCCTCCAAAGGTTTCCTGGGTGCTGTAGCTTGTTAAGGATGCGGAGAGTTGTTAGGAGACCCCTATTCCCCTCACAGAGCTACAATCTTCAGAGCGGTTCAACAAGCTATCACTCTCCCTACGTAACTCTGCAAACTGTCGCTCTGTGAGGGAATAGGGGGTTGCCTAACAACTCTCAGCACCCTTAACAAACGACAGTTCCCATGATTATTTGGGGGAAAGCCATGGCTGTTTGAAATGGTTTGCTACTGTTTTAAATGTGTAATGCAGATGTGTAGTGCACTCCCTGTTTCCTCCTCCCTTCCTGTGCCTTTTCCTTTCCTGAAGCTGCAGCTGCCACCCTTGGGGGGAAAGTCCCAATTAGTTTTTTATCATTCACCTAGGAAGAGAAATTGATTCTTAAACCACACTGGGAACTGTAGCTCTGTAAGGAGAATAGGGGTCATCTAACAACTCTCAGCACCCATAACAAAATACATTCCCATGATTCTCACCCCCGGCCCCAGGTGTGGGTGTGTGAAGCCATGATGGATAAAAGTGGTATAAATATCTTGTATGCATGGGACCCTTGTGGAATTAAAGATCATTGGTTCTGCCTTCGCTTTCTGGTTTCCCTGCCTCCCGCCTCACCAATCTCAATAGGCACCAGGCACCACTATCTATCTATACCACCAAACTGTCAGGCTTAAAATTTGGCTTAAAATCCAAGGACTCCATCCACTACACACACACCCCGAGCCTTAATAACGTGTTTAGGTAATTACAGACTCCATTGTTTCATTTGTGGTGCGGGGAAATCATTAGTGGCATGGTGTATTTCTTTGCTTACTTTGAGATGTGTCTGGAGGTCCTCCTGCTCCATCTTCTGAGAGGGCTTTGGACCTCAGCCCCCCCCCCCAAGTCCTGTCCTAACAGCACCACTGAGAAGCCTCCACCTCTTAGCCACCAGATCACGTAGAGATTGTGTGCTTCAGAGTCAAGTGTTGGGGCAGCTGAATCATTGCTTCCTGCAGCTTAGGTTCAGAGGGAACAGCTAAATTCCCCTGACAACTCATTCTCCTCCAGATAGGTATGTGTGTATGCTCTATGTGCTCAAAACAGAAATAGGCATAGTAGCTTCTTCTGAACAATGTTCTCATTTTGTCATGGTCCTATGAAGTAGGAGAAGTGGGGAACAGCTCACCCAATCAGTCATAGCTTGCTTTTTATTACTTACTGATCCGTAGGGGCCACATTTCTTCTATAACCAAGAAGAAGACAGTTAAGCTTTGCAAAGTTCACCTTTTTAAACTACAGATACTAGACAAGAACACGCAAACAATGGCCCACCTTGGGAACTGTGACATTGAGAAAAATGACCTCTGATCCTGGAGGTAGCATATAGCTGTCATGCCTAGTGGCAGCAGTTTACAGCTTTATCCTCCATGATTTTTATCTAATCACCTTTTAAAGACATCCAGACTCGATGTAGATTTTAGTCCATGTACACAAGAATTTCTCTTTGGGCCATTCGTGCTAGGATAGTCTCGATCTGTGTTGAAACGAGAGGGTAGAACTTCTGCCTGGAAGGGTTTTGCCTTGAAAATGTGAGATGAACTGGTGTCTGGATCAGAACAGGAAAGTAAGAGGTTTCAGAAAATGCCATTTCCATGATTTGATGCCTTTTGCTTTAGTTGTACAGTGCAGGCCACCATGGCGCTGCACTGTGAGTTGGTAGAGCTAGAACTATTAAAAAATCAAAGACTGTCATCAGAAGCAGCAACCTTTGAACCATCTGCTCAAAACCTTCCAAGTGGCATTTGGGAATTGCTACCTGAGTTTCCTGAAGTCATTCTATTTCATCTTTAAAGCACGATTATCAAAAACCCCAATTCTGCTTGCAATGCAGTTGAGCTTTAATTTGTGGGGGAAACGCTGTGAATGGACAGACTAAATAAATGATTTGATAGGCCTGAGTAAAAACACTGAACTGTAGCTGTAGCCTCTTTTATGTCTGATGTGAAAATTATTCCTACAGACGTCAAAGAAAGTTGTGTCCACACGATGCCCTCAGTTAAAATGTTGGGAGTAAATTAGAGAATTATACTCAACTCACTGCAACTCAGTGGTAGGGGAGATTTTGAACAGGGCCAGATTCCCAGGGAGAAAAGAGGCTAGAGTCTCCTTTTCCCTGAGCTTAGCGGCCCCAAACAAAATTGAGGGCCCATGGTCCTTTTTGTTGGGAGATTCAAACACAGACCCCCCCTTTTTTCATGCACAGTTTGCCCCTAAATCTATCGTCTTACATCTAAGTGTAAAGCGTAACAGTTTAGTGGCTCACAGACATATAAAAATACAACAGTCATGCTGGCAGTGTCCTGAAGGTCATCTGTTCCAAACTCTGGTATGAGTCATCACAACCAAAATGTTCCTAACATATTTTACACACACACACACACACACACACACACACACACACACACACACGTCTTTAGGGAACATTCAAACTGTTGAGCCAATTTCTATCCTGCCTCAAGAAATAAGCAGAAGAGTGTCTCAGTGCTAAAATCTGGCAGCCACACAAAGGACTGGTGCAGTGCTCCCCATGTTTACTCAGAATTAAGTTCCACTCTGTTCACTGGGGCTCTTACTCCCAGATATTTGCACATTTTGCCAAAATCCAAATGACTTAAACCAGTGTTTGGCGAAAGGTAAATCTCTGTGACTTGGAGCAGACCAGCAAGGTTTTGTGACTCCTAACTGTCTGACAATGGCAACATGCAAAAGGCACAGTTTCCCCCTCAAATTAGGCTGCTGAACTGAAGAAAGGTTGTGATAAGCCGGAGCGGACTTTGTATGAAAGCGCTGTGAGCAGAGTTTGGTTCCGCTGCTGAAAACAAATCCCTAGGCTCACAATATGCTCAGAGGCACCCTGTTATTTAATTCTAAATGTATGCCTTATGCACCTAGCTCTGACTGGTAGATCTTGGGGGTCTAGTAAAACAAAAACAAAAACAAAGCAGATATGTCATTCTTCACACCTGCCTACTCCTGACTTAAAGCACACAATTCTAATGGAAATTTCTTCTCAGTATTATGGTGAGTGCCAGAGTATGTAAGCATGACCTCCAGTACAATTCCTATGATAATACTGGGTAAAATCTGTATCCTGCTTAATCACAGTCGCCTCTAAGTGGTGACTCAATACAAAGAAATGAAGCAGGAGTTAAAACAATAAAATCATAATTTAATTTTAAAGCCTGCTGGAATAAAAACAACAAAAAAGTATTCAGTGGGTGTCAGAGGTTCAACAGGGAGGAGTCTTTCTGTCCTCACCTAGAAAGGAGTTCCATAAAAGTAGGCCCACAATTTTCAATGCACAGCATCATGTGGGGACTACTAATAGTGATTCCACCAAGGACCTCAGTGATCAGGCAGGGATATAATAAATCAGGCAGTACCTAAGGTATCCTGGACCCAAGTTGTTAAGGGCCTTGTAAAGTAAAACAAGACTGTTGGTCCTGTCCAGCGTATTTGCAGCAGGTGCAAGCTTTTGAGCACTGGAGTTATGTACTGGCAATAGTCTGCCCCCATCAACAGTTTAGCAGCAGAATTCTGCACCAGCTGGAGCTCAGACCTGGGTAGCCCCACATATGCATATTTTCCTGGGAGCAAAGTGTACTGTACAGAGCAGGACTTACTCCTGAGCAGACACACATAGGATTGCTTTGTTCCATAGCCAGAAGAAGGCTAATTTCATGTATGAACAGGTGTATTGATGTTTGTTTACAGGTGTGTGTGCAGGTTTATGAGAATGTGCAGGTGTAGGAATATGTGTACATGCAAATAGATGCATGTGTACGGTGTGTGGGTGTGAGCGACAGTGAATTAGGCAATGCTTTACTGGAGGGTGTGGTGATACTGGCTTTTTGTTGCCTAATCTCTACAGTAGCTGTCAGTCAGCTGGGCATCTACTTTCACCCCTTTGCGTGCAATGAAAATGATGACAGCATTGCCACACCCATGGCACTTCATTACTTAAGATTAACCGAGTGCTCTGTTGCCTTCTGGCTCATACTGAACCCACACATGCATTGCCACAGTAGCAGCTGATGTTCTCTGTGTTGACACCACTTGTCCATAAAACAGCAACCTCTTGTTCCAATGAAAAAGGGCCTCGTTGACTGTGGGCATCTGTTCCTAATCCACCATGAATTAAATCTCTAGAAGCAGGTTCCACACAACCACATGTCATACCAGAACATCATTGGTTTCAGCAGAGGCTTTACTTATATCAAAAATAATAATACTCTTAAATCCTATGAAGATCAATGAAGTCAATAGTAATTCAGGACCTCAGACATGGTTGAGATGAGACTATTTCTCTTCTGCTGCAAAGTAAGCTTTCTCCATGGCAGACATCCACTCCCATCTAAGAAGCAGAAGCAGAAGAAGAGTTTGGATTTGATATCCCGCCTTTCACTCCCTTTAAGGAGTCTCAAAGCGGCTATCATTCTCCTTTCCCTTCCTCCCCCACAACAAACACTCTGTGAGGTGAGTGGGGCTGAGAGACTTCAGAGAAGTGTGACTGGCCCAAGGTCACCCAGCAGCTGCATGTGGAGGAGCGGGGAAGCGAACCCGGTTCCCCAGATTACGAGACTACCACTCTTAACCACTACACCACACTGGCTCTCTAACTCTTGGGAACAGTTCAATACTTTCAATACTTGATATTGGAGGAAGAGGGGAGAACAGCTTCCAAGTAGGCTTGAGCCTTAGTACTTTTATTTTGGAAATTAATATTTCTTGGCCCTGCTAACTGAATCTAGTTAACTGGAGATGCCAGAAATTAGCCTTGAACCTTTTGCATGAGCATAAGAAAATAAGAACAGCCTGTTGGATCAGGCCAATGGTGCATCTAGTGCAGCATCCTGTTCTCACAGAGGCCAACCAGATGACTATGGAAAACCAGCGAGGAGAACATGAAGAACATGAACACAAGAATACTCTCTTCCCATGCTTTCCAGCAACTGATATTTAGAAGCATTCCTGCCCCAACTGTGGGGTAGTGCCCTTTCTGGAAGCTTTTGAAACCATGGGATATCCAGATAGATGCTGCTGCCTGGAGGACCACAATTGATGGCAGAACATGGAAAGAGAAAACACTTGCCCAGTTGCCCAGAAGAGCAAGAATAACTCTGAATTAGCTCTGTGTGTGTGATCAAAGGAGGGTTAAATCACATGACCAAATGTGGATTGCATAAACATGAATCAAGTTATTGTGGTGAAGGGGCTGTGCATTTCATTCATCCAGGAACGCGTTTCATCTCTCAATTTAAGAGCTTCTGGAAGTTATGGTTGCTTGAGGAGTTTCTTTGCTAATTCCTGTACACAACAACGGTCCATACCTCTCTTGCTAATGCACAGACTGAAATTTAGCTATCAACCAGAATTTGCACTTCTCAAGATACCGTCATACAATTATCTAACATATAAATATACTAGATACGTATTTTGAGGTGATTTTTTTTAAAACTGCAGATTAATGCGGTAACAGAGCAGAAATATGAGCCAAAACATGTCAAAGTGATAAGAACTGGAAATAAACAGATTTGTCTGTCCTTGCTGGAAGTAGATAAAAAGAGAGACATGGTATGGCAAATTTGCCTAGCTGTACTCATGAAGAATGGGACGCGGGTGGCGCTGTGGGTAAAAGCCTCAGCGCCTAGGGCTTGCCGATCGAAAGGTCGGCGGTTCGAATCCCCGCGGCGGGGTGCGCTCCCGCTGTTCGGTCCCAGCGCCTGCCAACCTAGCAGTTCGAAAGCACCCCTGGGTGCAAGTAGATAAATAGGTACCGCTTACCAGCGGGAAGGTAAACGGCGTTCCGTGTGCTGTGCTGGCTCGCCAGATGCAGCTTTGTCACGCTGGCCACGTGACCCGGAAGTGTCTCCGGACAGCGCTGGCCCACGGCCTATAGAGTGAGATGGGCGCACAAACCCCAGAGTCTGTCAAGACTGGCCCGTAACAGGCAGGGGTACCTTTACCTTTACCTTTACTCATGAAGAAGGATGCATGTGGTGCTGAGCCTAGGGCTTGCCGATCGGAATCCCCGTGACGGGGTGAGCTCCCGTTGCTCGGCCCCTGCTCCTGCCAACCTAGCAGTTCAAAAGCACGTTAAAGTGCAAGTAGATAAATAGGTACCACTCCAGCGGGAAGGTAAATGGCGTTTCCGTGTGCTGCTCTGGTTCGTCAGAAGTGGCTTAGTCATGCTGGCCACATGACCTGGAAGCTGTACGCTGGCTCCCTCAGCCAATAAAGCGAGATGAGCGCCACAACCCCAGAGTCGTCTGCGACTGGACCTAACGGTCAGGGGTCCCTTTACCTTTTACCTTTACTCATGAAGAAGCAATTGCTTGACCCCACCCGTCCAAAAAGCAACACATTTGCTCAATCTGCATTTTCATCATGCAATGCAAGTGGGTTAGATCTCCCGAGAGACTCACTACTATGAAATAGCCTTCCCTAGAAACAGTATTGCCAAAGGTGGCAGCAGCCACCGCCGCAGCAGCAATAACACCAACAATACACACATGCACATATATTTCATCATCATAAGCTGCACCGAGTAGGTGTCAAGGGAATGCCCTTTTTACTCATCCAAGAGCCAGACAGCTTGGGAGTGGTGGGTAGACAAAAGAAAAACATGAATGGTGCTACAGATAGACATGACAAAGCAGAAATTCTAATGGTGCCTTCAAGCATCTTTTATGGATAGTTGATAGATATATATTTTCTAAGTGCCATGCTATAGAGCAAGGATGGGAAACCTGCGACCCTCCAGATCTTGTGGAACTCCATCTACCATCATCCTTCTCTGCTAGCCATGCTGACTGGTGCAGATGGGGGTTGGGAGTCCAGCAACATCTGGAAGGCAACAGGTTCCCTATCCCTGTGCCATAGTGTTTTCAGGAATCTGAGGAGAAGTTACAATTGAAGTCCAAAGGGAAACATCTGAGCATGCCTTAATGATCAAATTGAAGATCTTTTCACGTAGGAAACAGAGACGTGTACCTTCAGGGATCTCCTTACCTCTAAGAGATCTCTGAAAAGCAGGTCTAAGGCAATTGGTGTGTGCGAATCCCAGCAGTTAATTCATATCATAATAGATAACTTGTGTAGGACAAGGCTTCCAGATGGACTATTGCATCTGTTACTGCATTTGCAGCTAGTGAATGAATTCAAATATATTGAACTGTGTGTCTGTGTGTGATGTAGCATGTTATGAAGCCGCTACATCATGATGGCACATGACTCTTCTGTGGCATCACTGAATTGGGATTTTGGGAACCAGAGGTGGATCCACACAGAGGTTCCTTCCTCCGCTGAGGCAATACTCTCTGCCTATTGCTGGGATCACCATTTTCTTTCAAAATATGCATCATTGTTACACTATGCCCCCTGTAGACATCGCATGGCCCCTCCCCACTAGATCTGTGTAAAGCTGCTGTGTGAGATGCTCAAATGAACTGCAGGTGACAGCTTCTCAGTGACATGTGTTCAGGCCTTGGTCTTTCTCTGCACACCCGAGCTGGCCTGGGCAGAAAGGAACACATTTGCTGCTCTGGCTGCTTCTTGCTTGAGCAGCATGATCTTTCTGGGCTCTTGTGTGTGTCTTTGTCATTCGGTTCTTTTTGACCCCAACTCCTGGTTTGCAACTTGATCCTGCCTCCTGGTTTCTCGTCCAGTGCTGACTTGATCTTTGGTTCAGACCCCTGGGTTGAACCTCAGTTGTGCCTCCTGGTTTTTCCTTCAGTCCTGACTCAGGGCTCATAAACACTTCCACTTGTCCAGCCAATTTAACCTGGGGAAACCTGCTGTTTACTGCTGAGCTGGAGCAAATATCTGCGGATTGGTGTTTGTTCCTATTCAGTATTAAAAATCCAGTGAATTTCCCCGGGGGCAAGCAATGGAACAAATGAAAAACAGCTTGGACCCATGCCTCTTTGACCCGTGCTTTCTAGGCATGGGACAAGTGAAAGTTTGGAGGATCCCTTACTCTTTGGTCAGGCTAGCGGCTGGTCTCTGACTCCTGCTTCCTGGCCCCTTGCTCACCCCAGACTGCTGCTCACAACTCATTCCTGGCTGACTGTCCCCATCACATCTGATGTAAACCCAGGGCACAATTAGATCCCTCCAAAATAGGCTAATTAGAAGCAGGCATGGCCAAAGCAGTGACTCAGGCAGAGAGGTAGTGGGCAACCTCCTCTGTGAGCGAGTGCCTTGGGCTCAGGGGAGACTTTTAAATGAATGCATTTTGGGAATGACTGATGCTCACGCACAGTAATAACCAGATCTCCTGTTCTACAAGGTATTCAGCCTCCATAGGTTCCCACAGGCCGCTCTACAAAGCAGCTGTGGTGTCTTTTTTCAGAGCAAGGAAACACATGTGCCTTGTCTCAGAAGTGCTTCAAAAGCAACAGGAGAGGTGACTTGCTGTACTTACTGACCACCAAAAAACCAAAACATGTTCAAGTCATAACTAGAGGCCAGCCATTCTTAGATCTGCTAATCAGTCAAAATCACATAATGAAACAATGTACCCCTGGCTCCCCAGCCCCCAGCCTCCATGCTCTCAGATCCAAAGACTGCCTGCGACTCAGCATGGCACCAGGTATTTATTTAACTGCCGGAGCTCATGAAATGTATAAAACTAACACCCATGTTGAAACCCTCAGACGCCGCGTTTTGCTAACACAGTACCTAACGCAGAGCAGAGTGGCGCTTAGGAAGGAGTTATGGGCTGGCTGAGAACAAAGACAAGTCTCTCTCTGCCAGTGATCCAGGGCCTTCCCCAAGAAGCCCTCAGCCGCTCAGTGCATCTGCAGAAGCACAGAGCACAGTTCAGTCCTTTATGAGCATCCCAGACTAAACACTCCCACCAGCCTCCATGGACGTAACTCAACCTCTCCAAACTCAATGGGTGACTGGCTACATTTTGCGTCCGGAAAATTCTTGGAGCCAGGAAAAGGGGGAGCTGGGAATGTGGCTGCCAGAGAGGAGCCAGAGGGTGGGAGGGGGATGATTCCAGCAATTAGCCAGCAAGCAGAGTGTGGGCTAGGAAGACTCTGTTTTAAAGTGCCTGCTCAGAGCCAGTTTCAGGGTCTGTAGCCTGCGGCTACGTTTGCAGGCCAAGCCGTACAGGCCCTCGTGGAATGAGCAGCTGGTAATTTTTTTTGACAGCACAAAGAACTGGAGCTTCAATGTATGCAGTTCGACCAAACCTATTTATCAGGCACTGAACCTAAACTTTGACTATGTGTACAGATTGGTTCATTGGATTGCATTTATTGGAATGCCTTCATCGTTGGCAAATTGGCGGGCTGGCCCAAATTTGTATGGTAATGGTTTTTATAACCAGATTTCTGCTCATAGGATTATCATTGTCAGTTGTCTTAAGGAAATACATTGCTAGAGTCTTGGGCAAAGGAGTAATAGGCCAGAACATTCAAGAAATATACTCGGAGTTGAGAGTGGATTTCATGTTCTTTATTCAGCTCATAGTGGTGAGGAGGAATGGAAGTTTCCCCAGACTGTCTGCTTTATATACATTATTTACACAATGGGCTCCACGTGATTGGCTAATTCACCTGTAGGCCAATCAGGTTGCAGATTCACTTCCACCTGGAGCTGGATTGGGTGGCTCCTGTGGACCAATCAGACTGCTGAATTCTGGACCCTATTGTTCTAGGACCAATCAGACTGCTGCATTCTGAATCCTATTGTTCTAGGACCAGTCAGACTGCTGCATTCTGAATCCTATTGTTCTAGGACCAATCAGACTGCTGCCTTTTGGATCCTATTCAACTTGGGACATAACAATTCAGGTGATCTCTTTCCAATTGTTGTCAATTGTTAGATGATCTTTCTTGAGTCTTATGAATGGGGCAAAATCAGATCTCCTACCCCACATGCACAAATGACAAAAAGAAACAATACGAACTGATTTTTTTCTTGGCCTCCAGATGTAAGACAGCGTTGACCCTGCCTGCAATAGCCAGCTGTCCCACCTGAGAGACGGAAGAGTAGCAGCTGCAGCTCTTCACGTGAGCAGCTCCTTTGGGCTGCATCCAGCCCTGACATCTGCCTCTCTCTTGTTTTATTCACTCACATACACCTGGCTTTGCTTGGGATGAGCTGCAGGAGGAGACAAGCAGCTTTGCGTCTGGTCCTGTGCATGGCATCTAATTCAGGAATTTAAAGAAAGGGCCAGACCAAGACATTTTGTAACCAACCAACCCTGGTCATACAGTGATAAAACTGTAGTGAGAAATTAAATGAATGGAAAATGATCTGCTTTTTAGTGGCAGCTGCCTCATGAAGCTCACTTATCTCTCAACCTACCTTGCAAGGCTGTTGTGAGGATAAAACGAAGGGGAGTGGGAGAGCCAATCTATGGAACCCTGAATTCCTTGAAGGAACTAAGCGGTAGCTGTATAAATTGCTCAAGCAGCATTCTTGGCAACCTGAAGCATGGGGTTATTTTTAAATTTTGTATTTTCTTTCAGTACAATCCTATGCATATTTACCCTGAGGGAAGACTCACCATGTTCCCTGGTCAGGGCCCACCTAACCCGGACTTCCTCCTGCACAATGGGGCTTCCCCTCTTCCTTTTGCTTGCCCCCCATCTCCCTGAAATTTCTGTTCTGATTTGTTTTCTTGAAATCACACTGGCTTTGGGCTGAGGGTATGGGGTATTGTATGTTCTCAGTACAGTGGTACCTCAGGTTACATACGCTTCAGGTTACATACGCTTCAGGTTACAGACTTTGCTAACCCAGAAATAGTACCTCGGGTTAAGAACTTTGCTTCAGGATGAGAACAGAAATCGGGCTCCGGCGGCACGGCAGCAGCAAGAGGCCCCATTAGCTGAAGTGGTGCTTCAGGTTAAGAACAGTTTCAGGTTAAGAATGGACCTCTGGAACAAATTAAGTACGGTACTTAACCCGAGGTAACACTGTATTAAGTCACGTTTCATGCCTGGACCCAGGGACACTATTAGTGGTAGTCCCCAAAGACCTAATTCCCATAACTTTTTCTGAGAGCCCCATGTGCCTCTGAGTGTGCCATTATTTTGGGGGTGGGGGCTGAATCGAGGGTTGACATGGGTATTTATTTATTTATTTGACTTTGTAACCAGCTTTCCAGGAAATAAATTAAATTAAGATGGCTTTATACAGAGATGATTTGGAGGTTAATGAAGGGGTGGGTGGGTAACTGAAGGCGAATTGAATGGATATGGAGCAGGATCTGTGGGGAAATAAATCAAAGAGGAACCAGTCTGGGGTGATCCGGGGTGGGGTACAAGTTAATTGAAGGATTTATCTGAAGTTATTTGTATGGGAAATTAGTTGGCCTTAGTACTAATATGAGAATGATGTGTGTGATGGAAAGAGGATAAATATACCAGTTGTGGGGAGGGAGGGGGGTCGTGACTTGGCAGAGTCAAAGGGAATGTATGGTGCTATTACAATGGGAATGTATGGTGCTATGAAAAAGAATATGTAAGGAAAACAAAAAAAAATCACTTGGGGAAAAAAAAGGAAATTAGTTGGCTTGACTTCTTCGACATTTGAATTCCAAATGGGCAACTGTACATAAGAATTAGCATATGCAGATCTTATGCAGATTTGTGCCTATGGGCCCTGAATCTTTTAGGTGCTTAGCAATGTCCCCTGCCCGGACTCACAGTGATTTGGTGATGGCATTTAATCTTTTCACATTTTCTAGTTATACTCCCTCCCCACCCCCAGCTGGCCTCCCCAATGTTCTTCTAGCAGTTTTCTGATATGCCAACCATTTATATACTCTTCTTTAGCAACAATCACTTTAGCTCATCGAGCACATCAGCTTAGAAGCTTCTGGCATTGCTGTATATATAAACATTTACATTGTGCATCTCTCCAAATTTCGCCTAGTGGGGAAAACAGCAGCAGGTCAAAGAAGCAGCTTCGATCAGTGAACCCTCTGCTGAAGTGCTTTGTTCTCTCTGCCAGTTTTGAGATGCCTGGAAATTCTTGCTTTTAAGAAAGGATTGGCAATTTCGCTTGTTGCGGCCGCACTCCTATGCCTTTCCTAACTGTATAATGGAGGGGTGGGGGAAGGGGAAGCTCAGCAGGCAAAGCTATCCTCATCATGGACCATATCTTGCCCGCATCTTTTCTGGTAGAATTCCTGTGACTTTAAGGGCTGTCTCTCCTGCAGAAATTTCACCATTACTGGCACAGAGGTGAAGGGAAACATACCGTATTTTTCGCTCTATAACACGCACCAGACCATAACACGCACGTAGTTTTTAGAGGAGGAAAACAAGAAAAAAAATATTCTAAACGAAATAGTGGATATATGATTTTTGTGGTTCATGCTGTGGCCACACACATGTGATCTGACAGTGAGTTTGGAGTAGCCCAATGCAAAAATCCTGAGGATCCATGTGGATCCATGCTTTGTAGCCACGGAGGAGGGAAGGAAGGGGAACCATGGATCCTCTGCTCACGACTGCAGCAGATCCCCCCTGCCACCCGCAGGCATTCGCTCCATAACACACACAGACATTTCCCCTTACTTTCTAGGAGGAAAAAAGTGAGTGTTATCGTGCAAAAAACAAGGTAACTTTATTCCAGGTTGCTTTTAAAGGCACAGGAGCCAGACCAGAAACATATTGGCATCCCCCATGATTTTGTTCTACCTCCATATCAATTGCTGGGAAACACAAGTGGGGAAAATGCTCTTGTGCACGGATCCTGCTGTTGGGCTTCCCAGGAGCATCTGGTTGACCACAGTGAGAGCAGGATGCTGAACCAGATCGACCATTGATCTAGCAGGCTCTTCTTGTGTTCTTATCTGTACAGTGGTACCTCGGGTTAAGAACTTAATTCGTTCTGGAGGTCCATTCTTAACCTGAAACTGTTCTTAACCTGAGGTACCACTTTAGCTAATGGGGCCTCCTGCTGCCGCCGCCACACAATTTCTGTTCTCATCCTGAAGCAAAGTTCTTAACCCGAGGTACTATTTCTGGGTTAGTGGAGTCTGTAACCTGAAGTGTCTGTAACCTGAAGTGTATGTAATCCGAGATACGACTGTATTGCCCTGTGCCAGGCAAAATATGTCCGATTCCTACCTCTTGTGCAGATTTTAAAGTGTGGAATCTCTGTCCAAAAAACCCCAAAACACAAACCTGTTGGCAACCATGCTTCAAAGGTAAATACAGGCTGGCAATAGTATCCAATTGACCTTGGCCTTCCACATGACTTTTCAGCAAATGACTGACCAAAAGGGATCCAGTAGCTGCTGTGCATTTACAGGAAGCAATACTTGCTGATGGTGCCGGCAGTGGCTGTTATTTCAGAGCAGCACTGGGCTCAAGGAGGGGGCAGTTTTCTTGGTTTATTATTGTGCGGTGCAGCCCCATTCAAAAGCTGGGAGCTTGGCATCGGCGCCCATGTTGTTTCTTTTATAATCTTTCAGATCTTCCTTCCAGGCAAGAGAAAGAGCTTTCTCCTGCTGGGGTGCGCGCACACCTCTCAGTCTGGTTACTGTAGAAACGAAATTGGCACTGGGATGGAATGCAATCCCAAAGCTAATTAAGGTAATTACAGCTTCACACCAGCTGCTCATGAGGTCCAAGGACCTTCTGTAACTTGTGTTGAAAAGCAGCCGCTCTGGGGACTTTTGAACTCTGCCTGTTCACCTGGTGCAATCCAGATACAAACACAGGAGAAGGAATCGATGAACTGCACCTAGGAGCGATGTGACGAAGCAAAAGCTCAAGCTCTCCAAAAACTGCCGTTGACTCTGCTTGGATCGCATGCCAGGGTTAGGAGCTTTGTGGGTGCTCTCACCGCCATGCCAGAACCTGCTATTTAGGGTCCCACTGTTTCAACACTTGAGCAGCTAAAGATTATCCCTGCTACAAAAGGCTTTACAGAAAATTCAATCTGAGGCACAATCTGAGGTAAAAGGTAAAGGACCCCTGGACGGTTAAGTCCAGTCAAAGACGACTATAGGGTTGCAGCGCTCATCTCGCTTTCAGGCTGAGGGAGCCGGCATTTCTCCACAGACAGCTTTCTAGGTCATGTGGCCAGCATGACTAAACCGCTTCTGGCACAATGGAACACCGTGACGGAAACCAGAGCGCACGGAAACGCCTTTTACCTTCCTGTCACAGTGGTACCTATTTATCTACTTGCACTGGCATGCTTCCGAACTGCTAGGTTGGCAGAAACTGGGACAGAGCCATGGGAGCTCAACCCATCGTGGGGATTTGAACCACCGACCTTCTGATCGGCAAGCCCAAGAGGCTCAGTAGTTTAGACCACGGCGCCACCAACGTTGTGTTTTTACATAACTTCCCTTACTAGATGAGGAGTTGAGGAGACACCCATGTTTTGTGTTTTATGGCTGCCAGTTCATGTTTGGGTCCAATTCAAAGTGTGCACTTTGGCGTTTAAAGCCCTGAATGTCTTGGGCCCCAAATATCTCAAAGACTGTCTCCTTCTCTACGGACTCTCCTAGGTGTGAAGATCAGCAGAGGTGGCCCTCTTGGTAGGAACATAGGCAGCTGCCTTATACTGAGTCCAACCATCAGTCCATCTTGCCCAGTATTGTCTACACTGACTGGCAGCAGCTCCTCAGCGTTTCAGGCAGGAGGTCTCTGCCATCCCTACTTGGAGAGACCAGGGATTGAACCTGGGACCCTCTGCATGCAAAGCAGATGTTCTCGCATTGAGCTATGGCCCTTCCTCAAAGGGTCAGTTGCAGCAGCCTGGGAGAGGGTGCTGAAGACCCTTGTGGTCCCTTCCAACTCTACAGTTCTATGATTCTAAGATTCCTTGTGGCAGCCCCTGCACTGTAGAAGTCCCTCCCCACAAAGGTGCACCTGGCTTCCTCGTGATACAGCTTTCGGTAAATGCTGAAAATGCACCTCTTTACTCTGGACTTTGACATCTGAGATGTGTGTTTTCAAGACCCACACTAGTCGTGTGCTTGCAATCTGTTTTAACTGCTTCTAATGTTTAATTGTTGTAACTTTTCCTGGGACCTGCTGGTGTGAAGGGGGAGGTAATCTACCTATCTATCATCTATCTATCATCTATCTATCTATCTATCTATCTATCTATCTATCTATCATCTATCTATCATCTATCTATCTATCTATCTATCTATCTATCATCTATCTATCTATCTATCTATCTATATCTATCTATCATCTATCTATCTACCATCTATATCAGGCTTCCTCAACCTTGGCCCTCCAGATGTTTTGAGACTACAATTCCCATCATCCCTGACCACTGGTCCTGCTAGCTAGGGATCATGGGAATTGTAGGCTAAAACATCTGGAGGGCTGAGGTTGAGGAAGCCTGATATCATCTATCTATCTATCTATCATCTATCTATCTATCTATCATCTATCATCTATCATCTATCATCTATCATCTATCATCTATCATCTATCATCTATCATCTATCATCTATCATCTATCATCTACCTATCTACCTATCTATCATCTGTCTGTCATCTATTTATTATTCCTAGTGTTGCCAACTTTTTTCTGCCATGGCTCTTGTGCCTTTAACACCTACATAACCAGGAGAAATTGGATACCAGAGCCTTTTCCTAGCATGGTGTTATAGTCAGAAGTTTCACCTACTGAAATGACCAAGTTTCATGAACTAAGCCTCTGACTGACACGGGATCCATGCCAGATTTTGGGGGGGGGGGGCTTTAGGTACTCTAGGGTTGGATTACTGCAGTGCAGGACTTGATTAATCATTATGCTGCGAAAGCTTTGCTACTGTATACAATCCTTGCCAAACTGTGTCTGCTGAGTCAATTTTTTATATAGCCAACATCACTAAAGAAAGAAACACTTCATAATATTTTGCAGGGCAGCATTTAGTGAGAGAGCAAACAGCAAGATCCAAATGGTGTATCTTTTACGATCTATCCATAACAACGCATCATCTATCTAGAGTCACAGGAAGCTGTCTCATTCCACCTCAGGCCACTGATTCCTCCCGCTCAGGACTGTCTACCTTGACTGGGGGCAGTCCACCAGTGTTTCAGACAGCCCAGCCACTCTCAGTCTTAGGGATGCCTGGGATCAAACCAGGGACATTCCTCATATGACACACATGCTTTACCACTGAGCTTCACCACATGTTCCAAGAACGATTGGGGCTGAGCATTACTGTGATATGACCATTTGTGTGAGCTTATAAAGTTTTTAGCTGGGTCAGAAGTGCCTTATTATTATTATTATTATTATTATTATTATTATTATTATTTATTTTTTATTATTTATACCCCGCCCATCTGGCTGGGTTCCCCCAGCCACTCTGGGCAGCTCCCAACAGAATATTAAAAACACGATGTCTTCTAAAAGTCAGGTAGTTGTTTATTTCCTTAACATCTGATGGGAGGGTGTTCCACAGGGCGGGCACCACTACCGAGAAGGCCCTCTGCCTGCTTCCCTGCAACCTCACTTCTTGAATTGAAGGAACTGCCAGAAGGCCCTTGGAGCTGGACCTCAATGTCCGGGCTGGACGATGGGGGTGAAGACGCTTCTTCAGGCTAGGTTCACATTAGTGGCTTAAAATGCAGTGTGGAAATCTCCCACCACAGCATTTCAAGTTGCATTTATAAGGTGTTATTTACATCAGAGTGTGTGGGGTGTGTGTGTGCAGAGATGGCACATCCTGCCACTTGAGGCAAAATAGGAATTGCCAACTCCTGCCCCTCTGCACTATTCCTCGACACCATGTCCTGGCTTTTGCTGAACTCTGCAGGAGCCAGGGAGCTCCTCAAAGTGTTGCTGCTTGCTTGATTTGTCTGCCTGGGGGTGGGGAGGACGTGGCAATGCCACATGCCAGAATGCCTCCCTCTTGGCAGCAGAAGTGGTGGGGTGGACAGAGCACTACCTCTTGCACTTCCACTGCCTGAGGCAAGCATTTCACCTCGCCTCATAGGTGGGTCAGCTGGGGGGGGGGGTTCTCTTCCAATGGCCAAGGAAAATGGAGTTGGTCTGAAGCATCCAAAGGGCACCAGGCTGGGAAAGGCTGTCATAGGGCAGAAGCAGCCCTATGGTCACCGTGGTGGGGAGAGGTCAACTAGAAAGGCCAATTCGCTTCTCAGGGTTGACCACACAGTGAGAGCCAGTGTGGTGCAATGGTTAAAGTGTTAGATTAGGAGCCAGGGTGACCTTGGGCCAGGCACTGCCTCTCACCTGAACCTACCTCACAGGGTTGCTGTGAAGATAAAATGAGGTGGTGGAGGGGAACCATGAATGCCACCTTGAGCTCCTTGGAGGAAAGAGTGGGAATAGAAATCAAATGAATAAATAAAAATAATATATATTTTCCCCCTCTGCAGATAAAATTTTAGAGCTCAAAGCCCACTAATTCCAGCCACTTTTTCTACCTCCAGTGTGTGCATAGGTGTGCAGTCTGAGCCTATCAAAACAAGTCCCACTGTATTAAATAATGGGGGGGGGGTATTCCCAAGTAAATGCCAATAGGATTGCTACCCACAGCAAAGAGACATGTGTATCTTTGGGAGAAGGCCAAGAAGAAAAGACTGAATGACCCTTTTGGCCTCCATGTGTTTACTGCAAGGACAGGGTGTCCTGAATGTAGCTGACATCCCAAAAAAGAACCACTGATTGAATGTGCCCACCACTGGGCCAGACTAAACATGACATTATTCAGGCCTGCAGCCCTTGTGTTGGCCAAGTTGGATCAGGACCACAGTGGGAGGGAGCTTTAACCCTTTGTCCAAGCTATGGCTGCAATTTGCAGTGGAAGGTAAGTTCCCATTGGTGCACGTATGAGAGATTACCTCTCAAAGCAAATAGCAGGCATGTCCCCTTCCCAATTTGAAGTTGGAGCATGGCAGGAACAAGGAGATAAAGTCCCTTCCCGGCATGTCACAGTCGAAATCTACCCCCTCCCCATGCTGGGAATTCTTTTTTTTTTTAAAAAAAAGACTTGCACATTCAAAGTCTAAAGGCATGAATAATGCTATAGTTAGTTTTGTGAAGTACCATGCTGCACTTAAGTACCTGCTGGAGGACAGTCAAAATATTTTCCTCCATCTATGCCCTGAATTTCCACTTATACTTAGAAAGCAGTGCAGGAAATCAAGGCAAGCAAACCCATTTAGGACAGAAAGCAAGAGTAGGGATGGTCCAACAGCTTATATACTTGTACATAGGTTTATTTCCTGATTCCTGTTCCCCCCCCCCAAAGTAACATTATCTGCCTGCTGATGCACAGGCAAAAATGCACCAGGAAATTTGCATTTATAGACATCTAGGCCATAAAACAGTCATAGCACTTTTGGTCAAGCACAGAGTGAATGTGAGAAGGAGAATATCTTGGAATGAGATGCAGGCTGGGCACTATGCATGCACCTTAATGTAAAACTGGACTAACACCTCAAAGTTTGGCTGCAATATCCACATCTCTATAGGGCTCCTCTACTTTCAGTCAGTACTCACAGCACTTGTATCCATTTTTCTTTATAAAAAAAAAATTCTGTTTTCAGAATCCTTGCATATATATATTCTAGACACAAAAGTGATTCATACCCAACAAAACCAACAAAGTTTTCCTGGAGACCCCTACTCAAAATATTTTATGAAAGCCTATATCCTGTACAAACACCACGACTTATAACAGCATAATCTGTTCTTATTGTTCAACATGTTTTTTATGGAATGATCTACAAGTTCATATAAACCTTTAGAACTGGTCTTTGTTTTTCTGGAGTATTTGTGAACGAAATAAAGCTCCATAATTCTCCAGCAAAAGTCTCTTTGTGCTTTGTTCCTCTTGCCAGACTCAGTTTTATCCATAAGAGCAATATGCCACACTTACGCTTGCCTAATGTTCAAGTCTGCCCCTTTTAAGTTCTTCTAGAATGTGGCTACAACCATACATGCTGCCACTAAGAGAAATCCACAACACTTGCACAACCACAGAATTTACAACCGTACTGGAAGCAGAAGTTAGGGGAGAAATGAAGACATTTCCCCAGTAACAAAATACTGCAATATTTTACTGGAAAAGAGATTTCCCTGCAAGAAAAGCATTACACTGAGAAAAGACATCTGGATTCCTCTGCAGCTACTGAGTAGCAACGTGGAGGAAAGTAACTTGGGTTCCCTGCAAAATTCAGTTTGTGCATTTTTGTGGGTGCTGACAAATTATTGTCTGGGAAGGCCCTTAGTAGATTCAGTGTCATTTTCCATGGATTCTTTTGTACTTTAAGGGGAAACACGATGAATGTATGGCTTGGTAAATCCATCAAAAGGAATTCAGTCTAAAAGAAATGGAACTGATTGGGCCAATTCCAATATAAATTTTGGTATTAGCAGCATTCTTTCGAATAGCATATGAGCACATCTGCTTGGAAAAGTTATGTTATAATAAGTCCTCCACTAACAGTTCTGGGAATCAGTGGGATTCCAGATGCCCACTGGCTCTAGTTTATAAGCTACATCCTAGGGACATTGTATGATATCCTCAACATATTTCCCCCCCCTGTGGGTCTGTTGCATGCCATAGGTTACTTTGGAACTGACCCTGGACCAAAGTCCAGATCTTATCCTATTATATCATTCTACAATCACTCTTCAGCATCCTTTGAAATGTGATCAGGCCCAGCTCAAGACATGTTGATGCTTGGAGTGAAGTACAAGAGGGCACCACCTGCATTTTCATGTTCAGAAGCCTACAAGACTAGTTGACAGTGTCCTCCACTGCACAAGGCAAGCTTAAGGGAACACAGGGCAGATACAGCTTTGGCCTCCCAACACTTTATAGCTGCCCTCTCTGGCATTCTAACGGTAGGGCTGACCTATGATGTAGTGATGTAGTAAAATGCATTAACATAGCAAGTTATTGTAGTGGGGGGGCCGAGATTCCTGCTGTTGCTTTAAAAAATTGGATCTCAAGCAAGTTTACATAAAAGCAGGTTCCAAGCTTCGTTTTAGTGATGCCATCTACAGAGTAGTAACCTCTTCAAATATGAATCCCTTGGTTGTTATTTTCTCAAGAGCTGTCTAACAGAGAGCATATACTCAGCCAGAAATTCATGAGGTTGAATTTTTCAGTACTTTGGAGGCGGAGTCAACAGGAAAGGATATAGCAGGGTTTGCGGAGTGACCACAAGATCTGTCTTGTGTCTGTACCTGTAGCACTGGGAATCAGTTTGGTCTCTTTTGGATCTGCATCGTGTTCTTCTGATTCATTATTCAGGTTGACTCTGATCTGTTAAATCTGCCCCATTGGCTATGCTGGGAAATCTAAAAAGGGCTATAACTTGTTTTCCTTTCCACTTAAGTGGATGAAACTGCAGGCAAGGTAGTCCCCCAGAGTGGATTAAGTCTGTCAAATTTCAGGCAGAACCATCCAGGGGTTTTCATGCAGTGAACCTTTAGAGTGCTTTTTAACAGTCTCCGCCTTTCCTGCCCTGCCAGAAATGGATGCATATTGTAGACATGGCCACTCCTTTTGAGAGATGAAGCCTGCCAGATTTCAGGAAAATAGATGCAGCAGTTCTCCCAAAAGGGCAAGCACTGACTGTTTTGTGGTGAGAAAAAAACAATCAAATTCTCTTCCCTATTTTATTTTAATTTTTTTGCAGGGAGGGAGTGACAATCCAGTTGAAAACTGGGGACAAAAGTGAGGTAAGAAACCTGCCAAAGTTTAACCAAATAGGTCCAATGACTATAATGCTAGCTGATTTTACCTATGAAAAGCTGGGAAAGTCATACTTTCTTCTTGCTACCCAAAGCTATCATCAAGAGCCAGTGTGGTGTAGTGGTTAAGAGTGGTGGACTCGTATCCTGGTGAACTGGGTTCGCTTCCCTGCAGCTGCTGGGTGACCTTGGGCTAGTCACACTTCTTTGAAGTCTCTCAGCCTCACTTACCTCACAAAGTGTTTGTTGTGGGGGAGGAAGGGAAAGGAGATTGTTAGCCACTTTGAGACTCCTTAGGGTAGTGATAAAGCGGGATCTCAAATCCAAACTCTTCTCTTCTTCTTCTCTTCCTCTTCCTAATAGTAAGAGAAAGAATAGACCAACATGGATAATTTAATCTTCATAATTGCTCCCCACTCCTCAATTTAATCATCCTGAAACCAGTTTACCAGCTGCCCGGATACTAAAATTGCTCTTATGCCCAGTTTGAGGTCCAGGCTAGATGTGATGTGTGACATCTGTGATTCATATTTCTTTCAGGTTTTTTTTATTAAAAGAAACATTAACAGTCATGGGAGTGCGCAGGGGTGTGTTTATTTATTTTGAAGATTTATACTCTGTCTTTCAATTAAATGACTCTGAATGCAGTTTACAAGTAACAGGTTGCAATAATGCAAAACCTTCACACTCACAATACACAGACACACACCTTCAACCAATAGCCAACCCCCTGGCTGAAGGATGGGGCCAGAACCATCCTTCCCTTCAATTCTGCGGCTCCAAGGCAAGTGGCAGTTTGAACCAAGGGTTGTAGTCAAGGTTAGACCTACTCAGAGTAGACCCACTGAAATAAATGAATATGACTAATGGAAACTCATCAGTTCTAATTAGCCTGCTTTTTAAAATATATACAGTGGTGCCCCGCAAGACGAAATTAATTCGTTCCGCAATTTTTGTCGTCTAGCGAATTTTTCGTCTTGCGAAGCACGAAATCCCATAGGAATGCATTGAAAATCAATTAATGCATTCCTATGGTCAAAAAAAGTCGAAACAAAGCCAAATTTGGTACAACAACAGTTTATTAACTGCTCTTTAAAGTCACACATACTGTAAAGAGCAGTTCAAAAATTGAAGGGAAAATAAATTAACTTTATAAACAAAACATGTCTTTGTTTTTAGACAAAGGAAACAAAGCCGCGAGACGTTTTCGTCTTGCGAAGCAAGCCCATAGGGAAATTTCGTCTTGCGAGGCAAATCGAAAACGGAAAAACCTTTCGTCTAGCGAGTTTTTTGTCTTGCGAGGCATTCGTCTTGCGAGGTACCACTGTATATATATTAAAGATTTTCTTGTTTTAAAAAAGTACATGCATTGTCTCTTTTTTCAAGTTGTACAGTCTTTTCTACAGATCAGTTACATTTGTTATGAGACATTAGTGTTGAACAGTATAAGGTCAGGAAGAATAGAGGGAGGGGTGGTGGTGAAATTTATATTTTTTACAGTGTACATGTGGTGTTTTTGTGTCAGCTTCAACTGGATAGGTTCTCTTTCTATTTGATTGTTACGTTTCCTTGGTAGTGAGAGAGGTTGGGGGCCCAGGGTATGGTTGGTTGTCTGTGGTCGGCTGCAATGGGGTTTGTTTGCATTTGTGAGGGTCAAGGAAGCCAGATTGATTCATATGCTGTTGGTGGGTTTAATAAGCCTGCTCTGAGTAAGACTTCATTGGATACAGACCCAAGTGCTTATTCCAGGAGGGAGAGGATGGGGTAAACTAGCTCCCTTCAGCTTCTCCTTCTCTGGCTAATGGTCTGGAGGCTGGTCTCTCCCAGGCTGGTAATGTTCTCCCTGAGAAGCAGGGAGGTTTAGCCTCCTAGTGCACTTTGATCACCTAGCTGATGTCAGAGTGCCTTGCCTCCCTCTGCAGCTGAAGGGAACAGGACCAGAACCACAGCATTAGGGGAGCAAAGTTCTTTCCCTGATGGCGGTTGCAGGTGGTTGGACCAGGTGCCCCTTGGGTCCCTTCCAACTCTATGAGTCTATGAGAGAAAGCTTACAGGTATCGTCCCAGCCTGAAAATGTCCTTAGAGAGGCACAGGCTAAGATTTTCTCCCTTTTTTTCTGGAGGATGTCCTGTACCTGTTAATAGCTTCCTTATAAATGCATTCTCCAACCATTCTCATTTTTTGTTTTTCATATCGGTTATTAGAGGATCTTCTCCCTTTGTCCTTCAGAAGATGGCAGCTCTTGGTGTCGCAGCAATACAAATGACTAGATCACAACAGCAGGCCTCCAGTGAGCCCTCAAGCTTCCTAGGGAGGTGAGGACTGAAAAGGCATGGCTTGGTTTGCTAGGTTTCATCCAGAGATCATGCTTGAATCATGAAAAGGTCCAAAGCAGACCTTCTTCCATTAGTCCTGATCTGGGGAACCTGTGACACTCCAGACTTCAGCTCCCATCAGCCACAGCCTGCATGGCCACTGGCTAGGGATGATGGGAAATGTAGTCAAACAACATCTGGAAGGCCACCGGTTCCCCAGTCCTGCATTAATCCCTTCGTCTATTCATCTGCCATGCTCACTGTGGGACCAACCAAGAGTCACAGGTGCTATAGTAAGTCCAATCACCAGGTTGTCAACTATCAACATGTCAAAAATAAGGGATACTAAGATACTAGTTGGCAGAATCTGGTCCACAACAAGGTGTTTCCTTACAATTAAAGCACTTCAGATATCCTGATTTTCAGAGACAGGGCTGCTGTTCCCATCTTCTTCCTCTTTTCTCATGAGATGTCCTCGGAATGATCATGGTGAAGTTTATCATAAACGAAGATGCCTTTAACTGAGCCGGACCATTGACCTATCTAATGCCATATTGCTCATATGGCAGCAGCTCTCTCAGGTTTCAGACAAGAGTCTTTTCGACTCCTACCTGGAAACACCAGGGAGTGTGATGTGGTAGTCCTGGGTTGCAGGGGGTCAAAGACCTGTTGCTACTTCTGCAGCAGAGTCCTCTCTCCAGTGTCCTAGAGTCACCCAATCAGGTGCTTTTTTGCCACTATATGGCGAAAGCTAAGCATTTAGGAACACTGAAAGCACAAAGCATTTCAGTTTCAAGACTAGTGTGCAAGTTTTGTTATGTACAACGAAACTTCACAGAAAACACAGCTTAAGCCACGCCGAAAGAAGATATCAGAGCACTCAAAATCATTTGTCCATGTAGCTGCATGAAAATAGGAGAACTTGCTGAAAGGTGACACATGGACATATGCATTGATTGCTGCAATGCATCTCTAATTATTATTGCATTGTTGCATAAATATTATTGTGTAATCTTGGAAGGTTGTATAATCTTAGCAGGGGCGTGGCTGAGAGGAGACATGGCAGTAACTGTCATGAAGGGACCCATCACTTCTGAATTTGCAGGGACTGAGCAAGCAGGCACTCTGCCATTGAACTATGGTCTTTTCCCAGTTATACTTAGCAACAGGGCCTGTCTGGTCCCCTGAGATGCTGAGCACCCCAGATTCCCAGGCAGGAAGGTTCCTAATGCTTCACTTCAGCCAGCCTGTGGGGAAATGGAGGAAGCAGACTGTATATTATCCTGCTCTGCGAAGCAGGCTGAGCATTCTCGTGAGAGAGTCGAATAGAGGCTTTTGGCAAGACTTCATCACGTTGGAAATGAGCTTATGTGGAAGGTCACGAATGGCACACTTTTGCTTCCAGTGATAAGTGACCCCGAGAGGTGAGGAAGCAGGGAGGGGAAGGCACTGATTCAGAGCATTTCTGGTGCACCCCATTTGAAGCCATCATCCCATTGCCTGATATCAGTTTCCATGGGCTAATTTATACCAGTAGCAGCAGCAGCAGCAAAGCTGCTAAGGAGAATTCTGCTGACTTGTGGCTTTTTAAAAATAACTCTGCCTTTGTCAGCAGGTCAGGGTTGTTCCAGATTGAATAAGCACAGCAGCTCAGCCCTCCCCTCCTCTGGATAATTTGCACAAGTCTGTCACTCTCCTACATCTGACAAATCATCACAGTTAATGTCCCAAAGAAGACAGATGGACCACTTACTCACAGGAGCTGCCATCCTTTGGGGTGAGGGAGGTGCCTCCCCAGACTGGTACAGAGGAGGCTGTGCAGAGGAAGAGACCCTTTCGTGCCTTGCTCAGATCACTGGGAGCGCAGATACAGCAACAGAGAAATGGCTTGTGACCCAGCAGGCTGTGCTGCTACTCATGACAATGAATGGAAATGACGAGAAATCCTTGCTTTGAAATCAGAACCTAACAGAGCACTGTCAATGTTGTCTCCTTGTTTCTTTTGAAATGGTTCCTTTCTGCGGTGTGACCACAGTGAAAGGATGAGGGGCCTGCCCTACGCACAACCTGGAGAGGCTCTCAAAAGGGGCAGCAAAGTCCAGGCAGTATTATTATTATTATTATTATTATTATTATTATTATTATTATTATTATTATTATCCAATCTGACTGGGTTTCCCCAGCCACACTGGGCGGCTTCCAGCAAAATATAAAAACACAATAAAAGATCAAGTATTAAAAACTTCCCTATACAGGGCTGCCTTCAGGTGTCTTCTAAAAGTCATATAGTTGTTTGACATCTGATGGAGGGGCATTCCACAGGGCGAACAATCGTAATGATGGTTATCAAAAACAATTTTACGTTACGTAACTTTTCAAAATAGAACCATGGCTGAAAACAATATGCAGAAAACCTTGATCAATTTTAGCTTGCTCAGAGGCCTGGTAAGCACAGCAGGCTGGTCAGAGTCTTGTGGAGTTGAAGCTTCTCATTGGCTCTCTCTCTGCAGCCTAACACAGTAAAGCACATTCAGTCACTGAATCCTGCTGGTACGGGAGGAGCAAAACTGGGAACCAGAGACCATGGACAGCAGCAATCAGCAGGTTCCCCCTGCCCAGAGCACAACCGTTTCTGAGCAGAGCCATTTATCTGAGCAATGAGAACCTGGAATGCCACAAGCAGACCCCTTTCAGGCCCATAAAACCATTCTTAAAATGGCTCGAGTGCCCCATTCCCAGGTGTGCTTGAGCTTAGAACTGGGAGCTGCTCCAGCTGCCATTACAACAGCAGCTCCTTTGAGGTGAAATTCATCACCCCCCAAAAAACCATATTCCTGTTTTAAATGTAACAAGCTCTTTCATGCTGCGCAAGTTAATCTGCTCCCTTCCTCTCTCCCGAAAGTCAAAGGGTTTTTTGGGGGGAGGGGGGAGTTTAGAAAGAAAATTGCAGGCCGTTTTTCATCAAGGATGATTTAGTGAAGGATTTTTTCGCAGCGTTAATACACCAGGGCTTTCTTGACTGGTCAGGTAAGGAGTAAGAAGAGATATAAAAGGCTTCATGTGGAGAGATGGGTACTCAGGGAACAGGATGTAAAGAGATGGTGAGTGCTTTGTATTTCACGCTTGGAAGGGCCAAGGCATTTACTGGCCCTTGCTAAATGATTTAAGCTTGGAAATTCAGGTGGAGAACAGACTTTGAAAACGCACTCTATGCACGGGTGAAAGTTTTTTGGACTCAATATGGGGTCACTCTCTTAGAAAGAGTAAAAAGCCAGGTCACTGGCAGATGGGCTGGAAGGTTACTTGCTAACACAACGTTGTCTCTTTTGTAGGCCACTTCCGGATATTAGTACTGTATCGCATATTCCAGAGGCTGGAGATCTTCTATTAAATCTGGGGTCCATTAACTCATGATGTCTGCTGCTGCCTAAGACCTCTGCCAAGCATACTGTGTGTCTATTCCCGGTTGACAGCTACAACCCCATTGACAGCATGGCCTTGATGCATGCTGCTGGCCAGCACTAAAAAAGATCAATGTTATAATCCACAGAACAATCCAGTGTCTATTTGTGGCTGTTACCTATGAGTCTTGCCTTCTGGGGAGGTGTGAGTGGTGGGGAAGTACTGCATAAAGATCAAGTCTTCTGAGGGCATGGGCCCCTGCCCTCTGGTGCCCCCTTAGGTTTCTACATCTATTTTATTTATTCCATGTTATTTATAGGCTATTTTTCCTGCACCATGTGCAGCCACTTAAAATCAATAAAAGAAATCAATTTACAACAACAGAAATCAATCCATTAAAAACAAACATGAAAACGAGCAACAAAACAATAAGATAAGCTTTGAGGCTCCAAAAGTCTTTTAACATAAAGTTTGTCTTAGTTCAGCTAAAGGCAAGGAAAGAAAGTTGGTCTAGCCCAGAGGTTTTACAGAGTCGGTTCTAGAGATGTGAAGGCCTGCATTAAAGACTGAAGAAAACACAGACACACACCCCAGCTGCTGTTATTGTTCTCTCCAGGCCTTTGCATCTCTTGCAACTGTATTCCAAAATTCTCTGGAGAAATTTAACACTGACATTCACTTGCAAAGTTGCCGTACCATTGGACTAGTTCTGAGATTCAGGTCTGGTTTGCATAGCTATGGTAAGGTAAAGGTAAAGGGGCCCCTAACCATTAGGTGCAGTCAAGGACAACTCTGGGGTTGTGGTGCTCATCTCGCTTTATTGGCCGAGGGAGCCGGCGTACAGCTTCCAGGTCATGTGGCCAGCATGACTAAGCTGCATCTGGCAAACCAGAGCAGCACACGGAAACGCTGTTTACCTTCCTACCGGAGAGGTACCTATTTATCTACTTGCACTGGCATGCTTTCGAACTGCTAGGTTGGCAGGAGCAGGGAATGAGCAACAGGAGCTCATCCCAGCTCGGGGATTCAAACTGCCGACCTTCTGATCGGCAAGCCCTAGGCTCTGTGGTTTAACCCACAGCGCCACCCGCTCAACTTATTGGGACCACACATATCTTTACACCCTTGGAGAGGAGCTTGCCTTCACTTTGTTCCTCATTTTTGCTCTTGCACTGTGCTGAGCTAAGCCATGGTTTGGCTTAGCCTGCTATCCAAACCAGGGGTTGTGGTCAGTGAGGAGAGAGATTAAAAATGAGCCTGGATTCAGACAGCATGCTAACGCAAACCTTGTATGGAATGTCAGCAAAAAAGGACCAGGGAAATAGAGAAGTGCTTTGAGCTGCTCCTATCCAGGAGTCCACATATTTGTGTGGTCCTGCTAAGCCAGGTCACTTGGATAACTCAGCAATAGTTGCAAGAATCCTGCAGATGGGGTGAGCTTGGAGGGAGGAAAAACTTTTTCCATTTCTGCAAGAGGCTGGATCTCAACAGGCCCAAGGCTTTCAAAGAATGGAGCCTTGGGAAGGAAGCAAACCCCAGTGCTGTGAGTCTCTAAAAGTACCCTTTCCCTGAGCACGGATTAAGGCTTAAAACTCCAGAGAGCAGAGTGGGATGGACAAGTGGCCAGAACATAAATATCTGCTTCATTTTAAATTCAACATCTGCATTTTTAAAACTTTCACTTTGGGTGCTTCCAGACTTTTGGATGATGGGCATGAATAAGCCCAAATCTGAACAACCAGTTAAGAAAGCTCAACCCAAATATCACTTTATCCTATATTAAAAAAATTTTTTTTAAAGAGTTTGGCATAGTTAGACTACATAGATCCACTGAAGAAGACGAAGGGAGGCCGCCCCCAGCCGCACCATGGTTTAAATGGGAAGTGGCCATGCCCTCGGGTAACCCAATTGGTCAGCCGGGGTGTGTGATGCTGCTGGGCATCCTAGTGATGTGGACAGCATCCCTCTGCTCACTGCTGGGTCACTGGAAGGTCCAGGAACTCCTCCCGCAACACAGCCGCCCCCCCACCCCCCCCCCCCCCGGGAAAGGGGAGCTGTCTTCACACAAATTAAGGGCCTTGTCACAATAACACCTTTTAGCCTAGAATGCTGGATAGAAAGTAAGAGAGAGAACCATTTTTATATCAAACTGACATTACTTGCTAATGTAGGTTTACAAGAGTGATTTATTTTTTTAAGCATCAGACTACAAAAGCCTAGGTTTTAAACCTGGACTTGCAGCCTGCCCACAGCGGAGGATTCGTTTACTCTTGTTATTAAGACCTCCCACAACCCTTTCAGGATGCTGTAAGCTCAGAGCGCAGCGATCCCTTGGGGGACATGAATATTTCCCCCATGAAGGATGTTGCCCTTGTCAACAAGCTAAAGTGGACTCTTCACTTTGTATCATTCCTCTTGTCTCTCTTTCTGGAGAGTTTTTCACTTCTTTTGCAAAGCTCAGCATGAGGGGTGGGCTGGGGCGGGGACTCATCTATCTCTGACTGTAGCCCCTGCACGTTAACAGATTGTTATTTACTATCCAGGAGTCCATTAATTCTGCAGGGACTCAGGAAGGAGGGGATGTTTCTCCTGCCACTGAAGTGGATAACACAGCTTGGATAAATGCATCCCTTGCAGGCATCCCTTGCAGCAAGGCAGTGCAGATGCGCAAGCGGCGCTGGCTCACAATGAAAGATGCCCCTTTGCTTTTTAAGGCTTCTGGTATAGCTGAGACATCCCTATCAAAGCCCTATTGGAGTGGAAGCATACAAAGGCCATAGGTTCAACCTGCCAGACATCAGGGCCGGCCCTCCCCTACAGGAGGGCAAAGTGAATTCCTCCCACCAGTTGCTGGGATTCACAGATGGGGAGAGTGGCATTGTGTTCAGGTTCTGCTTGTCTGATGGGCATCATTTTCATCCCGTCTGCCCTCCCAGGAGCTCAAGATGGTGCACATGGCTCTGTCCCTCCCAGTTTTATTCTCACAATAACTCTGTGAGGTAGGTTAGGCTGGGAGGCAGTCACTGGCCCCAGGTCACCCAGTGAGCTTCATGATTGAGTGTGGATTTGAACCCTGGTCTCCCGGGTCCTAGTCCAACATTCTCACCACTCACCACTCTGGCCATTTCCCTTTTCTGCTTTTAAACAACCTGATAGGACAAAGGTGTTAATGTTATCAAGGATCCCAAAGGCCCAAGAACCTTGTCCATATCCTCAGTTACCACAATAATTAAACCTCATCCACAGACACTCAACACCAAGAACAACTCCTTAAAAAGGCTATGCTCAAAGCAGTATCTGCTTCTGTGCAGGTATGAGAAGTTTCAGTAGCAGGAGCTTTGCAAACACATGACTATTCCCCTTCTGTGGTGCCCATGAATGATAGGCTAAACATCCCTCAAGTCATAGGAGCCAACTCCAATGAGCCAAGATCCCTTTGCCACCCCCCCATAAAATATTTGAGGGGGCTTGGCTCCCCAAGCTGATGGGCATTGCCATTCAAATGGCATGTGTGTGCATCTTGTGATGTGGGACAGGGCTTACCTGCTGCCCCCAATATTTTATTCAAGTTGGCACCCCACCTCAAGGCTCACCCAGAAACATTCCAATCATGGCCCTCGGTGAAAGTGTTGGTCACAAACGTAGGCTGGAAATGGGGTGGAGAGCTTTAGACTGCAAACACACTATACATTCAAAGCACACCACCCCTAAAGAACCATGGGAACTGTCTTTTACCCTCACAGAGCTACAATGCCCAACACCCTTAACAAACTACAGTTCCCAGGATTCTTTTCTTGGGGGGTGAGGATATGCTTTAAATGTGCTTTAAATGTATGGCACATATGCAGCCTCAAAGGGATGGCAGATGAAACTGAAGCAGGCATCTTCTGGGATGGCAGTGAGAAAGTGTTTACAATGTTGATGCTTCTCAACAACCCTTTCCCCCTCCTTTATTAGTGCAGAAAACACTGCTTGAGACTGGGCTATTGGCCTCATGTCCTGTTCATGGGCTTCCCCTAGGCACCTGGTTGGCCACTGTGGAAAACAGGGTGTTGCACTAGACAGGCCTTTGGTCTGATCCAACAAGGCACTTCTTATGTGCTTTTTTATGGATCATGCAGGACAATAATCAAGAGGAGTGACTGTATTAGTTTGCTGCACCCGACAGCAGCAAAGCCCATTACTCACACAGTAATGGTGTGTGAGTTTTTAAAATGTTCCGAGGCTCTTTATAGCACAATAATAGTTTCAAAATTTCCTGTTCAGTCATGAGAGCAATAAATTTAGATCTAAATTAAGTGTAGATGCCCAAGTTTCTGTCTGATATCATTGGCACTTAATTGAGGGTGGAGGGAGAGAATGATCACCCAGTCACCCAACACAACCAGAGCACTGGATATTTTGCACGTTGAGCTGTAATGGCTGTTTTTAAAGCATTTATCCAAACCAACAATTTCATATAATCTTATGTACACATCAGATGATTTGATCTGGAATTTAGGTTTCTTTGAGCAAGCAACCTCATTGCTGTGGCCACAAAGAAGGAACAATCAAATTAATTGGGCATGAGAATGATTTGCATGGGGGTTATTTGGATAACATGGACACATGCTGGCAGGATTTTGTTTCTCCCATCAACCTGCTATGCAGATGGACAAGAGACCCAGCATGGCACGCTGTCACAGTATGTGTCTGAACAACACATACTGTAACAACACATGCAGCAGACAGATCTGCTGAATAAGGACTTTCGCTCCTTGACAAAAACATTCTGCAGCCCAAAGTAAACAGAAGAAGAACATGAGAAGAACCTGCTGGATCATCTAGTCCAGCACCCCATTCTTACAATAGCCACCCAGATGAGATGTTGGTAGACTTATCTTTCATGAATTTGTCCCATCCTCTTTTAGAGCCATCCAAATTGGTGGCCGTCGCTGCTTCCTAAGGCAGCAAGTTCCCATAGTTTAACTATGTGCTGTGTGAAAAAGTACTTTCTTCCGTCTCTCCTGGATCTTCCAGCCGTCAGCTTCATGGGATGTCTGAGAGTTCTGATGTTATGAGAAAAAGAGGGGCGGAAATCACTATCCACTTTCTCCATTCTGTGAATCATTTTGTAAACTTCCTCTGTGTCACCTCATACCTACCTTTCCTCCAAACTGAAAAGTCTCAAATGCTGCAACCTTTCCACGATCCTCTTGATTGATTTGGTTGCCCTTCTCTGAACCTTTTCCAACTCGACAGTCTCCTCTTGAGGTGGCCATGCTGAACTCCCAAGGTGTTGGTTTTTTTAATACTAATTGGCTACCTAGCTGAGTTCTGCATGAGGGATAGGACCACAGAGTTGGAAGTGTCCTCAACGATCATATATTGCAATCCCCAGCTGATGCAGGAAATCTGCTGCTACAGCATCCCTGATATTTAGTGGATTTTAGCCATGCTCCAGACCCACTCATGTGGGTCATTGCTTTTACATGCAGCACTTGCACTGGTATTGAGGGAGGGGTGCCAGGATTCTAGAGTGCAGTGCCCATGAGTTTATCATCTTTGCAGCTGAAGAGAAAAATTAAACTGTAACAGGCCCATATCTTTCTTGATTAAAGCAAACTGGGCAGATCTGCAAATTTGGTTAGTGTTGTTTTACCAGTTTAGCTCTCATAGCTTCCAAAAAAAGAGAACCATAGTTTTTGTGTGCATGCCGACTGTTCGCCACAGATCTTCCTTGGATTCTACTTTATGTTTGTGGTACTGGTGGGGAGAACAAAGATCAGAGAGATGGAGGTTGAGAGCAAGAAAACGAACTGCTCTGGACTCTTGATGCACGTCAAGAGTAATACCAAAGTTGTTGTCGCTTCCATTGCCTGTCCGTGTAATGATGGGTTGCGATGTCACCAGTGTAGGCTGTTACACTTGCAGTGCCAAACATTGCAGATTAAGTTGCATAATGTTGCCTTTCCTGAAACTTGTCCCCCCCTTTTTTTCTTTTAAGGGAGACTGCTGGAGGGAGGGCGTTAGGTCTAAGCATGCTTGATGGATAATTCTTCATTCCTTTAATGCATTTGCAAGCCAAGATAATTGATGGATGTTTAACAGGATGTATTTCCGACAGTTGGGCTGGAGAAATGGACTCTCATTACTCTGCAAATGTTTCTTTTTACTATTGAACTCTTTTGTTTCAATTGATCTATGCATTTCCCATCATTCGCTGCTCATTAATAATCCCCTCCAGAAGCAGCTGTTGCCTCCAGCCCTCTCCTCCTTTGCCCAAGCCATCATCAGTCATCTCTGCAGCCTGGCGGCAAGTCCTGCTAAGGATGCCACATGGCGGGGGGGGGAGGAGGAGGGAGGGAATCTGTGTGCTCCTGAAGACAGAATTACTAAGAGCTACAAACAGAAGGAAGGAGACTAATTGCTGTTTATTTTCAAACTGGATGCAGAAGCATGTTAGGCAAGCAGACCCTAACAAGACCAGCTCAACAGCTCATAGTTCTTGCTTGGGCTTGCAGAAGAGGATGGGCTCATGTATGTGTGAATAGTGTGCCAGTGAGTCTTCAATTCTAGACTCACTAATCTGGAAGCAGCGGTGCTTCTAGGCGGGTATTTATTGCGGGACAGGTGTGGCTTATGCAGGCAAGTTTTTTTTTGTAGTGTGCACACAACATTGTGGGCATCAAAATGCCATCCCATGTTTTTCTCCTCCCCCTAAGTAAAAAACAACACCCTGCCAAACTGGGGGCAGAATCTGTAAAACACTCTTCAGGGTGTGCTAAGATGTTTTCAGAGCATGCATCACTGCTTCTGGGTGGAATGCAATCATATATCAGCAATTTTAGGTTAGGCCATTACAGTGGCTTGGGAGGTCTTGCACAGCAAACCCACTTCCCCAGAAGGCTGGACTTTTTGTGATAAGGACAGCGAAGTGGAAATGCATTGGAAGGTGTGGGATGCTCGTTGAATAGCTAAACTCAGTCTCATTTCCCTGTAAACAAATCAGGATGGATGCTCAATAACAAGGTTGCCTGGAAGGGCCTCTACATATAGCAGCACCTGTATTCACCGTGGAGACTTTGGGCTGCATCAGGCTTTGGCCCAGAAGCAAAGGAATACGGTACATTCAGGAGGTCTGGTCACCATATACACACTGCACAGGTCTCTAATCTATCTGCATGGCAGAAAGACAGAAGGGATCAAGCTCCTGCCACGTGGATCAAGTTGTCCAAATGACGCAAGGTGTTTGGATAATGCCTCATAAACCTAAGATTGTACCTTCTCCATCATCATTGTGGATGTGTCAGAGTGCCACAGCTAGATTCCAGTATGGCTCTCTTAAAAGGCCTCAAAATGATTCCCATAAAATGCATCCTTTCAAAATGTTGAATGATGTATAATTCCTGCAACAGGCTCTGCCACTCACCACAAAATTCTGAACATGCGTACAGTGGTATCTCGGGTTAAGTACTTAATTTGTTCCGGAGGTCCGTTCTTAACCTGAAACTGTTCTTAACCCGAAGCACCACTTTAGCTAATGGGGCCTCCTGCTGCCACCATGCCACCGGAGCACGATTTCTGTTCTCATCCTGAATCAAAGTTCTTCACCTGAGGTACTATTTCTGGGTTAGCGGAGTCTGTAACCTGAAGCGTATGTAACCTGAAGCGTATGTAACCCGAGGTACCACTGTACTCAAAAGTAAGTCCCACTACATTTAGTGGGGCTCACTCCCAATGACCAAGCATAAGATTGCAACCTAAAGGCAGTAATTGGCTAATACTACTAGTGAATTTTTAAAGATATTGGGCAAATAATACCTTAAACCAGTTGGCTTCAACCATTTAAGACCCAGGTCCATTTTTAACCTGAGCATGCATTTGGGGACCCATTTCTTAATATTTTACCATATATTTGCATGCTGGCAGTGCTCCTGTTGTGATCCACCTTGGATCAGGCCATGATCCACTTGTGTGTCGTGACACACCAGTTAAAGATTAAACAGCCAGAAGCTTGGAGTGGAAGGAGATGGACTACGCTGTTGAAGTTTCCTTAATCTGCCCTCCACGGGAGGAAGAATACTGGGTTTCATGGGTAAATGAACCATTTGTCTAACTATATAGTCTATTCTTCAGAAGATTTGGCTGCTGGCTTCATTTGTGTGGTGGTAGAACACGCCTTTAAATGCAATCTGGGCAAGGATTCTGCACTCATCCCCAAGGAATTAGGCATCTTAGCTGACCTTAATGGGCCTTTGATGTATACAGCATTTCTGACTGCATAATTACAAGCTACTGCCAAGTGAATAACTACTAGGTTTAAAAACAAAACAGCATCAGTGCAGAGCATGGAAACTACATAGTCCCAGAGATGAGCTGGAAATTATCCTGAGAGTTGCCATATAACTATCAGGAAATTAGACAGGTGGGTGGGTGGAGGAAATCAAAGATCAATTACTGCACTACTTGTCTGCTTGAGGAACCCTTAGTGGTTTGGGCAGAAAGTAACTAGATAACAGCCTCTGGTTACAAAACACTTTTGTGGTCAATGGGTACCTTGTAATTAAAAGAGTATTCTTGTCCTAAGCGAGTTTCGAAGAAGGCAGCTAGGGAAATGTTCTCCATTTGGGGGAAACATTTTGACTTCTGAGCATTTGCAATTCCAGTTCCCAAACATGTTAAACATTGCCATGGGCATAGCCAGGATTTGTTTTAGGAGGGCAGACTTTATGTTTTGGGGGGCAGAACCGAGTTGTCTGCAATGCAATTGGTCATTTAGTTCAGTATTTTTATTTATTTACTTGAGGGGGGGTAGGTGCCCCCCTGCACTGTGAATGTGGGCAGCATTGGGGAGGGGCCATTATGGGGTGCATCAGTTTATGTATGTGTGAGCCCCAATTCTCCTTATTCATTCATTGCATTTCGATCCCATCTTTTTCTCCAAGGAGCTCAAGGTGGCGTACGTGGTTCTCCCCCTCCTCATTTAATCCCTGCAACAACCCTCCAAGGTAGATTACGCTGAGAGGCAGTGACTGGCCCAAGGTCAGTGAGCTTTTGACACTTCAACCACTACACCACCCTGGCTACTTCTTCACATGATTCTCATCATGTTGTTCTGAAGGCCCAAATATGGTTCCTAGTGTGCAGTGTACCAAAAGTCGGAGACACCTTCAGGCTCCCTGATTCTACTCTGGTACATGCACAGCCAGGGCTCAGGTAGCACCAGTTATCCATACTATGAGAGTCCTTGCCTTTTTTGCTTTCATTACAGTCAGGGGTAAGTAGGCAGGAAGTCATGATCTGCTCTGGGCAGCATGGAACCATAGATTCTGGTGGCTTTGTCAGAAATATTGTCACTGTCAACTTCCAGCTTTTTAAAAGGAAGAAGGTTTCTAGACCTCATGGGTGCTGAGAGGGTCATACAGAGCTATACAGATGGGCGTTATCAGTATCTGCTCATACGACATAGAGGGCGAGGCCTCCAGTGACCAACTGTTTGTGTGTATGCCCCTCAAATGAGCAAATATGAGGGAAAGGCTTGCCGTCACTACTCCAGAGTGCGCCCGACAGAGAGAGAGAGCAAGAGGCCTCTGCCTGCCTTGCGAACTGTGTGTTCTGAAGCAAGGAGGCACTGGGGCAGCTGTCAGGCTCAGATAATCTTCTGAGAATTAGCAATTGTTCACTTGAATGTCATTTCCATCTTTAATTGGAACATGAGCTGAAACAAAGAAGCATCCAGGGCTCAGCAGTCTGATAAGACACCGCTGGGAAAAACCTTTTCTCTCCTTTCAAACGTTATGTGTGAATCTGCAATGAGCTGATAAAGCAGAGAACGTCCTGCCTTCTTGGGGAAATGGCTGTTGCAGACTAACACACAGACGCGCGCGCGCACACACACACACACACACACACACACACACAGCATCCCCCTCCCCTGCCCATTGCTGCCGCCACCGGAGGAGGAGATGGTGGTACATTTGCAATGGAAATAATCGGGGAGATGGCAATAGCAACAGCCCAGTTGGCACACGTGGACTAGAAATGGAACAGCTTCTTTTAAAGAAAGTGGAAGGTTAGGTTTGCAGGGTCAGATAGGCTACATAACTAATCCAAGAGAACATAAGAGGCTGTTGGAGCAGCCAATGGCCCCTCTAGTCCAACACCCTGTTCTCATGCCTGTGGGGAAACCGCCTGCAGGATTCAAGTGCACAAGCCCTCTCCTCTCCTGTGGTTTGCAGCAACTGGTACTTGGAAGCATTGCAGCCTTCAGCTGTGGAGCCTAGTCAATATGGCTAACCTGATCCAAAACACCCACTCACACATGAAAGCAAAGACCACCACAGCCAACCACAAACGAACAACCACACCCTAGGCCAACCCCAACCTCTCTCACCCCCAAAGGAACACAAGTGAACAGCAGAGAACCTGCACAAGCGACGCTGACACTAAACCCCACATATATTAAGTAAAATAGAAACATCGCCACCCAACCCCACTCACCTTTCCCCCCTCCACCTCTTTCCCCCTTTTCTTCCTAATGTCTCAGCAAATGAAACTGATCCATAAAAAATGTTACTTGGGAAAAAAGAGAATTGCACATACTTTTGTAAACAAAGAAAATCTCCAATAAAAATACATTAAAAAACAACGACTGTGGAGCCTAGTAGCCATCGATAGCCCTCTCCTCCATGAATCTGATTAATCTACCTTTAAAGCCGTCTAAGTTGGTGGTTACCACTGCCTCCTGTTGCAGTGAATTCCATAGTTTAACTATTTCCAGTTGGAGGCTGTTCCATTAGGGCAAGTGGGACACGGCCCCACAAAGTTTGATCGGCCCTCAGGCCCAACTGGCCTGCCTTCTTTCTTACCAACAGCCCTGGGGGTAACCTGGCTTCGTCCTCCTCCTCCTCCGTCTCAGTTCTGTCCACATCATACTTGGCAGGGAAGAAGTTGGGTAGAGACCTAGAATTAATGGGCTCCCTATGCCATTGGTTCCAGCTCACCTTCCACCCAACCAATCTCAAGGGACACCAGCCACCACTGCAAGATGGTGCTTTGGGCAGCAGTGTGTTTAGGGTACCAGAGAAGCAATCAGTGATCAAAGGGGCACACCACTAGATCCCTTGCTTTGTCAAAGGAGATCCTAGGGAGGAACTCTTTAGATCAGGGGTAAGCAACAGCATGCCTTCCAGATGTTGGAATCCTAATCCCACCATCCCTGGCTAGCATGATCACTGGCCAAGGATGTTTGGGGAGACAGAGTCCATCAACGCCTAGAGGGCACCATGTTTGTGGGCAACAAATGGGCAACAGTGACAGCAAGGAGGAGGAGGAGGAGGTAGGCCAACTCGGAGAGGGAACACGCTGAAGGCATCTTGCCAAAATCCTGCCATCCTTCCTAAACCTGGAGCTGGTGCTACCTCTGTGTATAGATTGGTGGCATGGAAGTAGCCATCCTTCGTAAGGCCAAATGAGACTCTAACCGGCATCTATCAAGACAGCAATGTTCCAGCACATAACTCAGCTTCGGTACTTCATCCAATTATCCAGAAATTGAGCACGTCACTAATATTGATTGCTAGCGTAAGCTAAAAACCTGGACCCCAGTACCTTGGCTCTTCCTTAATCTCAGAAATTAGCTTCTTCGCCATCTCTCTCAAGGTTTCCCTCTTCATGATTATTTATAAGTTGTAATTGTGCAAATTCAGCATTTATTAATTAAAAGGGCTGGAAAACCCCTTTAGCATTAAAATTTCAAAAGAAGGAAACATGGAATGCACAGGAAACGTACAAAGAATATTTCAAGCCACTAAGGGGCTGGAAAGTAAAATTGGTGTGACAGAGCCAAAGAGCCAAACTACACATTACACACAGTTCCACGTGACTTTCTTTATTTTCATTTATTTGTTTATTTAACAAATTTATTAATCGCCTCATTAAACGAAGCCATCGAAGCAATGTTCAGGAGGAAAATAGAATAAACCACAAAAACACAAGCACCCTTGAAAATAACAGTCTTTATTAGTGCTTATTTACATATCACCATTTGCAACATTTTTACAACATGCCTGTTCTGAAATACACCCCCCCCCCCGAGTTCAATGGGATTAACTCCCCAGGCGCATATTTAAAGGACTGCAACCTCTGTTTACAAAGTGTCTTGCACATATTGCATCACAGGTAGGGGACTGAAGCTGAGAGACAAAGCCACTCAGTCAATTCACCACAAAAAGTTCAGCTTTCTGGGTTCCAAGTCTGTCTATCCACCAGACATGCACCTTTTGATCTATAGCCACACATCTACGCTTCTATCAGAGCAATAATAGAACCTAGAAAAAAAGAGGGTGTTACCATACAAGGGGCCTTCTTCTCAAATACACCAGAGATGGGGAACCTGTAGTCCCCCAGATGTTGTTAAGTACTCCAGCATCGCCAGCAGTCAGGAATCCTGGAAGTTATGGTTCAGCAACATCTGGAAGGCCCACCATCTGATACAGACAGTCTGGGGCATAATCAAGGTCATGGGAGAATCTGCGCGGGGAAATCTTTCCCTGTGGGCTTCTCCAGCTGCTTTTTTTAAATTGTATGCCTTCGTGGTGACTTATGCTCATGATGGCAATGGGTAGGTTATACACAAACCTGCTTTCAATACTGTCTGAGCTTGCAAAAGTTCCAGGGCAGACACGTTGCTTCCTTTCCAATCGGTGCATGTCCTGTAATTTCCTGCTGAAATTCTGTAACTTCTGACACCAGTGTTCTGTAACTTCTCACACTAATGTTCCAGGTGTGTGTGTGTGTGTGTTGCTTTCGCCACTGCCTATGGCACAAGAATGCCTACCAGACAGCAATACTGTAATGAAGTATCATTCAGGAAGTATCACAAAACAACCAATAAACCATAAAGTTGTGTGGACAGTCCAGGATAAGTCCACCACTAATGCATTATTGTAGTGTCAGTGGCACCTGGAAAAAACAAACAAACCGCCCTTCTGGTCTGGAAAGGCCTACAATGATGCCTGCCTATGGAGCACAGCTGAAAATAAAGATCCTGCTCCAGCTTTGTGCACCTCAGCTCCCTTCCAAGCATGCCAGCCTCTCTTGTGCAACACGAACCTGCATTGTCAGGTATATATATTGTGCCAGTTAAGCGAATTCCCCCAGTCTGTGCCTCTTGGAGACTCGTGCTCCTAACCATCCAGTTCCCCATGCCTTCCGTCTCTCCATCCTGTTTTTTATTTTTATTTTTCCTCTCCCTGTTCGATCTCAAAGGGTCGCCTTGCTTCCTCCCCCCCCCCCTTCCTGTTTCCTCGCAGTGACCTGCTTTCCCGGCAGAGGTCATGTTTCCCACATTGGGCGGGTCGAATTTCCCCAGATTTTCGAAGCGCTTGCATCTCCTGTCTGCTTTTGTGCCTCACTTTGGGACACGCCCCGAGCAGGGAGAGAGCGAGGCTGGGAAGCAGCGAGAGAAGGGCCTGGCTCTATTGTTTCTGCCCCATCAGCACATGTATTGCTCACATAAGCAGAGAGCCCCAGCGGGCTGCCACTTGGGATCAGCAGATTGGAATGCTGTGAGCTTGCAGAGTGTGGTTTCAGCGAGACGTTATCTAATGAAGGAGGGAGGAGGAGGGTGGATTAAGCCAAACCCACAGCACCAGCTTTCAATTAAACCAAGGGAATGTGCTGCCTCTCAATCTGATACAGTAATCATAAATATATATATATCTACCCCCAGTTGGCTCCTGATGGGATCTTGCAAAGGTTCAGATCCTGCCGGGTGCCAAATATTGTTAAAGCACATGCAGAGTCTGTGCTGCTTTTATGCATCTGAATATCTCCTACCAATGCCCCATCTGTTAAAAAAACTATCTTTTAGCAAAGCTTTGGCCACATCTTTATGCAGCACATCTCTGAGTGGTAACAAGGACGCACTGAGCAATGGTTATTGTTGCCTATTACTAGAGAAAGGTGCAGGCCAGGGTAGGGAAGCTGTGGGTCTTGGCAGATGTTCTGGGACTACAACTCCCATCATCCTGGGCCACTGTGCTGGCTGGGGCAGATGAGATCTGGAGTCCAGTATTATCTGGAGAGCTACAAGTTCCCCAGCCCTGGAGAGATGGTGTCCAGGCAGCGTAGATGGACCAGTGGTCTGACTCAGTGTATGATGGCTTCCTGTGTATCTATACATTTCCATGCCTTTTCCTACTGTTTAGTGAAGAGAAAACCAAGACTCAAAATGGGAGCCCCCTCCCAACAGGGATCATGTCCCTACAGGTCTATTTTCTTATGGGGTTCCCATATGTATAGGGGCTTCTCCCTGTAAGTCCAGCATTTGCAGGGAAAACAAAGACACAAGGTCGCCTGTGCTGAGGAATAAACAAAACAGATATTCAAAAAACATGTGGAACTCTGGCCAAACGTAGCCCTCCCTAAAAGTATCTTGACATAGAGACAACTGATTTATGTGCAACTGGGTGCACTCAGAAGAGGTGGACCGTAAAGAGTATTATCAAATTTACGCCTGACAGGTTATTGGTTCTAAGCACCTTTTGGAAAAGTAATTATGCATATTGAATCATTCTCTTAGGAGCACTGCAATGGCTGGAAGAGAGCGAGAGCCAGCTTAGCCTTGCATCCTGTCTCTGACATAACTCTGTGCAGGAGGCTTTAGAGGAAGTGCAAAACTTTGATAAAAGCCCATCATTGTGTGCTGAGATCCCGTCAGAAGCAGAGAACTGCTCCCCTGACTCCCAGATGGCGAGAGATCACCAAATGGCTTGAAGCCTGAACACCCAGAGCCTTTGCAGTGCCCATCCCAACTAATATGAGGGTGCTCATCTCACTCACTCTCCTTTGAATCTCACAACCTCCTTGCCTTGACAATAACCTGAGGCAGAGAGTTCCATGGGTTGGTTGTTCTTCATTTGTAGTTATTTGCCCTGCTTTGTAATTAAGTGTAGATGTCAAGATTAGGATCTCTTTTATGTCATTGGTGTCAGTTTCCTTTCTGAAGGGTTTATCCAAGAATAGATCTTTTTCTATTTTCTTCTATGAACAGATAACTTTTCATCCAACTGCTTAACTCTAATGTGAACTTGTGCCCTTCCCTTAACAGGGCATTATTCCTGGTTCCCCCTGCCATATATTCAGTGCCCATCTAGTCTTGATCTGTACTTTTTATTGCTGGTTTCATTAACATGGTGGTTATATTGGCAGATTCTGGCCTGTCGGGCTTGCCATAAATTTCCAGGTTGCATGCACAGTATGACTGCAACAAAGAAAGTCATTCTCACTCCTGTGTGGTCACATTCTTTCATGGCTAGACAAACCAGACACATATGGAGAGGCATAAGACAGTGGTTTGCTCCGCTGAATTTAATCTGAGTAGTTTTGACCTAGCAATTCTCCCTCCCCACCACTCTGTTTTGCACACAGTGTGAAAACATTTTGTTTAACAATTAGATCATTCTTTCCAAGCATTTCTGCAGGGAAATGTCATCAGGTACAGCAGCAAATCTAGGTGAATGAAGAATACCTAGACGATTACAACAGTTAAATAAGCAGATATCTGTGTTTCTAACGGTGGAGGGAGCAACAGAACTTCAGCGACACTTGTGTAAAGGTGCTTCTAGATGGGGGCTTACTATTGCAAACAGGTTATTATCACATGCCAATGATGTTGCATGGATTATGCTACTCAAAAGCCCAGGCATGCATGAGGAGCACCCATCCCACAAACCCAATATCCTATGGGGAGGCCCAAGATGCATCAACAGGATTGCCCACTATTGTTTTAAGTGCAAGTCCAACCTGTGCAATCTTTTATTTTCTCTGTCCTTGATCCTTCTGGTCTTACATCTGCTCTGTTTATCCTCTACCCATTGCTTCCTCTTTGTAGCCAATAAATTCAGGACTCGTGAAAGCAACATTTAGTGGGGAAGGTGCTTTCTGCTGACCATAACCCTTACCTAGTCGGATAGAGCATATGGATTAGGAAATGGGAAAGCAGCCATTTAGCTCATCATCTGCTTTGCATGCAAAATGTCCCAGGCTCAATCCTAGCATCTCCTGGTAGGACTGGGAATGACTCCCTATCGGAAACCCTGCTCAGTATTGATGATACTGAGCTAGATAGATCAGTGACCTGAATTACTATAAGGCAGCTTCCTATGTTGTTTGGATGCTGCAGGAGGTCTTACATACAGGGACTATTTATTTAGACCTACATACACACAGTGTTTCCAGTAAAATGCCACTAGTGTTGTTTAATTTTTTTAATCAAGGGCAGCGCTTAATTTCTGAAAGCGGAGATGCTAGTGCATGACCTTGCCTGGAAGGATGCTTGGGGCTTAGCTGTAATTAGGTTGAGGGGAAAACACTCTGCACATGCTTCAAGGCACTCACGTTTTATGGATACTTTCCAGCTTTCAGCATGTTGTGCCTAGACTGCAGCATTTGTCTGCTAAGCAATGCCATGTGTGCACGCCTCACTCCCATTTTAATTGTGCAGGAGTCTGGCTGGGTAACCTTGCTCACCTCTCTAGGCTTGTGACTTCCTTGTAGCCCAACAAGATACTGTGTGTGTTTCCTCAGAAATGTCTCACTCAGGCGCTATGGACACTATACACCACGATGCCACGTTAAGCAGCCATGGCTTCTGCCAAAGAATCATGGGTACTGTAGCTTGTTAAGGGTGCTGAGAATTCATAGGATACCCCTAGTCCCCTCACAGAGCTACAGTTCCCAGAGTTCCATAGGAAGCTGGGTGGATTGTTAAAGGTGCTGAGAATTGTAGCTTTTAATTTCATTGGGTTTAGTTTGAGTAGACATTAGTTGGTTATGTCCCAGAGGAAGCTGACTTATATTGAGCCAGCCTATTGGTCCATCTAGTTCAGTATTGTCTACAGGGACTAGCAATGGCTCTTCAGGCTTTTAGGCCAGGGATAGTTTTTGGGCCTAGAGACCCTGGGGAATTGAACCTGGGACTTTGTGCAGAGAGCTTCCCTTGACCCAAGTTTTGGGACCTCCTGGCAGATACCAAAAGAGGGCCAGAACCACATCTTCAGCAATAAATGCTGCAGTTTTCTCTCTTGCATCCCTGTCACCCAAATGTGCGTGTTTTAAGTTTCATTGAAATGTACACAACTGAGGGAGGAGGAGGAGGAGAAACAGGGATGAGTCACCGTGGAAAAGAGCAGACTTTATGGGAAATCAAGAGTGAAGTTCACTGTCGCCATGGCGGGGCGGGGAAGAGGGTGGAGAAGATGGCGAAAGTCTGTCAGGGCTGTGGGAGGAAGCAGGACTGGAATGGCAAGAGTATTGCAAGGGCAGTAGCGCTTTGGAACACCTTCAGGGCAGGGTGTAGGGGAGCTGAGTAACTGGAAGACAGTAGTATCTTGGCACATTTGGTTCATAACAATGCACGATGCCGACAAGCCTTTTCTTCCTTGCAAACCAGCACCTGATTTTAAAAGGGGCTGGAGACCGCAGACCACTACTAGGTGTGAGCACATCAGGGCGAAGGGTGGGAGCCGAGGAGGGTGCACTAATGTGGCTGCTGTGGCTGATGGGAGTTGTAGTTCAAAACATCCAAAGGGAACCAGCCTGCCCTGGAGGATTTCTTTTTATTACTGCCTGGACCTCTTTGCTGGAGACACCTGGCAGGGCTTTTAAAAAGCCAGATTGAACTCTGCCATCAAACTTGGCCTTCTCACACTTGCTCCCTCCCCTCCCTTCCCGTTGCACCTTATATTGCTGCCACAGAAACCTCAGTGTTAGCTACTGTGCTCCGCGTTCCACCTGACCTTGCAGCCACTTCCGGTATCACTAGCAAGGCTGTGCGCGATGGCTAGCAGTTGCATTTCTCACATTTGCAAACGTTCGGCCTGCTTCCCAGAAGGCAGCACAGGTGAACTGGCAGCATGAGCTTGGCTGACAGGAATCAACTGGGCCCCTTGCCAGCTTCCGCCACAGCAGCCTTCAGCTGGAGACATGCAAAGTTCCAAGCTGAGCACCGGCTGGGGAAAGGCTTACAGGGCAGGCCACCCGGTTCAGTGTTGTCTGGGAGGGACCAAATGGCATCTCCACCAGCTTATTGCAACCAATGCTGCTAGGAGATTTGCATGTCTCCTGGTTGAGCGTCAGGTCAAAAACAGCTGGTTGGGAGCTGCCTGGTACCCCTCCAGCCTCCCACAGCTGATGCTCAGCTAAGAAACTTATGTATCAGGCAACTGAAACCCCTTGCAAGCAGCTTGGAGTTTCAGCTTTATGCATGCAGCTCTAGCAATGATTCTTCATAATTTGCACAATTTTCTCATTATTATATTTATAATAATAATAAATAAATAATAAATTTGTTAGTCAAATTATCTTGCCTGTGGCAATTGAAACTGACTTGCAAAAAAACAAAAAACAAACAAACAAAAAACCCCACCTGCAGATACATTAAAACCTAGGGTGGGGGGGATACATTAAAAATATCCCACCCACTGCTAAAAGGCCACAGTTAGTAGAGGCCGAAGGCCAGGTTATAGAGGTAAGTTTTTGCCTGGTGCCAAAAGATATATAATGATGGCACCAGGTGAGCATTCCTGGGGATAGCATTCCACAAATGGGGAGCCACCACTGAGAAGGCCCATTCTCATTTTACCGCCCTCCAAATCTCCCATGGAGAGGGCACATGAAGAAGAACCTCAAATGATGATCGGAGGGTTGGTTCCAGATTGGTTCATATCCCTCCTTTTCCCAAACTGCAACTCAAGGTGGCTTATATAAATTAAAACAACACAGATAAAATACAAAAGCTAAAACCATGAAAAGATAATTATAAAAAGTAATTAAACTCTTAAAAAATCACACAATAGGGAAAAATATATTAAAATACAGATAAAGAAAACAACACAGCATTATTCAAGCCCTTTCCTCAAAAAGTGGTCATTTCCCAAAGGCCTTTCGGAACAAAACAATCTTCAGCTGCCGATGAAAGGACAAGGAGGGAGCCAGATTCCTGACATCTAGCTTCTCTAGGAAATCTGGGAGCAGTCACTGAGAAGGCCCTCTCCTATGTTCCCACCAAGCATGCTTTTGAGGGTGGTGGGACTGAAGAAGGGCCTCCCACGAATCTAGGCAGGATAGTATGGGAGAATATGGTCTTTCAGAAGCCCTAGGCTGAAACCTGAAAGCCTAATTTCATACTGGAGTTTTACTATGGTGCTGTGACTGTCATCACTTCCAAATCTGAGGAGTTTCCAGAACCACTTGTGGTCGCCCTTGAGATCAAGGTTGGCTCAACCACACAAGCAAGCTAGCCAGCTGCCAAAGGTCAGGGCTGGTGCCAGAGCAGAAGAGCCCTCAAGTGAAGAAGAGTTGGATTACCAAATTTTGAAGTAATTCAAGTAAGTGAAGTAACATACATTAGCCATCTAGAAAAGCGGGTGGGTTTAAGAGAATTAAGCATCCAATTAAGTGTCTAATTAAGATAATTAAGAGTCTAAAAACTAGGCCTAGGGTGCCAACATTTATGGGGTTTCTGCCTCAGCTAAAGAAATCATAAAAGCCTTGGGAAAAGAGCTACTGCCTGCCCTTTTTCCTTTTTCAAGCAAACTTCTGGAGGAAATGAGAATTATAATCCATGTTAATGATAGCTTGTAGGAATCTGGCAGCCATATTTAGTCTGCCTCTGGGTTGGGGAACCTGTGGCCCTCCAGATGCTCCTAGACTGCAGCCCCATTGTTCCTGACTGCCTGTTGGGACTGATGGGAGATGGAGGGACGCAGATTATGCACCCTTGGGCCAGATGTAACTAATGTGGAGAAGAGTTGCGTATAGCTAATTCCTGAAATGACTGGCACATACTGTTTCCTTATTTTTCATTTTTATTTTGTTGCTGCTCAACATTCAGCAAGACACAAGGGAAAGAGGGAGGAAGAAAACTTCAATTTGCTCAGGACAGTGGAAAAATAAACATTTTGTTTGTAAATAAATATACAAACCTTGGATTGGCCCTGCTTGAGATATTCCCATCAATGCATTTGGCAAATAGATTTAACACCAAACTTCTTTCATTAGGAAGTCAACAGTAAAGGGCTGGTCTGGATGCAGCCTTAACTGCTAAGCCTTCTCACATTGGTATTATTGTAACCATATCAATTTGGGCAAGGAGAAAGGATTCTTATATTATTATCTTCAGAGCGGGGAAAATGTGCCCCTTAGAGAAGCAAATAGTCCTGTGTCAAATAGGCAAAGATGTGAACCATCTCCTAGGCTGCGAAGAGATGCTGGTGGTGGTACTGATGATGGGGAATACTAGGTTATCCAACCTCCCTGTGGTTGAATTGCTTTCATAGCTGGATGTTCTAATCCTAGCTCCTCCAGCTCTGGTGTGCCCCGTCACAGGCATGCTGTAGACAGGTGTTGTGAAACCTCCACGCCCACTTCAAGCACCTGCAATCATTTCACAGGTGCATCTGAGATCCAAGAGTATCCGACAGGCTATGTAGGGCAGCCTTTAAGACACCGACAAAGGCTTATACAACACTTCCACTTGGGAGATCCTCATTGGTCCTTAGGGTGATGTCACCATCCTTTATTTCCCATCCTCGCTGTGATGTTCCTGATAAAAGAGTCTGTCCCAAAGAATTTACAGTTTGGCAACATTGGACTTAATAATCAGGATCTGCCACAAGGCCTCAGTTCATCCTAGCTTATGCAAGACAGAATGATTCATATATTACCATGTCACAGAGGTTGCATTGATTTCACCTTCTTCCATGCCTGCACATAATAGATGGGGGAGATAATTCCCCCTTCCCCACAGATTGTAGCCTGGACCTTTGGGGGGGAATCTTTAATATAGAGCTTTTTAACTCTTTCTCCTGCCCTAGAGATTAGGGGGTGTTGTTAATAGGAGGCCCAGAATTCCTTCCTCTCTCTGGGGGGTCTGGGCTGAGGTTGCAGCTGCAGGTTATCTTGTGACTAATAATAATAATTTTATTATTTATACCCCACCCATCTGGCTGGGTTTCCCCAGCCATTCTGGGTGGCTCCCAACAGAATATTAGGAACACAATAAAACATCAAACATTAAAAACTTCCCTGAACAGGGTTGCCTTCAGATGTCTTCTAAAAGTCAGATTGTTGCTTATTTCCTTGACATCTGATGGCAGGGCGCCAGAGCGGGCACCACTACCAAGAAGGCCCTCTGCCTGGTTCCCTGTAACCTCACTTCTTGCAGTGAAGGAACCGCCAGAAGGCCCTCAGCGCTGGACCTCAGTGTCCGGGCTGAATGATGGGGGTGGAGACGCTCCTTCGGGTATACCGGGCTGAGGACATCAGATCATTAGAAAGATGTCAATCTTCACAGAGGCCAAAGAGTATGGTGTATGAGCTGAATAGAATTGTTCGCCAGCCAGTCAGCACAACCTAAGGCCTCAGTGACTGTTGGCTTGGCCTTCAGGCCCAGTGAAGATGTCTCTGGAGCTCCCAGACGTGATGAAGCCCCAGGACTCTGGCAGCAATGCTAATAAGCAAGCAGTGCTGTGAGAGCCATAGGGTGAGGGAGTGAGCTGCACAACCCATGGTGGCCTTTCCTCATCATCCACCCACTCCCTCCCTCAACTCTCCAGTGTGGAGAGTGACATAGCGCCGTCCCATCCTTCCAATCTAGGTTCCCTTTCAATTCCACCCCTCTCTAAACAGGACCATACCTCCTTCCAAGCCCCTCTCCACTCATCAAACAGAACAATGTTCTCATTTTGGGCTTTGGAAACAGTTCAGTTGTTCTTCTTCTTTCTTTTTTACAGGAGGCCCAGGACCCCAGATCTTCTGCCTCGCTCCTCAGCCTTTTGCCACTTAGAAGTTCTCTTGCAACTCTACCTAGAAGTGCCAGGAATTGAATTTAGAGCCTTCCACAAGCAAGAAGATAGTCTGCAACTGAGCTACATCGCTCAGTTAGTTGTGCTACAAATCACAGTGCCTGTGAGATCCCAGCCACCCACCGACTTAATTTACCAGAGGCAGAAATATATGTATTTATTCAAATTTGTGTTGTGGACCTGTGCCCTGAAGCCTTTAAATACTTGGCAATGCTTCCACGCTGGTTTCTCCCTGGATGACTAAATGTTTTCAAATGCTGCATTTTGAAGCAAGACAAGGCATCATTGAGAAAGACTAGCTTTTTCCAAAGAACTAATCAATAACCAGTTTCAGGAAACCTTCAAAGAGCTTAGCTTGATTCTCTAAGGAGCTGAACATCCCACAACCAAGCTGTTACCTAGATTTTCAGGGGGTGGGGGTGGGAATCAGCAAATTAATGTTCATTGCAGTCCTATTCATGTTTACACAGAAGGAAGTCCCACTGTATTTATTCCTGGGTTTATTCTTCGCAGATAGTGCAATAGATTTGCACCTTTAGGCCTGTCACCTTAATGCAAAGGGTGACTGACTTCTGGCTGAACATGGATCAGGCTGCACAAAAATCCACACAGCCTTGTAATGTCCCAATCTTATACATGATTACTTGGTAGCAATGTCTAGCTGTCTTAACAGGTTTTTGCTCCTGATCCATCTCTGGGAGAGTGGAATAGTCACAGGCCCCAATAACCGACTTTGCTGGTGATGGAGAAGCTTCTCCTAACTGGAAGGCAAAACATTGGTTGCCTCCGTCCTGTGGGTCTTCTGAAGCCAGCTGGTAATGCTTTGGTGGTGCTGAATGGGTCCTTCCATGAGAGTTTAGCACTTGTCTACCCCCCAGTTTACTGTTTCTGTCATCTGGCACAACCAGCAAAATCCTCCCCAACAGCATGTAAAGGAGAGACGGACATAAATTTGGTTCTGATTCCTTTCATCACAAACTCATGAGCTTTGGCCTGCATAGAATAGCTGTCAGTTCACTGGCGTCAACAGTCAGAACCTGGTAAAGGAAAACCTGTCCAATAAGCATCAAATGAGTGGCTGATACAGAAGCTGATTTGCATGATTTCCAGGCAGGGCCAACCCATTAGCCAGAGTAATGCAGTTGTCTCAGGTGGCAGATGCCAGAGGTGGTGGCAGCCCTCCATGATTCCACTGGAGACGCCTAAAGTAGCCTATTCTGAACCCCCTAAACTAACCTGCTCCCAGTCTAGTTGGATTCTGTTTAGGGGTTGGTGATGCTGTCATTTCCTTCACCTCAGCCAGCAAAACACACACACCTACCAAGTGCCCTGGAAAAAACGAGACATCCAATTTTTTCACATGAGAGGGTGGCAGCCATTTTGAAGGCCGCAATCTCACACGCTCTAACACTGCACTGCCACCCCAAAAAAGTGTTTGGGGTGGGGCCACAATCTTGCCCAGTGCCCCAAAACACACATTTTTGGGTGCCACGTGAGATCTCACCCTGGTAAAAGCACTTTTTCAGGGCAAGAGTGAGACACGGGTCATGTGACTCATCTGGGAGCTCGCCTTGGAAGACGTGTGTTCCGGTTTTGGGTCTGAAAAAGTTGGACAGTACGCAAAATATCCTGTACTGACCCTGTTTACAGGGTCTTGTGCTAACCACTAACTTCACTGTCAGCAAATTCCAGGCCTCATGATCATCATATTCCCACAGGGTTGATATCAGAGCCAAATGGATGCTCCTTCTGGTTCCTGCCTGCCAATCACTAACGAACAGAAAGGAAGGTGAAACTAAATGAAAGTGACTGCTTTACCCCCAAAAGGGATATCTCAAAATTGCTAAACTAAATTGAATTACAGATAGGTAGCCGTGTTGGTCTGCCATAGTCAAAATAAATAAAATTCCTTCCAGTAGCACCTTAAAGACCAACTAAGTTAGTTCTTGGTATGAGCTTTCGTGTGCATGCACACTTCTTCAGATACACACTTTGTATCTGAAGAAGTGTGCATGCACACGAAAGCTCATACCAAGAACTAACTTAGTTGGTCTTTAAGGTGCTACTGGAAGGAATTTTTTATTTTGACTAAATTGAATTGTTAGGGAATACTCCCAAATTTCCATAATCAACATAAGCACCATCATAACAAGGTCATTTGTGAGGGGGATGCTGAGGGTGGGGTAGAGTGGGGCAACCCCAGATCTTTCATTTGCTTTCTGCCCTTCCTCCCACCCCATTTTTTAATAATAATAATAATAATAATAATAATAATAATAATAATCCTGTTTCCCTTGGTGAACCAGGCATGCTGCAAAGCACAATGCCAGTGAGACTTCACCAACCATCTTCATTTGCTCAGAGGCCTAAATTGGTGTCTATACATATAAATTTAGCATATGCAGATAATAATAATAATAATAATAATAATAATAATAATAATTATTATTTATTATTTATACCCCGCCCATCTGGCTGGGCTTCCCCAGCCACTCTGGGCGGCTTCCAAAAGAATATTAAAATACTATAATACATCAAACATTAAAAGCTTCCCGAAACAGGGCTGCCTTTAGATGTCTTCTAAAAGATGCATGTTGTGGGTCTTTAAAGTGCCTAGCCCAGCTTCTTGCCAATCTGGCTCCCTCCAGATGATTTGGGCTGGGGTGATGGGAGTTGGTCATCTATGGAGAACGATCACAAGAAGGCTTGGTGCTTCCTGCTTCTTCAGCTATCTAAAAGGATATTCACCGATGTCAACAAACGCAGCTCTAGATGCTGATTTGACTTACAAATCCCTTTATAAATCTGCCCAGAGCTTTGCCCTTTCACACTTGGAATCCCAGAAGCAATGCAGAACCTCTCTGCCTGGCCTGTTGTTCAGTAGCTAACTGAGCAGCTAGGAGGTTAATTGTGTTTATTTTTGTATGCTTAAATGTTGACTTCCTATGTATATATTTAATGTATCTGCTATATCATCTAGCCCTTGAGAGAGAGTGAGAGTACAATATAAAACCAAAATGGAATAGCTAAATAATAATGAATAGCTGCAATCTCACAATGCTCTTCTCCTGACTAAACCAAGTGACCAGAGAAATGCAGATGCACACACAGCAGGGGAGGGGCAGGGGGGATATGACAACCAGAATCAATCCCAGGATGTCCTGGGGTCACATAATTCTGGAGGTCAGATTGTAGCAAACTGACCAGCTGGAAAAAGTGGCCAATGCTGCTCAGCCTTTCCAGAACTCTCCCACCCCTTGACTGTTTATTATAAGCAGCCATTTCACCTCAGAGATTTCCCAGTAGGTTCTAGAGGTCACTGGGAGGCTGCAGGTCACGGTTAAACAGCTCTCAGTTGTAAGGCCTTTAAGCGAATGGCTCAGGTTAATTATTTTAGACCCTGCCCCGGGAGCCGCTTTATTGCTCCCCGAAGAGGAGAAAAGGAAAGGCTCCGAATTCTGGGAAATTAGACACTGCGCATGCAGTGTACAATAGAGACCCATCCTTGCAACTCCTTTGGTGCAATCCAGATAAAAGAGGGTGTCTCGGGGTACCATTAGTAGCAATGAAAATTAAGAGCAGAGCTCCTTGTTTCCACCAACTTCAATGGGGTTTATTTCCAGAGGGGTAGCCATGTTCATTTGTTTGAAAACCAGCATGTAGATCATATAGCACCTTAATATAGAGCAAAAGCACTTGCAGACTGTTGCTGTTTTGGGGTGGGATTCAGTCACATACCGGCAAATTCAAGTTGCACAATGAAAGTTTATTTGGAACTCTTGCACAACAAACCTACTTCCCCCAAAGATCAGGTTTTTTTTAATGTATTTGTTGCAATAAGGAAAGTGGTGAGGAAATGCACTAGATAGTGTGGGAAAATGTCCTATAACCGCCCCCCCCACAAACCAACCAGAATTCACAATAAAGAGCCATCAGGATGAATACTCAATAAACAGGTAATCTGGAAGCAACCGAAGGCTGTAATCCTAACCTCACTTACCTGGGAGTAAGACCCACTGAGTTCAGTAGTACATACTTCTGGTAGACATGGCTAGGATTGCATCGCAACACATTTATTACGGCATGAGCTTTCATAGGCTACAGTCCACTTCATCAGATACATGAGGCACTTCAGTTGTGGGGCGGGGGATTGTAAACAGTGAGGTCAGAGGGAAGTGTAATGCAGACATTTCAGACAGTGATAATTATGTTGTGAACAGTACTTATTCACAAAAACGGTAGCTGGTAGTAAAACAGACATCCTGGCATTAGTAAGCTAATTACCAAATGTAGTGTGGGGAAAAAACCCTTTGTCCTGATTCAAGCCACAGTCAATGCATCCAATTTTCACTTGATCATGCCCCATGTTTGCCAGATCAGCTGCCCCTGCTACTTCATTCTGTGTGGAAAACACAGCACTTCCACAACACCACCATCCATTACTCCAGCTGTACCTGACTATTTATTGAGCGTTCCTCCCAATTTGTTTGCAAGAAGATTGGATGACATTGGCTATTTAATGTGCATTCATTCTGATTGGTTTGTGGGGAGGTTAGATGATACTGTGCCAAAGCAATCCTGCATTTTCCAGCGCATTTTTAGGACACTTTCCTTGTCACAGTAATGTCCGATCTTCTGGTAAAGTGGGTTTGCTACACAAGACCTGCCAATCAACTATAATTGCATAGCCTGCATTTGCCAGTATGTGATGAAATCCCACCCAAAACCAGCAATGGTCTGGAAGTGCCCAAAGGCTTTATCATACAGATCCAGAGTTTACAATTAAAAGTTCTCTGTGGCAGTCCTTGCATTCATGAAAGGGTACTTATCTGATGCCAGTATCTTCAAACATCTCCATACACTTTTAGGTGTATTACTTACAAATCTAAGTAGTTTTGGAAAATACAGGAAGCCATGTTGGGCTGTTAGAGGCAAGAGGGACCTCTAACAGTAGCCAAATATATTTATGAGGATCAACTGAGAGGTCACAAAGTCATGCACAAGCTTTCAAGTTCCCTAGAATAGTTCTTCAGGCTGGGTTTAAAAAAACAAACAAACAAGTAGTGAGAAAGGCAGAGAGGAAAGATCCTGCTGGTCACAATGAAAAGCCCTAGTCTGCAGTTTGCAGAAATCTTAGAATAGAATATAGAGGTATTTTCCTGCAGCTGGAAGTTTGATTAGAGCTCAGGTTGCTGCAACACATGATAGGATGAAGGAGCAATGGCAAATAGATTGCAAATACTGTATAAAAGACAGCAGTTAAGAGCATAGGAAGAGCCTTGCTAGATCAGACCAAAGGCCCGATCTAGCCTGGTAATCTCTTCTCCCAGGGGCCAACCAGATGTCTATGATAAGCAGGACATGAGCACAATAGTCCTCTCCCTCTCATAACTAGAAACTGGTATTGCAGACACACGAGATGCAGAAGAGAGGTAACTAACATGGTGCTCTCCAGAAGCTATAGATGACAGCTCCCATCAGCCCCAGGCAGCATGGCCAACAGACAGGGATGGTTCAAGTTCTAGCCCAACAACTTATGAAGGACACAACATTGGCTACCTGTGAAGCAGGATATAGCCATCAGGAGCAGTAGCCATTGTTAGCCTCATCCTTCGTGAGCTTGAAGAGCATTGCACTTATCTGAACAGCACAATTTATGCTTCGTCTCTGAGGTCAACAAGGATTATCCTCTTCTGAATTCTGATTAAAAGAACTGATGGGTTGCCAAAGCCAAAGAGAGGCAGAAGTAAAGCCAACTCTTTGTAGTTTTGTAGTTCCGCAAGGGACAACACAGAGATGGAGGGAGGAGGAAAAGGACAGGCAGGGCCGCCTCCTGGAGTGGTTGTTAATAGGAAAGCAGGCAGGTGGGAGCTGGCTGAGTGCAGACCAGTGCTGGCACTTCTGCTTCACCCTGAACAGAGGGGAAAAGCCCAGGAGGTGGAGGTGTGGCCACCCCTCAGCTTCTGCCGCCTGAGGTGGTTGTCTTCCTCCCTCTCTGCCCAATGGTTGTGCCGGCCCTGGAGAAGGGGAAGGAGAAGAAGAGAGCAGCATGCCATGCCAAGTATCACCATTGTGGCGATGTGTGGCGATCACAATAACAAAACAAAAAAAACCATTGTTCTGCAAAGCCTCATGTGGGTTAACTAAGAAGAAATCATCCACCCGGAAGGAGCTGATACTCTGCGCAAAGCAAAGCGCTGGAGCTTATTAATGCTGCTGATGTCCCTGTAGCCCTGGGGGAATGTGGATGGCGAGGGAAGATGGATGTGTCTGGCGCACTTTGGAGACAAGTTGCTCTTAGGGGAGGGAGAACACTGCAGAGCAGAGCTGCCTGCCCCGTAAGCTGTAGGGCCCTTAACCCTGCACATTTTGTCCCGAGCCGCAGAAGTGCAGTGCCAGCTGGAAGGCAGGCCACGGCATGTTGTGCTGCTCAGGGAGGGAACTTGCACAAGGCTTTTTACCTGCTCATTATCTGTGATTCACCTGTGACTCTGCCTTCCGCTTCCACACTAGGAGATGCTTCAAAGGGATGTGGGTTAAGAGGAAACCTGCGACTCTCTTTCATCCGAAAGTGAGGCCGTCAAGTAAACAGGGAGGCTGGAGTTTCTGGCTGGGTCTGTGACTCCAGGAAGGGGTGGAGAAAGCAATGAGCTTGATTCACCCGCATGCTGTACCTTAACCCTGTGACAAGCCAGGCACCTGGCGCTCATTTGGATGTGCTCTAGGATGGAAAGAATGCAAAGAGCCCTAGAGGAAGGGAGGAAGGAAGGAAATGATTCTTTTCTGCTTACAGGTTCAGGATGGAATTGAAAATCCCTGCCACAGACTTACTGTGTGATCCTGCGCAGTCACAGATGTTGGCCGTGTAAAAGAATTGCAGACCCATGCAGTTGGGAGCAGTCTTGTCTGCCAGACTTTGGGCAATAGGTTGGCAGAAGCTTAATTAGGCAAACCCCCTTCTCAGTGGAAATCTAGAGCTGCAATATCACCTAGCAGACAGCTGCCTGCTTGAAGACCTCTAGCGAGAGAGAGCCCACCACCCCTCTAAAATGACATATTTTTCTGCCTAATCTCTTGGCAGCATCCTAAATGACAAAGGAATGTCATTCACACTAATTCTATGTGTTGCCCTCTTAGGCTAAAGTGGGGATAAGAGTTTTCCATGACAAAGCATCAAACACGTGGAGTCTTATTGCCCAAAGGGCTCTGCTCATACCATCAATGCACGAACACAAGCTTCCCCAACCTGGTGCCCTTCAGATGTTTCAAACTACAGCTCCCATCAGTCCCAGGTGGTGTAGCCAGAGGGTACCAGGTGGAGAAGGCTGCCCTGACATCTCACACTGGGGGCCACTGAATCTGGAGGGTACATTCTAGCCTATCTCAGCTTAAACCTAGGCCATGACTTTGATGAGAGATGTGTTAATTAAAAGCGAGCTCCCATTATTTGGCATGCACTTTGCAGGAAATTAGTAGAACGGAGATCATTTAAACATAACTTCTTTAATCCTAAGGAGTCATAAAACAGGCAACACAGCTTATCCTCAAATGACTCTGCCTGAAATGGAGCTATTAAAATCCCAGAGTGATGAGCTTGAGGGGAAATGCTAGCACACCCTGGACTGTATCCATGCAAACATGGTACTGTAATAATAGTTGTTTTTTTAAAAAAAGCAATAGGAACAATAACGTCACCTTGAGGAGCGTCTATGGGTGCTTAATTGCCATACACCTGTTGCTGTTTGTTCATGTTCCTGCACTGCAGCCTGAGACAGAAGCTCTAGGAGAATTTCAACATCCTCAAACAGAGCTGGTTTTGTAGATAGAGTAATGATATGTCCCTATGGTGAAAGGTACATGCTATACATTTAAAGCACACTCAAAACACATTCCCCTCTCAAAGAGTTCCGAGCCCTGTACTTCGACCGTCACAGAGTTACAATTCCTGCAACCAGTTACAGATAGGTAGCCGTGTTGGTCTGCCATAGTCAAAATAAAAAAATTCCTTCCTGTAGCACCTTAAAGACCAACTAAGTTAGTTCTTGGTATAAGCTTTCGTGTGCATGCACACTTCTTCAGATACCTGCAACCCTTAGCAAACTACAGCACCCGGAATTCTTTGGGGGGAAAGAATGTGCTTTGAAGTTATAATGTGTACACAGCCAAAGTGTACCAGTTGCTGGTTAATAATGAATTCATACCTAATACTTGGGCTGTCATGAGAGTCTTTCTTCATTGCAATACATTTTGAACATTTCTGGACTCTGTGTGGCATGCTAGAAAAAAATGAAGTGAATGATTCTGTATGGCATGCTAAATACATGCACCCACAGTATCAATTCTAAAGCTTTCGAAACTGTAGGGTAGGAGCAATCTGTGTGGTCCAAAACAGATAGCCCAGAAGCCGTAGAATCATAGAATCAGAGAGTTGGAAAGGACCCCAAGAGTCATCTAGTCCAACCCAATTCAAGTTATTAGGACTCCAACTCCTATCATCGTAGGTACCTAGGAAGCTGCCTTATATTGAGTCAGACCTACTGGTCCATTTAGCTCAGTATTCTCTACCCTGATTAGCAGCGATTCTCCAGGGTTTCAAAGCACCAACCCCTTCCATAGAGAAATAGATATTTTGAAGTTAATTTTTCCAAATTTATTTGATGGGGAATGCAACCGGAATCCAAACAAAAGCATGCTACTGTAGCACCAATCCCTTTGTTTACTTAATGTGAAACAAGTGTAGCTTGTTTTCCCTGATCAAAAGCTAGAGGTTACATGTAGGAAGTGGTTGCAATTGGGTCAAGCTGCCAGGGATTACAACTTGACTCAGCAAGCTATTTTAATTGCTCTCCTCCTACCATCTCGCCTCTTATTTCTCAAAAAGGTGGCCACCTATTCTTCTGGGCTGGTTCTTGTGCCATTAACAGCTTTGGGATGGCCTTTGTCCTGCATTCCCCATCCAATAACATTGGGGATGCTAACTTCTCAGTATGTGTTACCTTGCTTTAAGATACTGAGTGTGCCTGCCCCATTCCTGTGTACTATATGAAATGGGAGGAAAGCTCCCATTGATGCCAATGGAAGCTTTGTTCCTGTTGTGTCTAAAGGGACCCCTGACCATTAAGTCCAGTCGTGACCGACTCTGGGGCTGCGACGCTCATCTTGCTTTATTGACCGAGGGAGCCTGCGTACAGCTTCCGGGTCATGTGGCCAGCATGACTAAGCCGCTTCTGGCGAAACAGAGCAGGGCACGGAAACACCGTTTACCTTCCCGCTGGAGCGATACCTATTTATCTACTTGCACTTTGACATGCTTTCGAACTGCTAGGTTGGCAGGAGCAGGGACCGAGCAACGGGAGCTCACCCTGTCACGGGGATTCGAACCACTGACCTTCTGATCAGCAAGTCCTAGGCTCTGTGGTTTAACCCACAGCGCCACCCGTGTCCCTGTCCTGTTGTGTCTAGCAGGCCATGAAAAAACAATTACACACAGCATCACAATGTGAGAAGAGTCCTGCTGGATCAGGCCAAAAGCCCATCTAGTCCACCATCCCGTTCACGCAATGGCCAACCAGATGCCTGTGGGAAGACTGCAAGCAGGATCTGGGTGCATAGAACCAGTTGGAGGGAGACCGCAAGTATCATCTAGTCCAGACCCCTGCAATGCAGCAATCTCTCTGCTTGTGATTCCCAGCAACTTGGTTTCAGAGACTTACTGCCTCCAACAGTGGATGTAAAGCATAGACATCATGGCTACTAGCCACTGATAACCTTGTCCTACATGAATTTGTCCAACCCTCTTCTAAAGCTATCCAAGTTAGTGGACACCACTGCTTCCTGTAGCAGTGAGTTCCATAGATAAACAATGTGCTATGTGAATAAGTGCTTTCTTTTGTCTGTCCCGACTCCTCCAACTTTCCATTTCATTGGATGGCTCAGAGTCATGCCTGGTTTGGCCCTGGGTTCATTATAAGCCTGTTTATACCACCAGTTCTCCTAGGACAGCCAACACTTTCCTTGTTTCAGCTTCTGATTTGTAAGCATATCTGAAGCATGGCTCAGATATTGAAATGAGGAAAAAGGAAATCATCAACTTGGCAATGTATGGCAATGTTCTCTGCTCACCCAGATGATAGAAACACTGTTAGTTTAGGATAACAGGAACACAGCGATTACCAACTTATCTCTCTAATTGTGTAAGCAAGTGCTATGTCAGTCTTCAACATCTGAAAGCTTGTCTCGGGTGCTAGCCACTTCCTGAGAAGTACATCAGAAAAGGCTCTGATAGCTACAAATTTAACTAAGCAGGTCAAGCAGATCTGGACTGAAACCAGCCACCAAAAGTACCATATGAGTTGCTTACATTTAGCTCCCTTGAGGGTTTCACTTCATTAGGTGCTACAGACCTAGGAAAGACTAAGGACAAGTGAAAGAATAACAGGGCAAGAAGCAATTCATAAGCCCAACAGGGACCAACCAAAGTTCAACTCCATCTTAAAAAAAACTCCAGAAGGATCTATTTCTTTCTCTGACTTCTTATTTGAACTGTGAGCTCCTTTCCTCCAAAGGCTGATTTAGATACAATTGCTGGGTTGCTTATCCTTGGCAGTTCTGCACACAAAAGCAGTAACATTTAGGTGCTCTCCATTGTGTGTGTCATCCAGTTATGTGCAGAGTGTACTACCTGCCCACATGCTGATGTGCAACAGCCAACATTGCGCATGATGGGGTGATGCACGTGGCAAGGGGAGTTGTAAACATCACTCCTTATGGGCAGATGGGCTTTTCAGCAGCCAAGCCATAATATCTAAATTGGCCATTGACTCTTGTTGAGTAGCAAGGCCCCTTCCAGCCACCATCCCAGCAGCTGAGCTTTTGCAATTGGCTTGAAGGGCCATAATTACCCACCCCCCTTCTGCAGTAGCAAACCACAACCTGTTCCCAGCTAACTGTATCTCTCAGGCGTTGGGCAATGCCCAAGGCACAGGAAAAGAATCTCAATGCCCCCTCCCTTCTGTCCCCTCCCAAGTCCACTGTTTTCGCTGCCTGTTGTGAAAGAGACTTATCAGAGAAGTAGCGTAATACTCAGAAAACGCAGCTTCCAGGAAAGGAAGGAAGCATTGGGTCACCACTTACACTCTTTTCCAGCAAACAAGCAAAGCACACAGATAACAAGGCCAGCGGTATGCGCTGTAGAGGAATGTGTGTCAATAGGGAAAATATGTGACCCCGCATGTGCTACTGAACCTTTCGGTTTTTACTAAAAATACTTTCACTCCAGCACGAGCTGGCTGGATCCCCTTGCCTGGTTAATTAACTCATTGCCATTTATGAATGGGAGGGGATGTAAGTGACCCTGTCTCCCCTGACAGTGAGAAGGAATCTCATTCTATTAAATTAGGAGTAATTCAATTTGGCCTGGTTCTCTGCTCTGTATACCCTCTGCAGATCTGTTGCTTTCCCACTTCTGCTGAAATGTGTGGTATTATGACTATGCATGAAAGGGAGACTGGGCCTGACCCCCTGGCCTTTGTTATGCACATGTTATCCATCATGCCACCCACTTGATTAGACTCAGCGAATGGGATACATAGAAAAGTAGGTATGCCTCCATTTTTTATCTGTATATTTAAGATCCACTGATATTCATGGGACCTGGGTGTGCCTATAGCTTTATGTAACTTCCATCATAGAGCTTCAGTATGCTGATGACAACGTAGTGTGTCCACACTCAGAGGATGTCCTCCAAACCATTCTAAATATCTTCGCAGAAGCTTACAAAAAGCTTGGCCTATCGCTCAGCAGCCAAAAAAATAAAGTGCTGCACCAACAAGCACAAAACAACCCCTCTGCAGTGCCACAAATCCAACTTAATGATGTACCGCTGAAAAATGTTAATCACTTCTCCTACCTGGGCAGTTATCTTTCCACAAGGGCCAACACTGATGCTGAAATCCAGCATTGCCTGAGCTCTGCGAGTGCAGCTTTCTCCCAATTAAAGTCTTTGAGGACTGGGACATTCTCAAGGAAACCAAAATGCTCGTTTACAATGCTATTGTACTACCAACCTTGCTGTATGCTTGTGAAACATGGACCATTTAGAAATGCCATCTCCAACTCTTCAAAAGATTCCATCAACAGTGCCTAAAAAAAAAATACAAATCACTTGGGAAGACAGGTGAACTAATGCCAGTGTACTGGAAGAAGCAAATATCACCTGTGTCGAAGCAATAATTATTCAACATCAACTTCGTTGGACTGGTCGTGCTGTGTGGAAGCCTGATTATTGTCTTCCAAAGCAACTACTCTATTCCGAATTTAAAAATGGAAAGCATAATGCTGGTGGTCAACAAAATAGGTTTAAAGACTCTCTCAAGGCAAATCTAAAATAATGTAGTATAAACACCGACAATTGGGAAACACTGGCCTGTGAGTGCTCCAATTGGATTACAGCCTTTACTGTCATGGGCTTTGAAGACGCTTGAACTCAGGACGAAAGGGAGAAACGTGCTAAGAGGAAGGAACACTTGGCAAATCTTCACTGTGATCAACTCCTGCCCGGAAACTGTGGAAGGAGATGTGGATCCAGAATTGACCTCCACAGTCACTTACGGACTCACTATTAAAACTGTGGTTATGGAAGACACTATTACTCGGCCATGAGTGATCACCAAAGAAGAAGAAGATAGTTTTTCAGAGGGCTCTTTTAGAGGGCAAAGGGCAGCAGTTTGGGCAAAGACTAGACCATGTGTCACGTTTTCTGTTACGATCACATCCTAAGCAATTATGTCTGAACCAGAACTCCACACACCTTGGCTTTGATGTATCGGGCCAGGACTGGGTATGATGTGGTCAGTGTGGTTTCCCCCTACCCTGTTCCTCTGTTCCATTGCTCCTTCCTCTATTTGGCCATGCACTGTGTGCAACTGTGCCATGTGGCTGCTTGCAAGAATCGTCTGGACCACCATGGAGGTGATGGTTGGTTGGTGAAGGACTCTGAGAGGCAGGGAAGGGAAGATCTCCCAGGGAGGGAGGCTGGGAGAAGAAAAAGGAAGCTCCCAGGTGAGAGCTGGGAGGGTCCACCCCCTTCTGTGTGAGACAAGGATTAAGATCTATCTTGGAAAGAGGAATCTGCATTTTCTTTTCTTCTATCTTTCTCTGTTTTTGTTTCCATCTAGGTTAGTTTCTTTTCTTGCATTATGGAAAATGTTTAATAAAGTCTTATGGTGAAACAGAAAAGAATCCTCTGGGCTGTGCACTTGCACTTTTTGGAATGCATTCAGAGATCTCACTCAGTCCCACAGCATCACCCGTTGCAAAGGGGCAGCATGAATGTATCGGCAATAAAGCAGTAAAGCTGTGAATATGTTTCCCACTCAGGAAATTGCAAGCCTACAAACAGGAAATCGGTCAGGGATGCATAGATGGACTGTGGCGCCAAAGAGCTGCTGAAGAGGCTACGTGTCATCAAGAATGCTGATTTATTGAACATTTGCATAGGATTGAATATTTCCATGGCACTTGTAGTGCTTACATATTTATGAGTTGACTTCCTGATATCTTGTTGCACAGGTGCCAAGGTCTGTACAAATGTCCCCCAAACAACCCTTTCAATTTAGGGCTTTTCCAGTGCAGTGTGTGAATTTTAGGGTGAAAGGTAAGGGATTCTCACCTGTTCCACTTTTTTTTTTTTTTAGCTAAGGATGCCATCCTAAAAGAGAATGGGTCTCTTCCTTCTGGAATCAGAGCAGTGCTTTTTTGCAGGGATTGTGCAGAAGCTAAGTAATTAATTAGTGAACAGGATTTACATGCTGCTCCATCATCAAAACCCCTTAAGAGGTATATAGGCATGTTTCAGGCAGCATTGCACCAGCAAGCATTTCCACGGCGGGAACAATGCTTTCGCAACAGCCAAACCACCAAAGTAAACTGAATTGCTGGGAAATGCTGCTTCGCCACTTCCTACCTCCACCATCCTTATTAGCGCAACCACTGGGTTTGGTGACATCTAGATGCCCAACTAGCGAAATGGGAACTCCTCCCCCGTCATCATCAGTACCTATAGGCATTTCTGATTGCTTTTAAAAGCAAATTATTATTATTTTTCTAATTGCAATGGGTGGGATTCGCCTAACAAGTTTCATCAGTGCAAGCCCTGTGCCAGCAAAATGGGGTTTTCCCTCCCTCTCCTCCCCCTTCCGCAGTCCCAGACCCACCCAAATTGGTTCCGGGGGTCAGGAGAACCCCTCACCCCAAAAAGCACATGGGGCGGGGAGAGAGAGAGAGAGAAGAGAGGGGATTGTTCCATCTGGAAAGCTAAAATGCTTGCACTGAGAGGATGTTCATCCCAGCCTTACACTGAATCATGGTAGGTGGGGTCTCACCATCTGTATGTTTTGTAGTACACCCGCCTGGCCTGTCAACAAAGTATGTAATCTTTTTACAAAGAAGCTTTAAGTTTCTTTTTGGGGGGAGGGGTGTTGAAGGAAAGGAAAGGTGCAGGAGATCCAGGGCCCAACAGAAAGGCCTTGGCCTTAGGCATCCAGGGCCACACATTAATAACATTCATGGCTATTGGCCCAAGTTCTTTGGGAGCAAAGCCTGCATGGTTCTGGTACATATTACCTGACTAATACATTCAAGGCCTGGCTCCTGACCTCATCCCTTATAGTAGTAATAACGATGACTGATGTGAAGAGAGGAAGCAGAAGTCATGAAATGGTTTGCTTCGCACCTTTCTCTCCTATGAACAAATACACAGTGGAATTATTGGCAAGGATTAATCTTTGATCTTATTAGTCCCTGCTTTTCCATCTGCCTTGAATTTGCAATGGAATTCCTCACAATACCACTTTATTAAGGACATGACACCGCCAATCTGTGGAGAAAAGCTGCAATTTTTTTTGGGAGGTGGGTGTTTTCTCTTTCCCCAATAAATTTTCCCTAAGAGACAAAATTCCCGTTGCTAGACATATGCCAACTTCTGTTTGTTAAGTGCGCCTTGTAACATAAAAGCCTGACGGGAAGGACTCCTCTAATCATGCATTCTAGCAGGGGTTACAAAGAGAAAGAATCATTTTTCTTTAGTGCTGTCTGATCGCTGCAATTTACTTGTAAAAAATAATAAAGGTAAAGGTACCCCTGCCCATATGGGCCAGTCTTGCCAGACTCTAGGGTTGTGTGCCCATCTCACTTAAGAGGCCAGGGGCCAGCGCTGTCTGCAGACACTTCCGGGTCACATGGCCAGCATGACAAGCTGCATCTGGCAGCACACAGAACGCTGTTTACCTTCCCGCTGGTAAGCGGTCCCTATTTATCTAATTGCACTTAATGGTGCTTTTGAACTGCTAGATTGGCAGGCGCTGGGACCGAACGACGGGAGCGCACCCGCCGCGGGGATTCGAACTGCCGACCATGTGATCAGCAAGTCCTAGGCGCTGAGGTTTTACCCACAGCGCCACCCCCGTCCCTAAAAAATAATAAAATTAAAAAAATTATTATTAAATTATTATATAATAATCACACTATAATAATTATAATTAATAATTATTGAAAATAATTATTGAAAATAATTATTATTAAAAAATAATAAGAATCTGCAATTGGAACTGCGGAATGAATTTGAAGTTCAATATTAACACTCACGTAGGTTGCGACAAATAAAAAATTAGCACAGCAGGATTCACTGAAGAGAAAAGATGCACAAAGCGCCACGTATTTGGGTTAGCAAACTGGTTAAATGTTTGCTCAAAGTGCATCTGGTTTTGCAGTTACCACTTCCAGTATGGCCTTTGTTGGTAGCAAGGCTTGGATGTGCACTACATATACATCCAGCTCTCCCAAGATACTGTTGTTGAAAGGAAAATACAGGTTGCAGCAGTTCTCCTGGGTGTAGCCTCTGCAAACTAGTCTGGCTGGGGTGGCTGAATATAAGTCATTATGAAACAATAGACAGTTGTTATCACCTCAGAAGGAATCCCCCAGGTCTGTGCAAAACAGAAGTTACCAAGGTGACTGGAATGGGTGTGAGGTGATGGGAAGGAGGTTTGGGTTTTTGACCAAGGTGTGCTGGGAAGAAGAAAGAGGAACAGAAGAGTCTTCCATGAGCTGCTTAAGAGGCCAGAACTCCATGGCGGGGCTGGAGGACCAGAACCATCTTGGCTGCTGATTGGAGAGGCTACAACCCAGAGCCAAGCATGGCTGGTTGCTCTAGATTCAAACTAGCCGAAGCCATGAGAGAAACAAGAAGAGACCCTTTGGACATGACAACGCTGTAAGATTTGCTACTCCCTCCACCTACACACTCAGGTGTATATATGCAAATAAACTATATATCTTAAAGCCACTACTGTCTCCACCGTATCTTGACTCTCAGCAGAAACGCAACACTGGGATGAGTGCCTCCAACCCCCTGGAATCTTGCTACCGGCCAGCCGAGGTTGGGGGTTGGCGTGCCACATTGGTAACAATACAGTGGTACCTTGTTTCTCAAATGCCTTAGTACTCAAACAACTTGGAACCCTAACACTGCAAACCCGGAAGTAAGTGTTCCGGTTTGCGAACTTTTTTTGGAAGCTGAACATGCTCCGTTTTGAGTGCAACAATTCCATTTTGAGTGTTATGCTGAGGTCTGTCTGTTTTTGCCATTTATTTTGTGTTTTTGTTTTTGGGGCTTTTTTGTTTTGTTTTTGTGACTGTGTGGAACCCAGTTCAGCTACTGATTGATTGTGTGGCTGCAGTACATTGTTTATTGCTTTGATTTTATGGATCAATGGTCTTGTTAGATAGTAAAATTCATGTTCAGTTGCTGTTTTAGGGGTTGTTTTTAAAAGTCTGGAACGGATTAATCCATTTTGCATTACTTTCTATGAGAAAGCACGCCTTGGTTTTGGAACTCTTTGGTTTTGGAACGGACTTCCAGAATGGATTAAGTTTGAAAACCAAGGTATCACTGTATTAATTGCTATGATGATGTGTTCCCTACTGTTGCTGTCTATAATTTGATATTGCCCTGACATAACCCTGCCTGATGCTTTCCTCCTATGACCTTCCTTCTCCCAGTATTAATGCTGACATGGTCTAGGTGGGGCCTTTTCTGTCTACTGCTTCTTCATCGTCTGCAGCTTCCTGGCCTGCAGCAGCCCTGTATTATCTTGAGACACGTTCTTTTGGCACAGTTCCTGGTGCTCAATCCTTGATGCCCAGCTATGCAGACCCATCTTCTAAAGGAAATATTGTCAGAACATTCATTACAGGAAGAACGATGAAGCGTAGGTAGCCCATTTCCCCAGATCAGTCCCGCTTCTGGGGCCACATGCTATGGAGACCCAACTAGGAAGATCAAGATTGCTGACATTGAGAAGGCAAGAGCCCTTTACACCCATTGAAATGTGTGTAGTCTAAATACAAGGCAGCAGGATTGTATGTGCCACCCCTCTCCTGATCACCATGCGTTGATCAGTTTTGCATGTTCCATATTATTGCCTTCTGTGATTGGATGCTGCCCTGATACAACCCTGCCCAACATTTGCCTCCTATTACCTTCCTTCTCCTATGCATAAGAAGCTAGGTTCTTTTCTGACATAATCTTCATTCTCGATTATTTTCCTGTCCACGGGAATTCAAAGACGAATGCACAAGGTCCCAAGTAGTCTCCTATCCAGGCATTGGCCAAACCCTGACTGGCTTAGCTTCAGCAAGGTGGCTGCATCACATGCCCTCAGATTATGTACTTGGGACATTTGAAAGAGGACAGGGAAGCCACTCTTGCATTGGGAAGACGGGGATGGTATCACACAGGCATCTCTGGGATTTAGGGCTTGGATGAGCACCAGAGGCATATCCACCTCCCTCTTTAAAGCCTTCATGCAGACATCCTAGGATGTTTCTTAGAAAGGAGTCTGGAGCATAGGAAATGTGATCATTTTATTAATGTGGCACTAGCATGATAATATCATTTCTAAGTGTACCAGGGCAGAGAGATGTATCTGTATATACAAAAAAGACAAGGAGTTGCTGTTGTAGCCACCAGGGAAGATCAATTGTATAAGCACGGCCCTTTGGGTAGAAATATGCTGGCAAAGTCAGAAGAAGCAAGGATACTAATGGGTACAGGGGACAAGGGACATTGGCAGTGGGGCAAAGGATTGTTCGTCAAACTGATATTCATTGTCAGGCACAATCATCAGAACATTTTGGAGCTGCTGTTCACCAGCAGCTGATTCTGCTTGAGTTATGCCTGGACTCTAGCCTGAAACTAGTAGATGTTGGGGGTTTTAGATTGTGCATCTCCACCAAGCTATGTCCACAGGAGGGACCTTCAACATGGCTATCAGACCTGTAAAAAGACCCTTGGACCTCAGTAATCTAGAGCAGGTCACAACTTTTTGGTCTGGCTTCCTCTTTTGTCTGAATGTCAAGGGAACTCAGCTTGCTGCTAAACCCTTGCCACGTCTGTGGTATGGAATGGTTTTATTTATTTATTTTAGAGCATTCGCTCAGTTTCATCCAGACTGTCAGTGGGAGGGAATTAAGCACATCCTGGAGCTTCAGGTTGGTGCAATTAATGTGGATTAAAGCCCTCAGTCAGCCTAGCACAAGGGACTTTTTGCAGTTTGGAAAGTGATGAGGAAATATATTGAAATGGAAGGATGAACAAAGGATTGACCCGAAGACATATGAACGCCCCACAAGAAGATCAGGATGAATGCAGAATGATTGCTCATTGTGGCATAACCTCCCCACAAACAGAATAAATGCTCAGCTCCAGACATTGTATAACTGCCATGGAAGCTTTGTGTAAGCAAATCAAAATGAATGCGGAATGAATTGGTCATCTGGAGGTGCCTTTATTTCTGTGTCTACTTTTTCAGCCTGGCCTTGCCTTTCACCCTAGGGCTCATTCATTCCCACTAATTGTGTAGGGGAAAGGGTCTGGAAAACTGAGAATGTGTTTGTGAATGATCCTGGCAAAGTGGAGGTGGGGAGCCTTCTCTTACCAAATGTGTGTGAGTTCACATTAATGACATGGAGCCTGTTATCACCGCAGAGTGCAAGGCTCTTGCAAACTACAAGCTTATGCCCTGAGAGAAGACACTTGCTGCACTGAGAAAGGCAAGGAGCAATGCCCAGTGGATTGCTATACAATGTGCCAATGACTACTGGCTAATGCCGCATCAGAGCTTTCAACTTGCAGCTGAAGAAGAAGCTCTGAAGAAGCTCTTTTTTGCCCAAGCCTGGGTAGAATTTGACCTCACCTTCAGCCTGACAAAGATCAACATATTGGATCAGGATGCTGCCAGCACTACACACATATTAGTAGTAATAATAATAATTATTTTATTATTATTAATTTATACCCCACCCATCTGGCTGGGTTTCCCCAGCCACTCTGGGTGGCTTCCAACAGAATATTAAAATACAATAGTCTATTAAACATTAAAAGCTTCCCTAAATAGGGCTGCCTTCAGATGTCTTCTAACAGTCTGGTAGTTGTTCTCTTTGACATCTGGTGGGAGGGCATTCCACAGGACGGGTGCCACCACCAAGAAGGCCTTCTGCCTGGTTCCCTGTAACCTGGCTTCTCGCAGCAAGGGAACCGCCAGAAGGCCCTCAGTGCTGGACCTCAGTGTCCGGGTAGAACGATGGGGGTGGAGACTCTCCTTCAGGTATACTGGACCGAGACCATTTAGGGCTTTAAAGGTCAGCACCAATGCTTTGAATTGTGCTCAGAAATGTACTGGGAGCCTATGTAGGTATTTCAAGACTGGTGTTATGTGGTCTCGGGGGCTGCTCCCACTCACCCGTCTAGCTGCCGCATTCTGGATTAGTTGTAGTTTCCGGGTTACTTTCAAAGGTAGCCCCACATAGAGCGCATTGCAGTAGTCCAAGCGAGAGATAACTAGAGCATGCACCACTCTGGTGAGACAGTCTGCAGGCAGGTGGGGTCTCAGCCTGCGTACCATTGGTGACCACATGCTTGAGATGGTAGATGATATTGAGCATGCTGCTTTGTGGAAGTGAGTCGTGGGCAACTTACACCCGCCAGGAACGATGCCATATGTACTGCATCAGGAAGATTTTGGTCATCACATGGCAGGATAGAGTCTCAAGCAAAGATGTGCTCTTCCAAGCCCACATTTCCAGCATGTTCACACTTCTGTCTCAACAGTGTCTGTGCTGGCTGGGTCATGTACATAGAATGGAAGATGGCAGGATCCCCAAGGATGAGCTCAATGGGGAGCTCGCTTCAGGCACTAGGCCTGCTGGCAGACCAGCTCTGCTACAAAGATGTCTGCAAACATGACATGAAAGCTGGCAACATTAACCTCACCATGCGGGAACCCCTTGCAGACAACCACAGTGCCTGGAGACAAACAGTCAGGCCATGTATGCACAGCAATGACCAGAGGAGAAATGACCACTGGGAGGAGCGCAGACAGAAGAAACGCCATGATGTATCTCCACTAGCAAAACCTGATACCTTCATCTGCAGCTCCAGTTGCAATAAAACATGTCTCTCCTATATTGGTCTCTACAGCCACAGCAGGTGCTGTAACTACCCAATAGTTTGATTTTATCCCCGATGGCACACTCTTCCTTTGTCTCTCGAGACAGACGGATGTCAACAACAGTGTGTGTGTGAGAGAGAGAGAGAAAGAGAGAGAGAAAGAGTAAAATGGCAGCTTCCCCACGCAGAATTTGGAAGACATTCAACAGAGCAGTTGCTCTCACATATTCTGTCACCACCGCAGATAGGCTCTGCTCACACGAGAGAGAAAGTATATCATTAGCACTGCTGAGTTTATCAGGGAAAGAGGGCTTTCAGCTCTTGTGAGTGGTTCATAGGAAAGACGTGCACCAGACCAGACAATGTGGCCAGCCCACACGCACTCCAGTCACTTTGTCTGGACATTCAACATTCAACATTCAACAAGGTCGGGTGCCTCTCTGCCTGTCAGACTGTGAAAGGCAACAGTGGGAACTGCTTGCACATCAGCATTTGACAGAAATTAAGCCATATGACTACCAATGTCAGGGTATTCCTTTTTCTTAGCTCTCAGGCAAAACCCGAGGGGCAGATTTTCAGGAGGCCTAATGTTAGAAGCACAGTATCAAAAGCTGTCAATTTTCATCTGAACAGTGAATCAAAGGTCATGCCCTGGAAACAGAGGTATTGCTAGCCTAGAATGCCCAAGGCTGTGTGCATACCATGTGTTCAAAGCACATTTTCTCTCTCTATAAGAATTCTGGGAACTGTAGTAGACGCCTCACAGAATTATAGTTCCCAGCACTTTTAACAAACTGTTGTTTCCAGGATTCTTGGAGTGAGCTTTGCATGTGCTGTAAATGTATGATGTGTTTGTAGCCCTGAGTCTTTTGCACTTGGCTCTGAATCTCCCACTCCTTTCCTCTTTTCAAACTTAAAAAATTCTTAATTCTTTAAGAAACTTAAGAATGCCTGAGACTCCATCCACCATCATGTCTGCCCAGAAGAGGACAATACAGGAAGCTGACTTATCCCAAGTCAGACCAGTGGACCATGTAGGTCTAGACTGTCCACTCTGACTGGCAGTGACTCTTCAGGGTTTCTGGAGGGGATGTTCCAAGCTCTACTTATTTATATGCCACTTTTGGGCCAAAAAGGCCCTCAAGGTGGTTCACGAAGACTAACCAGGGACCTTCTGCATGCAGATGATCTTCCAGTGATCTATGGTTTCTCCCTTAGTAAATTTGTTTTATGCTGAGCCTGTGCCACCAATCACTCAAATACCTAGAAATACCTAGAAGTGCTTGTAAATCTCACAGCTCCCATTTCAGTGATGTGGATGGATCTTGAGGAAGCTGATTTTCACCTGCTAATTGCCAGACAACTAGGGTTGCCATATTTCAAAAAGTGAAAATCTGAACACAATCCGAGCTGCTGCTGCTGCTGCTGCTGCTGCTGCTGCCGCTGCGGCTGCTTCTTCTTCTTCTTTTCTTCTTCTTCTTCTTCTTCTTCTTCTTCTTCTTCTTCTTCTTCTTCTTCTTCTTCTTCTTCTTCTTCTTCTTCTTCTTCTTCAAATTTGCCAGAAATAAATGAAGTTTTTACTATTTTGGGGGGAAATCTCAAAACAACAACAACAAAAAAAAACACTTACCATATGTGCTACCAGATATTTTAGCTGCTTTCCCAAAATTCTGCCCAGACACCATTTTTCAACAGACAAATCCTGTCTATGTCTGGGAAATTCCAGACCTAGAAAGACAACCCCTTTCTAAAGGGTAAGTGTGGGTACCAAATAACTCTGGAGCTGTGCTCAGGAACCCTCAAGGGATTCATTACCTGGAGTGGCATCTGTACAAGTCCCTGGCCTTAATTCTTGATTAGAAGGTCCTTGATATTTTAAGTTCCCAAACACAGGGATGGGACACTGTGCTTATACATTAGACTTCTAAAAAATGAGACTGACAAATATCTCCTCTGGCCTTCAGAACCCTTACTTATGAGCTGACTTTAACCAGCTTAGGCACAAGTGGACTGTAGTTCCTGCAGACAAGGGATGGCCTCCTGTTGACCCTGGCTTCACAGCGACACTGAAGTTGTGAAAGCTGGCTCAGTTGTTCGATGCTTATTCTGCTACAGCCCCTGTGTGTGACCTTGAGAAAAATGACTCAGTCTCACAGGGTTTGAGGTTCTGACACTGGATAACACCTCTGCATTGCTGAAGTCTTGAGAGGATATTCACATGCTACTCAGATCACAGTTATCCTAAAAGTATCATCAGTATTAGTAGATATTATGTGGGCTGTAATCCTATGATTATTTGCTTAATTCAGTATATGTTTTTAGGACTGCAGCCTTATATGGCATCATCAATGTACTGACACCTTTACTGCAAAGCATTCAAGCAAAGATGGGTCCCTGCCCCGGGGAGCTTACAATAAAAAGTTTGGCAGGACATAGCAGCATGCAATAATAAATTTAGGCTAAATCTACATAACCCTGAATAGGCTTTCAGAAGGAAAGCAGCATAGTAATTCTATCAACCACCATCAAAAATTACAGCAAAATAGTTTCTATACAGAATGCAGCACAGAAAGGAGAGAACGAATTTTCCGCTTCCCCAGAGATCACTTTTCATTCATGGATTTCTAAAGGTGATAAGAGCAGCAAAGGGAGACTCGGGACAGGATGATGTTGAGGCCAAGTTTAGAGAGGTGGTTGGTGCCCATTAGGATTGGCAGGGAGCCCACCAGTAGGCAGAGCCAGAGCCAATGATGGGCAGAGAGCCAACTCACACCAGTTATGTTCCCCATCCTCCTGCCTGCTGAATTCTACAAGAGGCAACTCTGAGACTAAGGGGGATGAGGAGGAAGCTGAAAGGAGGTGCCATTCTCAAGACTTGTTGTAAGGAAGGAGGTAGGCAAGTGGGGGCTGGCCGTGGGCAGACTAAGGTGGGGGTGGGGTGCCCCATTTGGCCTAATGAACCAGCTTCTGCTGTTGTAGGAATGTTCTCCTTCTCAGACAGAAATTATGGTTTAAAAATGGTAAGGGCACAGTGCCTCTAAGCATGTGAAGAGTGCCTCTTGAAGAGCACAATCACGTGTCTTATTTTATATATGCACATTATGGGAAGTAGGGCCAAACATTTTTGTTGTTATTTCCTGACCCTACATCCTTTGTTCTGACAATTGACCAAGAGGATGGCATTCTGGCTGGGCTGGTAAGATTCTGGCAGGTGGGCATCAGTAACTCTTGAGCAGAGAGGATTCCTTAATAGTGTTATGAGTTTGTGGTGTGCTAGGACCTATTTAATTTCTGGACCCCTGCTTCTAATTCCTGAATCAGACACTAATCAGACACTGGATTTAGCATGTTAAAATACAGACCAGGAGTCAGCCTAGCAATAGCCTGCTAAATATGAGTCCTTAGTGGGACAAAGGGACAGACTCTGTGCCATAGGGCAAATGGGAGGGGGCCCTCCCTCACCTCCCTCACCTCCCTTAGTAAGAAAGACTAAAGCCTTTGGAGTAGTTTTTAGAGTTGGAAGGAGAGAAGTTCTTTTGAGGATTGCAGCTGGGGTTGATGCGGGCTGGAGGAAAAATAGTTGCACACTGTTAAATGTGGCAAGCTGAGATGAGGGACTGAGGGCCATTGCTGATTTTTGCTGGCATCCAAGATGGTGGCCATTGGAGAAGGAAGAACCTTTTGGAGTGTGATGCTGGGAGCCCTTCCACCATAGGTTCAGGTTGTATGTATGTGTAAATAAACCATATCTCACAAAGACACCACAATCTCTGCTGTGCCTCATTTCCAAATGAATCCCAGGTAAGCACGTGGACCCCTGGAAGCTTGCACTGCTTGGAGATTGGGATGGCTTGTAACAATATCAATAAGCTTAGAGGATGAGCCTCCCCTCTCCCCAAACTTGGCCTTCAGCATGATTAACCTTTACCAAGGGAGATGCTAGTCTTAATCAAAACTTAATCAAGAGAAAGACTCCCTGTGGTGAGAGGCTTCATGCCAGGCCTGCCTAACAATATGAGGCCCACACAGGGCATCCTTCTTGCAATGGTTTCTAACCTGCTGTAGGATGGTTTCATTATCAGAACAAAAGAAGCCGCTTCCTGATGCAACAGGTGGGAGAAGCCTGTGGTGATTACGTTTGTGAGTAGCTGTGGCAGGGAAGGGCTCCCCGGATAGCTTTACTCCCTTAAGGGGAATCCTGAGCACTGCTGCCACATCCCTTCCATCCCCAAAGAAAGCCTAGCTTGTGAATGACTCCCTTTCCCTCTTACTGAATTGCTAGCAGCATTCGGGTCATTAGACACACAGCAATATCCACCCATCCCTGCCCATGGCCAGGGACGGGCTTGACATCTAGGTCCCTTTTCCTTCTCTCTGTCCAGTCACTGTGAGATGCACACCTCCAGGGTGGGGAAAAGAAAGGAGAGAGAGAGAGAGAGAGAGAGAGAGAGAGAGAGAGAGAGAGAGAGAGAGAGAGAGTCTCACTGTGTGTGTATGTAAAGCAACTGTTATAACACTGCCCTGTATCTAGGAAACCAGGCTGGGGAATAATCTTGTTTTGATCCTGAGAGCCATCACTGAGCACGAGTCATTCTCAGCTAGATCACCTGCATCTCATACAGGTGTCTGTAGCATGCTGAGCATCCAGTTCCCCGCTTGGGGGACAGAGCACTGGTTAGTGGGCCATGTGACTCCAGGACAAGCTGTACTGTTTTAGTACCGCACAGACATCCCAGAACTGGGACATGCTTCAGCGGCGTAACAATAGCACAGCTGTCACATACACGTAGATACTCTCCTCCCTCTCCCTCCCTCTTTCTCTCTCTCTCTCTCTCTCCCCCACTCTCTCTCCCTCTCCCTCCCTCCCTCTCTCCCTCCCTCCCTCCCGCTCGTTCATAGCCTGAGCCCTGAGACTTCTTTCCCAGATCACTCACCAGGGAACCCACTGCATTTGTGAAATTTCTGTTCAGGGAAGCAGTCAAGAAGGAGGACTGGTAGCCTGGCAGCAAACCCTGGGATGCCGTTTTGCACATAATCAGCTCTCTCTTGGCTGGCAAAGGCTGTTCTCGTTCCATAGGATCAGATCAGGACAGCAGAACGGGAGCGCGAGGCAGGTGCAAAGTGTGCCTTGGAGACATCACAACCCAATGCCAGCAGCATCTGTACCAGATCACAATGTAACTGACTGCAGCGTGACTATAAAGTGTTGATAGTTACTCTCCAGTTTCAGGACATGGCACCGGTCCGCTTCCTCTCCCAGGCTCACATTCAGCAGCAGGTCAAGCGCAAAATGCCCTTTGCCATTCATTCTGTGGCATTTCCTCTTATGGGAACCAAGAGCTGCACCACTTAATACTTGAAAATAGCAAAAAGGAGCAGAGGGATGGAACAGCTACCCAGAGTGGCTCGTGTGTGTGTGTGTGTGTGTGTGTGATGGTTTTCTCCCCCCCTTTTTTCCCCCTTTTCTTTTTTGAGGGAGGGTGGGAAGAGAACCCTGGTGTTACTTTGGATTTCTGATCACTTGCAAACTTTTACTTTGAGTCTCTTATTGATTGTGCAGCTAGAAACAAGATGATGGTTTCTTCAGACCCCCTTTCTATTGCACATTTATGATAGTTTGTGCTCCTGCGAGTATCAGGATGCTTATATGTGATTCTGCTTTCAATACTGTTTGCCCCTGTAAAAGCTTTGGGGAAGTCATACTGCCTGTAGCAGCTTCCCATGGAAAACCAGTCCCTGTGCATATGCCAAATGTTCTGGATATTTGCTTGCCCTGCTTTTGCTGCACTGCAGTGCCTCTCCAGATGAAAATAATGCAGTGACATTGGGCAAGTATCACAGAACAACTAATAAAGTGGACTGGTGTGTGGACAGTCAAATATTAACCCATCATTAATGCATTATTATGAGTCAATGGCATGTTGCAGAGTACACCAAGAAACAAAGAAGAAAACACCCATCTAGGGGTGAGAATCTGGAGGCAGCTGTGGATTGGGAGAATAGCTATAGGGAGCTTAGCAAGAAGGCATGCCATTGTAGGAGGAATGCTTAATCTGAAATAAACACACAAATCCTTCTCCCCTTAGTCTGAGTCTTTCTCTATCTGGAGTGCCTGCTGTTTACCAACTTTGACATCCTATTATTTAATCTGAATGGCAGATTAAGTAACCTCCCAGGGTAACAAAATGTCTTGAATTGACCCTTCCTATCTAAGCATGAACTTTCCGACTTTTGAAAAAACACTGTAAAGCTTTCGTTCAATTCAGACATACATCTAACAACCAGGGATTAGCATGTGTGTATGTGCAGACATGTAGTCACAGATGCACATGTGTGTTTGTATTTCTTTGTGGTTTTTCTGGTAGTTTTTATTTCATGTTTTAAATGCTGCATACAGTGGTACCTCGCAAGACGAATGCCTCGCAAGACGAAAAACTCGCAAAATGAAAGAGTTTTTCGTTTTTTTAGTTGCTTCGCAAGACGAATTTCCCTATGGGCTTGCTTCGCAAGACGAAAATGTCTTGCAAGTTTGTTTCCTTTTTCTTAAAACCATTAATACATGCATTCCTATGGGAAACTGTGCTTCGCAAGACGAAAAATTCGCAAGACGAAAAAACTCGCAGAACGAATTAATTTCGTCTTGCGAGGCACCACTGTACTTGAATGTGGATAGTAGCTATCCTAACACCTCGAGCTTATCCACACTTTGCTTGACCGGTACTTTGATCATATGGTGTACAGATTATTTCCTCTGGGCCCGAGAGCTTTTCCCATTGTTCCATAGCTGTGCCTTGAGAAAATCTGATCTTACCTGCTGAACTGAAGCTTGGTCAAGCAAAATATCTCTTTGGATTTTCCGCACATTTGATAAGATCTGATTCAGCAGGTAAGATCAGGTTTTAGTAAGAACAAGAAAAGCTCTTGGACGGGGGGGGGGGAGTTAATTGGAACACAACATGAGCAAATTATGGATCAAGCAAAAGTGTGGATGAGCCCCTTTTGGAGCTGGGCTAGAAAACTGAAAGATACCAATGTCCTGTCTGAGCGTTCTTAATGCCAGGCTCTCTTGCATTTCAGAATAGACATCTACAGGCTGCATGTTGCAAGATACTTGCCTCTTAGACATTCTGAAGCTCAAGAGTTCCCTCCCACCATCACTGCCTCCCCACTTTAGTCAAGACTCTATGATATGTACCAGTCAGGAGGCCAAGGGGCAGTGCAAAAGCAGCAGGGGAGAGGAAGTACCACACTTTAAACCATATTTCCCATGGGACAGTTGTGCTGTGCTCAGTCCCACCGAGTGGTTTGGGTCACTAAACCTGGGATGAGTTATAGTTTCCCAAAGGAAAAGCTTTGCTAAGTGGGACCCCAGGCCTCAGCCAACCAATCCCCTTTCCAGAATTGTTGAGCAAAAGGAATGTGTTCCCCTTGTGTGCTTTGGTTTCATCCGTGGGGGCCTCCCAAGCTGCTTGCGCCGCTGGATCCATGTAGCAAGAGAGCATGAAAAGATGAAAGACCCTTTTGCTCTGACTTCCTCCTCCCCCTTCTTGATCTCTGGGACCTACAGCTTCCCTACAGCAGAGAGCAAGGCTTTCCCATGGTCAGAGAGGTCAGCATTCCTGCCTGGGCACTCACAAAGAGAGGAATGCGGGGAACGCACCTGAGAAATGAGCAATTCCTTTCATTCCAGGAGGCGACATGCAGAGACATATAAAAGCTGTCCAAAGCAAGCTCAGCTCCCCTTTGCGCAAGGTGGGAAGAGCTGCTTCTGCAAAGCACTTTGGAAAACATTTAATAGGAAAAGGAAATGCCGCGAGATCCATTCCCTCTAAACTCAGAGGGTGAAAATGCCCACAGCTTCTCAGCCGAGTCTGTTGTGTGAATTGATCAGTCCCCACCCATGCTGAGGGCCTTTCCATATGGCTCTATCAAAGTGTGGTCCAGTTGCATAGCAGTATTTTCTTTCTTTCTTTCTTTCTTTCTTTCTTTCTTTCTTTCTTTCTTTCTTTCTTTCTTTTTTTGCAAAGCAGTCTTGCAAAGCCCTTTTCAATGACTATAGAAGGATCATTTCCAGAAGGGTAGCTGTCTTAGTTTGCATTGCAGCAAAAAGAAAAGAAAAAAGGACAGTGCTCTGTAGTGGTTAGAGCAGGGGTTAGCAAACTTTTCCAGCATGGGGCAGGTCCACTGTCCCTTCTCACCCCTTGCCTTTTCCTGTAAGACCTATTACAGTCGTTAAGAGTCGTCAACAGGCTCATCTCAGCTATCTGCCAATCTCCAATTCCCACCACCCTTCTGAGTAATACCCCTCCCCACCTTCTCACTATATAGAAGGATCTGGCAACTTCTGTTTCAGTGTATCTGAAGAAGTGTGCATGCACACGAAAGCTTATACCAAGAACTAACTTAGTTGGTCTTTAAGGTGCTACAGGAAGGAATTTTTTATTTATTTTTTTGACTATGGCAGACCAACACAGCTACCTATCTGTAACTGTCCCTCAGATGTGAGGGGCCGGACTATATTTTGAAAAAATAAATGAACAAATTCCTATGCCCCACAAATAACCCAGAGATGCATTTTAAATAAAAGTACACATTCTACTCATATAAAAACACCTGATTCCTGGACTGTGGGCCAGATTTAGAAGGCGATTGGGCTGGATCCGGCCCCTGGGCCTTAGTTTGCCTGCCCATGGGTTAGAGCGCTGGACTAGGACCTGGGAGCCTAGGGTTTAAATCTCCACTCAGCCATGAAGCTCACCTGGTGGCCTTGGCCAGTCACCTACCTCACAGGGTTGTTGTGAGCATAAAAGCAGGGGGAGAAGTATGCATGCCACCTTGAGCTCCTTGGAGGAAAGATGGGGTATAAATACATACATACTACAGGGAGTTTTGTGCACCTTAAAGATGTAACAAATTTTATTACAGCACAAGCCTTCAAGGAGTTCCAGCCGATCTCATAAGATGCATAGAATGTGATCCTCAGTTGTCAGGAGTAATGAGTGTGAAGGAGTTAAAAATGTAAACGTTGGATACAAATGGCAATGAAATGCAAATGTACAGCCTGAGACCATTCGGTTACTGTTTAAATATATGGAACATGACTTCTCAATGCCTGTTGCTGAGCCATGATACTGAATGCTAACCACCTCTGACAACAGTATAGTTGGCTTGTGGTACAATGAGGTGATCTTAGTCACTGATCATAACAGTATCAGTGGTTTTACGGTTCCCCACTTTAGATCGCTATATCTATCAGCAGCAACAGAGAATTTGTGGATCCTGATGGGGAAAAGGAGCATCCTGAGCATGTGCACTTTGGCATTTTTAATAAAAACGACTTCAAGCATGGTGCCTTCAATGACGACAGGAATGAAATGGAGTTTGTGTCTCCTGCACTGATGGTAAATCCAGCCTCTTGGGAATAAGCCCCATTCTGTTTTGGAGAAGGATGGTATCGTTAAAAATAATAAAAGGAGCATCTGTAACCATATACCTACTTGGCTGGCTGACCCCTGACTTAGCCCTGAAACAGGTGTGGGGAGTCTGTGGCCCTTCAGATGCTGTCAGATTATGACTCCCACCATCCCTCATCATTGGCCATACTGGCTGGGGCTGATGGGAGTTGGAGTCCAGTTGCATCTGGCGGGCCACAGGTTCCCTCCCCTCCCCTTAGAGCCTGGCTTAAAGCAGAGCAGCTTCTTATCTTCCTTCCCACCCTAAAGGATAAACAAGGGAGCAGCCCCTGAAATGGCCATTCTCTGGGCCTGCTGGGATTCCTTCTCTGGAGGGAGGGGCTCAAAGCCAAGGCGAGAGGCAAGCACTTACCACCAGTGCTATATGCAAGCTCCTCTAGAGATGCTTTTTAGGACCGGTACCTCTTTTATAAAGAGAAGAGGCTGATCTCAGAGTGGGGGAAATGTTTTCCCTATCTCGCACTTGCTGACTGTTCGACTGCTGAGGTCGAACTAGAGAGAAAGAAAGAGAGAGAGAGAGAGAGAGAGAGAGAGAGAGAGAGAGAGAGAGAGAGGAAGCAGCCACGGCAGATCGCCCCTCCTCTGTCTCCTCCACACACACACCCTATGCTCTCCACCCCAATTGCTACTGGAGTCTGGGGTTCCTGCACATGACATCATTTCCCACCAATCACAAAGGGCCATTGCTTCAATGACTGCAAGCTGGGGGCCCCACTTTCCCCCTGCTCACATCCAATACAAGTTCAACGGCATGCAGTGAAAACTGACCCGTCCCTGATCAGAGAGGGGTGGAGGCTGCTGGTGAGCTTCTGGTGCGGAGGGCTGTGTGGCGCGCACAACTGCACAGCCCCAGACAGCTGCCAAGGCCCCTGCGCAGGAGCAGCAGGAAGACCATCTCTTCCCGCCAGTGATTTGCCTACCCACGCCACCGTTCCCCAAGTCTTTGCTGTAGCTCATGCCCTCTATCTCATGAAACAGCAAGCATCCCATAATTGACAGCCACTCCATCCTTTCCTTAGGTAGGATGCTAACAGCCACAGAGCAAAATGCCCCTGTACAAATGCACACAAATGCACACCATCGAGCACAGATGCATATGTTGGGGGTGGGGGGGGAACCCACTCCTTTTGCTGTGCTCTTTTCTTATTTTTCTTTTATACCCATAAACCAAAGCCCAGCTCTTGCTACATCTGTGCAACCAGCTCTGCTGATACAGGAGAACTGTATCCTGATACATTGGAACACATGGACTTCCTGGGTATCCTTGGTCAAGTCACCTGTCTGTCTCATATACTCACTGTAAAAAGGGGAAGTTATTGACCAATATTACTGTGTGGGAATCATAGAACCATAGAATTGCAGGGTGGGAATGGTACCTTCAAAGGCCATCTGATTCAGCCCCCCACAATACAAGAATATGTTGGCATAAGTCTTTCTTGAGAGACAATGGAGTGCACCTCTGAGGGTGAAGTCAAACTGCTGCATTAGCAGTACTGAAGTGACCTCTTTGGGGTGCAAGTCTGGACAGTGTGTATGGAGGTCCTGGGTGGCCCAGACAACAAGACCCACCCCCTCAGCCTTGCTTATGTGGTCCAAAGGAAAGCAGAGTAATACATTTGGCACCAGCTTGGCTGCAGGAGTTGCCGGAAGGAGGCGTACAAGGCACCATCCAACCATCTTAGGGAGTCCATTCTAGATTTGTGTAGGGTTTACTCCTGAGCCTCTTCTTCTACTGAAGATATCCTGCAAGGCAGCAGAGGTTTAGGATCAGAGTTTTCCTAGATGGGCTACCTTCTCAGGTTGATGAGCCCCACCTGCCCCTCATTTCCCTCTACAGCAAGTGCAGAAACCGCCTTCTTGACCATTGGACCCAGTATTGGTCTTGTCTGCTCAATTCACCAGAGCCTGTCTTTGTATGCAGGGGAATACCCTAACCTCACCAAGGGTTTGAGCCCCACTAGCAACCCTCATCTGGTTTAGTGGGCCAGTCAAAGCTGTTCCCAGGGTGTGGCCACTGTCACCTGCTGACAACTTCTAGGATCTACAAGTGAGAGCTGAGTGCAGGGTGGGGACCAAAGGTGGACAAACTACCCCAGAAGGACCATGATGTGTCCCCCACCAGAGACACCACCCCTCCCCTAACACCCTATACACCTCAATGCAGGAATCACAGCTAAAGAATCCCCGTTGTAGTGAATCAATAAATCTACATAACATTTTGCATGGTAAAAAATGCTGTGTAAATAAATAAGACTGGAAAAGAGGAAGGCCATTCTGAGATGGGTGGCGCTCAGCGTTTACTGTGCAAATGCAATCTGCATTTTCCTATTGAGCTTTCATTTTCAACCACCTGTAGCCTGTTTTAAGTGGATATGGTATTCCAGTTTTCCCTTCTAGAAATATTGATCCAAGCCATGCTTTGTTATGATTTGTTTGGGTGAAATTCCCTGAGATCAAAGTTAGTGAGGTGGGGTGTGTGTATGTGTATCTGTAACTCTAGCACAGCACTTGATGCTGACACTCTGATTTTCTGCATGGGCAGAGTCTATCCCATTGAAGAAGCTGACCATATCAACATGCTAGCTGGCTCTTTCTGAATGAACTCTGTTCCTAGCAATTGAACCACTCCACTGTCTAGTCTCCACTGAACAGGCTGAGCCTGGAGTGGTCGTGTGCTCAAAGGGGAAAGAATGAATGGGCAGGCAAGGGGAAAGACATCTAAACCCAGAGGCATCTAGGAAATGTGGAGCTCCCTGTGACATTGAAGGGGGAAGATGCTGGAATGTAGCCGGGAAATGTTGCATGAAATCCAGGCTTAAGGCTTGATGACTGATGATCAAACAGTCACTATGACGAGATGTAGGAGTCAAAACTGGCTGCTTCCCTTGGGAATTCTCCCAGTGAAACATAATAAAGCATGGTTTGGACCAGTTTTTCATCCAGAGACAATTTTTTTTTTAAAGTGTCATATATCATTAAAACAGAAAAGTGTAAAATAATACGCTTCTTATTTACCTGTAAATCACAGACTTCATCCAGGCAGGCTGACAGTCCAGCAGATTAAGAGCGAAGAAATGAGTTCTTCACATTGCCATGGAAGGGTTTTCATCTAGAGACATGTATGGAAAGACTGGGACTTTTCTGGGAAAGGGTCTGGCACAAGGCAATATTGAGCGAACAGAACCCAAAGAGAATGGAGGCTTTCTGAAGCCTCAAACTACTGCTGATGGCCACTGCAAAGGGAACTGTCAGATATTTGCACACTGTTTGGAGCAGACTTCACCAACATGGTGTCCTCCAAATGTTTTGGACTACAATTCCTATTGTTATAAGAATTTTAAGGTCATATATTAAAAAATTAAATGTTCATAACTGTATATATAAACCACATGTCTGAAACCCCACAGATTAGGTCCTGAACAAATTGACCTCAAATATTCTCTGCAAGGTCAAAGTGGGAAACCTCCCCATTATCTCTTTCCTCGCAAATCCTGTCTTAAGGGCATATTCAAGATATGAACAGGGTGTGAGCCTGTGACCTGTGACCTAGATTCAGGAATTAAGTAGTTATCATAACAAAGAGTGGCCAAAACCCAGATAATGCAATCAGGTAACTTGCCAGACAGGAGATAAACAACGCACTCAGATTTCTGTTGTAGACCGCCTTTTCTATGATGTAGGTATGATGTGTCTGGGGGGGTCGTCTTGGGCTACACCCCTTCAGTGTTATATATATATGATGTTTCTGGGGGTGGTCCTTGACTCCAGGGCGGGCAATTTAAAATGTCTATATAAGGGCGGGCACACCTTTGTTCTGGGTCCTCCTCCTCTCTCCTGTGTGTGGAGGAGCACCCTGTTGCAACAGCATTAATAAAGATCAGGCTTACTAGCTGCCTTGCTTCTCAATATTCTCTGGTTGGCCTCTGTTATTTTCTCCTACCAAGAGAGAACCTAAAAAGAGGACTCTATATGGGCTCTTGGGTACCCGATAAGGGGGAAAGAGCAGTTTTTTTTCTTATATAACTATCATCTCCAATCTTGATGGCACCTGTGTCGCAAAGTATATGCCTGAACCCACATCTGTGTGCAGCACTCGTGTGTATTCATTCACATAATACCAAGAGGTTTGGGATTTTTTGCTAGAGTTATGATGTGTGTCCGCTATGAATTTGTGTTTAGCCCCAGTCCCAGGTCTTCAGTAACTTCTTACACAAAAGAAATAAAAAACACTTGTTGTATTGTATGAAATGAAATTGACAGAATGTATAAATGTGTACGACACATACACACCTTGATCTAAAGAGTGAAATAATCTCTACTCTCAAAAGCCTAGAGAAAGTGAGTGTGACAATTTTGCCACAGAACCCACACTAATGGCAAATCAAAAAAATGAAAAATGGAGGGTAATGGGTAGTGGGTATACCTGTCCTTAAGGCAAAGTGTGTGTTGGTTCTTTGAAAGTGCCGAGTAAGTTCCTTGTTTGAGCTTGGAGAGCTAACTAACCTTTGAAAATCTAGGGGTTATGTACTAATTTTAGCCAACGCATAGACAAGTAGCTCTGTTGGTGTACCAAGAGACGCTTAACCTCCGGGTCATGAATTCGAGCCCCACATTGGACAAAAGATTCTTGCATTGCCAGGGGTTGGACTAGATGACCCTCATGGTCCCTTCCAACTCTAGAATTCTATGACTATGATCTTGACTAATGGAGAAAGGAGGCAGCCTTTGAGATGAGCAATCCCTATAATTCCAGTATTTCTATTGTTTCTTCCCAGAGTTCCCTACCTATTTCCCATTTTGTTTATTCTGCTTATTTAAAAGTTGAAAGAATATAATCCTAGTGAGGAAGGACTAAACTGGTTGTCCTTGTTTGCTTCCTGTCGTAAAGTTATTTTTCTGTTTATGCAACCATTCTTTAACAGGAGGTGTTGATTAGATTTTACTGGTAACTAGATTACATGTGCTGATCTTTATACAAGGTATTAGGAGCTCAGGATATCTCCTCAATGCCTTCCAGGATACGTTTGAGATAAGACTGGTAGCAGGATCAAGAAAGTTCATAATGGGGATCTCCTGTCATGTTAAGGTATGCCAACCTTTTTACACATGCCATTATCTGCAGTGACACACTCCTATTCACGTGTGGTTGATGAAGGCTGGTTTGGAATACATAGATCGAGTACAGGGACCAAGGGAGCTTTTACTGGACACATGTTAAAAGATAACAGCTGCCCAGACTGGGTCAAACTGATTCTGTGCTTCAGCCTGGAAGCTTTTCTATGATGTTCCCACATATATTTATTTCTCTGCCAAACCTCACACTATGAGTGAGCTGACCTAGATTGCTTCTGGGTCAGCTAGAAGGCAATACAGTATGATGAACTGACTTTCAGTGCTCAGATTGTCTGAAGAGCAGCAATGGGGGTCAATCTGACCCAAGGCAACGTATTTTTTAAATGAAAATTCACAAGATGCAGTCTGCTAAAACAAAACTAAGAGCCTTGTGACACCTTAAAGACTAACAAGTGCCATAATGCATACGTTACTTTAAGATGCAATGAGATCTTTTTGGTATATGTGTAAAGGTACTTTTAATTAAGGGACACGGGTGGCACTGTGGTCTAAACCAGTGTTTCCCAACCACTGTTCCGCGGCACACTAGTGTGCCGCGAGATGTTGCCTGGTGTGCCGCGAGATGTTGCCTGGAGGGAGGCGGGGGAGTCGGGCGGCGAGAGGCGGGGCGGCGGCGGCGAGGAGAGGCCGCCCAGCGCGGGGCTCTCGCCGTCTGCCTGCCTGGCTGCCTGCGAGCTCGGTGGGCAGCGCCTCCGTCTGCAGCGCCCGCCTCGCGGCTCTCATTCCCTGCCCCTGCCAAAGCTCACCCAGCCAAGCCGAGCTCTCCTTCCTGCCTCGCTTTGCTGCCTCCCCCCCCCCACCCCCAAAGCTTGGAGGTTCCCCGGCAAGGGGGAGGGAAAAAAATTGAAACTTACACTTTCGTGCGTCCCTCCCGGCGTGACGCTGCGCGCTGACGTCACGGGGCTGTAATGGTGGTGTGCCTCGAATTTTTTTTCATCAAACAAGTGTGCCTTTGCCCAAAAAAGGTTGGGAAACACTGGTCTAAACCACAGAGCCTAGAACTTGCCGATCAGAAGGTCGGTGGTTTGATGACTGGGGTGAGCTCTCGTTGCTCGGTCCCTGCTCCTGCCCACCTAGCAGTTCGAAAGCACGTCAAAGTGCAAGTAAATAAATAGGTATCGCTCCGGCAGGAAGGTAAACGGCGTTTCTGTGCGCTGCTCTGGTTCGCCAGAAGCGGCTTAGTCATGCTGGCCACATGAACCAGAAGCTGTACGCCGGCTCCCTCGGCCAATAAAGTGAAATGAGTGTCGCAACCCCAGAGTCGTCCATGACTGGACCTAACAGTCAAGGGTCCCTTTACCTTTACCGTTACTTTTAATTAGGCCTGGCACTGAGCACAGTCAGCCCATCCACTAGAAAAATGTGTGCCTCTCAGAATGATGCTCTGCAGCTGACATCAATCAAGCTCGTGTCTCTTAAGCCTATACCTGTTTCACAATCACAGCTCCAGCCTAGTTTGATTGGTGCTTTTGCTGAACTTAAGGTAGGAGGAATATTTTTTTTTTGTAGGTGGCATCATCAATCTACATAAAAACAACAGACTCCTGTGGCACTTGGAGCTTTAATACTTTCCTCTTTACTTTCTGAACACCATGCTGTTGTTGTTGTTTAGTCGATTAGTCGTGTCCGACTCTTCATGACCCCATGGACCAGAGCACGCCAGGCACTCCTGTCTTCCACTGCCTCCCGCAGTTTGGTCAAACTCATGTTTGTAGCTTCAAGAACACTATCCAACCATCTTGTCCTCTGCCGTCCCCTTCTCCTTGTGCCCTCCATCTTTCCCAACATCAGGGTCTTTTCCAGGGAGTCTTCTCTTCTCATGAGGTGGCCAAAGTATTGGAGCCTCAGCTTCAGGATCTGTCCTTCCAGTGAGCACTCAGAGAGAGACCTTAGACCTAAAAACTAATGAGGAGGAATGACTGCTGGGAGGAGCACAGAGAGAAGATACACCATGGTGCATCTGCAGCATCACAACCAGATGCCTTTATCTGCCCTAGCTTCAAGAAAACATGTCTCTCCCATATTGGTCTCTACAGCCACAGCAGGCGCTGTAAGCTTCCCACAGTTTGACTTCACCACCAAAGGCACACCCCTCCATTGTTTCCTGAGGCAGATGGATAATGGCAGATGGATAAGGGTCACTGGATGCATTACCTGGCTAGTCTGGGCCATTCTTATGAGAAGGGAAATACCTTAGTTCTTGAATCCAGGTCACAGGCCTACCCTGTTCATACACTAAATATGCTCATTTGGAGAGGTTTTTCCAAGATATTCCCTTCTGCAGAGGAGTATTTGGGATCATTAAGAGTAAAGATGGTTTCAGGATTGCTCTCCTGTACTATTTCAGACATGTGGTTCATATACTTATGTATGTGTTTTTACCTTATGCACTTATGAAAATTCATTTCATGACACCTTAGAATTCTTATAAAACACCTATTGCACACCATCAAATATTTATTTCATCCTATCTTGAAAGATGGCCCATTCCTTCCTATGTATTGAGATTTACTGTACTGTGATTTGTTTGCAGAGAGGTTATACATTGTTGCATGAAGCAATTGTTATCTAACACTTTCCAGTGCATTTTCTATCACTCCATCCTTATTGCCTAAAGCCCAGTTTTCTGGGGAAGCAAGTTTGTCACACAAGAGACCCAAATCAATGCTAATGGTACAATGTGAATTTGCCAGAATGTGATTGGATCCTACCTAAAAATGTCAACAGTCTTGAAGTGCCCTTGGAGTCCTTGCAGGGAATGTTTGTTCTTGCTAACAGACAAACACCCTCCTCGCCCCATCTGAAGCAACTCCACACCAAAAGTGGCCCACTTCACAGAGATAGGAAGCTAAAACTCCAGAACCAGCCTCTGCAAAAAAACTCTGATGCAAACTCGGAACGCCATATCTATCTGAGTAATAGCACCATTATGGAACCAAACAACACCAATCATACCATCAAGGGTTCATTTGCCTGCACATCTCCATTCAAACTGAACTGCCTCTACACAATGGGCACAAAACAGATGTTAAAATGATAAAATCATTTCAATCCCCCTAGTCATTCAGTAAGAAACAGATTTGCAAGCCGCCGTACTTCACCATGATGAATGAGATTTCAGTGGGAAACTACCAAGTTGGGATTCATATGCAGATTTGACACTATCAGATCTGGACTGAATAGAAACTGGGAGTGGCTAGCTCATGATGTGTTTATGTATACTATTCATCTTGCTTTAGCTTTCCCTTATCACTTGGGGGTGCGTCACTCCCACTCTTACTGAACCTTTTCTCCTTTTCAGTTGGCCTTGATTGCATTTAACTCTGCATCAGAAATGGGGCACACTCTTGCATTGCTGGCCTGGTCTCAGGGATTTATTTCCTAAAACTCTTCGCCCTTCTCTTCTTTAGACTCTGCTCATGTAACCACCACTCATGTATGTACTGTAAAAGTGACCTGTGAAAGCTAAAGCTACAAAACCAAGGCTACATACACACAAAAATCTGCTGCAAGTGTCACTCTACATTCTCCATAGGACAAACCTCCCAGTCACTATGGAGGACAATAAACATCTACAAATCTGCCATTAGAAATGACATGTAGGAAAACATCTCAAGCACTCAGTACACTGTCCTTCTGATCTGAAGGTGACAATACCTGAGCAAAGGAATGTCAAAGGGAGGCTCCAATGCGAAACTGCAAGACAGCTCATCAAGATCTTTTAATTCTATTTAATTAGGCCTGAAGAGCAACAATGAGTTCACATCACACACTACAGATACTAATTAGCACAACCTTTTAAAGTTGATTACTCCATCATCTGTCACTTGTTGTCAAAGGTTACTGTGTTTATTTTGTATACATTCCAAGCTTAATTCAATTGTCACTGGATACTTCTTGCCTTTTATTTTGTTCTTATTTCACTGCTTACTGTCACACACACCCATACCTGTAAACTGAGTACTTCATGTATCTGATGAAACTGGAAGCTATTACATAGTTTAATTTCTTCTAGCTCTTTTTATATTTTTTTGTAAACCACTTTGTGAGGCTCGCCTGAAAAGCAGCATATAAATATCTCAAATAAATAATAACGAAACAAACCGTGCACTCCTATGCATGCCTTATTCCCAGGCAAGTGAGTATAGGATTGCTGTCAAAGCCTGCAAGTCTAGATGCTTTACTTGGATGCAATTCTTATAATTAGCACACAGTTAATAGGATGTGATTGGGTGATACTGAGCTCTGACTGGGCAAATCCAATATTGCACAAGCAGATGTCCACTCATGTCCTGGGACTTCCCCTTCTTCTCTTGCCACCCCTTGCTCCCCTCAAAACTACTCTGGAGGGTCCCTGACCCCTTGGAGTAGATTTAGAGGACATGCAAGGGGAGGGGAGGGAAAGGGAAAGTCCCATTGCATGAGTGGACATCTGCTTGTGCAATATTGGACTGCTTGTGCAATCTGTTCTTCTTCTGCATGGACACGACTGGATATAACCCCAAACCTATAGTCATTTGGTTAGGGCTGGGGTTGATGGGAGTTGGCACTGAGTTGGCAAAGGAGAAATACATAGATGGAGGGTGTGTGTGTGTGTGTGTGTGTGTACAAACACACGTATATGATACAAATAGGTACCTATGGGTGTAAACACACAGATCCCATTCATTATCATCATATGGGTTTCATGTACAAATCGCACAAGTATGTGTGCCTCTTCCACACCCAGCCAGACCTCTCTTTCCTCACCAGGCTGCAGGAGGTTTTGCTTGTAAACAGCAGTCACTTAGTAACACTCTTAATCGGTTGCCGCTGGACGATTATTCATCCCAGGCTAACCTTAAACCCTGCCCCTTCTCTGCAAGGCACCCTTAGAACAGAGGAAATTCCACAGCTCTGAGGTGATGTGAAACAAAACATGAGCTGCCATCCCAAATCCCAGCCAAACTCTCTCTCTCCTCCCTGCCCCCCCCTCTCTGACACTTTCCAATAAAGCAGGGCTCTCCCTCTGCATATCCACCCCTTCCCCCCTTCTTCATCCTTTTCTGGTTTAGGCATTGTAACCCGATAGGCTGGAAATGCAGTTTCTTTCATCTTCCATTTCCCACATCCTGAGAGTCTGGAGAGAAGGAGCCCACCCAGAGAAAGGAATTCCAGGCATGTGGCTTCCTTTCCATCCCCCAACCCCCCATGTGGCTCCATTCACAAAGCAGATTAGCAATGGCAAGAAGGCCTCCATTGAGCCTCTCCCCACAACTCTTCCCTTCCCCCCTCCCCCTCCCCCCCCAAAAAAAGAGGAGAGGGGAAAAGCACTCTATAGGAAATATCCCAGGTACAAACTATGCCTTTTCTGCAGCGTCAGGGCAAAACTTCTCTGTGGTCCTTCTTCCATCCCCGAACAGGAAACTTGGCTTTTAAACTGGGCTTCCCCTTTTATCACAAGGAATGGAATTCAGAATTCTTCCTTGGTATGAATCTAGAAGGAAGAATCCTGAAAGGCAAATAACAAGCATTCTTACACACCCAACAAATAATATAGTGGTGGCATCATGATCTATGGGAGATCTCAAGGCATGCAAAAGGGTGGACAACTACAAAAAAGTGCAAGTCCAGAAAGTTCAAAGCACAGCAGCAGTACCAGCAGATAATCACTCTCATTAAAAGCACATTGGTTTTTAAGAGCTCAAGCTTAATGCTTGCGCCCCCCCTCGCCCCCCTGTCGCAAAAGAAAAAAAGTAAAAAAGTGCTGTGTATCCATAACTCATGCTGGCCATAGGGAGTTCTGTGTTACCAGCACCGAAAGTGAAAATATGTGGTGGAGAATCTGTGAGTGATTAAGTATGAAGTCTTTAGCATATCATCTCCTTGAACTCAACTTCCAAACAAACATGCCAGATTGGGAGACGGATATTCATCTCCTCATGCTCCACAGACAGAAGCTGAGGAGTAATTACATTTAATGGCTTCAAAAAGTTTTAGTGGTGGTGTTGGGTTCCTGGTCGCTTGCTTTCCTTCCCCTGGGCAGCCCACATCTCCTTGATGTCAGTTGCAGATTGGAAGACTGAATTCAAAGTCTAATATAGGGATGAGGAACATGCAAACACTCCAGGTGTGGAGTTACCAACTCGCATCAGCCCCAGCTGACATGAGCCGTGGTCAGGGATGAAGGGAGATGAAGTCCAGCAACAACGGGAAGGCAATAAGTTCCATATGACTGCTCAAGTCTGACAATTGCCCATTCATGAACAGAGCTAATTGAAGCAGGAAAGGAACTAGGATGTGGGGGAACTTGGTGTTCTTCCATGTTCTCCTGCAGATGTATTGTGCCACCTTTAGCCAGCTGCTGCTCAAGAACAGCTCACACATTACTCTTGCATTCACTCCCAGGCAAGTGCATGGTGTTCACTCTGTTCTGACACTGCTCCAGAACACCCTGAACACAATCTGTTGACATGAAGGCCGGTTGTTCTAAGTCTAAGGCAGAGATGGCCAGAGTCTGTGGTTTTGAGAGGCTAGTCTACCCACCAGAGCATGGTATATTTTGCTGCACCATCTAGTTCTTCTCTGGATGATCAAACTGTATAATAACGTTATGCTAACCAAAGTGTTACATATAAGCCAGCAACATGCAGTGGAAAGAGCTGGGCTAGGACTGGGGACCTCTAGGTTCAAACTCCCATTTAGCCATGAGGCTCTCTCAGTGACCTTGGGCTGGTTGCTCTCTCTCAGCATAGCAGAGTTGTTTTGAAAGCAAAATAGGAAGGGAGGGAGCCAGACATGCTGTCCTGACTTCTTTGGAGAAGTGGAATAGATAACGAAAATCAAACACAAATTTGAAAAACAACTTCCTTTTTTCTGACAGGTTTAAATGGTGGGCAAAACTTTTACCTAGCTTTGGGTCATCTCCAATTAAGTTCTACTCAGAGTAACCCATTTAAGTTAATGGACCTAAGTTAACCGTGTCCATTAATTTCAGTGGATCTATTATGAATTTAACTATTGTTGGATACAGTTTGGGAAGCCTGCAGAGGTTTGGATGGCCTTTATGTAGCCACCACTGTTCTAGGGCAATAGCAATAATTTGCTTGCCTCTATCTGGCAAACTGACAACCTCCAAGTTAGTACCATTCTAATACCTGAATATATGGTCTCAGAACAGAGTACAGTGCAGCAATTACCCCACATAAAGGTGCTGTTAAAGCGGCTTCAGACTTTACCTTTGATATTTAGAAACCAGCTACCCAGTTCAAAATATACATGTGTGTAGATATGCAAATGATGTGCAGAGACATACATTGTGGTTTTAGCCCACGATCAAACTTGAGCAGGGGCTCAGCCCCATTCAGGCAGCTTGTTGATGTGAATCATGTGAGCTGCAAATTATGTGGATGGATGCCTTTCATCAATGATGTGTTTATTTTGCCAGCCTACAAAATTGTGGGATGTGTTCAGCTAAGCCCTACTCAGTATACCCACTGAAATGAATAAACCTAAGTTAGTCATGTTCATGAACTACTCTGAGTAGGACTAGCATTGCATACCACCCATAATGTCTGAAACAGGCTTAACCTCTGTCTCTGTTTCCTGTGTACAAGCAGAGGGGGGGGGGGAGCATATTGCCTTTCATTCAGGAACAGCCCAAAATAAACATACATATGTGTTGATATTTCAGCAGCTTCAAACAAATGCTGTGTTATGTACTCACAGTCTCCTAGGAGATACAGAAGCATTAACTGATTTTGCTGATGAATGCAATACTCCGGATATCGCAAAAGGTACAGTGACATATGACAGATCACAGAGCAATCAATGATAGTCTGGGGATAAAACATGGATCTTATGGCTTCAGAGAGGATGCACCGACCCTTAGCATGTCCTTCCTCATTTCTATGTGTCTAGCATTTTGGGGGCTCTCAGCCTTGTACTTCAGCTACAATTAACTTCCTTCCTTTGCAAGAGTAAATTAGAAGGAATGATACCCTTGATTGCCTGGCCATGGAAAATCATTTAGAACACATCTAACATGTATTGACTTTTGCTGAATCCAAGGCTCAAGTTTTTATAATGTTATGGTACCAGACAGAATGCTCATATTTTATAGCATGCACGAGCCTGCTTGAATTATTTTTGTTTTAACGCAGAATTTAGTAACGAACCCAGCAAGCTCCCAGGACAGAATGCATTCCAAGCCCAGTACTGACAGCCAAGGAAAGACACTCCAGTTATTTGTGCTCAGTGAATTGAAACCACAAGCTGGTTTTGATACCAACCGTTAAAAAAAACAAAAAACACCCCACAAAAAAACACCCTGATTCACTAATTATAATAGTAGAATCCCAAGAGAAAGAAGGATCTAAATAAGAGGAGGGTGAGAGAAAGTTGGGGAAGAAAGAAATATGCATGTAAGCTGAGTAAGGGACACTGCAGTTCCAAAGGCCCAGCACAACAATCAAGGGATAAAGCAGTAATTAGGCCTGATTATCATGCAAGGCAGCTCTGGTTGGATTGGAATGCAGCTGAAGAGACTGAAAAACTGGATGGATTGTTTGCAGTGCTGGGGACTGACCCTTTGTGCGGAGGCTGCTTCTCAGCCAGCAGAGCACACTCTGGGCCCCTCCAGAGGTCCTCTTTTATTGTGGATTTATGGTTATTTGTTTTCATGATGGTATTGGGGTGGTTATACATGATTCCACTTTCAATACCATTTGCCCCTGCAGACGTTTTAGGGTGGCCAAGCCGCATCACTTTCAATCAGTGCATGCGCCTTAGCTTCCTGCTGAAATCTATGACTTTGTATACAACCAATGTTCTGGGTGTGTGTGTCCTGCTTTTGCTGCACAATAGTGCAGGAGTGCGCCTCCAGACAGCAACGATGTGGTAACACTGGGGATTGCAGAACTAATCCAGCAGAACGAAGTGTGTACCGCCCATTATAAACCCACCACTAATGCACTATTACTGCATCAATTACATGTTGCAAAAGGCACCCACAAAAATAACACCAGTCTAGAGGAATCCAGACAGAAAAATTAGTTGCAAATGCAAAATGTGATCTTATACGAACACAACATATTGCTAACAGAGCAGGGAGAGGATGCTGGCTTCTGGAATAGAAAAATGTTTTTTCACATGCCCCAGAACCTAACTTTTCTTTTTATCTTTCATTCTACTCTCTTTCTTTACAGGTTATTTTGTGCTTCTTCTGCCAGTCTCAAAGTGAGAAGGGTTCCAGTTTGCACCAGCGTGAAATCAGTTTCCATTGGCAGAGCTCTAGATGCTTGCTCCAGGTATGAGTCTGAGAGAGCAAAAACTACAAGCAAACTTTATGCACAAGCAAATGAAAGGATTCCTACTGGCAGAAGTGCTGATCTTCAGCAAAGCAGGAAACACTTGCAGGGGTTACAACAAAGTGGTGTGGCTCCTTCCTGCACAACTAGTTCATTCTTTAAAGAGAAACCAGAAGTGAGCAACACTGGATATCTTGCACTACCGACACTGCACTTCCCCATGTGTGGACCAGGGGATCCATTACAAAGCCTGAGGTTCCGCAGGTGTGCTCTGTGGACAAACAGAGAATCAAGGCAGATTAAGCATGAGCACTATGTGGCTTCCATCTCTCAAGTGCATTGAATGAATGCACACGAGAGCCAAAAATATAACTGCAAAGAAGCACTCTGCAGAAGAAGGTGCTAAAGTGAACTACAATAACTAATGAGGAACTGATATCCTTGGCAGCTTGTACTGTAACTTGAGGTGATAGTGGGAGGAGGGGTATTTGATATCAACTGGGAAAGTAGGTTACTCTAAACAAGCACAAGAAAGGAAGCAAGCTGGAACCCCCCCCCCTTCTTTCTTTTTTTACATCTGGAGTATTCTAATTGTTTAAACAAGGGAACCATGAAACCCAAAGTGAAACGAGGGAAATATTCAATGAAATCAAATATGCTTTGATTTCTGTAGAAGGAGACATTTACGCACAATTGATTCCATGTGGGGAATAAAAATACTTTTTTCTGGTAACAACTCTGAAGAAAAGCCATTGTATCAGGGACAAGAGACATGTAACAGTGTGATTTTGCTAGGCCTGTGCCTCCCATTCCTCATGGATGTCAAGACAACAGAACTTCCCCTGGGTCGCTGACCAATTTGCAATCATTTTTCTATAGTAGCTACTGGGATCAAATTTCAGCGGAGAGCTTTGCTGTCTACCTGGCTAGATGTGGTGTCACAAGCAAGAATGAGTGCTCACTCAGCGTCTTCGTGGGGCGGGGAATATCACCATTTGGTGCCTGTGTGAAAATTGACTTCCTCGAGAGCTTGTTTATGCAACCAGGGATATATCTGTCAGTGTTTCACAGCTTATTGATTTAGGGGGGTTATTTTTTCTGGGATAAGCAATGCTGTATCATGTTTATGGCTGTGGCAGTGAATCCTCACCGCAAACAGTGCTTGGGTCCTGGAGGAGATTGTGGCAGGGCAGGGGTAGGGAAGAGAGGGGGGGGAGAGAGAAAGGATGAGAAGAAGGTAGACAGAGATGAGGAGGAGAGAAAGGGATGAGCAAGAATGTGTGTGTATATAAGTATGTGTGCAAGAGACCGAGTCAGTGAGATAAGACAAGACACAAGAGATGGATGGGAGAAAAAGATTGAAGGGAAAAAGTGGCAAGGGAGACACCAAGATGAGGAAGGTGTTGTGGGGGCAGAAAGCGCCACAGGAGAGGAAAAGAGTGCCTCTCATTGATTTGGAACTTAGATGGCAAATGGGGATAGATGCAGGAAGAGAGTCACACACCTCAGAATTTACTAGCCCAGCACACCCTTCAACACTTCTCTGATGAAAGTAGGGCCATCCTATTCCATGATGATGATGATGACGACGGCAACAACAACAACAACTTTATTATTTATACCCCGCCTATCCTCCTAGGTTGCCCCAGCCACTCTGGGTGGATTCCGACATATAACATACTAAAACATCAAACATTTAAAAACCTTCCCTATACAGGGCTGACTTCAGATGTCTTCTAAAGGTTGTATAGTTCAGTGTTTCCCAACCTTTTTTGGGCAAAGACACACTTGTTTGATGAAAAAAATCTCGAGGCACACCACCATTACAGCCCCGTGACGTCAGCGCGCAGCGTCACGCCGGGAGGGATGCACGAAAGTGTAAGTTTCAATTTTTTTCCCTCCCCTCCTGTGTAAAGGGGAATGCACTCTGCTAAGTAAAGGCACTTGCCACAGCAGCGTCAACGTCACAGCACCCACCGGCACCCAAGAGAGAAGGGGTCTCAGCAGCCCTTTTGCCAGGAAGAGGAGCAAGAACGAGAGGAGGAGGAGGAAGAGGAAGAGAGTCCCCCCCAAAAAAACATTCTCCTTTTGATCTTCCTTATTTGCAATTCCTCATTGCAAAGCAGCGGTTGATATACAGCTGATTTTTTTGTTATTACAGTCCCCACCCCCTCACCTAGAAAAACACCACCTGTCAATTTTTTTATTATTATTATTATTATTATTATTATTATTATTATTATTATTATTATTATTCCCCGCCACTCTGGGAGGCTGAAGCCCTTTAAGGCTTCCTTCTGTCCACTCTCTGTGAATTACCTGCCCGGAGCGGGTTTCGGGGGGGGGGCGCTGCTGCCGGTATCCTCCCCGTCGAGTCTCGCCTTGCCCGGCGCGTGGCGGCCGCCCTTTCCCACACTCTGCCGGCTGCGCTGCCAAGCCCCGCGGCTCGGCCTGTCAGCGTTACCGGGCTCGGCGGGCGGTAATTCCCGAAGAAAGCCGGCGGCGCTTGAAGAGCTGGCAAGCCCCCATTTGCATGTCTGTTTTCCGCAGCCCTTGGAGAGGATTAAGTTCCCTCCTTCCTGCCGGGGAACCTCCAAGCTTTGGGGGTGGGGGGGAGGAGGCAGCAAAGCGAGGCAGGAAGGAGAGCGCGGCTTGGCTCCTCGCCGTCGCCGCCCCGCCTCTCGCCGCCGGACTCGCCCGCCTCCCTCCAGGCAACATCTTGCGGCACACTAGTGTGCCGCGGAACAGTGGTTGGGAAACACTGGTATAGTTACTTATCTCTTTGGCTCAGAGGTCGCATAACTCCATACTCTTCAACATACCTCTGTTGAAAATAGGGTCGTCCTACCATACCCTCCAATATTTCTCCAGTGTAAATAGGGATGCCCAAAGGAAAAGTGGGACATTCCGAGATTATATCAGAAACCAGGACGGCTTCTGTAAATCTGGGACTGTCCCTGAAAAAAGGGACACTTGGAGGATCTGGCCCAGACCTTGAATGCAGGCCTCTAATCTTTATTTGCATGGGAACTCCATGCATTAATCTTGCAATCCTTGGGTAAGCACGTGGATTTTGATATGCTGAAGTCCTATAACCACCTCACCTGGGAGGAAGTTGGGACACCTGAGCAGAGTTATATAGGATTGTGCTGACAGCGTATTAGCTGCATTAATCTCCCAATAAGAAACCACTGATTTATATAGTCACATAACCCACAGAAACAGAGGAAATTTTGAAAACCATAGATATCCAGGTATTCTTTCTCTTGCTGCATTCTCTGATCAATCCATCAAACACCTCAAACAAATCTGAGTCTTAAATTATTGTTCTCCCTCAGGACAATTATGTATGTGAACAAGCCCTGGGAAATAAAAGCCTGGTGTGAGCAGCTAACCACAGAAAACCTGGCCTTCAGTGAATGGTGGGAATTAAATGCACAATTTGCAGTTACTTCCTTCAAGCCGGGGATCAGGAACCTGTGGTCCTTCAGATTTTGTTGGATTATAAATTCCATAATCTCCTACTATTGGCCAAAATAGCTGGGGTTGATGGGAGTTCAATAACATTTGGATGGGCAAAGGTTAGAAACTTCCTGCTTTAAGTGCTGAATTTCAGATTCATTCTGATCTTTGTGCAAACAAGATGCAAAGGCTAACATGCTGGGCAACTGCTAGCATTGTCTGTTAATAACAAGCTTCTGTACAGCTGCATCTGAAACTAGTGGCTGCAGCTGGGTCAATGCCCAGAGGCAATAAGGCCTTGGGGTACACAGACTTCTGCTCTGCCTGTTGCAAGATCAGTCTAACTGCATGTCCTTCAGCACACCAAAGCCCAATGATACCAGCCACAAATTCATTCTAATCACTTGTCTTATTGAAATCACCACTCCATGTTGACACAAATCAGTTTCGACATATAGATCATGGAAAGAGTCAGACAGCTTTCGGTTGATTGTATATCCCTGCAGGTTAGACGATGCATGTTAATAGGGCAGCTTTGTCCAGTGTTTGTAAACAGAGAAGATTAGATCTAGGGCTGCCAGCTTGGCACCTTATGCCATCAGTTTAAAGAATTCAGCGATAATCCATTCAGAACAGAATGCAGGCTTCTTAGTACTAATTCACATGACTGCTGAGTGCAGCGCTGGACACTTTAAATAGCAGATTGAGGTTTGCTTGAGGTGAACGGGTCATGTGAGGCCCAAATCTCCAGAAAGAGTGTGGAGACATGCGTAACTGTGGTGTGGACTAACAGCTGAAACCCTTCTCACAACCCCATTCACCAAGGAGAAAGCTAGAATCTAAGCAGAACTCAAAACAACCAAATCATTCTCGTTGGTAATCAGCTAACAGGGGAGGAAATCTCAGTCAGCAGGACAGGTCATTTAAGGAAATAAATGTTTATCATTTATGGTTGTACCTTTTCACTTAAGAAAATGGAAGGGGGAATTTGTCAGGATTGAATGACTTTAGCTTTCAGGTTAATTAGTTCTGATCCATTCTTGCTGGGGGTTTTTAACCAGACCATAATGAAAGAAGGGGACGAGACAGAACATCTGCTTCCAAAATGTGTCTGGGGAGACGGTTCCTTTCTCTGTAGAGGCCATGCACGGTCTCTTCTTCCCCTTGTTTTCTGTATGTCATGCTCCCACACATTAAAAATAATGTTAGAAGTGGGCACTCTGGACCAGGGGAGAAACTAGCTGCCTGGATCTGTCAGAGCTCCTTTGTCTTTAGCAGTTTTTGCCTGTGTCAGGCAGCTGGTGGCAACAGAAATGGAGCCGCTACTGGTAAACACCAAGGTGCAAAATGAACCTGAGAAAACAGAATATTTTCAATTCTTTCATTTACCATTCAGATAGGATCACTAGCCCCCAAACATGCTAGGGACTGTATACAAGCAAGTGAAATTCTGAGAAGATTGAATGAACGCTGCTGCTGAATAATACTTTGGGTATTATTCAACTAAATATGTGCAATAAAACTTTCCCTGCTCTCCTCTCCGCGTGCATTCCCATATCTGCTCTATAGGGTTGGGGAAACCCGAAGACATACTTGGCAGTGGGAGCAGAGAGAGATAACATTCCATTGTGCAAGGAGGAATGCTTGCTCTCACAGAATGCTCTCCTTAGAACTGCACTGAATACAACCCTCGTATATTATTGCGTTGGTGTTTTCTACAGAGAGTATGAAAATCAACAGTCACTGCTATCTCAGAATATACATTTACATTGACAACCAAATTTTTATATTTTTAGAAAAAGACTTGGAAGTGATAACAATAAAGCTTGGGAGTGGGATCAACTACCGGTATTCCCTTTTAAACTAGGTTGATGGGCCAAGTTCAGGCAGGGGAAACAGTTCTCTCTAATCTGAAATGGGGACTCAGCTGAGGTGAGGAGGAAAGATTGACCCCTGGCTGAGCAGGGCTGTCTTCCCATCCATCCTTTCCAGACTAGAAACGCATACATATCATAACTGAGCCTACATACCAGACACAAACCCATTTCTGCCATTTATCCATTGAGAATAGTAATGATGATAATAATAATAATAATAATAATAATAATAATAATAATAATAATAATTTATTATTATTTATACCCCACCCATTTGGCTGGGTTTCCTTCTTATTACCTTTAGGGTCATTTTCAGACATCTCATTTACAGTTTTGCTAGGGCATGTAATAGATCTCTTTAAAAGAGTCTTTTCCCACCCATTCCAAGGCTTTTGATAGACATACTGATCAACGCATTGAGCACTGATTGAGTCATGTCTCTTGCACCTCATTCACACCCTCAAATTGATTAGATTAGAGTTGGGGCAGGCCAACATTTTAGTATGCCTGGGGCCCCTTTAATTCCTGGATCCAGCAAGGGTTGAATTCTAATGGAGGATTCAATTGTTGGTATAGTCAGGCCAGCTTGAGTTAATGGCCCACTAAATTTGGGTCCTTAGGGTAACAAAGAAAGTGGCTTTGTGCCAGAGGGCAAATGGGTGGGTGGGCCTCCCTCCCAAGCTGTTGGTGAGAAGGGTCAGAGTTGGGTTAAAAGCAGATTGCAGGCAGAAACCTGAGAGGGAGAGAAATATTTGATTTCTGCTTGACTCCAAGGCTGTGGCTACAGGAGAAGCCAGACCTTCTTGGGGTGTTAATGCTGTGAGACCCTCCACCATAGGCTCAGGTTGTATATATGTGTAAATAAACCATATATCCTAAAGACACCACAGTCTCCACTGCCCCTCATTCAAGCACCTGGACCCCTTGGGGTCTTGCACCATTTGAAGAGTGGGGTGGCATGCAACAGTATGTACCTTTGGCCACAATCATAGAATGAGTTGCTGGAATTGTCATTCTGCTTGTTCAGTGTCCTTCCCTTATATGTCCTCAAGTTAAATCTCCTCTCCCCCCCCCCTTTATTCTGTCCTTCCTCCATGGAGCTCTGGAAAGTGTATATGACAGCCACTTCCAAATTATCCCGTGATGTATTTTAAACAGAGAGGCAGTGAGATTGGCCCAAGATGACACAGCAACCGACACAGCTACATGAGGGCCTGAAGTCCTAGGTCAGATATTCTAACCATTACCCCACATTGATGCTCAAATCTCTGGCAGACTGGAGGTAGGGTTTGTCGGGATGCATGTATAACCTGCTCTTTCATGTCCTACAGTGAGATTCTTTGGAATAGTGGATATTACAGGAGAATTATGTTTTCCAAGTACATAATTTAACCACAGTTACAAATGACCTCTTTGCTCTTGAATGATTCCAGGAGAGGTTGCTATAAACTAAAGAAATAGTGCATGAAGCACTATGCCACTGTTTTCCAATGTTGGAGAATATGGAATCAGTTCTCTTTGCTCTAAGAATTCATATAAATGAGTTGTCCATACATAAACCAAGGTACAGTACACAACTTCCCAGGCCACCCTTTTATAGTTGCCATATTTCTTTCCACTAAGAACAAAAAAGCCGATTGTGTTTTTTAAAGAACTTTTCAGCTAAAAAGGAATATGTTTCCAGAAATCAGGAGTGCACTGAAAGTTATTGGAGTTAAATTTGGCATATGCAGGGCGGGGATCCCTGACGAAATGTAGTGTGAGATGTATGTATCTTAATTAATGGAAAGAGCACTTCTTCCATTATCTACCTATCACATGTTTTCTCCATTCATCCTATCAGAATATGAGTCACCTTTTATAGTTGCAAATGTTCCAAGAGGGATTATATACACAACAACTCCCAGGAATGACTCTTTTGTTATCTGTGTTCTTGATGACTTCAAAATTATATATAGACGGATTTAAACATTTGCTTCTCTGCTGTACGTAATAGTATATTGATTAGAGACAGAGTGTGGAAAACATGACATCTCCATTGTATGTGTGTTTTTTTTCACTGTTTCTCCTGAAATCTCTTATGGAACAACAGTGGTGTCTGAGGTTTGAATGCCAAGTTCTGTGTGAATTTGGAAAAATGGTTAGATACTTTCAGTTCACAAGCAGTCTGAACAGCTGTGTGGGCACAACTTAAACATTGAAACTACAATCACTAGAATTTCCAGTAAGATCCATTAATTCCAAAGCAATTCACCTCCCAAGTGTGTGGGATGCTGGGAGCTCCCAGTCTGTTTGGGAGGAGAAAAGAAGAGAACACAGATTGGCGTCTTCTGTAATAATTTAGAGGCTACTGGCTGTAGTTCTTTGCTCTAAATGTTAATAGACTTGAGTAATCAGAACCCACTACTGGTAAATTATTTATAATATCTTTGGAACTCAGGAAAGCAACTCATCCAGCAACTTCTATAGAAACATACTGTTGAAAGGTACTTTGGTCAAGAATTCCCGGCTGGAATTTTTACTTTTACCAAGGAAAGAGGGTGTGTGTGTGTTTGGGAGCATGTGCAGATGTAGCTGCCAATGCACATGTTTTCAGGAAGAGATGAAGTCATGACAAGATTAGCAGAAAAATTCAATTAGGGCTGACTTCACCATGGCAGCCAAACAGGTCAAGTTTGGGACGGTGACGAAGGCGTTTGTTATTATCAGAAAGCCTCTAGTGCTTGCCAAAAGTAATGTAACTTCTTGCATTGAAGCCTGGATTTGAGCCAATGAAACGTCAATCTACTTTTAACAGAAGAACTTCTTCGGAGAAGCTGTCAGCCATTTCTAACAGAGAAATCCTATACGGCCACTGTGCTGGGGGCAGAGACAGGCTGCTGCTCTGCAGGCAACACAGACATTGTACGGAGCATCTTTTGCAAGATGGGGGCAAGTTGCAGTACTTGTCTTTACATATGTATGTTGCAATGTGCAGACACACAGTCACATGCATATATGTATTCTATACATTTAATAAACTTTGAGTAAGAAAGAATTCAGTTTTTGAAGCATAACTGTGCTTTGAAAAAGTTGTGGGACAGAGACTCAGTGGTAGAGCTTATGCAAAAGCCCACATTCAATTCCCACCTTTTCCAGGTACGAATGGGAGTGACTCTGTCTCAAATCACTACCAGTCAAATGTAGACAATACTGAGCAAGGTGGACCAGTGGTCTGACTCAGTATATAAAGCAGTTTCTTTACATGGGCGTACCCAGGATTTTTGTTGGGGGGCAGGACTTTGGGGGGGGGCAGAACCTACACGATTGGTCAGTTAGTTAAGTATCTCTATTGTTTTACTTGATGGGGGGGGGGGAGCTGCCTCCCTGCCTCCCCTTGACTACAAGCCCATGGTTTCTTATGTTCTTATGTAGAATGTGGAGCTCTCTGGGTCATAGAAAAAACACTTGTCATTCAAGAACGTGTTTTTATGGGTCCAGAGAAGGACAGCATCGCCTACAATATTAGCCCCAAGGGAAGCTGCATGTGATTCGTAGCCTATCAATACTACTTGAGGGTAGCAACCTATATCACACTGGGCAATTGTAATCACCCTGCTTCATTCTGTCATTTTTTTCTTAGATGCCTTCTGATAAATTTAATTCAGAAGTAAAGAGACAATAAGTATCCCAGCTATGTTCCTTTTACAAATATTGTCACTTGCCTATTTTGGATTGTTTTATTCCTTTTGGGTATGGATATACCCATCCTGGAGAAGAGTGACTAGTGGGGTGCCACAGGGTTCTGTCTTGGGCCCGGTCTTATTCAACATCTTTATCAATGACTTGGATGATGGACTCAAGGGCATCCTGATCAAATTTGCAGATGACACCAAACTGGGAGGGGTGGCTAACACCCCAGAGGACAGGATCACACTTCAAAACAACCTTGACAAATTAGAGAACTGGGCAAAAACAAACAAGATGAATTTTAACAGGGAGAAATGTAAAGTATTGCACTTGGGCAAAAAAAATGAGAGGCACAAATACAAGATGGGTGACACCTGGCTTGAGAGCAGTACATGTGAAAAGGATCTAGGAGTCTTGGTTGACCACAAACTTGACATGAGCCAACAGTGTGACGCGGCAGCTAAAAAAGCCAATGCAATTCTGGGCTGCATCAATAGGAGTATAGCATCTAGATCAAGGGAAGTAATAGTGCCGCTGTATTCTGCTCTGGTCAGACCTCACCTGGAGTACTGTGTCCAGTTCTGGGCACCACAATTCAAGAAGGACACTGACAAACTGGAACGTGTCCAGAGGAGGGCAACCAAAATGGTCAAAGGCCTGGAAACGATGCCTTATGAGGAACGGCTAAGGGAGCTGGGCATGTTTAGCCTGGAGAAGAGGAGGTTAAGGGGTGATATGATAGCCATGTTCAAATATATAAAAGGATGTCACATAGAGGAGGGAGAAAGGTTGTTTTCTGCTGCTCCAGAGAAGCGGACACGGAGCAATGGATCCAAACTACAAGAAAGAAGATTCCACCTAAACATTAGGAAGAACTTCCTGACAGTAAGAGCTGTTCGACAGTGGAATTTGCTGCCAAGGAGTGTGGTGGAGTCTCCTTCTTTGGAGGTCTTTAAGCAGAGGCTTGACAACCATATGTCAGGAGTGCTCTGATGGTGTTTCCTGCTTGGCAGGGGGTTGGACTCGATGGCCCTTGTGGTCTCTTCCAACTCTATGATTCTATGATTCTATGATTCTATGATTCTATATACAGTTTTATGGCTACAGAATAATAGAAGCACTGAAAATGGAAACATAAAAACAATATTATGCTATGCCCTCATCTTGCACATTAATTTATCTTTCTTGATAATAGCAAGGTTTGAGGACATTTTATGCACTTCTGACTAAAATGTTTAAATAACTGAAGATACAAACCAGGAGTAAGTATTTGCTCTTTTTCTAAGTCAAGCTGCATTTTCTCTTTGAGTTTCATTTACATGACAAAAATCTGTCTGTTTCACTTGTATTTATAGAGAGTTTCACTTTCAGATTACAATTGTTGGCTTCCGAGGAAGTTAGTGTTTGCTTGTTTTTTAAACAGCTGCTCCCTTCCACTTCACAGGAAAGAAAAATGTTGCAAAATGATTTGCTGTTTTTAATCATTTCTGCAAGCTTACTTATGGAGAATAAAAACAAGGGCAAAACTTGTTCTGACAGTCACCCTTTAACAGGTTGCATTTTTTTTTACCTTTGTACCACAATATACACATATCATCCTCTGCCAGAACAGGACAAAGGTTGCAAAAATCTTTACTGGGAACAGTGTCAGCTGTTAAAAGCAGTCAATAAAAGGAACTTCATGAGATTTTCTGCCAGGTGCAATTACAAAATATTGCATACAATTACATTCCAACAGAATTGGAATTCACGCAATATAGCATAGGAATTTATGAAACTTTTACACTTGTACACTTCCAGTGTCACCACAGTGCAAAGTGTATCTAAACAGTTGCTATGCTCTTGTTATGCTAGTTTCTCCAAAATGAAAGATCAAATTTAAACAAACTTCTGTTGACAATGTGACTCGTCCTTCTTGAAGTATAGTAATTCCTTTCCTATGGGACATACAGCCAGTATCAGATGAGATGTTAATACTCTGCTGCTTTAAACAGAACACCTCATGGCCTAATTGGCTGCTGTAAGCATGTGTTCTAATCTTACCTTTATCTCTACTATCATTTAGCACTTTCTATTCCAGAGACAAGTGCTTGAGCTCAACTGATAGTGTATCAGGAGTTACCTGAGAAAATAAGAACATAAGACCAGCCCTATCAGATCAGTTCAAAGGAGTCCAGCATTCTGGTCTCACTGTCCAGCCAGATGCCTATAGGTCCTGCCCACAAGCACCCTCATGTTCCCCAATGACTGACATTCAGAGTCATGGTGCCTCTGCTCTGGCAAGTAGTACATACAGCCAACATGATCAGTAGTCACTGATAGCACTGTCCCTCCATGAATTTGTCCAATGGCCTTTAAAGCCAGCTGCAGCCATCCCTACACCTTGCAAATTCCATCATGAGCTGTGTATAATAGTACAGTGGTACCTCGGGTTAAGTACTTAATTAGTTCCGGAGGTCCGTACTTAACCTGAAATTGTTCTTAACCTGAAGCACCACTTTAGCTAATGGGGCCTCCTGCTGCTGCCGCGCTGCCGGAGCAGGAGTTCTGTTCTCATCCTAAAGCAAAGTTCTTAACCTGAAGCACTATTTCTGGGTTAGTGGAGTCTGTAACCTGAAGCGTCTGTAACCTGAAGCATATGTAATCTGAGGTACCACTGTACTTCCTTTTTGTCTGTCCTGAATACCCCACATACAGCTTTTTCGAAGGTCCCTCCAACTGAATTCCATTCTGCATATTTGGTAATTTATGTCGGAAGGGTTTGATCACTGGTAAGGGCCGATATTTGAACTCAAAACCTCCCGTGCCTCATCAGTATCCATGTCCTGTTGGCTGTTGTTGTTTTTAATTAATTGCTGGACCAATTATCTTGCAAATGGCCCTGTAATTGTTGTTCATAATGTATCTATCAGTCTCGTGCTGGAATCTCTCTCTCTCTGCTACATTCTTGTGTAACCAAGAAATGAACCTGGGAAAGGCTTATGCAAATACAGGACCATTGTTCCATTCATTTCGATGGCAAAAAGTACATGTGTAGCAATGCGGAACATGGAACAATTTTCATTCCTCCCCAGGCCTCGGAGTAACCAGGAGCTGGTTTGGCCACCACGCCACTCTCTCCAAATGCACACCCTAAGCCCATCACATGGCTGCCATTCACTCCCCAGCAGCGGGGGAAGCGGGCGAGGGGGAAATCCTGCACTTGAGCACGCTACTTATTTATTTCGCAGCTTTTTTTGAACAACTTAATCATGAAAAAACTGTAGCGGTGGCAACATGATTGGCAGTCGCCATGCTTCCCGCCCCCGTGAAGAGGCATTTGTGCTTGAACGGGCTGCACGACAGGCAGATATTGAAAAGGCTGCCAATGAAAATATTGCAACGATAGGGAAATCAGCACCTGCTGAATTTCTGCCTACCATGCAGCGAATGAATGAATGAATGGCGCAGGTGGCAGTGGGGAATTATTTCCTTGAAGGAGACCAACGCATGGGAGATGGAGGGCATATTATATCTGTGGCGAGCAGCGAGTGCCTAAGAGAGGAGGACTGCCCTTTGCCAGAGCGGAGCAGCCCCCGGGGAGCCTGTCTGGCTCATTGTCTTCTCCCTTTTTCCCGCCACAGGTCCCGAGCAAGCCTCGCGCCCCCCTCCGCCGCCCCCTCCTCCTTCCCCCCTCTCTTTGGCGCCTTTTCCTTCCCGCCACGTCGAGTCTCTTTCCATTCTGACGGAGAGCCGAGGCGCGGGCTGGCGGCTGCGGCGCCGATTGGCCGGCTCGGCGCCGGTGGGCGGAGCTTCGCCGCTGTTGGAGACCTGCCCGCCGGCTCTCCCCGGCTCCGCCCCAGCGCTGCTCCCTCCCACTTTACTACAGGCGGCTGAGGCCGGGGCCGTCGCGCCACACGGGAGGGAGCAGGCTGGCCCGGCACGACCCCGCCCGCAGCTCCCGCCCGTGCCTCGGAGACGCCAACCCCGCAGCAGCAGCAGCTGCCTCAGAGACGCCGCCGCCGGTCCCGGCCTGCTTGGAACACGCGGACGGGGCGGGAATGTTGCTCTCCAAGATCAACTCCCTGGCCCACCTGTGCTCCGCGCCCGGAGGGGACCTGCACCCGGTCAAGCCCCTGCCAGGTCAGCCACACCGGAGGGGCAGAGGATGGATGGGGGGGGGGGTCGGGCGGCCTGCAGGCGCCCCTCACGATCGGTCGGGGTCGTGAGGCGAAGGCGGGGCTGGGGTGGCGGCCAGGGGTTTGTTTTGTTTGGGGAGCGGCTGATGCGGAGAGATCGGGCGGGAGGGAGAACAGCGTTGCTGAGGAGGCGCAATGGACTGACCTCCCCCCCCTCTCCCCATCCCTCGTTTTCTCTCCCTTCGCAGGAAAAGAAAAGGAACCCCTGGAGAAGTTGTACCAGGTGGGCCCGCTGCTCGGTAGTGGCGGCTTCGGCTCGGTCTACTCGGGGACCCGGCTGGCGGATGGAGCCCCGGTGAGTGCTTGGCCGCGGGTGGATTGTGCCCCCATTTGCTCCCCATCGCTCTCCCAATTCGTTTTCCCCTCGCCCCAATTTTCTCCAAAAAAATACCCCTTCCATTCATTCCAGTCCCCCCTCCCTCCCCGCCACCCATGGCATTTCTTTCTACCGGTCCTGTTCGCTCACTCCATATTTTTTTTTAAATCTTCGTAGGTGGCGATCAAGCATGTGTCCCGCGACCGGGTTTCGGAATGGGGGGAATTGGTAAGTGTTTGGGCGGAGGAATGCCCCCGTGATGCTCAAGAGAATCTCTTTCAGCTTTCAGTGATCTGCCACAATGCAGGTCGATTGATTCTCCTATTCATGAATCCTGTTTTCTCTCTCTCTCCCCCCCCCTCAAAAAAACCCCACATTGCAGCCTGGTGGAACGAGGGTACCGATGGAGATCTTGCTCTTGAAGAAGGTTGGCTCTGGCTTTCGGGGCGTAATCCGGCTCCTGGATTGGTTTGAGAGGCCAGACAGTTTTATTTTGGTTTTGGAACGGCCTGACCCCGTGCAGGATCTCTTTGATTTCATCACGGAGCGGGGTGCTCTGCCCGAAGACTTGGCTCGCAGCTTTTTCCGTCAGGTTTTGGAGGCGGTTCGACATTGTCACAGCTGTGGGGTTCTGCATCGGGATATCAAGGACGAGAATATCCTGATTGACCTGAGCAGTGGAGAGCTCAAACTTATAGACTTTGGATCTGGAGCGCTGCTCAAGGACACAGTGTACACTGACTTTGATGGTGAGTCTTGTCAATTTCCATTCACTGCTTCGAGCCAGGGAATTTCCTCTTTGAAACACTGTGTTCCCGGGGTTTGAGTGCTTTGCAGCAATGGAACATGTTCTTCCTCTGAGCTGTAGGACTTGTTCTTCTTATGAAATACATTTTATCCTGATTGCCTATTGCCTACACAGTGTCTGTTGATAGGCGATTTAACTCCAATCAACTGCTAGACTTTGCTAATGGTTTTTTTATGAGCCTGAACCTACTGTCTTATTTGTGGTGTGAAAATAGAAAGTGAAGGAACCAGGCAGTAAATATGTTGTAAATCTGAGTGGCTACTAATTCACTTGTAAGGGAGTGCAGAAGTGCAAGGCTGAATGTAAACATGTTTGCAGGCATGCTGTTCAAAACCTTGAATGCTAATCAAAATCTGTAACTAAAGGGAAAATCTTAAAGTACGTGGATTTCTATCTTTCTAAAACTGATAGATGACTGAAAGGGTTTTGTAGTTTGTCCCTACGAAGAGCAGAGTACAAAAAAGCGGAGGAGGTAGTTACTAAGATCTGCTGCCTCTGCCACCTCACTAAATTAATCATTTTAAATGGAAAGTTGCTTTTCGTCATGGCATGAATGTTGTGAAATCTAATCTGGAAGAGATCTGTTTACATTCATCTCACTTTACCTTCCCTGCTAAGAAGCACAAATCAATAATTTGTTTAACAAAATGTGCATGTGGGGGAAAGGAGATTCAAGTATTGAAGATTTGAATAGAAATGCGAGCTGCTTACAGACATTGTTTCCAGAAAACAAACCAAGCTTCTAGCCGTTGCTAACGACTCTTTTCATGAGCTGTTGACTTTCAAAAAATCACGGCTGGCTTTCAGTTTGGTTTGTTTGTGTGTTTTTTTGCCTCTGGGTTCCTGAGGGGCATGAGCTGCCTTGCATTTTTTGTTTTGTTTTTAATTTAACGGTTAATGACCAGGGGTGGGTTTGCTCCTCCCTCCGTAGCCCTCTTTCTTGCACAATTACTCAAGCTTCTGGTGCCCCCTGGTGGATCATGAGGATTTTTTTTACAACCCAAAGTTTGTAAACAAGAGTCACGTGGCTGGAAACCAGACTAGCAGCTCTGACCTCAGTATCCTTGCTTCCTGCCAGCAAGGAGGTGGGTGGGGGAGAGAGATCAGATACTGCAACAAAGGGTGCCAAGAGCTACTGCAGTGGTGCAAGTAAGCTGCATCTCAGCATCACCACATGCAGAACTAAAAGATAAAGCCACCCCATCATACTGTACATTCAATCTTTGTCAACATCTTAAGCAGCTTGTCTTCAGAAGTCCATGCCTGGTTTTTACTAACTGCATTGTCATAGTTGAAAACTAGTTCACTTGATGTTCCTGGTCCTTTGATCAGTGTGTCCAAGCGCTGAAAAAAATCAGCTCTGAGGTGATTTGTAGGAATTTTAAACCTCATGATGAGACCTTCCTCTTCTTTCTCTTCTAGGGACTCGTGTATATAGTCCTCCAGAATGGATTCGCTACCACAGGTACCATGGTAGATCTGCTGCCGTCTGGTCGCTTGGAGTACTGCTCTATGACATGGTCTGTGGTGATATCCCCTTTGAACATGATGAGGAGATCGTAAGAGGTCAAGTTTATTTTCGGCAAAGGATTTCTCCTGGTAAGTGTCTGCTGCTCTTATGAGATAGGGGATAACTTAGCGGACAGGGCTCATCCACTCTCTGCTTTGAGGGACAGTACTTGGAAGTATTTCTGATGATCCCCAACATCTTTTATATTAGATGTTACTGCTATATGCTAAAGCATGCAAGTAGCACTTCAGCTGCTGAGGGGGGGAAACCTAGAATTTGAAATTAAGTGGTGTGTTACCATCTAAATTGCAGAAGCAAGTGTTCCCAAAACACTGTTATTGGGCTTACAGTCAGATTTTGAATCATTCCCTTGATGTCAAACTTGAAGCCAACACACCCTGGTATGAATAGCAAAGCAAACATTAGTTAACCATTGTTTCAGCCATGTAAAACAGTCTTGTTTTATAAGCAGGTTGAGATTTTGTTGCATCATCAGTGTCCTGTTTTGTAGATTCTCCTCAGCAATGCACCTATTTCAACTTTGTCCCTTCTTTTTGCAGAGTGCCAGCATCTTATTAAGTGGTGTTTAGCTCTGAGGCCTTCTGACCGGCCATCCTTTGAAGACATTCTGAACCATTCTTGGATGCAAGAAGTTCTCCTGTCTCAGGAAACAGCCGAGATCCACCTGCACAGTCTACTGCACGAGTCTAGAAAATAGCAGTGTGTCTCATCCTTTTGGGGTGCAAAACAGAATTCTGCCCTACTGATTCTGGCTGAGTGGGGATTTTTACAGGAATACCATCATCTCATTGCAGACACAGGCTGCCTGGAGACATTTCCAAGCCTGAAAAAACCATCTCTCCTGGTTGAGTGGATTTAAACTCTTTGGGTCCCGCTTTGCAAACCTCCTTGCCACTAGATGACTTGAGCAACTCCATGCGTGTTCATAACCTGCTGAATCCTAGAATATGAAACAAGTGGAGCAGACAACTAGAGCAGACTCTCAATTGGGGGAATCTGGGATGGGGAAACACCGATTTGGACTGGCCCCTGTCTTCACTGTGTCACCATGTTCTGAGTGCCTTCAGTTGCAACTGAGCTGTGCTGGGGGAAAGAAAAAACTTGAGCGTTCCTTCCTTGCTGCTGCCTCAAGATTTACCTGGGTTTTGGTTTGTTCCACCTTCTAAAAGAACTGCTTGAAAAGAGGCTGTGGGTGATCCACTGGCAAACCCTAGCTCTGTGCTGTCCAATATGAACTCTGAGTTGGCTCTTGCCACCTCTCACGTGAAGGCATCCTCAAGTGCACAAACAATGCAACCCAATTAACTGTAAATTTGTACAGATCAATACAGGAACAAAGCTTGGTGTACAGAAGATTGCAGTTTATAATGTTTTTACTCCTGTTTTTTTAATTTATTTCTAGGGTTTTTTAATGGAATATCCTAACTTTAGGATCTTATTTATTTTATTTATGAATCATGTGGGTTCTTAGCCTACACTTCACCGCTACAGCTGCTGACCTGATATCCTGTCACATTGCCCCTCTCCTCCCCTTTCCCAACTTCCTTCCTCCTTTGGGTTATTTTCTGCCTATTCTGCTCTGTTTGATGTCTTGCCACTGTATGGAGTAGCTGACCTGCCACTCAGCCATCTGTAAATAGTTCCAGCTGTGGCTGTTCAGCCTCCCCGAATGTTTGAGACATGTTTTCACAGGTATTGGTGGGGGGAGGGCATATGTACATAGTACTCTTCTTACTTAAAGTGGAGCGAGATACCCTGGACTTCAACATTGTCAAGCTTCTATAAGTAATTTGGTGTGTAGTCTGCTGGTTTTGTTAATAGCTAATACTGTACAGGGAATTCAGAATTGCTATTTTTTTTATACATGCAGTTTTAAATAAAAATTAAAACTTGATTTTAATCGGATGTCTGGCTCTTCAATGGGCAGTACTAGACTTTGGATGTGCAGTTTGTTTCATATTCACACTGTTACTGCAAAATGTTTAACTCAAATTTTTTGTAGCCCTATTTCCGGCTAGAAAATGTCAGCAGAAAAAAGCCACAGAAGGTTGCATTAACTTGCAAATGCTGGGTTAATGGTACCAATAAACTACATTGGGTATGGATGTTTCAGTTATATTGCAACATAAATTCTCCAACCTAGAATGTGGATTCTAGTCTTGGGAGAAGGTGGGGGTAGTTAATGAGTCAGAAGAGAAAGTTGGGGAATGCCTTGCCTATTTAACCCTACATTTTCCTCACTTTCCCATATCTGACGATTTCTGCTCTGCCACTACAATGGCCAAACCCATTGGACTGTCCCATTTTTGTTACTGCATGCATGCATGTGTGACTGGAGTTTTTCACATGGGTTATGTGTTAGTTACACCAGCAGTTGGTGTTCTATTTAAGTTGCAACCTTAACTCCATTTCGGCTTAGTGAAGTCCCCTGATTTCCAGGGGCCTTACTCCAAGGCAAATATTCACAGGCTTATATCCTGAAGGGTGTTTCTGTACCACAGTTACCATTTGTTTTGTGAAGAGGCAAAGCTCATTAAAAAAAAGAGCACACAATCTTTTGCTCTCCAAAATATTGATAGTTTTAGCTGCAATTCTTTTTTAATACATTGACTGCAGGAGGTGCAGATACAGGTTCAAATACAGATACTGAGCTTCCAGTGCTTCCTAATTCTCTTGTGAACACCAAATTGGTTTTCACCAAATCTTACAGCAGGGTAAATGGCCTTTATATACCACTTTTCTTCGGAGGCAAACTTTGCAAAATGCAAAGTTATTTGTGGGCTTTTAAAAAATTCAATTAAATACTTACTGAGCAGTTGCCTTCTGAATAAGAAGGGGTTTTAACCCTCTCCCGGTGCCATTTTTCCAAAAGGATGACCTTGCAGTTTCAGTGGGACAATTTTGGGAAAATGGCACAGGGGAAAAGGGCTACTTACACATAATACCATGGCTCTGAAATAAGCTGCAATCCACTGCAGTTATGCAGTACTCCACTTCTTAAAATGTCAGAAGATCTGATCATAGAAATCTCACATACCATGTAGGGTGGCCCTTAAATTAGTTCAGCTATCAACACCAGCCTGCTTGCCTTCAAACATTTGCCTCCTAAATGCAATTCGTGGAAGCAGGTCCTATGAATTTCAATTAAATTTGTGCTTATGTGTGTGAGTGAGACTGCCATAGGCCCACCCTTATTCCCGTAAGGGTTGGTTGACTGTTACTTATTCTGAGAAAAACTTCCCACAACGGAGACAAAGTGACCAGAAAGTCAAGCTGCACAGAGGCTGATCCAGTGATAGAAACAAGCCACAGTAGGAAGTTGCTATCTTCCCCCACCCTTTGCTATGTCAGTAAGGGAAATGACATGAGTCTCCTCACTCAGCAAGGATCCCATGGAAAATGAAATATGAAAATTACAGCACATTGGGCCCTGCACTGCATATGTAAGTAAGTACATACACATTATTTTCAAAAGCTGAGGCCCATAGAAGAGCATGGAAGAAAGCAGGAGGTTTGAAGTGGATTTAACTTTGTGGGTGGTGAACTATGAAACCTTATTTGACAAGTCAATATACACTTGTGGGAGCAGCACAAAACATGACATTTGGCTCAAAACTTTGCCACAGGTTTTAGGGGGGAATCTGGGATCTTTGGTGCAGTGACCTGACAGCATTCAGCACATCCTGTCTCCCAGCCACAGACAGCAATGTGGTTGCAGTGTGTGTATGTGTGTAGATGTCAGGGAAACACAGGACCGTGACACAACCTGAATGTTAAAGTCGGGGAAAGTAGACATGCAGCATCTGCCGTCAGCCACCATCATGCAGTTAATGTACCGCCATCTTTGGCTCAGTGAACATAACAATCCTACGAGCCACCAGCCACCTTCCATGCACCCAACCTGCACTCTGGGTTGCAGAATGCTCATTGTTTTTTAGTCAGAATTGTCTATCACAAGCACAAATCACAAGTTTGCATGGAAACAAAATAAAAAAATTCCTTCCAGTGGCTCCTTAAGACAGTGGTGTAGCGTGGGTTGTCAGCACCCGGGGCAAGGCAAGTAATTTGCGCCCCCTAACCCGTGGATTTGCGCCCCCTAACCCTAACCCCCAGATGTTGCGGCCGGCCCCCCCTGCACCCCCCACGCAACGCCACTGCCTTAAGAGACCAGCTAAGTTTGTTATAGGTATGAGCTTTCATGTACCACTAACAAACTTTGTTGGTCTCTATTTTGTTTCGACTACGGCAGACCAACATGGCTACCTACCTGTAACTAAGTTTGCATGGGTTTGTTCACTTATGGAGGTAGGCATACAACACTATAACTATGATGGCATGGGCAACCCTGTTGCTATGATTATCAAGCACACCAGAAAATATGGTGTATGAATTAAAGTTGGCCTAAAGTACGAAAGGTTTCCACAACACAAACACTTGACTGACTTACTCATCTTGTCTAGATCATGTGGGCATTCACAGAAACTTCCCAAAATTGTAGTCTTTGCGCTCCAGACTGCAGTGCCTCTATTGCTGTTTACTACCTTCAAATATCTTAAGGGCTGTCACATGGAAGAGGGAACATGCTTGTTTTCTCCTGCTCTGGAGGACAGGACTCAAACCAATGGCTTTAAGTTACAAGAAAGGAGATTCCGACTAAACATTTGGAAAAACTTTCTGACAGTAGGGGCTGTTCGGCAGTGGAACAGACTCCCACGAGAGGTGGTGGTCTCTTCTTCCTTGGAGGTTTTTAAGCAGAGGTTGGAAGGCCACCTGTCATGGACGCTTTAGCTGAGATTCCTGCATTGCAGGGGGTTGGACTAGATGCCCCTCGGGGGTCCCTTCCAACTCTAAGCTTCAATGTTTCTATTCTACTTTCTGTGTTGGAGAGAAAAGCTTTGAATAATAATCTGAAGGAGACTTTAACAGGCAGTTATAAGCAGGACTAAGGAGGGGAATTGCCCTCTCATTCTTTCTCCATGTATGGCAATCAAGGACCAATGACCATTGCGTTTGCGTAGGATGACACAATGAACTTGGTTTCTAATTACTTATATGTAGTTCACATCCATATTCAATTCAAATTCAGATTATTTTTGTATCTCTGAATTGAATGAACAAGTTGGAATAAAGCAGCACCCTTTAACACGGCATATAGAACCTTAGCACTGCTTGCATTTTCTCCCTGGGCATCATTGCATGTGTGTATTAGTTCTAACAACGCATTTTGATGTGGCAGAAGCAACACTTCCTAAACTGCCCCACTGTCAAATCTAAAAATATGGCTGCTTGCTAGTGTGTGACTTTTAATCATTTTGGGGGGGGGGGGAGAATTATGCTCATCCAAAGGCTGGGGCATCTCTTCACTGGTCCAGATAGATGATTCCTGACTCACCTTGTAGCAGTGGGGTGGCTAAGGCAGATGTTGATAGGATGGGATGCTAAAGCCCCTCTCCAACTCTTGAGTGTTCCTGCCACTCTTATAAGACTCATGGAGAAATAGCCCCTCTCAGCAAGCATACTGCCAAACACCACCAGATGCAACTGCTATCGCTATGCCTATGAGATGAATGCACTTTGTGTTGACAAGCATGTACAGGAAATAGAAGGACCAACATTAGCACCATGCAAGGTGTTTGCTTACTGTTACATAGCAACTGGTGTTAGGAGTCCTGACATTCCCAAGGTGTTTTGTGAGACATACTCCCATATGTATCATTTTGCTAAGGGCAGGTACCTCATGAAAGGATGTTTGATCTCACAGAGTAAGGGAGGGCCTATGTTCAAAGAAATGCAGTATCTCCTGCTTTGCTTGGGATATTCTTTCAGCAGGGAAGAAATGCATGAGCCCAACACCGACTCCTACTCCTCCCCAGATCTCTGTCATTTGAACACTGTTATGTATCATTTGAACAGGCAAAGAGTTATCTGCAACTCTATACAACAACTAACTCAACTTATTTTCTCAATGAATTGGGAATGGAGAGTGTTACCCTTTCCCATCTTTGCTAGTAATCAATCTAGGATGATCAGTGCTGGCTTTATAGAAGAGTGGCAGCTGTATATCCATTAAACGAACAAAATTTAAAGAGGACAGGGTCTTAAAATGCCTTTCAAACAAGAAAAATAAGTGCTGTATGAGTACTGGGGTCCCACAGGGGCATGAAACAATATATGAAAATTAATTGCAGGTAATGTTTCCAAAACTACATTTCTCATCAGTCAGCACAGCAACGAACCTACTCTTCTCAAAGCAGCTTCCCAAATAGGCAGTGTGTCAAATTATATGTGAGAGTTGCATGATTGGACCACCTAATACTTTTTTAAAATATATATATATGTAAATGCCGCTGTGGCTTGCTTGTCAGCTTGAAATAAGCCACAGCACTGGGGGAGGTGATGTCTAACCCTGTGTCATTTTCCTGATCAAATTCCCTCCTCTGTTGCTATTTCCACTTTCCATAGCTGCTTTTAAAACAAAACAAAACGAAACGAAAACTAGACCCATTTTAACTTTTTACATGGAAACAGCACCATCTGCTGGCTTGTTATGGAAGCATAATGTAACCAACTTTGGTGCTGTGTGGTGTTTCGCATTACTGTATATAGGAAACTTCATAGACAACCATTATAGAGTTACCTTGTGAAGAGAATGCTAGAGACTTGTGTTTTTATGTATCTGTTTGCTACAAATTTGTAGGCTGAGCTGGAGTGGGTGGGTGGGAGCAGGCTAGTACCCAGACAGACACAGTTTTAAAATCATCACCCCACAATGCAAACAGCATGCATGCATTTGAATTCCTTCATGTTTCTTCTTGCCAGCCAGCTGCAGTGTTTCAAACTGCCAGATCAGTTTCAGTTGTTGCAGCCTGTTCACATAGACAGAACACTCCAGTGAGGCCAGCTACCTGTTCTCTCCAACTCTGTCCATGATGGCTAAAACTTTTTGTAGGGGAAGGGATTGATTGGATGAATCCAGGTATTGGTTAATGTTTCATTATGAGAGGGATTTATGTCCACCACCCAAGGAAAGGTAGTGGTAAGGCTTGTACTTGAAGAGACAAGGGTTTTAAGAAAACTACTATTCAGTCTCTAATAGTCCCTTCTTGAGCAAGGTGGCTGACAGGGTGGCCACTGGCAGGTGCAGTTATGCTTGGACGAAGCAATTATCTAGATTCATTTCAATCTGGCTTCAGCCTCCTTTTACCACTAAAACACCCGGTTCCCCCGACTAATGACAGAATATCAGGAGACAATTGGGACCATAGCCTTGTTGGTTCTCCTCAGTCTCTCAAGACTTTTGACACCATTGACCATGGTCTCCTTCTGAACCCAGGGGGATGGAAGTTGCAGGCATTGTATTACAGTGGTTTAACCCCTACCTGCAGAGTCATGACCAGAAAGTAGTACGAGGGGGGTCCTACAAGGTCCATTTTATGTCCTATGCTATCGGACACCTATCTGAAACATCATCATCATCATTTTATTTGTATGCCGCCTTTCCATTGTTGAAACTATGCTCAAGGTGGCTTACAACATGACAAGATTTAGACAATTAGAAACATAACAGAAGTCATAAACAATAAATAAAACACATCAAAAAGTACACAACCAAATGGAAACAATTTCCACATAAATGGTAAGATCTAAAACTAAAGATACAACAATAATATCAATAACAGCAACAGCTCTCTCAACCCCCTGTAAACAATACTCCAGCCCAAGAATCTGTTCAACGGCTTCAGCTTTTGTAGTTGGAGTCAGTCAGCACTCCACTCTCCCAGGCCAGATGGGAAAGGGCCAGCAAGGCAGGGTGCAGGTCTTCCAGTTGAGAGCTGTGTTGTCTAGGCATTTGTAGTACGGTGCCATCAGTGTGCAAATGACACAGTTGTACCTCTCTGTCTTGTTTTGATGTAAAGGAACCTTCCACAACCTGATCATTGGCTGTGCTTGATGGGGCTAAGGCGAGTTGTAGTACCTCTGGCCTTTGTATAGTGGGCAACATTCAAGTCATGCACAATTCAGAGGTTTCTATACCCACTTCTCTCCATCCAGGTAAGAAGCATTACTGCAGTTCGAGGACACATTCCAGCCAGGTGAGAACACACAAGGAGTTAATGGAGTAGGGCCAGTGAGGAGTGGGGCCTGGGAAGGGATGTGGTCTGGTGACAATCCTGGAGGACTGCAGTTGGCCCCCCAGGGCTGAGATTTCCTAGCCATACACTAGAGAGTAGTAACTAATAGAGAAACATGTCCCTTGTGGTTTTTTGAATTATGCTCTAATTTCCACAACTGTTAAGATGAATTATTTGGGTATGAAACCAAGTTGAACTGTCACCTTCCTATTTTTCAGTGCCAATTACAATATTGTTTTTTTAAACACTGTTGCTAAAATGTTGCCAAATAAAACGGCAGTTGTTAAGAGGCAAGTGGACCTGACTGCCCAAAAACATCATTTGATAACAAAACCATGTCTATGAAAAAGATGGGGAAAATCTATACCTCCAGAGATTGCACCACTGTTCCGCTCCTTCCCCAGACAGACACACACACACACACACACACACACACACACACACACATCCGCTTTGGTTAAGGAAATGAAAGAAGCTCAAGAAAAACAACTACTTGACTTACACCAAACTTTGCCAAAGTGTGTTTGCTGAAAAACGTGAGTGTGGGATTGTGAGGTAGGCATTGCCAGGGAAGGAGTGTGTGTGTGTGTGTGTGTGTGTGTGTGTGTGTGAATGCTCTATCCTTCCTCTTCCTGCCACTTTCTCCCTGAACTCTCCCTAGGCTGACTTTTCTGCTTCACCAGGATTCTTTTAAATCTTGGGACCAGCTACTGGGGAAGAGTTGTGAGTGGTTAAACACTACCAACTGCTTTCCTCCTGCAAAGTCCCCATCTCTGCATTTGTATTACCGTATTTTTCGCCCTATAGGATGCACCGGCCCATAGGACGCACCTAGGTTTTTTTTGGGGGGGGGGAATAAAGGAAAAAATATATATTCCCCCCCCAGCCACGGATATCTGCCCGAAGCACGGGGCGCTCTGCTTCAGCGCACCTTGCGCTCCGTGCAGCAGGCTGCGGATGTCTGCCCGAAGCGCGGGGCACTCTGCTTCAGCGCGCCCCGCGCAGCATGCTGCTATCCACAGCCTAGGGAGCCCTGCGGGAACTAGGCTCTCTAGGCTGCGGATGTCTGCCCAAAGCACGGGGCACTCTGCTTTGGCACGCCCCGTGCTCCGGGCAAGCAGGCTGCTACCCGCAGCCTAGGGAGCCCTGCGGGAACTCCCCCAAGTCATAGGTTTGCTGATAGCTTCCTGAAGCTTGGAGAGCGAGAGGGGTTGGTGCGCACACTTCAGCGAAAGCCTGCATTCGCCCCATAGGACGCACACAGATTTCCCCTTCATTTTTGGAGGGGAAAAAGTGCGTCCTATAGGGTGAAAAATACGGTATTTAGTAACCTTGAGGCAGTGTGTCATTCTGGCCAAAGAAAGGGAGCAAACACTACTTTAAAAATAATAATCTAGCAATAAATAATCTTCACTGTGACATTTCACATCCAAGCACATATGTTGTTAGAGACATCAGCTTTTTCCACGGAATTTCATGATCCCAGTTTTCCACAGCCATATCATTGTGATTATATGAGTTAGAAAGGAAACTATTGCCTTGCCCAAATATTCTGATGATAGTTCACATGTCTTCATAACTCAATCAGGCAAAACAAGATTGTGTGTATGTGTGGGGGGGGAATAATACAAAATACAATGGAGAGGAAATATATGTTTATTAAGGACATCAGGTCAATCCAATAAGGTAATAAGAATTTTAAAAAAACCAAAACAAAAGTCAAACCACATGCAGCACCACTTAGAATGCATGAATTTATACACCAGATTTGCAACTCTGGCAAGACAAACCCATGTTTTGCGGCCCTGCTGAGTGTTTGACAATCCCTCTGTTCTTGCAGTTCCAGGCAGGCAACAATAACCAGAGGCTTTTAAAGCTCCCAGTGGCCAGCAATACAAGGTTGATGAACTGTACTCATCTTGCTATGTCCCAAGCATTGCAAGCCTGCTAGTTTGCACAAATTACCTGACAACTCTTATTGAACTCTCCTAGCATTGATACCCAGCCTAAACTTGGGAGGCTCTGACACACGTCTTGATATCCGCCTTGTCTTCAGTGACATCCTCCCTGTGCTTCTGCCTTCAATAATCATCAGAAGATATGTTATGATAAAGAGAAGCCAAAAGCAGTCTGTGGGGATTCTGGTGGCCAATCCAAACCATTCCAAGTCACTTATTGAATAAAGAGCTGCCCTTGCTGTTAGAACTACGAGGACAATGTTGGCTAGATCATAGAAGATGATCCAAACAATGTAGATAAACAATCCTACAGTGTCTCGCCTCTGGATGGATAAGAGGAAGTAGAAACATATAGGATAAGTTATAACAGCCAAGCCGATTGCAGTGTAATAGTAATATGGGATGACCCACATAATTCCAATTGAATAATTTTCTTCCTGATGCAGTTGTATCAGAGCTAGGGAGCGATTTAGGTGGCCAGCCTCAAAGATCAGGTACATATTGGTTGTCAGAATCATGTAGACACCAGCTAGAAGGGATCCTGCTTTTGGAGCTACACCACAGATACCACCTGCAAACAGGATGATCATCTGCTCACTTCCAAAAATCCCCTGAAAGGCAAGTAAAACTGAATTAGTAGTGCAGGATATGGAAAATGTTTCCAGAATTCTCTGAGAAAGCTTAAAGATATGTTCAAACTAGAGATGAATACAAAACATCAGAGTAGGAGAGAATGCAAATATACTGATGCACACCTAGGTTGCTTCCAGACTGTCCTGTCTTGTGGGCGGGATTCAGTTGTTTACCAGAAATACATGTTACACAATTTAAGTACATTATGCACTCTTTGTCAACAAATCCACTTACACACTCACCCCTTTTGCTATAAGGAAAGTGATGGGAACATGTAGGATAACAGCAGTTGCTTAACACAATGTTGTATAACCTTCCAGCAAAGAAATCAGAATGAATGCGCAACAAACAGTGGATGATTTATAACTACCTCACAAAAATTGTGCAAACAAATCAGGATGAAGGCTCAGAAAGCAGGTCACATGAAGGTGACCTTGGATGCACAAGCAACAGGAACATATGAAATTGCATGTTTGCAGCATGACTTCAAGAATCCAAAAGAGTGCATAGATATCTGCAGAGGCAGAACCATCCCACCAAGTGTTATGTAGCACCTCTAAAAATATCCAGGTATTGCTATGATAGCCTGCAACTCAGAAATAAGTTTGGCCTGGAAAGGTCTTCCTTACAGAAAGTCACAATCTCAAAAGATTCCTGGAAGTGTAAGGTTTAATTTTCCTGTTTCTTCTGTGTGATTTTTAATTCTCTTCTCTATTTCTGTAAATCTAGGTTCTAATTGTTTTACTGAATTTGACAGACTTACTGTTTTATTGATAATCTCCTTGTCTCTTTCCTTCAATGAATTTCTTACAAAGTATTCTACAGCAATCCATTTTCCTCTATAGTTTTTAAAATAGTTTTGTGCTTTTTAAAATAATCACCTTCAAATTCTTTAGTAAAAAAATGTTTTAATTGTTCTAGTACTGAGCATGCCACCTTCTCTATTTTAAAATCTGTTTTACCCATTTTGAAAGCCTGTATTTCCCCCAGTCTTAAAATGTGCTTCCATCTCATTTGTACATTTTCTGCTTGCTTTTCCAGCACAATTGATTATAATATCCAGAAAAGTAACTAATGCAAGCTTGCTGATATCATTTAGTTATTAGCAAAGAATGTTGAACCCAATAAAAGTTAGAAAGGGAGAAGAAAAAAGGTAAGGGGGGGGGGGAAAGAAATCACTAAGAAATTCATTAGTCAAATAGGAATTAATTATTAATTATTTAAGCAATTTCATTACTATATTGTTCTTGACAGACTGAAATCTTACTGTTTCTAAGAAGAAGTTCTAGCAGAAAAATAAAAAGGGGACAAGCACAAGGAATACAGCTGAAGAAATGAAAAGGTGCCAGACACTGTGATAGGATTCTATTGACCTCTGGTGGTGACTGATGCTCTCTTTAGTTCAATTCATTGAACCTTATTTTCTAAATGGTTGGTTATGTGTTACTGCCTCAGTGCTATTATTATTATTAGTCCTTAAAAATAGTGTTGCAGTTGCACAGAACAGCTATCAATCACTCTCAGTGGTGCAGCTAGGACTGTGTCTCAAGGCTGAGGTTCAGTGCGGCCCAGCCCCACTGTGCCCAGTGGCAGATTGCTAGTGTGGTGACAGACAGGCCTTGTATAATCATCCTTTATTTTTCATTTTTAAAAGCACATTTTATGGCCACAGGATAGGCCGGTGGTCATGTACATGTTTTGAGGTTAATGGGAGATACAGTTCAAAACATTTGAATGGCTTGTGGTTGCAAAGCATAGAATAGCAGCATTGATGGGGAAGAAGATAAATGCTAAAAATGTGTTTCCCAACTGAAGTAATACACATGACTGAATTGTGGCAATGTGGTCACCACTTCCCTCTCTGACAAGCAGTAGAAGTGCACTGGATGAAGAGCACAAGGGAGCAAGCAGCCTTGGTATGTTCTGTACTTGCTTTGTACTTGCACTTGTATTGATGTTAACTGCTGCCAAAGGTAAATCATACTGCACATTTCTTCTCACCATTTTGAATCTGTTCACTTGATCTCTTGTGACCCCAGTTGTTTATCTCTTCCAAGGATTACTGCTGCATCAGAAAACAATGCCACTTATAGCAAGCTTCCTGTGAAGAAACATTAGAGGAGTAACACACTTGAAATATCCGTATGCTGATACCTTATCTGTCCAAGTGGATAGATAGCTGCCTCCCCCCTCAAGTAAATAAATACAAATACTTAACTAAAAATAGAAATTGTAGAAAGATTTTGACAGATTTTTCGGAGCACTTGGGGGCAAAAGGAAGTAATTTAAAACAACTTGTCGTTGTGACATTTCATTCCGAATCTGCTAGACAGAGCCAGGAAGATGACAGGTGGATGTCCTGCCACGCGCCAACATAAATCCTGACTGTGCCCACAACATTAAAGGAACGAACATGCCAAAGTTAAATAAGTTCTTGCATTCTCTCTCTCTCTATTGAATAAGCCGGACTCATTTTGATCTGATGGGTGTTCTGTTCGCACCAATGTGCAGTTTAAAATCTATCCTTGTGAAGAACAGCATACCTACATTAAAAGGGAGGGCAATCTGAGGGCTTCTGAGGAGTTTCAGGTAGGAGCTGAAGGTGACTTTGCTGAAGAAAGCACATAAAAGTAGCGCCTCTGCAAAAATTGTCCTCTTTTTAATGGAAGATTCGAACCATCAGTCTCCCAATAATTAATGAATTTTTAAAAAAGTCTGCCTAGATATGAAAGTGTTGCTTACTATTTTCCTCCCTGAGAGAGGGGGCAGCCCCCAGCCTGCCTTGGTTTCCCCCACTGGCTTTCCGCTCCCGCTTCTCCGCGAGGACGGCCACTTTTGACAGTTAAACCGCCTCCCGCTTCGACCAAACTGCACGTGGCTCCCCCCGCCCCCTCGCCGCAGCCTTCCTCCTCCCCCGCCCCCTCCTCTGTGCATCACTAGGTGAATCGCCCCGCCTCTCGCGCGTTGCGCGCGGCTCCTGGTCCCGCCCTCCCTTCGGCGGCGCCCCCCCCACCTCGCTTATGCTTCACGTTGCTTTAGGAATCTGACTCAGGATTGGCCAGCTAGGGGGAGTCTGGCTCAGGCAACCAATGGCTGGGCTGCGCCCGCCCGACTCCAAGATGTCGGCGCTGAGGCCTGGCAACGGGGCTCCCGGAGGGAGGCGGTGAAGCGGCCTCGGCCGGAGGCTTTGGGCCCCACCGCTCCGGCTCGTCCCCTCCCTCCCGGAGCCGGCGGGGTGCTCGGCCTCTGCCCCCCCCCAAGCCATGGCCGCGGAAAGCAGCAAGCAGTTCTGGAAGCGGAGCGCGAAGCTGCCGGGCAGGTGAGCGGCCGCATGAGGCTCGGTCTCCGGGGTGGGCGCCCACCAAGCAGCCGTGCCCCGGGAAGGCGGGAGCCGGTTGGCGGCGCCGGTTCCAGCGGGTGCTTCCCCGCCGCCATTCATCGCAGGGAGGTGCTTCGTGGGGGCTCGCGGCTCTCGTCCTGAAGCCGGTTAGCAGCCTCCTCGCATCTAGAGGGAGCAGGGCAATTGGGGAGAGGACCTCTGTGGGTCCCCCGATGCCCGTGAGGTGAAGCTCGGGATTGCGGTCGCGCCACGATTGCTCTCCGCTGCAGCGCCGGCTGGCCCAGTTAGTCAGCAGCAGCTGCAGTCAGAAGCCCATCGCCAGCCGGAGAGGCGAGGCTGGCAATCGCGGGGCAAATGGGCTTTGCTAGGCTCCCATCTTCCTAAACCCGCCGTGGGGAACGACGAGACTCGCCGGTGCCTCCGTCCTCCCTTGTCCCGGGGCCGTTTGTATTTCGGAGCCAGCCAGGTTGCTCAGCGGACAGGTGCATTGGGTTGCTACTTTGCCCAGGAGCAGAAGTCACTTCCTCATTTGCATAGGTTAATCGGCGTGGGTCCGTATGGGCTTCCTTATCGTGCTGGCGCTTAAACGCTCTGATAGGAGTGAACTTCTAAACCGGGTGGCGAAGAGAATCAACCAGGCTTTAAAAAGCAAACACCAACTAATTACGCCTATTGCAACTCGGCAACTGAGAATCTTTGCTTTGTTATACCAAGAAAACTCTCTGGAGAACTTCAGGACACACAAGGCTGGCTTTCTAAATATGAAAGCAGAAGTCCTAGACTTCATATTCCGGAGACGATTTCTCCTTAATGTGCCCACCCCCAAAGCTGGTGAACAGGGAGTTTGCAGTGCTTAAATTACAAAGGGGTGATGTGGAGCATGGTGGGATGCTTCCCATATTTATTCCTTTTAGCATTGTTTGGGGATGTGTGTGATTTGGCTAAAATGGATGAAGTTAGAGGTAAGGTGTGTGGATTTTATAAAAGCCCCCCCCCCATTTCTTCCATAGTTTAAACCATGGTGGTGTGTGCATCCTTTTGATAAGTCTATCAGTGATGGCTATAACTTATCTCCAGTATCCGAAGGACCATGCGTCATATTCTACTTGTTTTGGAAGACAAATGTTAGAGTATCTTTGCCCTCTTGTCCTGTGAGAGCCAGTGTGGTGTAGTGGTTAAGAGTGATAGACTCGTAATCTGGGGAACCAGGTTCGTGTCTCCGCTCCTCCACATGCAGCTGCTGGGTGACCTTGGGCCAGTCACACTTCTTTGAAGTCTCTCAGCCCTACTCACCTCACAGAGTGTTTGTTGTGGGGGAGGAAGGGAAAGGAGAATGTTAGCCTCTTTGAGACTCCTTAGGGTAGTGATAAAGCAGGATATCAAATCCAAACTCCTCCTCTTCTTCCTTGGGCTTCCCATAGGCATCTGATTGGCCACCAGGAACAGAATGCAGGACTAGATAGGTCTGACCCTGAAAGGCTCATATGTTTCTCTTCAGCACCGCTCCAATCACTTTATTATTTGGAAACATGGCTGCTGGGGAAACTGTTGTTGGCGGAGGGTTCTGGCTATTGTTGGACAGGGCCAAGCTGGGATGATCTGCTATCAGCCTTGAAGAGAGATTTCACATCCCACCCATGTGCAAACTCTTATACTTTTAACACTAATTATATTGGAATACATTCTTTCTCTATATACTTAGTGTTCAATTCTGATTAGGTTTCCTTCCTCACTCATTAAGAAGGCACTTGAAAGCTTGAGGAAACTCTGAACAATTGTTTGACCACTCTGAATGAGATTGAGCGATAACTCTCCTCTTTTGATGATTCAGGAGCATGTGCCCCTGAAGAAAGTGAGGTAAGACCTAAGAGATGATCTTGGCCTCAGGTTTGGGATAAAGGCTGTAGAATTCATGAGGCTATTGCATTAGACTTCAAGCTTTCTAGAATACCAAGGTTCGCAACCAGAGTTAAGTGCACTTGGGATTAAATAACTCTGAGCTGAGGAATTTGTTTGGAATACCATCCTTCCACACAAAAATCCACTTGTGGTTACCCCCCACCCCACCCTTCAGCAGTGCAATGCAGAATCATTTTGCTGTTCCCACTGTTAAACAATTGGGAGTCATAAATCCTTGCTGATCTACTTCAGATCTCTCAGTAGATCCTAATTTATCTTCTGCTCACCCCTGTGTTATATTGTTCACATGCTCTCTAACCTCATATTGACCCTGCTGTCCCAAGCCAGTTCACCACTGCAAGGCCTCTGGAATGCTTAGCTGGCTTTAAATCCTGCCAGGCTAGTTAATTCTCTGTTTCTCCCTCTAATGTCATCCATCTCTCCGCCTGTCAAACTCTACCAACTTTCTGGGGTAGTTTGGATGTGTGGGAAAAGTACAGCTAAAGGTCTTATAATACGTACTTGGGAAGAAAAGAAATAACAAACATTATTTCTGCAAGTGTGCTTGTGCCTCACTATCTTAGCTTTCTTATCTCATTGCCACATCCTGCTTGCTCACTTGTGTGTTTCTGCCTCTCTAAATCAAGATGTTGTTTCCATCTATAGCTAATTTAAACAGTGAAGTTGACTAAACCAGGTAAACCGGTTTTGGGAAAAGAATAGATCCAACTTGAACTTCAGCCCAACCAATGAACTTAAGCTTTATTCACTGATGTGTACGTTGCCTGCCAGTCAGTAGGCTGCTGTGATAGCTCAGGCCAATGGAAGGGGGAGGTGTGTGCACATGCTCTTTTATTTAAATAGTCTGTAGCCTATGTCTTGCCCTCTACCTATTTCTCTGTTCTGAAGCACATGTAGCTAGAAGATGAGTGAAATGAGGGCTAACTCCTGGGGCCCCCTCCACATAACTCCCCCCCCAGCTCAGTTGTCTGAATTGTTTGTTAGGAGTACAGTTTTCCTAACCTGTGCAAGTAAAGTTGTCCTTGTGACCAATAGCCCTTACTACCCGTTCTTCACCCCATGTGCTGTATAATCCATGCTGAGAAGAACAAGCACTAAGATTGTATGTAGTCATGTGGCTTGGCCTCTGTTAAGTCTGCAAAGAATGATGGAGATATTTTGACTGGGGCCAGAGGGCAGAGGAAACTCTCAAAGAGCTGCTTATCGAAATGGGAAATCTTTCTCATGTGTGTTCTTTGGACTGGCCAAAGGGGATGCCAAGAAAAGAATTAGGAGGGTGGGTTGTCAACATTGTTTTTGCTTTTCTAGGTAGCAGATTGTGTTTGTTCCTGTGGTTTTGATACCTAGGAGTCATTGACGTTGCTTGTATGTGGCCCTTGATACATTCACTGCTGAGGCTAGAATACTTGCTCACAAATCACTTGAGTCTCTTGTTTCCCCTTCAGCATTCAACCTGTCTATGGAGCTCAGCATCCTCCACTGGATCCCCGGCTTACTAAAAAGTGAGTAGCTTCCCTGGTTCTCAGACCTTTAGAACTCATCACCACATGGTGCTGCTTTGCCCTGGAAAGAAGTCCGTTTCGTTCGTCCAGTTATTTTGCTCACTCCTGTGGATTACCAGCCTCCAAGGCCTCGGTTTAGTTGGTGATCACAGGAGCTATTGCAAAAGGAGAAAAGTGGGATGGAGAGAAAGGGAGCAGCACCAAAAATGCTGAAAGTGAAATTTAATGGCTTAACATACACTGCTGTGTTGTTGGAATTTTACTAAGTTTTACTTACAGTAGACCCACTGAAATTAACAGACTTAGTCAGGGGAATGATGGCACCTTGTACACCTCCTTCCAGCCAAGCTGGTGTCAAACGTATTGCTTTGTGGAGTCTTGTCATCTGGGCAGCCCAGGATCTCCATACACACTGCCCAGGCTTGCACCCCAGGGAGGTCACTTAGGTGCTGCAAATGCAACGGTTTGACATCACCCATGGAGGTGCACTCCATTGTCTCTCGAGACAGACAGATGCCAACAACAAGTCATGTTCATTAATTTCAGTTGGTTTACTCTGAGCAAAACTTAATTACCGTATTTTTCGCTCTATAACACGCACCAGACCATAACACGCACATAGTTTTTAGAGGAGGAAAACAAGAAAAAAATATTCTGCATGAAATAGTGGATATATGATTTTTGTGGTTCATGCTGTGGCCACAGACATGTGATCTGACAGTGAGTTCGGAGTAGCCCAATGCAAAAATCCTGAGGATCCATGTGGATCCATGCTTTGTAACCACGGAGGAGGGAAGGAAGGAGAACCATGGATCCTCTGCTCACGACTGCAGCAGATCCCCACCACCACCCGCAGGCATTCGCTCCATAACACGCACAGACATTTCCCCTTACTTTCTAGGAGGAAAAAAGTGAGTGTTATGGTGCAAAAAATACGGTAACTACCACCTAATGTGTTTGAGCTAAACACAGGCATTGGGACCAAGAATTACAAACTACACGATGTCCTTTGTGAACTAAAACTCTAAGGAAGAACTTTTTAGAGTAGGAGAACTTGCAAGTATTGCCTCAATGAGGGATGTTTTGTTTAAATGCCTTGGATGCCATTTGTACCAATAAATTCCCCATCAGGCACCAATTTGAGCTTTACCTGTTTTTTGGCCCTTGAGTACTGGGCATGTAATGAGTTGGTGGCCCCATTATTAAGTCACTATGGGAAGACATTCCCATCACAATTGTTGCTGTTATATCCCAAGGGATTCATGAGTCATGGAGTCTAACCTCCTTGTCAGTCTCTAGAGGGGATTCTCCAAGGGAAAAAAAGGAGGGCAAAGACTTTAATGCTGCTATCCAAGCTATGCAGAGCCACCCTAGTTTATATGTTGCTTATCTTTATATATAAGCGATTGTGGCAGTTTACGATTATAAATCTAACATGTGCCTTCCCCTGTGCTGAACATCTTGCTCTCGTCATGCTATTGTGGAGTTTATAAATACATTGTTCCCTAAATCACAATGTTTGCTAATACTGATGCATTTTGATAGCGGTTTTTAACTGTTGACTATCACAACCCTATATTCATTCGAATCAATGACACTCTAGCCCAGTCTGTTTGTTTTTGAAGGGGGCCATTGCAAGATGAATATAAAATTATAGAACAACTTTGGAGCCATTTGTCTATCATAGATTCTTCTTAGTTAGTGCCAATTAAGAGGGAGGGATATCTTGGGAGTGAAGACCACTTCTCTGGATATCTTGACTAAAAACCTTTGATAAGAATATGCTAGATTAATTGAGTCTGATCTTAAATTTCTGTTGTTTTAAAGAGTGTATCCCCTTCCTACCTTGGGAGGTGGAGAAGGGGTTTTTGCAATCTGCCAGTGAAGCCCTGTTCCAGGTGCCATCTCTTTCAGACATTAGATTGTTGTCAGCTAGAAGCAGAGTTTATTTTGTGGTGGCCCCTGAATTCTGGAACACTCTCTCCCTTGAGGCCTTGTTTTTAATTTGACTGCTGTTGATTTTAGTGATCAGCTAGGGTAGGCTTAGTATTGTTGCATCTGAGTTCATTCAAGCCTCTTATGCAAACAGATTATGTCCTGATCCCCTTCATCAGAAACATTACTTTGTGAAAGTTTTACCATTTTCAAAGCATATCTCATGGGTCTGAAGATCTCACTGCTCTTTCTGCATTTGAATGTGTGGCTTATACTCATTAATCTCTTTTCAGTGCCTATTTGGACTGACTATATAAATCTGTAAATTTAAATGAATGAAACATTGTTAATGTCAGTTTCTGCTGATGATATTTTCTTATTTTTGACACATTTGCAAATAAAAATTCTAAGAAAAGGTGTAACTTGGATGTAAGTGGTCCCCTTCAACAAAGACATCTTCAAGGAATAGCATTAGTTTTTCTGTATTGCCTTTGTCTGGCTTACCTCTTGAACATGCTGTTCTTGACCAGGCTTTCTGAAGTAGTTTTGAGACATTTCCATTTTCTTTGTTCTCAGCTTCTCTCTTGGTCTCCTTAACCTTGCTGGAGTTCATGTGCTTTCTGAGTTTCTTGTTCGGACATGAACTTTCTCTTTATAGCACAAGGACTTTGACTCATTTAACTGAGAACAAAGCAAATGCAGCTTATGAAAGAATAGTTGTGCCTGATTATGCCTCTCTTCTATGTATATGTTAACCTGATAGCAAAGCAGTATGTTATTGTGGCTACTTTCAAATTGTATGCCTGCACTTTTACTGTTCTCCAGGATTCCATATGTGCTCCCTGAAGTTGAATCCAGTCTCCTCCTTTGCTTTGCTTGCCAAGCAATACTTCAGACTGGCAACCTTTCTTCATCGAGGCATTTGGCAGAAGCATTTCTCCTCACTGTCCCATGTGCCAAGACTGCAAAGTTCACTGGTTCAGACATTGAACTTTGCACTTGGTGGAGAGCTTATAGGAAGACTTTGCATTCCTTCTCTTTACCCTGACCAGACGAGAAAGGAACTGTACCATGGGATGGAGAAGTGGCAGTGGGGGCTTGACCTGCAGAGGAAATGGAATCAAGTAGGGCAAATTAGGCTATAGGCAGGGGAAGGTGCGATGCAGAGTTTGACCACATTGCATTAATGCCAGCTTCCTTTATTTTGTAGCTTCATCAAGGAACGGTCAAAGATCAGCGCGCTACCCATGAAGAATAAGAAGGCCAGCAGTTTTCACGAGTTTGCCCGCGACACCAGTGACGCCTGGGACATTGGGGATGATGAAGATGAGGACTTCCCATCTTTCCAGACTTTGAACTCTAAGGTGGCCAAGGCCACAGCAGCCCAGGTGCTGGAGAACCACAGCAGGCTGCGTGTGAAACCCGAGTGGCCCCAGGTGGCTCTGAATGAAGCACCAACCAATTGTAAGGTCATCAAGTCCAATAGTGAGGCCCAGCTGTCCAGAGCGCCTGGTAAGGGCCCCCTGGCCTTTTTACCCTATGTGATCTTGTCAAAGGTGTGTGGGTTCTACAGGTCTGCACAAGGGTCACTTTGGGAGTCAAGTGCAGAACTTAGCATTCTGAGGATCTTGAATTCTAGCCAAGGAATGTGGATGATCTCTCTCTTATGGCTGAAAAAATAGATTTGAATATGCATGGTCAATTCCTGTTGACACCTTGAAAGCTGGTGAGGGGTTGAGTTAGTGCTTTATGGAGCTCCCTGTTTGCCTCATTTTAGCAGGAGCAGAATAAATTAATGCTGATAATATGTGACTTCTCTTGATTTTCATAACTCTCATTAGTGGACACTGTTGGTTGGTTTCTGGGATAGGTGAATCCTTCGTCTGATCCAGTAGCATCCTTCTTATTCAGCTAGTAGAAATTTGCTTTCGTTGGCACAGACTATATAGGTTACCTTGGTGTAGTTTTACAACACAAATACTTTTGCAGAGTATGCACAGATCTGGTATACTTCCATGGGATAAAAGCCTAGTGTCCTGTCAAATCAGGCCCACTATTGGGCACAGTTCTTGTGTTACTCCTTTTGCAAGTGATTGGGGCAAGCTTTCTATGAGTAAGCCTTCTTAGTTAACAATGAACCAATCTGAATAGGGTTTACTGGATGGGGGTGGGTGGGACCTAGAGCTTTGCACTAAGGACTTTGGAACAGGCATGCAAGACATACTCAAAATAGTTTAGATAATATGGACCAGACCTTTTTGTGATGGTGCTAGTGGAGTAAGCAAAGCATACTCTACTTTTTAGCTCTGAGAATGAGCCTTCCTATCACAGAACCACCACCAGATGGCTCCAGAGTCCATGTCTCACCTCCAGTTATCTGCTGGAAACTGACTGGCCACTTGGCATAGAGGTGTCAGTGGAATTTGGGATAGTAAACTGCCTTTGTGTTTTTCTGCTTCCTCCCATATGTGTTGAGTTGTCTGTCCAGCATGTTAGAAGAGGAAGGAAGGAAGGAGAGCATGAAAATTGGAGCAAAAGGATTGACCTTGAGGAGATGATGGATGGAGAGCAGTGAGAGCCTAGCTGTGTTTATTGTTGGAGGACAGGTCAGATGAATCTTTGCCTCAGTAATTATGCAACAAAAATGCAAACCACTGAGTGATGCCTATTGTGGATAATGTGGTATTTTCTTTCACCACTGCTTATTAGCCCAGAAAAAGTGAGCAGGACTCCGAGATCACTACTGTCCTGTGCTGCTAAAGCATTGTTCCAGTTGAACTGAAACTCCAAATATTACATTAAAGGGATTCCTTCTGTTGCACAGAACGTGCAGTTGAAGCAGAGTAGCTGCCCAGCAGGAGTGCATGAGTTTATATTTCCTGCTCGTTGAGGTTGCGTTTGTATCTTTTTAATAATAGCGTGGCAGGAAAAAATTCAGTTGGTGGAGCTTCTGTCCCCATTCAGTGATGGGGGGCAAACTTCACAAGTGTGAAGCCTTTCTTCGTCGTGCATGTTTGTGAAGGTGTGCAGACCTTTTTGGGAATGGTAGTGGATTCTGGAAGCTCCAGACAGTGCTTGCTGCTGCCCAGTATGCTCATGGCCTGATGGACCTCTTTAAACTCTTTTAGAGGATGCCTGTGTGCGCAACCCCCTCCACAAACAGCAATCCCTCCCACTCCGACCCATCATTCCGCTTGTTGCTCGCATCTCTGACCAAAACGCTTCAGGGGCTCCTCCCATGACGGTGCGTGAGAAAACTCGCTTGGAGAAATTCCGGCAGCTTCTGTCTAGCCACAACACAGATCTAGGTGAGTCCAGGCAATAACCTCAGAGGGTCCTGTTAGTTTCAGGGATATCACCAGAGGGGAGAGAAGTGTGCTCCCCGTTTGGTTCCTTTCTCTTGTTTAGAAGTAGTTTTGCGTTGAAACTGTACTAAGTAACTGAGATAAGTGTGACACTGATGTCTTGTTTTGTTGAGCGGCTAATAAGCACTGCCTAAATTGGGAAGTCATCCCAGGCATTGCGGAATACAACTCCCATAATCTTTAGTAAGTATGGCTAGTTGTCAAGGATTATGGGAGTTAGGTATCATGGCATCTGCAGGGCACCATATTGGCTGCCCCTGGTTTAAAGAGCGGTGTGCGACTCAGAATCAATGGAATATATTTATTTTAAAAAAACCTTTTCCAGTGCTCCAGGCTGCTTATGCCATGTATTTGAGCCACAATTCTACACCCCTTTATCTGGGAGAAAGCTGTATTGTAATCAATGAGACTTACTTCTGGGTAGACACGTATGGAATTGCAGTGCAAGTTACATAAATGTTTGATAAAAATACAATTAAAAACCTATAATTACAAAAAAAGAAAGAAAAAAGGAATCATAGGCACCATCACCATAGAAACCTACATATCTAGCAAAAAAGTCTTTCTCGTGGTTCTGGAACCTGCCAAGCTGACAGGAGTTGCTTTTCCTCCCTAGTGTAGAAATGCCAGCCAAGATACTGCGTGTGAATAAACTTAACTGCTCTCCATTTGCAGATGAATTGAGGAAATGCAGCTGGCCTGGGGTCCCCAGAGAGGTCCGGCCTGTGACGTGGCGACTTCTATCAGTGAGTGCTGCTTCCCTAAGCTAAGGCAACTTGCGTACATTTGTAATCTATAGAATACATACAAACGACAGAGCTGGACTCTAGGGAAACATGTCAGCTATACTAGGCCCCGGTTGAGTTCTTCAGGTCTTTTTCAGCCTAGACACCTGGGATCCTTTAACGGGAGAGGAACGTCTCCCTCCCATAAACATGAGAGAATATTACCTTTTAAAAACTAGGCATCAAAGCAATGGAGACTTAGAAATAAGATTTGCCTGACTTAGAAATAAGATTTGCCTGACTTAGAAATAAGAGTTGCCTGTACGTTGTGTTGGTTATACCTGGAAAAAACAAACATGCTGCTGGATTCCAGAAAGCCACTTCTGCAAAAAGTGAGATATGATGATTAGCTTCAGAAACTTTTTTTTTGTAGCATCAAGTGTTAAAACTAAGTTTGTTGGATTCTATGCAAGGTAGCCTTGAATGCCCGTAAGAGTGATGGGGGGGATTCTGGCAGTTGCCACTTCTTCCACCACACTTGGATAGAAGGAGTTGCCTTTGCTTAACCTTCTATGAGATTCTTACATGGCTCCATCTTTTCTTTTACTGAATCCTGCACTCCTGGTTAGAACAGTTCCCCTGCAAACTACTTTCAGGCATGCATTTGTGTAGGGAAGTTGAGGACTTTGAGCACAGCAGAGGAAAAGGAGACTTGCCTTGACAGGCTTTTCTTTCTCCTACAGGGTTACCTCCCTGCCAGCATGGAGCGAAGGAAGCTGACTTTGCAGCGCAAACGAGAAGAGTATTTTGGTTTCATTGAGCAGTATTACGACTCCAGAAATGAGGAGCACCATCAAGATACATACCGGCAGGTACCCAAACCCCCTACTTCCTGCTGCCTGCCATTTCTTTCGCTTAGCATCTGGGGTACATTAGGATTGCATGGCACAGGGCTTAGTCATTCCACTAACAGTGGCAACAGTGTGCTTTTTACCTGTAACCTTGCCTCTTACCGTGGCAGACCCATCCTACACAAAACAGTGTTTGTGGGTATTAGTGGTCAGAAGTGAGCAGATGTTAACTCTTGGACCTGCCAAGAGATCCTAGAGAAGAAATACTTTAAAAATTTACCCAGGTATTTGAAGTGGCCTTTAAAAGGTGTTCTGCTTTCAAGCATTCCAGATACTCTGCTTTGTGTTCTAAATGCAGCCTCTGTTGAAAGGATTTTGGATGATAGGCTAGCATGTTCTTTTTTATTAAAGAAGGAGGAGCAAAACAGTTCTTCGGGATTTCTGAATGAGTCAATATCACCTCTTCCACCTTAAGTCATAGTTCTGCTTTGGCTTGAGCCAGAGAAATATTGCCTCTAGTGCTGATCAGCTTGGCAACCATTAATGTTCTCTGATACATATATATTTTACAATTGTCTTTCAGATCCATATAGACATTCCACGGACGAACCCCCTCATCCCTCTGTTCCAGCAGCCACTAGTACAGGAGGTAAAAGGGGCCTTTTCTTTTTAGCTTTCCTGCAGTGTGAGTTGCCAGCCTGTGTTGATGGGCAGGAAGTTTCTCCTGCCCCCCAAAAAAATAACTAGCATTTTTTCCCAGTCAGCTGCTTTCTGCTGTATGCATGGGCTTTTCTAAAAAAGAAAGTCATAGCTGATTTCAACCCTAGCAGTGAAATTTTGTACATTTCATTCCAAAAGCAGAGTTGCCACCCATTTCTTAATTTGGTATCTTGTGCAAATTCTGTGCTCAAGCTGAACTCTCAGCTGAAATGCAAGGTTTTTTTTGCAGGAGCAACCTCAGTTTGCATTCTTTACTTACAGTTCCCTAGGGGTGGCAGGAACTGCCCTTTCCTTCAAGATCCACACCTATCTGGAAACGATAGAACTAGACGTTAGAGGTGATGTGTGGCTGTCCCTGAGATTCAGCCTTGAATCTCATTTTCCCTCTCTTTGGTAATATCTGGTAATAAAAAATATGTGACAAGACTTCACCCCATTATTTTTCCTTATCCCCCTACACATCATTGGATGCTGGTTGCAGGGATGTAGAAACTCATAACATGGTGACAGCATGTCCTATATTTTGTGTTACTAGATGATGCAGGGAACAGAGGCGGGAAAAATGTGGGACTGCTGTTTCCATCTGCAGGTATGCAGTAGCCATAATGTGTAATTCTGGGCTCAGTTTCATAAGACTCCACAATTTGAGTTGATGTCTCCTAGGAACAGAGACTGCCAGCCTGTTACGCCAAGTGTGCTTATGGCAAGATATCATCTCAATCCCAAAGGCACACTATCAGTGTGTGTGTTGCAGAGTTGTGCATGAAGTTTCGCAGCAACAATGTGACTTGCCAGAGGCTAAATAGTTTGTTAGTGGCAGAGCCAGGAATGAGCTACAGCTTCTGTCTGAACCAGACAGAATTGCAGGAATTAATAATGAAAACTGACTTTTGCAGTATAGCTCAAAATCCTTTGACCGACCTAATCCTGTTGAATATTTACTGATGCTTGCAGAGCATGCCAGTTCAGTCAAGTCTGAGTGGACTTAATCCAAGTCCCTTCTGCATAGCGGAGAGGCAGGGTTTGCAAAGAACCGGTAATTGACTGATGTTGGAGTTTATGAAAATTGATGTCTAAAGCCACAGGCCCTGCTATCATGCAAGCTTGATTCACATTTTCTGGTTTTTGGAGCACAGAAGCCCACAGTGTGTCCCATTGGGGGGGGGGGGGACTCAACAAAGTCCTGTGCTGTTGTCTTGAAATTAATAGGTTCATGACTGTTCTGAGCTACATTGTCATTGCTACTGTAATATGGCTTGTTTGCTGGTGTATGCCTCCTTTCTCCTTCTAGCGGACAATGGCTCATAGATTGGGGGTTAAAGCATTGTTCAGCCTGTGGCTTAAAGCATTGTTCAGCCTGAAACCTAGAATACTTCATTGTTAACGTAGGTGGTAGTGCTGTAAAGCAAACTGTCATGCTCAGAGTATGATTAACGAGAGCTGTCTATTGTAATTGTGCTGAACGCCATTGCAGACCAATCTGCTAAACTGTAAAATGAATATATGCAGGCTCCTTAAAGGAATTTCCCCCCAAGAAATGTATGTCCAAGGTAATGAGGATGGCACCCGTCTTTATAACAGTTTTGCAAGGGTTTTTTGCAAATAGCGGCAAATGCCCTCCGGATCTGTTCTCTTGTGTTTTGTTAGAGGACAAGTCTTTAAATCTGACATTTTGCTTGCCTGCAAATTTTGATCCTAGTGGATGCAAATGGAATGAGGTGCTCCAGCCAGCAGCCCACCAGTGTTCTGAAGGCAGGGCTCCTCATCTTTTGGAAGTGCACATGTAGGAACTGTATGAAACTTCAACCATAGCTTAGGTTCTTGTGGATTTCAGCTTTCTTAAGTGAAGAACAGCATGTTCCTTGCCCATGGTTGTGGACATAGCATTTCAAAAACATGCAAGCCAAGGCAACTAAAAACAAGAAGAAAACAAAATCCCACCCCATTCCAGTGTTCAGAATGCACACCTTGTATGGCTGCTAGTTCCCCATTGCCCGTTCCCCACTGTACTTTCTTATGTTCCATTATCCATAACAATTACTGCCCCTTAGCCATGCCTGATTCCTGCCGTTATAGCCTTTTGCATTCAGGTAGCCAGCTCAGAATAAAACATACAAAAAGAACATCTTCAGGTGTAATTTTTGTAACTTTGCTGTGATTTGTTCTCACTCAAAGGATCTGTTTTCTTTGAAGAACTTGGACTTGTGTTTCTTGACACGTGTGGTAGCAGATGACTAAGGGTTGTATTCATCATAGTGCCAATGAGATAACTCCACCAGTACAACAAATTACTGCTTACCCAACAAAACAATCTCCCCTCTCCTCTCCCTCTGCACTGTCTTGGGGGTTCTCCTGAAGTCCCACTGTGGTGGCTTCTGCTAACAAAGCAAATTAGCTAAATACAGTATGGCCCTAAATATATTGGCAGCGATTTGGTAAGGCTGACTTGCATGCTAGAGGGGGGTGTAGTATGTCGAACTGGGAACACTGGGCTATTACCAGGGCAGACTTTTTATTCATTGGGCATTATTTCTCTGATAGCAGCTCTCCAGGGTTTCAGGCAGAGGTATTTCCTACTACTTGCTTACCTGATCCTTTTTTAAACTGGAGGTGCCAGTGACTGACTCAATGGCAGATCACAGTGGCATGTAGTCATTTCTCTAGTTTAACCATCTCTCAAGATATTTTCTGCAACAGAGTGGTTTGAATTATAGAAAAATGTGGCATGTTATGTTTAGCAAAATCAGAGGGAGGAAGCCTAGGTAGTGGGTGGATTCAGCTCTTGAATCTCTAAGTGGAAACCGGAATGAGGGCTCCCACTAGCGCAACAGGGTTTCCCCCCCCCCTCCTCCTGTGTCCCCAGCAGCCCCTGAGATTGGCTCTGTGGGTGTCAGGAGAACCCCAGAGCAACATGCAGGGGGAAAGGGGAGGGGACCATTCCATCTGGCAAGCTGTTGCACTGATGGAACACTTGCCGTGATGCTGTGTTGATTTCCTCCCAGTTCCACCTACTAGAAGCACCCTTTAACTAGTTTTGGCAAAGCATATTTAGCAAGCTAATCCATCCAAAAGCTGTAAGGTCTGGCAGCTAAAAGCTGCTCCAGTTGCTGGGCTACGAATAAAACTGCACTTTGAAATCCTGTTTATCCATGGCATTTTTCCTTATGCAAACGGGGATAAACCTGTTGCAAGCACTTCCAGCTGGAGCATGAGGTCTCAAATAGCCCGTAATTTGGGTAACATCTCACTTGTTCCCTTCAAGCAAGACCACAGATATGAAGGAGATCTTGAAGAAAATCAAATAAATGAAAGCTGGCAAAAAAACTGTGTGGCATTGTGTCAGGGCAACACTGGATAAATTTTTATTCTACATATGCTTGTCACCCTGGGATCCTATGGGATAAAGGGTAGCTTATGAATATAAATAAATAGAAGCTCCCTTTTTACTCTGTGCTTGGATGAACTGCTGTCTGTATGTTTCTCTTTCTTTTTTGTTTAAGAGATGGAAACTTACAATGCTTTCTTTATGCAGAACTGAAAATTTAAATCTCTGGGAGGGCACAGGGCTTCCCTTTCCTCCCTGTGGCTACAGTTATTTTGGGGAGAAAGGGAAGGAAAAAAACTTCTGGCCTACCATCTGCCACTATGTGAACATGGTGAAAGCAAAGTTAGATAATACTCAGACTGCATCTCGTTCCCCTCTGTTTTGATGGCAGAGCAGTAAACGGAAACATCTTTCTGCAGTTGTTTTCAGGGCAGAGAGCTCTCATGGAAAGGATGGTAATTCTGACTTCCCACTGGCCTACATGCAGCATCTTATGCTGGTTCATGTATATCCTGGCTGGCAAACCCCCAACATGAAGGTGTTATCTAGCTACCCAAGCAATCTTTCTGCCCCCCCTCCAAAGATCCCAGCAGTTTGAGTGGCAGTGGCAAAAAAAGAAGCAACAACCCTGTGTCCTCTGTGTGTGCATGCATGTGGGAGTTTAAGGTGGTCATACCCAACACTGGTATGTGGTTTTTGGAGAGTTCACCCAAGAGTACATGTGGTTCTTGGGCCCCAAAAGTGTAGCCACTCTGGTTGTAGTCTATACTTCATACTGGGTCTCTCTGCACCTTAAGCTGTGTGCATTTCTAACTCTTTATCGCACACTCTTCCCCCCTTGTGCTTGTCAGCCTTTCCACTTCTGTCTTTCCCCTGGGCATGGCTAACTCGAGCACCTGGCTTTCCTTCTCCCTCTCTAGATCTTTGAACGAATCCTGTTTATCTGGGCCATCCGACACCCAGCCAGCGGCTACGTGCAGGGGATTAATGACCTGGTCACTCCATTTTTTGTCGTGTTCCTCTCTGAATACGTTGGTAAGCGATGCTGGATGGCTGCAATGTGCTCTTAGTGCTTGCTGATGAATACTCAAATTGTCATCATTGGGTAAGCTCTGTCATGCCAGAACTGCTTTGCTGTTGGCTGCTGTAGAAGCTAGTAGTGCATATTAATCTGTTCTCACTTCTGCCCTGGATTAGCTTTCGTCAGTTGCATACTGTGCTTAACAGTGAAAACAGGTATGGTTTTGAATGCATCTCTAACTGGGATTTCTAGAAGGGCAAAACAAGCCATTAGTGTCCGAAATGCCACTAAGAGAAATAGCTAAGCTGTGTCAAAAATATTTAAATACTTTGCCAAGGATGCCGGCATCTTTCAATCAGGATGCTTTATGCATTGAAACGCCTGCATTTCTGTGGTCCAAGGCAAGCCGTTCTCATTCTCCTGTAATTTTTAGAAAGCTGACAAAATGACATAATGGCCAAGATTATTTTCCATACTTATGCACCTCTCATACTTTTATCCCAGGCATTTTTGTGTTGTGACACCTGTAGATGTTAACTCATTTTGTCTTGTACAACGGCCTCATATGGTAAGCCAGTTACCATGATCTGTCTTAGGAGCAGAATGTGTTGTCTGCCCCCTCCCCCCAAAACCCAATTAAAGCCATGTTTTTCAAATGTTTTGAAGGGGGGCCTTCCTATACACTTAACCTTCAGGACCCACTTGTGTACTACTAACGCCGCCTTTGAACCTTGCCTTCACATTCTGTTGCAGAAGCAACAAAAGAACATCATAATGTTTGTAGTTAACATCCATTTTCAATGCTAAAATCATTTTTAATGTTAAATCTAGAGATGTAGGTATTTGAATAGAATTTATACATTTCAACCACCAACAGGATCCTAATACATAAAAGTGTGTGCATTAGTAAATATTTGGGTTTTGTTGGTGATGGAGTTATTTTGTGGGGACCCTTATTGTGTTAAGAATTGTATCCTAAAATTTAAGCATGACATGAAGGAAAGGAGTGAATGAGCCTGTCTCGTAACATGTCTTGCCCCATACATGCCCATTCGACTGCTTTGATCAGTGAAACTTGGACTTTTACAAGTGCGACAGAATGTTCGTTCAGCATTTATGAGGATTCTTTAATTTTTAGCATGGAGCAGCTGTGCTTTGGGACTCCCTGCCTATTGACATTAGGCAGGCATCCTTGCTATATTGTCTTTGATGCCTACTGAAAACGTCCTTATTTCAGCAAGTCTACCCAAACATATAATCGAATTACCTATATTTGTTTTGAAAAATTTACTGGTTTTACCTCTCTGTAGCAGTGATAATTAGTTTATATCTATTTGCTTTTTCAGTTTTGTGAGTTTTAGCTGGGTTTTATCTAAAATTTTATTGTGTACACCATTTAAAGAACTCTTTGATTATGTGGTACGTGAAGCTTTCCAAATACAGTTTAGAAATAAGTTAAAGAGGTTGCATAGCAGTAATAATTTTTGGGATGGGGTAAGCCTCTGAAAATGAAGGAGAACCTCCATGTTGTGTGACCCACCTACAACCCATCAGAACCTACCTACCTGTGGCTTGGGCTTCTGAGTTTGAGAATTTCTGCTTTAAAGGCTTGAAGGTAGGAACGCTAGATTGGGTTTTGCATCTGAAGCAAGGAGCTGGCTAAGAAATATTGGGACAACAAAGCCATGCTAGACCGGTACTCTTGCCCCTTTTGGGCTCAACTGCATGCCATTCCCTGTACTTTTGCTTGTGGATGCTCCTACTTGACCTGCTCCTGCTAGTCTTGATAGCTGTCATGAACCACCTTCTGCTGCACACGAAAGACTAGCTTTTTATAACCTGGAAATTTCTGTAGCTTCACGGTGAGAGCAATAAATTATGTATTTTGCAAATATTGTGCAAACATCTGAGCACAAATGAGGCCATTGAATATTGGTAGAGATGAGGATTTGAGGCCATGTTAGATACTCCACCCTAGTTGTAATCAGAGGAGAATATGAAATGGAACTTCACAAATTGCTGGTTGGTAAGTAAGTAAGGGCAGGGGAGTTGGTAACTACGGCAAAAACCAAGTTCCATGGTTATTGGTGCAGTTGGCCATACAGTAAATAGGCATCCTTGTTGATTGCTAATGCTATAAATGTGGATACTAAAAACATCTTCAGGTTTTCATTATGTTCTTTCCTCCCTGTTTTTTATATTGTCATGCTGACTTCACTCATCCCAAATTCAGGGATGAGGAACTCATAACTAGCCAGATATTGTTTGACTCCCATCAGCTCCAGCAAACATGACCAGTTGTTAGGATTGATGGGAGTTGTAGCCCAGCAATCTCTTTAGAGCCACAGGTTCCTCATCCCTGATATAGATGTTGAGAAGCATGGGAGACAAGATAGAACAGTATGGAACCCCATAGCATTAATGCTATAGGTCCAAGCAGTATCCCCTCATCACCACCTTCTGGAATCAGCATTCCATATATAAATTGAACCAGTGGAACACTACACTGCCAGGACCCAACCTGGAGAGCCTGTCTAGAAGGATATCCAGCTGCCAAGAGGCCCAGAAGAATTAGCAGTCACATTCTCTTTGTCTCTCTCCCAATTTGGTCATCAATAAGCAGCCCAAGCCTTTCTGTGCCTGATCCGGGCCTGAAACCAGATTGATTCTATTGATCCATTTTATTCTCATCTAGAGTTGCATCCATAGCATCAGAATTCAAACTGGTGCTCCTCAGTTCTAAATACCAGCCGCTTCCCTGGCAGCTCACAGTAGCAACTTTTTCATTTCTTTTTTTTCTTTTGGCTACTCTTGCCTGTAACAGGCTTCCTTAAATAGCTGCTTCTTATCTGTGGTTTGAGCTGTTTCTGTACACATCCATCCCCTAATGGCACAGCCTGTAGCATAGATGGCTGAGTCAGCAAGCCAGCAGGATCTCCCCGGGGAAGCATTTTGTGTGGGAAATGACTGCTTTGTTTGGAGGCAGGAGTTCTTAAGCCCTTATCTCCAAATAAACTCTTGCTTATGCATTTGTGCTGACACCTGTGCCTCTTAATATTGGATTTACTGGTCTCTCGTAGCATCTGTCCTCAGCAATGCATTAACCTTGGTCTGCCCAGGTCACTGCCACTCATTAACCCCCCACTGCTGGGGGTAAGTGTTGTGTTCCCAGCTGATGCCCTCAGCCAATTTTTGCGATGGATTGAGAAGTGTCTCACGGAAAGGTCTGCTTCTCAATACATGTGTATGGCCAACTGTTGCTTTTTGGTGGGGGGACAGTCATTCAAGAGCCATACAAGGAGTTTGAAGCACACACAGCTGGGCAACACGGTTCAGTTGACAGAAGATGGCATTTTGGAAAGCACCCAAAGATATTGGTTGTTGTGGAGCTTTTATCTTTTTTTATATATATATAAAATATTTATTAAAGTTTCACAAATTATACAAACAAACACAACAATACACACAAACACAAAAAAAGAACAAGTATAATTTCAGACCCTTGTTTTCTTATAACTTATTTCTCCGACCTCCTCATACCTCCCCTTTCTGCATTCCAATTTCAAATTTTAGTTCAGCAAATCCTCACCTTTAAATTTATCTAATTTTTAACCTTTCTTTTAACTTAATCCTTACAACTGTAATCTACTTAATTTCTAAACCAGCATCATTCTAACATTCATTAATTTTACAATGTTTCTTAAGATAGTTCTTAAATTTCTTCCAATCTTCTTCCGCCGTCTCTTTTCCCTGGTCTCGGATTCTGCCGGTCATTTCTGCCGTTGTGGAGCTTTTATCTTTTTTTTAAAAAAAATATTTTATTCAAATTTCAAACATAAAATAGAAAATCACATAGCAAACACACAAAATCCCTTCACCAAAGAAATAACAAACGAAAAAACCAATTATACCAACAAACAATATAGAAAAGAAAAGAAAAAAAAAACACAACTGTTCATAACATTTTTGTATGACTAACTGGACTTCCTCACATCTCCCTACCCTGCATTCTCTGTAATAAAAATGCCAGCAAATTATTACCTTCTTTCATTTCTTATTTTATACCTCTCAAATGTTATACTTCTAGACTTAAAGTAATTTTTATCAATTAGTTGTAACTTAGATTAAACATAATATTACTTTAAGTTTCGACCTTTTCTTACATATCACTTAATTTTCTATATCTTTCAGTCGAGTTACTGGAACCATATTTTTCTGAATCGTGCAATTTCTTAACATTCATACAATTTATACTGTTTTTGTAGATAGTCCTTAAACTTTTTCCAATCCTCTTCCATTGTTTCTTCTCCCAAATCTCGGATTCTGCCAGTCATTTCGGCCAGTTCCATATAGTCCATCAGTTGCGTCTGCCACTCTTCCAGTGTGGGCAAATCTTGTGTCTTCCAGTGTTTTGCGATGAGTATTCTTGCTGCTGTAGTTGCATACATAAAAAAAGTTCTGTCCTTCTTTAACATTTTCTGGCCGACAATGCCCAAGAGGAAGGCCTCTGGTTTCTTAGTAAAGGTATATTTAAATGCCTTTTTTAGCTCATTGTAGATCATTTCCCAGAAGGCCTTCACTCTTGGACAAGTCCACCAGAGGTGAAAGAATGTCCCTTCAGCCTCCTTACATTTCCAACATTTATTATCAGACAGGTGGTATATTTTTGCAAGTTTGACTGGGGTCATGTACCACCTGTATATCATTTTCATAATATTTTCCTTCAAGGCATTACATGCCGTAAATTTCATACCGGTGGTCCATAACCTTTCCCAGTCCTCAAACATAATGTTGTACCCAATATCCTGAGCCCATTTTATCATGGCTGATTTAACTGTCTCATCCTGAGTGTTCCATTTAAGCAGCAAATTATACATTCTTGAAAGTACCTTGGTCTTTGGTTCTAACAATTCTGTTTCTAATTTCGATTTTTCCACCTGGAACATTGTGGAGCTTTTATCAATGAGATATTCTGCGTTGTGAACTGGGCACATCTGGATGCCCTCTTCCAAAAAGCACCGGAGAAGATTCGGAACAAGGCAATGGAGCCATTGTCCTTAGACACAACACACGGAAAGGATTCTAGGAAGTTCTGCCCTACAATATAGACAAGTGGTCATGGCTGCTTTCACCTTTCTGAAATTGTGTTTCCATGATTCCTGGTGAGTTGCCTGACCGCTGACCTGCAGCAAACTCTGTCCCCTGTGCATTTCCTCTTTCTCTTGTATGCTGCCTCTTCCAAAGGAGAACACCATTTGCTTGCTGCACAAGCCCAGCTGTCTTTGTGAGATGGCAGAACACTTCTGGGCCTCTGCCAGGGACAGATCTATATATGGAGTGTCTGATGCTCCCATCAGATCAATGGTTTTAGCCGGAGATTGCTGAGCACTGCTTGTTTTAGCTAGTGCTGTCTGACAGGATGGCTTATGGGAGTTGTCAGGGCTGCAGCTGCAGAGGATATTTAGCATCCTACAGGTTGAGCTAGTGCAGGCTGCCAAAGGTCCTAAACTGGCAGGATAGTGGTCATTTGGAAGAGATTTTAGGGTTGCCTTAAAGAGGCATATATAAGTGATCTCCAGCACAGACAGCATCTTGCCCAGCAAAAGCAAGGTAGGCCTGCTGGGATATGTGTGTGTTGGTGGGAATCAAGGACTTGAGTTAATGGGCATTAAAATGGCAAATGGTAATTCACTATAAGCAAGTGTAAAGTAATGCACATGGGGGGACCCCACCCTTATTTTGCATATATACTAATGGAGTCTGAAGTGGCAGTGACTAACCAAGAACAAGACCTTGGGTTTGCAGTAGATAGTTCAGTTAAGATGTCAACCCATTGTGAAACCCATTATGAAAAAGGCAAATTCCATATTAGGGATTGTTTAAAAAGCAATTTAAAACAAAAGCGGCAATGTCACTATGCAAACCTATGTTGAGGCCACACTTTAAATGCTGTGTGCAGTTCTGATTTCCTTATCTCAAAAAGGATCATGCAGCATAGGAAAGGGGGCACAGGAAAATGAGCAAGGGGTTGGAGCAATTCCCTTTTGACGAAAGGGTTACAGCATTTGGGGCTTCTTAATTTAGAGAAAAGGCGACTAAGAGTCAACATGGTAGAGGTGCCTAAGATTAGGCATGGTGTGGAGAAAATGGATAGGGAGATGTTTTTCTCCCTCTCTCTTAATACTGGATGCCAGGGTCATTCAGTAAAGCCAAATCTTGGAGGATTCAGGACCAAAATATAGGAAGTGCATAGTTAAACTATGACATTCGTTCCCACAAGATGCAGTGACCGCCACCAACTTTTATGGCTTTGAAATGGATACCAGCCATAACTGTTTTGCCTCTGTTGTTGGAGGCAGAATGCATCTGAATAACAAATCTGGAGAGTGCTATTGCACTCTGCTCCTGCTTGTGGGCTTCCCATAGGCATCTTGTTGACCATTGTGAGAACAGGATGCTGAACTATAAATGACTCTTGGGCCTGATCCAGCAGGGCTCTTTGTATGTCTTAAAATGTGCCTAAATGTAACACTCACTTAATTCAGCTGTCTGATCCTTGGGGAAGAGTACAAAATGTCCAGGTTTTCTTCCCCCAAAGCAACAATTCAAAGAATCAGGACTCTCTTAATGCCCTTTTAAATTACAATAATTAAATGCCAGTGCAGCTGAGAATTAATGGCTTTTTGTGTGTGGTCCATGTTCCGCCAACTCCAGATCCCATAAATTCTCCAATGTCTCTATAAAAAAAGGAATATTTGTGACCGCGCAAGATGCGAGAATGTAAAAGAGAAGAAGAAATAAAATAAAATAAATTCCCCAATCAAAGTACTATAAAGAAGAGAATGTTGCATTGATTCGATCTTTTGTTTTTGGGTGGAGTGGGGGAAAGCTGAGGGACACTGTAGTGTATGGAAACTACTTCCTATTATGCATTTCTGCCCTCACTGTTACTTCCAGTTTGCTCTAACCACCTAATTGTGTCTATAATTAGAAACTGAACACTCTTAAATTACATTTGAAAAGTCAAATTCTATTGTCCTTTCCTTCTTTCTGGTAGGCACAACTATCTGCTGCTGGTGTACAGGACAGGTATTAATACTAGAATGACAGCTTGCCTGCCTGTATCGCTGTCTCGGTTCCTGCCCATCTGGCAGCATCCTGAGCCATCACTTTTGTTCAGCACTTTTGTGCTGAACTGAAAGTAAACAAAGCCAGCTGAATCGATGCCTTCAAAATGCAAAGATCATTTTAAAAACAACATACGTATCTGTGGCGATGTCATAGTCTAAATGAGCAGTGGAGCGTTCCCAGTAAGGCAGGAAGAAATACAGTACAACCTTTCTTTGGCAATGCCCTGTATGTTTTAGAAAGCTGGGCTCTGGTTCTGGTGTCAGTTAACTCCACTTGCTAGTTCCCAGCATGATCTTTGGGCTTGTTGGTTGAATCTGAGTCCAAAGAGCTTTCCTCACCCTGGCAGCCACGTACATTGTGAGCCAGAGATGCGGATACTAATTTACTCCTAACCTGGCTGCAGCGTGCCCTGTGATGTGCTGTCAATCATAGCCCCATTAGACACTTCTTCATGCCAGCCTCGAGTGACTGCTGCAAAGCTGTTGGCTGCCTTTCAGCTCCTGTCGGAGCCATATGTTGGATATCCAGGTTCTTTATGTGGGACCTGTCGAAGGGTCTTACAGAACAGATGTTCGTGTTGAGCAATATGCTTGAGAGAATTTTCCAAAGCTCCTCATTTGCCAGGACTCTTGGCTCAGGTTTTTCAATGCTGATTGTGCTCTTTGCACTGATGGCCTCTGTTGGGGAGTGGGGAGCTCAGATGGAAGTGAACTGCAGCATTTGTCTGTCTTCCATAAACACCACTGTCACTACTTTCAGATTTCACACCAAACCATGGTGGTATATCATGAATAAGGCATCTAAGTGCTGGGTGGAGATTGGAAGGTAAAGACAGTCCCTGCCTGCAGACTTGCAATCTAAAAGACACAATACAAAAGAGTTAGAAGCAAGCAAATTGAGGCAACCTGTTCTGAAAGTAACAAACATTAGCCAGTAGCATCCATTCTGGACAGGTAGACCTCCCTGCCTTTATACTCACATGCACAAACAAGTAGCCCTTGAACCCCTAGCAGATGATAAAGGTCCAAGTTGGCTTCGGCTCTCAAACCAAGGTTTGCAAATGGCTACCAATTTAAGATATCAAGTCATGTTTTGAAGCTGGTTTGCATGAACTGTGGTTTTCCATTCTATTTGAATTCACAAAGCGTTGACAAACCACATTTATGACCCATGCTCTGTCTCAAGAGGCTACCGCATCATGTGGAGAGAGGTGTGAACTGAACAAAGATGCATTCTGAGCAGAGAAAATGAAACCAGACAAGGAGCTCTCCAAGTAATGGTTTGCCTATTGTAGGTTTAGAAGCTCAACCCATGAAGTGGGTTTTTAACCACCATAGGTGTAGTACAGCTATGTACCTCCTTGTTTTGCTGACTACCTCTTTGTACTGATAACTGGCCCATTTATGTTTTTTTGATAGATGTTTCCATTGATTAAGATGAAGAAGATGATACCGGCCATGTTTGAATAAGATAGGCACAATGTTTTTGCTTACATATGCAGCCCCACCTCTCCTCCCCTTGATGCTTGTAGGAATCAAACTGGGAAGTAATTTGAATCAAGAAGCCCTGGTTACCGGATTTGGAACAAACCAGGATATTAAATCTCCAGGGCACAGTTTGACTACAACTCCCTTCATCCCTGACCATTGGCCATGGTGGGTGGAGGTCTGTGGAGTTGGAGTCCAACAACATCTGGAGGGCCACCTCTGATCTAATGGTTCATTTTCACACTACACGTCCCAGTTTCTTTTGTCCTGTTCAACACATTCTTAGATTTAGCTTCTGGGCAGGCATCTTCTAAACTGATACAGAGGATCTTTCTTTACCTACTACCATGAGGAATTTTGAATTTAACAGGTGATCCATTAAATCGGGGGTGGCCCTCTAGATGTTGGGAGTTGAAGTCAAACCCCTTTCTTTGAGACGTAATATTTTGTGTTTGATACAGCTCTGAAAAGTCTGGAAGAAAGGGATTCCACATTCCCTGGGAATTTTAATTCATTGCAGAGCTCTCCTTAACAGTTAAGAAGGTTATATGCATACATGCATATCTTTATCTATCTATGTAAATCTGCTTTGTCATTTACTCATTTTCTCCTGTTCACTAGAGCAGTGTTTCCCAACCACTGTTCCGCGGCACACTAGTGTGCCACGAGATGTTGCCTGGTGTGCCGCGGGAAAAATTAAAAAATTCGAAAGATTTTTTTTTTAAGTCAAATTTTCGATTGGGGCGCCGTCACTAGATGACCCCTGGGGTTCCCTCCCTCCCTCCCTGCGCCTCCCTCCTCCTCCTCCTCCTCCGGGGAGGCCCTTCCTGGCTCTCGGCCAAGGCTTGGCTGCTGCCACTCACTCACTCGCTCGCCCACCCGTCCCTCCATCCCTGCACCCGGCCTCTCCCCCTCCGTCCCCGGCGCGGGGGCTGCCGGGATCCGTAGTCCCCTCGCCCTTGGGCTCCGCGCCCGCGCGGGGTGCACAAACTACGTTTCCCAGCGTGGCCTGGCGGGCCGGGCGTTTTGTTTGAAGCGCTCTTCTCCCGGCCATGGAATGAGCGCAGCAGCGGCAGCGGCCAGGCAGGGGCTCTTCTGCGCAGACCCCGCGCAGCCTGCCTGCGCCCCCGCGGAGATCGGGCGGCAGGATGGAGCCCGGGGATCCCCACGGAGGCGGAGCGGCGGAGGCGGAGGCTGCCCCCCAGGTAGGGCTGCGTCGGGGGGTTTTAATTTTTGCAATGCTGCATCCGCGCCGGAGGGGACGCATCGGACCGCGGGGAGACCCCTTGGCGGGCGTGCAAGGCAATGCATGCGTGCAGGCGTTGCATGGAGTGCAGTGCAATGCAATGGCAACGCGGCGCCCTGCATGCATGCATGCAACTTCCACCGGCGCTCCGGACTTGGCAGGTGAGGGGGGTCCCCAGTGGGCGGCAGAGAGAGCCGGGAGGGCGAAGGGGAGCCGGGGGGGAGCAGCGCTGCTCCCCGAGCCGAGCCCGGGGGGAAACTTCGGCGTCGTTGCGCCGGGTGTTGGAAGCGGAGGCTGGCGGGGGCCCCTCACCTGCAAAACCTGGTCGCCTCTCATATATTTCGTGCATTGCATTCATCGCCCGCTTTCTCCTCCAAGGAGCTCCCGGGGGCGCGCGTGGCTCTCCCAGTGTTATCCTCGCAACAACAGCCCTGCGAGGTGGGTCAGGCGAGTGGCCCAAGGGAGCACCCAGGAATTGTCCTGGCCAGGTGGGGTGATTTGAACCCTGCTCTCTGCCCGGTCTTCGTCCTCATTTAGCCCCCACATGTGCATGACTGTGCATGACTGAGGTTTTCCCCCCTCGTCTTGGCTATGGTGTGAGTCTGTCCTGTTAATTAATGGGGTTCTGCCTTCGGAGAAGATGAGCCAGCCCTCAAGGAGGTGATTATGTAATTTGCTAGCAATTCATGTCCCTCCCGGCGTGACGCCGCGCGCTGACGTCACGGGGCTGTAATGGTGGTGTGCCTCGAGATTTTTTTCATGAAACAAGTGTGCCTTTGCCCAAAAAAGGTTGGGAAACACTGCACTAGAGCAACATTTGAGAACAATTGTTACCCCTCTTCCTCTGAGATTCTTAAATACTGAACACCCAAGCCACTTTCCTTAACCTTCTTTTGTGTTCTCAGGCTTTCTGCTTAAGTAGTCTGAAAAGACTGTAAAAGGAAAATGGCTTCATTTCTTTTCAGTGTTCTTTCTAGCGCTTTTTCGTAGCTGAAACATTTTCAAGTTCTCAACGCCTTTGTTAAACTGTGATCCATTATGGTGAACACAGCACTCCAAATGAAGCCTTAACAGTGACAAATGGAGTGAAGCTGATTTCTTGAGGTGTGGAAACCATGTTCCTGTTAATGCAGGCTAGCATAGCCTTGGCCTTTTGAGCCAATGCACCATATTGTTGGCTTGTGTCTCTGTGCAAGTTTTTGTTTCCAGGAAAGTATAAAATGCAAAGTAGTAACAAAGAAATCAGTATGTCTTAACCATTTGCAGCTGGAATGAAAATAAATAAAAATGCTTCTTCTGCTCCTGTTTAAGATGTTATTCTGAGTTCTGAAACCAAAGTTTCTAAGATACTGAACATTTTTTATTTATAGTCACCTCTATAGCTGTATTCTTTGTGTACAAATTCTTAAATAAGGCAGTTCTCTATTTAGAATTAATAAACTGTTGCGTAAACCATAGTGCAGAATATTATAAACCTTGAACATTATTGGGTTTTAAAAATAGTGATTTAGAATGCTCTTAGTGCTCCCTACAACTGCAGCTCAGTTATATTATCCCCATATTTCATATTGGGGATGGTAGTGGTTAAAACTAATCATGGAATTCAAAGTAGCACTAAGGAGATCACTCATTCCATGCTAGCATTTCTGCTTGTCTGATGGAACTGTCACCACCTCCTCCCTCCACAACCTGTTCTACCAGTTCCGCAAACACTCCAGAGCTGATCTGGTGGGCAGGGGAATCCCTGCTGCACTGTTGGGACTCATTGTGCTGGCTCCTGCTAGCACAACGATTTAATTTAATCTGGTCCAAAGAGACTGGTTTACCTGAGATCACCTGGAAAGTTTGTGGCCGGGCTATGATTTGAACCAGGGCATCCTGTTTCATGCTTTGCTACTATTTTACACTGGCAGGCAACTTTTGTTCGCTTGAAGAAGATTTCATATGATCCAAGCTTCCACCAGAGCTGGACCCTAAAACTCATGAAGAAACAAGCGAATGCGCAGAAACCCTTTTCCTTACTAAATGCAGAGCCAATAAATCCGTTAATTAACCACTGCCTCCACTTTTTAAATTAAGGGAAAGAGATTCTGGATAGGGGTGGACTCTTAAGATTAAGGGCTGCTCCACTTGTGTGTGCATCTCTATGTATGTAACGTGTGTATAAAGTGTTAAGGAATGTGGCACACATCCCCTGCACACTTGGAGATGCAGTAGACACGCACTAGGGAACCGGGAGCATCCGTGGCTCCCTGTCAAGTGTTCATGGAGCGTTTGGAGATGCACAGCATCACTTCCCACCTCCTATGTGTTACTTGTTTCCATGACAAATGCTGCTATACTGCAGTAGCCAAATAGGGCATGTGAAGCCTATCTAAGCTTTACAGTCCTACTGCCATGGGGCTTGTTAATTCAGGATTGTTACCTTCACTCAGGTTATTGATATGCTGCACCCCAGCTTTGGGGGTCCCAGAGTAATGTAGCAAGTGTAGGTCCACAGAGCACAGGGGACTTGGAGACATACCGTGTGATTTATTTGCACTCCTGGGGGTCTTTCTCCCCATAGATTGTCAGGACATTCTTCCATACATCACGCCAGATGTCTAGATGAGAGATGGGACCCCAGAGCGCTGGGTGCATATTGCACAAAGTGCCATGTGGTCCCTGTCTCATGGATTAATGGAATAAGCTATGAGTGTCCATCATCTGTTCACCAATGTCATTCCTTGGCCAATGATGCTGCAGTAAGAAAACAGCCCTTGATTATTTTGTGGCCCAGTTCTTACAGACAATAAATGTGGCAGTAAAGCTTTCAGTGGACTGAACTACTTCAGGCTACAGTTGGGCTCACATTATGAAATGCTTGATCCTTCATTTTTTTTAAAAAAAGTTAATACATGTCAATCAGACATAGCATGTTGGAGGTAATATTCCTGGGCATGCTAGCTTTCTCTGTGTAAGGTTTTACCATTTTATTTTGCATAGAGGGAGCATCCCATCATTTGATTTTCTTGTCTGCAGTCTGAAATAGTACTGACATAGTTTCCCTCTTTGCCTACGGTTTGCCAGAGCCCACGACTTAACTTTAACCTTGGATTTGCCTGTATAAACAGTTGTGATTAAGTGTATTATTTATTAATTAAATTTATGCACTGCCCTTCATCCAAGGATTATATAACATAATAACAAACAAAACAATAATGCGCCCCAAACACACACAGTTTAAAAGGCCATAGAAAGGTTTCAGAGAAGAGGAATGTTTTTGCCTGGCTCCTAAAGATATGTGAAGAAGGTGCCAGGCGAGCCTTCCTAGGGAGAGTATGCCACAAACCAGCAGCCACTGCAGAAAAGGCCCAGACCTCTTGTGGTCATCAGATGATTGCCGGATCTGGGTCAGTTTGTATGGGAAGAGGTGGTCCTTGAAGTATTGCGGCCCTGACCCTTTTAAATGATGCTGAATGCCTGAAGGATGGTGGTACAACCTTTTCCTCCTCTGAAGCCCCATTTAGAAGTTATACTCAATGCAAAAGAGCAATGCACGAGAGTGAGGTTGCACTGAATAGCCTTGGCTCCTATGTTGCACACCCGCTAGTTCCTACCTCTTGGTATCCATGCACGCAGCACAGATATTTGAAGAAGGGAGCCTCCTCTGCAAAGAGGGGGATGCCAGGGGTGTGTGGATGCCATGTCAGTGTTGGTGTGTATTATGTCAGGCAGTGGGGCTCCTTAGCATAGTCCTACTTACGCATTAGTCCCACAAGTGAGTGTAACTGCTGAGCAGTGCTTGGAAAGTTCGTTTTAAAAATAAATTGGTTCCACTTTACCTCCTCTAAAAAGGAATTAGTTCCCATTCCAGTTCCCATCCTCCAGAAAGGAACTAGCTTCATTCCCACCCATTTCATAGATAGTCCGTTTGGTCCTTTGCAATTTCTTTTTCAGCCTATGGAATTTTACAAACTGTTCTGCTAAAGTCTAAAATATACTTCAGACAAGTAAGAAAAATACTCTGTAATGCGATCAATTGTTTTATTTATTCCCCCCAACAATTAGGATTTTTAAGCTTAAACAGTAGCATCACTTTTCAGAGAGGTATACAAATGGTAATAGCAATGAGAAGGCAATGAAACCCTTACATATCTAGATTTACAGTACATAAAATTATTTACTCTCTAGGCTCAGTGCTTTTTTTCTGGGGGGTTTGCATACCCCTAAACATTTTGTGAATCTTTGTACTTTTGTCCATTTACTGTATTTATTTCCCCCGATTTGAACTATAAAATGGTGATTTTCTTGAGTCAAAATGAGAGTGCCCCTAAACATTTTTTTAAAGAAAAAAGCACCGTCTAATTACAAAATTTATCAAATGCATACCTAATATACCACCTTATCAGTCATTTTTAAGCCACTCTACAGGGAGGCTTACCAGAAATAGACCACAAGGCAACTGAGAATCTACTCCAACCTTAAAGGGCTAGAAACAGCAGTCACATCTGTACCATACATTGAAAGCCACTTATATCACTTTAACAGTCATGGTTTCCCCTCAAAGAATCCTGGGAAATGTAGTTCATTAAGGGTGCTAGGAATTGCATTCAGTACCCTTAACAAACATCTTTTCCCAGGTTTCTTTGGGAGGAAGCTATGACTCTTAAAGTGGTATTAGAGTGTGTTCAGTGTGCTGCTGGCATAGAATGATCATTTGCTTCTTAGCCACTGCACTAACTACTAACCTGAGTCTGGCTTCATTCTGCAGGAACATCTGACCAGCAACAGCCAAAGGTTTTGGTCCCAGACTCAACAAGGTGCCCTTAAACCACTGTGGGGTCCTGCCCATTGAAATAATTGAACCAAATTTTAAGATGCCTGAAGTTCTACTTGATAATTAAGTGTGCAAACTTGAAAATTGCAAACACAGAGATCTGTGTAAATTAAAAGCTTTTGTATGATTTCCATAAGACATTTCAGTCTGAAATAGGGCATCACATCAATTTTCTCTCTCTCATTCACCATGACAGCTCTCTTTATTTCACAAATAAACAGAGAGGAAACAGAATGAGCTAAGTACAGTAGAGTATAGAGTGTAAACCAAGAATGAGAAACAAAGAAGTTTGTGATTTGCTTGAGATCAGCACATACCGTATTTTTCGCCCTATAGGACGCACCGTCCCATAAGGCGCACCTAGTTTTTTTTGGGGGGGGGGAATAAAGGGGGAAAATTATTTTTTCCCCAGGCGCGGGGCTGGGGCAGGGGAAGCCTGAGCTTCCCCCGACCCCAGCCCCCAAACAGGCAGCTCTCTGCAAGCCGTGGGAGCCCAGCGCTGGCTCCCGCTGCTTGCTGAGAGGTCCGCGAAGCCTGGACGCGCTGAGCTCGGCGCGCGCAGGCTTCAGCATGCAGGCAACTCTCCGCAAGCAGCGGGAGCGCTCCCGCTGCTTGCGGAGAGGCCCGCAAAGCCTGGAGAGCAGAGGGGTCGGTGCGCACCGACCCCTCTCACTCTCCAGGCTTCAGCGAAAGCCTGCATTCGCCCCATAGGACGCACACACATTTCCCCTTCATTTTTGGAGGGGGAAAAGTGCGTCCTATAGGGCGAAAAATACGGTAATCATCCAGTGGGGAAGTTCAGCTTTCAATAACATCCTGCCCAGAATCCTTCTCTGTTAGGTTTTACTACCATCTCCAGCCTTTTTTCAAAAGAATAGGACAGTTTTCCTAAATACTGTTGGTCATTCCCTGTGTTACATATTTAAGAGTCTCCAGTCTTTTAGCTGATTAAAATAAACCTTGTAGTGTGAAGTTGCCAAAGTTTGTTCCACCCTAGAATTTTTTTTTTTAATATATATTTTTCCACCCTAGAATTTTGATTTAAATGGGAGCTTTTTTTATTATTCAGAGGGCGTCGATATTAATTAGAGTAGATTTTTAATCCATGGAACTGTAAGCAAAGGGTGCACTTTTTAATTTTGTGAGACCACTTTGATTCAGGTATGTTACTGTATTAGGTGATGGAAAAGAAAATATGAAAAAGGGCCTTCCCTCCTAACTGTGAGTAGTAGGCTTTTTGAATGAAATCATAGTGTATGTTCTCTCTCAAGTGCTTCGGCTTTCAAAATGGCACCTATAGTGCTGTATTGATAATATTAAAAGGCAGTCAACTGATCAAGTGCATTGCTGAATGGCAGGCAGCCGCAAGTTAAACCATCCCACCTACCTCACAGCAGACATGCATTTAGCCACACTCCTTTCTTGAGCTAGCGCTGCTCCCTTTGACTCTGCAAAAAGGGCTCTCCTCTCCTGCTGGGGTCCAAAATTAACTGGAGCTGAAAAGACTTGGAAGAGCCTGTTTCAGTGAGATTCCTTTAATGCCGCTAGGCTGGTTGCGGTGAATGGCGCGTTCCTTTCAGGTTTGATGGGGGAAGCGGAGGGGTCTCTTTATGTGAAGACAGTCCATCATCACTGCCGACACTAATTGCTTAGAGCTAGATTTAACTTTCAGACCTTTGATGGGTAAGAAACTGTTTAAGAGCTGTTACGCTTTTGAGAGTCTGCAGAGTCTTTTCGTGAAGCTGCAATTAGTGTTGATGACAATGTGCGTTTCAAAGACTCAGGGTGGGCTGCCTGGGAGAATCTCCCATCTCTTCTTCCCTGACTGCCATTGCCAGTTAGTCGCCTGCTGCCATCTCCATTACCCTAATGTGACTCATACGCTGCTTGCTACTGGGCTGCCACAGGGTTGGTGCCTTCCTGCTGTTCAGTGATGGCTCCCACCCCCACTCCCACCCTGAAGCTGGAATGGTGGTGTCTGGGAGAGGTATTGGCCTGAGGGTAAAGATGAAAGCTTGTGGCCCTCCATCTACAGCAATTAATACTTTAAGCTCCAAATAGGTGGCAGGGCTATTACACATTATTGCCATAGAGCATCTCTGTGCAGAAGACTCCAGGTTTAATCCCAGACATCTTCAGATAGGGCTAGTTAGAGGTCCCTGTCTGAAATCTTGGAGAGCTGCTGCCATTCAGTGCGGACATTACTGAACTTGATTGACTTCTATATAAGGCAGCTTCTGACACTCCTATGTTGCTTCTTGAATCAATAATACCGTTGCTCCTTCACGCCATACCAAACTTATTCCAGTTTTACTCATTGTTCCAGGGCCAGTTCTACCGTTAGGCAAGGCAACCTCCTTTGGTGCTTTCCTCAGCTATTCGCATAGCTGTCAACCGTCCCTTATTTGGTGGGAAACACCCTTATCCCAGCGCCGTGTCCCACTGCTGTCCCTTATTGATGATGTCCCTTAAGTTTCCTGGGTTTCAAATGAAGCAGCTCCTCGCCCTCCCTCCCTGCCGGCCAGGGAGGAGGGGAGCTCCAACTGTGTTTCTTGGCTGCACTGCTCACCCAATAAGGAGTCTAAGAACGACTGGAAGGTGGAGCTTGCATGCCTTGTGCCGATCAAATCGGCCGCGTTGCCTGGGGACTCGCCTTTGGTCAGCGCTTCCCAGCGGGGAGGTGACGGTGGTTTTCCTTGCTGCATCCCCTTTGCTGGGTTACTGCGCTGTGGGAACTACCGCTTGAGACTTCATTTGGCTGCTGGCTGGGCTTTCTGCCTTTGGCTTGGAGGGGCTCAGAAGTTGAACATACCTGTGCTTTGAAAATCCCTTATTTGGGCTGCTGGTCCCTTATTTTTGAGGCTGCTGGTCCCTTATTTTCAAATCTGTAAGTTGACAGCTATGGCTATGGCTATTCGCCCTGAACCCCCTCCCCAGCCATATTCTTCTGTAGCCGCACACCCTGTCCTGACCTTCAAGTGCAGTGAACTATGCTATCCAAATTGCCAGTGTTGGAAGGAAAAATTATTTGCCCACCCAGTCGATTTCTGTATATGGAATGGGAAGCTGGCACCATCTTGCCTTTCACAACAGGTAACAAAATACCTTGGCCCAGCCCTGTAAATTAGGTTGTAGGACCTCACCACAGTGGCCTCACTGACAGCTGCAGGAAAGAGTGTTCAGCCCTTTCCTTCATCATTGTTTTCCTGTTTGCCCTACAGCAGGGGGAAACAGAAGTAGTGTATCTATTTTTTCCTAAGAAAGGCAAAAGGTGGCTGGGGCCGGAGCTGATTTAGATAAGCAAAACAGCACAGGAGGGCAAAATTGAACTTCCCTTCTTCCTACACCACTGCGTAGATCAAATTTGAAGATCCCTATGTGGTTGCAAATAAGTAAAAATAAAATGGAAGATCCTATCATGGCTCTCCCATCTAACCGCTTGGAAAGTGTGAAAATTATGGGTGTCTAGAAATCTTACATTTTAGCTACTGAAACTTGCTTTCTGAGAAACATTTTATCCTAATGGACTTTCCAGATTAAAATGCCTTCTTCTTAGGTAGAGGGTAACTAAGACTATGGAGGAGGGCAGCTTATTTAAACGAATAAAGGTAAAGGACCCCTGACAGTTAAGTCCAGTCGCAAACGACTCTGGGGTTGCAGCGCTCATCTCGCTCTATAGGCCGTGGGAGCCGACGTTTGTCCACAGACAGTTTTTCCAGGTCACATGACCAGCATGACTAAGTCTCTTCTGGTGAAACCAGAGCAGCACACAGAAACACGGTTTACCTTTCCGGCGGAGCGTACCTATTTATCTACTTGCACTTTGATGTGCTTTCGAACTGCTAGGTTGGCAGGAGTTGGGACCGAACAACGGGAGCTCACCCCGTCGCGGGGATTTAAACTGCTCAGTGGTTTACACCACAGCACCACCCACGTCCCATTTAAAGGAATAGCTCAATGCATTTCCTCTTGCAAGGATTTTATTTTTTGAAATGGAGGCTAATCTATTCCAAAACTAACTCCCATGGGGCTGCGAACTCTAATGGAAGGTACCAGAGCCCAAAGCCGACTTTCACAAATCCTGCTCTGAATACAGCTTGTAGAGTTCGGTGCCTGCCTATCTGCATCCCAAAGCAGCTGCCCTTCCTGGGCTCAGAGCCCTCAATTCCTTGAACCAGAGAACTAGGCCAGTTGCTCAGCAGTAGCTCTTAACACTGTAGGAGGTTTGAATGGCTTGTCCTTGGCTTTTCAAAAGAATCATGGGTGAAGCGTAACCTCCTGTTCAATGCTGCCAGCCAAAGCATCTCTTGCTAGGGACGTTCTGTGATATCCATTAGCAAGGCAGCCACCACTAAGGCAGAGAGTGGCCAGTTTTGTATTCCTCTGCTGCCTTTTAATGGATTTGACAACTGTATCCTGGCATCAGAGAAACCACGGAACTCTTGCACAGATGGATGGAGCAAGAGGGGGCTGGGGGTGGGGAGCAATAGGTCTTGATTGACAAGGAATATCAATTTCTGGCTTGAATCCTGCCCTTAAAAAGTAGGAAGAATTTGGAAGTGTATTTTAAGAAACAATTCCAATTCTGTAACTGCAAAATCAACTGCTATTAAAAATGTACATATAAGGATGCAGTATCGTTTCACTATGGCGTTTCAACATATTGGTTTGTTTGGATATATTTTTTGGGAGAAGGGGGTACTATAGAATTTGGTTTCAGCTACCATTGGCCTACATTCCCACCCCACTCCCAGGCATGAAATGGAAAATTGGAACTTAGAATGTGGAAGGGAAAGGGACCAGCCCTGTTGAGAATCAGAACTGGGCAGTGCTGCTGAATATAATATCTGTCTTTAGAACCATAACATGAGAAGGGTTTATATAGAAAGAGAAATGGGGCAAAAAGGAGGATTATACCTGCCTCATTCATCTCCAAAGACCTATGCACTCCAGAGTTATTTCTGTAAAACTTGATCTATGTACAGCTCTTTGTCTTTTATCAGGTACATGCAGCTTTTATCAGGTACTTCCAGAAACTTATGTAACTCCAGGAGTTCTCATGAGCCTTAAAAAAATAATAATCACATGAGATTAGACTTTATGCCTTTAGCAGGAACTGACCGTAGCATTTCAGATTTTGCTTTGTAATCATGACTCATCAAGGCTCAGGCTGGAAACCTTTCATAAATGCCATTCTACAATCCTGGAATATGTGAAGTAATAAAAAACAGAGCCCCTGAACACCTACAGTGTGTTTCCCCAATAACATTAAGCCCAGCCCATATACACCTGAAATTTAGGAGGATCAGGTGGTGAGAGTTGTAGGTTCAATTTCTCTGTCTTTTATTGGAAATAAAAGTTCAGATTCTCCGGATTCCATGGCTGTTGTTTGAAAGAGTGAATATACACAGATGCCATCCTGACCCTTGGTCCATATTTCCCCTATCAGCAGCCCAGGCTTGTCTCACTTTTCTTCATTACCAGTGTGGGAGAGATGACAAGTGCAGAATTAGTGTGCTAAAGAGCTGGCAGCAGAGCTGTCCCTGTGAACTTGTTGTGCACTCCATTCTGTCCACCTTTTGAGTTGAAGCTTCCATCATGGTGATGATGGAATTGGTTTGACCATTGCTGGTACAAAATGCTCTAGGAAGCCATATTGTTGTGTGCCTTAGGGCGACCTTGGTCACAGGTAGGACCGTGTGAGTTCTGCGTGTCACAGTGAACCTGGACCTGGAGGGTACATGTTTGAGGAGGTGGCATTTCAACATCACAGAGCTCCATATCTGGGGTCCCTGTAAAAAGGGTGAAAAACCGTTTGGGCTCCACAGGCCAGATCCCCATCAGGCTTGGTCTGGTGAACCCACCTGTCAATCACCTGACATCACAACAACATCAGGTGTAAGATGCTTTGGAGTTAGGGCTTTATAAATGCCCCCCCCCCATTTTATCAGGGGATTCCAGTGCAAACCAGTTCTTGATTCAAGAATCCCTTGCTAAAAGAGAAGAAAAACCACCTTCATTTTAGTAGGGGTTTCCCTGCCTGAGCTTAGTTAATGGATGCAGAAAGATTGGTTCAGCCCAGCAACTGAACAGAGGTATTCCAATAAACAGGAATGCAGGCACATTTCAAGTGAGACTGAGTCCAGTTAACATCTTGCAGCCCTTGTGTGCCCCACTTTAAGTTCCTGCAAGACTTCTAGTTGTGCCTCTCCCAGGGGCATTAAGTGCCATTTTTGCTGTCTCACCTAGTCAGGATGCAGTTAAAATGGTCTCTGCCTGTTCAGCCTCCAGCTCTGACCTTGGGATTAGCCAATTATAGCTGCAGCACTCGGATACCACCTGAGTCTCAGCCCTCCCTTTTCAAAATCTCCTCCCTTTTGCTCCTCCCTTTCCCTATATACACTGACTCCACCCCACTTCCAGCTCACACCTAGCTTTTAACCCTCTCTTAGCCTCCTAACTGGCCTGTGTCCACCACCTTTCCCTTGTTTTCCTTCAGGATCATGCTGTAACTCTGGATCAAACTTCTGGGTGGCTCTCTCAGCTGGCAGCTCATATATGCTTTTTTAAAAAGCAAAGAGGACAGATATTCCGCACTTGGCATTAAGCATTTCATCAGGCTGTGGCAAAAGCAGAGATGGGAAGCAGGGAACCTCATTGCTCTTCTGAGAGACCAGCTCCTTTTGGCTCCTCTCCCAGAACTGTTTCCATCCCAGCTGGTCAGTTGCAATGATTATCCCCCCCCCCCCAAGTTTGTATACTGTCCTTTATCCAAAGATCCCAGGGTGGTTCTATGTAACTTAAAACATAAGCACCCGAGTTTGCTTTCCCCCTGCATATATTCTTTAAGCCACTCCTCAAGCCTTTGCAGCTGAAGAGAGCCAGTGTGGTGTAGCCTTTCTCAACCTTGCATCCCCAGGTGTTGTTGGACTACAATTCCCACCACCCCTAACCATTGGCCTTGCCAGCTAGGCATGATGGGAATTGTAGTGTAACAACATCTGGGGACCTCAGGTACAGAACGGTTAGAGCAGGCTTCCTCAACCTCGGCCCTCCAGATGTTTTTGGTCTACAACTCCCATGATCCCTAACTAGCAGGACCAGTGGTCAGGGATGATGGGAATTGTAGTCTCAAAACATCTGGAGGGCCAAGGTTGAAGAAGCCTGGATTAGAGTGTCAGACTAGGACCTGAGAGAAACTAGGGTCTGAATCTCCACTCGGCCATGAAGCTCACTGGGGGGCTTTGAGCCAGTTACTCTCAGCCTAGCGTACCTCGCAGGGTCATTGTGGGGATTCAATGAGGCGTGCGGGGAGAACCATGTAAGACACCTTGAACTCCTTGGAGGAAAAGGTGAGATGTAAATAAATAAGAGTGGGGTAGCTATTAAAAAATAAATAAATCCCTAGGCCTTGCTCTCTCCCCAAAGCCTGCCGCCCTTTGTTTTTCAGAAGAAGACGTGGAAAATTTTGATGTAACAAACCTGTCTCAGGATGTGATGCGGAGCATTGAAGCAGACAGCTTTTGGTGTATGAGCAAACTGCTAGATGGGATACAGGTAAGGAGTTTCCTCTTATGCACCACTTATTTTGCCTCTCTGCATCTCTCTATACTTTTGATAACTCCATCTTTGCATTCCCTATCATCTTAGTACTAATCATCCCGATCATGTTTCCTTCTCCCACACTTCAGGAGCAGCATCCAAACATGACTTTTACCTTTGTATAGTAAGCTAGTTTCTATACACACTCACACAACCCCCCATCCTCCATCCAGGGAAGCAACAAGTATTATTGCTTAGGGATGATTAGGGATGCATCCAGGCCAGACAAAAACACTCAAAGAGGGTCCGCCATAGGGCCAGTGAGGGATGTGGTCTAGGGAGAACCTCAAGGGCCTCATAGAGGTCTGAAGGGCCATATTTGAGCCCTGATCCTGAGATTCCCCATCCCTGTTTTAAACCTTCCTTCCTCAGCCTACTTCTCAGTAGTGCCCAAGACACCTCCCTTTATTTCTCCTTTATTTTCATTGAGGATCTCCCCTTCCCAGTAAGCTTCAAGCTAAAGGCTCCTGCTTCCTTTTCCTATTTATGCATTCATCCAAATGAAATTTTGCTCTGTGAGCTCTGTGTCGTTTTCCTCAAGCTCTCACAAACGTTGGCATAGATTTCCTCCATATGATTGGGCATGTTTCCACCTCAAAATGGCTTTTTCTGAAGCTGTAATGGTTCCCTTTCTTTGTAGATCTAGAGGTCGCTTGCCAACAGAAAAGAGCTTCCTCACTTTCTGATGAGGAATGGAGCTTTTCAGGCAGACTTGCCCCCAAACCAAATCAGCCTTGCCTCTCTCATTCTCCTTGCTTTTATCTTGCTGTATTACTTCAACAAACTCCTGAGAAAATGGGCTTGTTACTGGAGAGAAAAATGGTTATCACTGCCCCCCTTTTATTTTTTCTCCTTCAGGAACCACTGCTACCATCCAAATGGTTCTTTCACCCTGCAGGAGATTTATAGCACCTGTGTTTCCTAGCTGAGGAAAAGTTGCATGTCTAAGGTCCCAGGTTCCACCTCTTGGCATTTCTTGTTGCCCTCAGAAGGCATTTCCACCGTGTACGACACTGGGCTAAGAGAAACAATGGCACATGTATCTGCTGGACTTGCTCCTCTTAAACTCACCCTGTGTTTTGCTGCAGGACAATTACACGTTTGCACAGCCGGGGATTCAAAAGAAAGTCAAAGCACTGGAGGAACTTGTCAGCCGTATCGATGGTAGGTGAAATTCAAGCTACCAGAGGGGAAGTCGAACTTGCCAAGTTCTTAATTGTTCACATCTCCAGCCGAGTTGCAACGATTGTGGGCTCACCTTGGCGTTGAGGGTGGAATGCACGAAGCGGAAAGCAGGCTTCTGGAAGCTTCTTTAGCCTGACGGCAGTGCTAGGTGGTAGTCAGACCAGGGGGTCAAATCTGTTAGCTTGATGCCATTAAGGGATGTTGGAAATGGGACACTGCTGGGGAAAGGAGGTGGGTGAGAGGCCATGAGCCGAGAGGCACACAAGAGAATATGTGATTCATCAGAAGAAGGGGGCTGAAGCATCTGAACGGTGCCTGTGGGAGGCATTTGGCTTGGGCTTGTTATGTGGGAGGGATTTGGTTGGATGGAACAGAGACTGTGGCTGAAAGTGGAGCTTCCTGAGACGCAGCCTATGAGCCACACTCCATATTCAGCCGTGTAAATGGCATGTGCTGTTTCAGAGCAGGTACACAATCACTTTAGGAAGTATGAAGTGGAATACCTGCAGTTCGCCTTCCGCTGGATGAACAACTTACTGATGCGGGAGCTTCCTCTTCGCTGCACCATCCGCCTTTGGGACACTTACCAGGTACGGGTGGGTTGGCTTGTTTACTGTCCAGCCTTGTGGTTGGAGAATGGTGCTCAGTAGGGATTCTCCCAGAAAAAGTTATACGGGAGCAGGCACTACAAACCAGCTTTTGCGTGGCAGCATACTCATGTGAAGACATAAAAGAGTTCTTTCACATCCATACAGCCCCATAAAGCTGAGGAGAAGCCGTGATAAAAATAAATAAACCCATGCTAATTCCATTCTTTTTAACCCCAAGTGTCTTTTTTCCAGTCTGAGCCAGAGGGATTCTCTCATTTCCATTTATATGTCTGCGCTGCATTCTTGATTAAGTGGAGGAAAGAGATCTTGGATGAAGAGGACTTCCAGGTAAATCTTCAGAAGGCAGCTACATTTGGGAAAGGATGCCGCATAATTATCCTGCTTGAGGATGTATCTGTCTAGAGTAAGGCAACAGATGGCAGCATGAGCAACGATATCTCTGGCATGTGATTAGGGGCATGAAATTCCCCAATCCAGAGATCCAGGCTTTTTTAAAAAAATGCTTTCCCTGACTGGGGGATCTAGTAAACTTAGTGCGTCACCTGTTAGAGGAAGACCCAAGTATTCTGTGTTTGGATATTTGAAATATACTACATTCTCCCTTGCCTGTTGTCAAAATCACCACTTTTTCTTTCCCCCTAAAGTGAAAATCAGTAAATCAGTAGCTGTAATTCATATTTAATTGAAACAAGACTGCACAGATATAGGTTTCTGCCATAGCTGTAGAGATCTCAACACGTGAAACCACAACAGAACAAAAAGGGCTTTTGCTTTTTTAAAAAAAAACAAAGACAAAAAACCAAGAGCCACATCTTGCTTCTCTCTGGGTACCCACGTTTCTGTCTTAATTTCAGGGCCTTCTAATGTTGCTACAAAACCTTCCCACAATACACTGGGGCAACGAAGAGATTGGACTCCTCCTCGCCGAAGCCTACAGACTCAAGTACATGTTTGCAGATGCGCCCAATCACTACCGCCGATAGGGGCCAGGGATCCGCCTCTGCTCCCCATCATGCTGGCCCGATCCCAATCACTGTGGCAATGCATCACCCGAGTCCTCGGAGCCACTGACAAGGAGCCACTCTGCTGTAAAAAGCTCACATTGGACCTCTGTCTTAACTTTTGCGTGTGCCTGCCTACCACTCTGTGCGTGGATGTGCCACTCAAACTACCATTTGTGTCCTGTGCTGTGACGGTGACCTGAGCCCAGGGTGCAGGGTGGGCGGGCAGGGGCTGTAAGAATAAACTGAGCCTCTGACTGCCTTTCCAAGCTCCAGCGTGGGTCATCTAAGCCTTGCAGCCTCTTGTTAACCCGCCTAAGCACAGACACACTCACACACTCCCAGCTGGGCCTGTGTTCTTCTTCTCCTTCTTCAGATGCTGTTCAATCAAAGTCCCCAATGAAGATGCCTTACAAAGAGTCCTGCCCAGGGGATGGCAGTGCCGTTGGACACAAGAAGCTCTCAGGGCTTAGCTTCACTCCACATGTCTGAAGAAGTGCACCGTTTCAAAAGGTTAACAAGAGACACACACACACACACACTCGCGTAACACTCCACTCCTGCGCAATCGCGCCCCTCTGCATACGGGGGCTCGTATGTGTTCCAAGGCTGTCTTGTCCACGCACAGTTGGGAATGACACAAGTGATAGGACGCCTCCTGTGATTGACTTGATTGATTGACTTGATTGATTGACTGATTGATTGATTGATTGATTGACTGATCTACTGTGTGTGTTGAACCGGAGGGCGTCAGGGTGTGGGAGCTGTGCTTCGAAAAGGAAATCCTTTCTGTGACAATGACATTCCTCCAAGGCATTATGTGTATATTGTGTTCTTGTGTATATGGGTAAAAGATGTACAATATAAGTCTTCTGTTTGTAGCAGATATGATTTTATATTTATAACGTGCGTCCCAAGCGTATAAAGGCTGCCTAGGTTGCAAATAACAGTGGGCCTGCTGCGTCCCCCGGTCACCAGGGTGTCAGAGCTGTCAGCACATCTGCACTAGCTCATTTCCACCCCCAACCCCCGATATAAGCATTTTGTTTCTGTCCAGAAAACTTGACTCCAAAGCGAAGCAGCATTGCACGACCTCCAGGGCCAAGGAAGTGAAGGGTTTGAAGAGAGAGGCACATTCTGCTGGAACAGGCACCTTGGACCAGGTGGAAGTTGACCTGAAAGACACCCACCTTACCCCCTCCACACTCCAGCATGCCCTTATAACAAGCATGGCAGCCCTCTGCTCTCAAGTAGTGCAGCAGCAGCAGCAGCAGCAGCGGAGACCAGTCTTGTACATTGCTGTAGCAAGTCTCCCTTGCACATTGCTGTAGCGAGGAAAAGGGTCCTCGCCAGCACCTCCTGGCTTTCCTTCTTCCAGCCCTAGCGAGAATCTAGTCCTTTGCTTGAGCAGCGGGGAAGACAGATGGGCATCTTGCTGCAAGGCTTCCGAACTGTTCAGAGGAGGTAGGAGATGGCTTCTCTCCTAAGCTCCCTTCCTCTATCTCTCCCCCACCATTGTCTCAATGTGATTTTCATTGGGGAAATGGAGAATGTTTTTCATTTTAACCGTTTCTTCCAGCCAGCAGGCGCAGCCTCATTAGTGCCAAGCCTTGACCTCTCGGGGCAGATCTGCTCCCTTAGGCTGAGGTCCTCTCCTTGTGTTGGGCCAACCTTTGCTGTTCTTCTCATCAGGCTTCAGACTGCGCCCACCTCCGTTTGTTTTGTTTTGTTTTTTCCTCCTGGGGCCGAGAAAGAGAAGCCGTCCAGTGAAGGCACCAGAAGGCATGAGAAGGGTGAGGGCCTTTCCACCATTCAAATCCCCAGCAGTGTCTCTCATGTTGCTTCCCTAACCTGGAATTGTTTTCTCAGGCATTCTGATTTGATTTTTTTTCTTTTGTGTGTGTGCCTTTTGTTGTTTCCTCCGAGACAGCGACCTGGTGGTCATTAGTTTAACATGACTAATTAAAAGAGAAAACCATCCCTTGTTGCTGTTCTTTATTCTTGGTGGGTTTGTGGATGAGGAGCGATGAGGCTTTTGAGGACTTCCTCGCATTCCTGAATCAATCTCCCATTGCTTTCCTCTTTCTTTTTGAGAGGTTCCAGTCTAATTCTGCCCTTTCTCCTGAAGCAGGAATTCCCCAATTTATGATGCTTAATTCTGTCACCTTTTAGAACATGGGTAGGCAAACTAAGATCCGGGGGCCGGATCCAGCCCAGTCGCCTTCTAAATCCAGCCTGTGGACGGTCCGGGAGTCAGCATGTTTTTACATGAGTAGAATGTGTCCTTTTATTTAAAATGCATCTCTGGGTTATTTGTGGGGCCTGCTGGGTGTTTTTACGTGAGTAGAATGTGTGCTTTTATTTAAAATGCATCTCTGGGTTATTTGTGGGGCATAGGAATTCATTCATTCCCCCCCCTCAAAATATAGACCAGCCCCCCCACAACGTCTGAGGGACAGTGGACCGGCCCCCTGCTGAAAAAGTTTGCTGACCCCTGTTTTAGAATTACCACTTTGAGCTCAAATTTTGGGCACTCCAAAAGCACAGTCTGGATGTGGGACATAATTAGGGAGAGAATTGCGAGGAGAGTAGAAATTCAAATTGTCTTCCCTCATGGGTGTCTTGCCAGGGCAATTTACATGCGAAGATAGCATCTTTTGGGGCCAGAGGGAAGTCTGGTTTCTCTGTCTTTGCATTAGGTCAGCATAAATTATGCCAATGAGGTGGCTATGTTGCAAAGAAGTACTCAGTATAGCCTGGGGGTTTCCAAGGTGTTATCTGACACTTCCCTGAGCCAGTGCTTGGTCTTCTCAAGTGATCCTGGACCACAGCCTAGTTTCAATAATGTTGCAGCAGCAAAAGGCCAACTGGCTCCTCAGGCAGGTCTGAGACGTTAATGCAGCACGTAAAAGTGTTCTTACTAAAGACAGTTCTGGGGCACTGGCGGCCTGACTGTGGCCTCATTCAATAGGGTCTCCAAAGGGCATCTGATGGGAAGGATGAACCCACTGATGGGTTGCCTCTTTAGCATAGCAGTTGGTAATGGTTCATTTCACCGTGGATTTCCTTGCTCAGAATAGCAGTTGCCATTGATCTCATTTGTTGTCAGAGATGACACAAAGTATGATTCAGCCAAACAAGAGATCTAAACATCCTTGAACAGATGAACCAGGCAAGTCATTGTTACACTGTGGCAAACCCTTCTGATTTATCACCGTTTAAAAGCCAAAAAGGCATTAGTTTCCTCCTTTGCCCAAGAGGTCTATTCCGATGAGTTCACAGCTAGAATTGGCCATCCTTCCATTTTTCATGTGTGCTGGGGCCGGGCACAGCAGGTCACTCAAACTTTCTCTCCCCCACCCTAAGTTAATTACTATTAAAATAAAAAGTTCAGTGGAGTGGAACAAACATAATTACTTTTTGGGAGCCTAATTATCTGCATTTATTGCCAGTGCTTTGTTGTAATTGATTGCTAATGGTCTGCTTCACTCTGGAATTATCTAATTAATACCCCCACAGAAAAAATCAGGCTCCACTTTGAAATGGCTCTCCCCGCCCCCCAGCAGCCCTGATTGCAATTGTCGCTGGTCGGGTGCCTCTGTTGGGATCTTTTTGTGTATACCTGGATGTATCCTTGGAGTGTTCTGAGTTTGCAGGCTTGATTGCCTTGCCAGCCTAATGGTGGTGTGTTCTATTTTCTCCTGCAAAGCAGATCCTTCTCACTTTCAACCCATTTCATTCCATATCTGTGTCATCTGTCTGCTCTTATCTTTGGTCTCACAAATTGCATTGTCTGGCGATGACTGCCTACTCTCCTCTTTTAGCCTATCACTGTTTTGTTCCATCTTTAAGGTTGGTCTTCCCAAACATTCAGTTTTGCTGTTCGAAGAGAAAGGAATTAGGTAAGATTGTGCGCTGCTGTTCACCTACTGAATTTCACCTAATCTGTGACCCTCCCCCAGGCACTACCAGGTCTGCCAGCTATGGGTAGTTCACATGTTTATGTATATAACTTGATTCTTCATCACTCAATGTGCAGCTGAATCCGTGAGCTGACGCCATTGTGTTTGAGCAACGATGTGAATCTGGTTGGCAGCATCTGTGCTCATACATCTTTTCAAGCTTCCACTTGATGCTGCAATTGTCAAGTGTTGGTCATGCATGTGGGGGAAAGGGCCCACTGGATGCTGAGAAATCCCTTGCTCCTGAGTAGCAAACCATTTAATCTGAAAAATGTGTGGGTGCTTTCTGTCCCTTTTGTCTTACTACAGAGACAGCTATTCTGGGAAATAACTAAGAGGTTGCTTTCCCTCCAGAATAATCTTTTTCACATTGAGCCTAGAAAGGAACACTCTGTAACTTGGAAGAGAACACTGTGTAACTCGAAAACTTGCTCACCTCATTGTGAACTCTGGTTGATCCTAAAAAATATATAGAACTTTCATTAGGAGTGTTCCATCTAAACACCCATCACACACTGAGGCAGAGTTGCGTCTCCCCTGACTGCCATCTGTCCCCCATCAGCTGTACATTTGATGAGTGTGAGATACCTAATAAGGTATGCACATAGAGCTATTTAGAGAGAAAATGGAAGACCAGTCAAATCATGTTCTTTTAATCTCATAACTGATTAGCTGTCTGCCACTGCTTTCCTTTGGCATAGCGGAGCTCATTTTATAAAGAAAGGATTATTTGTACAAGGCCAGTGTCAGATAAAGAGGAAGTGAGATGAATGCTTTAGAGAGAACAATGTAATATTAATTGTTTATTTGAGAGAGTCAAAGTAGGAGCAAAGACACAGTGACAATTTAAATTGAGTCGCTTCAGAGGAAAGAAGCACAAAGTGGGTTAAGTGTTACTAGGAAAGATCATCATAGCAGATGACATTAGTTGTGGGTTTGACAACTCTGTATAGAGAAGAAAAGGGATTGTACCATGCAGCAGAATCGTGAGCTGAGCTGCGTAGACTGGCCAAGGGCCTGTTGTCTAACACCTAATTTATCATGTTCCTATGTGGTATGCCCAAGAATGAGTTGGCCATTTCTCAAGGATCACCTCACTTAATGCCTCAGGTAATGTAAGCAGATCTGGGGCTAATTCGTGTGATGTGAATAATGTATGGCGAATACAAGTTGAGTAGATTTTTTGTAGAGTTCAGCAGTTGGTATTTGCTTCAGTACAGAGATCTACACCTAGATCAATACTCAGCCCATGTTTGTCTGGAAGCCGTGCCTTATGAGGAACAGTTGATGGAATTGCGTATGTTTAGCTTGGAGAAGAGGAGACTGAGAGGAGATATGATAGTCATCTTCAAATATCTCAAGGGCTGTCACATAGAAGATGGAGCAAGCTTGTTTTCTCCTGCTCCAGAAGGTAGCACCCGAACCACTGATTTCAAGTTATTGGTTCTGACTAAACATCATAAAGAACTTTCTGGTGGTAATAGCTGTTTGACAGGGGAACAGACTCCCTTGAAAGTTGGTGGATTCTCCTTCCTTGGGGATTTTTAAGAAGTTGGATGGCCATCTGTCATGTATGATCTACTTGGGATCCCCATATTGCAGAGGGTTGGACTGGATGACCCTTGGGGTCCTTTACAACTCTACAATTCTATGATTCTCTCTCGTTCTCTCCCCCCCCCCGCAAAAAAGTATTATGGGAGTGCAACGGAGTAGTCTCCACCTTACAACATGTTCATATTTCTCCTGAAGGACACAGTTAGGTACAAAACACATGGTGATCTTTTTGTTTTATATAATACTTATTTGTGAGTTTGTGGGGTCACACGGAAAGTGCTGAACAATGTACCATGTTGCAAGAAGCCTCCAGGTGATGGTAGCCCCCTAGCAGTTGAGTCTCTGGGTGACGGTAGCAGCTACCAGTTCTGACAACTGCTGGAGGTACCTGCAGAAAACTTCCTCCAAAACCATTTTCATGCCCCATTCTCACAAAATGCAGAAAAGGTGGTGAACCTCTGCTTGGACTGTAGAATTTCAGATTGCAAATGGGGCAATGCAACTCCATGGGGGGGCAGGACATAGAAAGCTAGTATGACAAGGAGAAGGCTCCACTATATCCATGGCTATAACCCCATGGTGGTTTGCAGTGGGGAGTTGGAAAGGGAATAAGGTCCCCTGTCCTTTTACTCCTTCACTCTGAATTCTCCCAAAGCAACTTCAATGGCATTAGGGCTCTCCTACACATAACTGCTTGTAATATGCAGTTATTCCCCTTAGGCTCCTGTTGATGCAGCGGTTAGAATGTTAGGATCTGGGAGACCAGGGTTCAAATCCCCACTTGGGCCAGTCACTGCCTCTCAGCCTAACCTACCTCTCAGGGTTGTTGGGATTAAATGAGGAGCTCATTGGAGTAAAGGGTGTGATCGAAATGCAATAAATAAATGCAATAAATAAATCAGCCCAGGGTTTAACAATCACACAGCCACTTCAGTATATTTTTGGTGAACAACAACAACAACAACTCAGCCTCTATCGATCTAGTTTTGCGCATTAGCTGCCATTCTGCTTATTGCCAAGAAGAAAAACCTGGAGGCTGCTAGGAGATGGAACAAATTCTCCCCACTAAATTAATTCCCCCTACTCACTGCTCCCCAAAACAGTTGTCAATGGATGAAACATAGCCAGTAATGGAAATTTTATTGCCATCACATTGGGATTGCATAGCCATTGATTCTCATTGAGAAAAACATGATGCAATGCATGGTATAAAACAAAATAAAAATCTAATAAGGCAGTTTAAATCCTGTTGAAATGAACAAAATAAGGCAGAAAAGAAAGCAAATCTGCATTACCCTTCAGCTTAATGTAGCCCAAGTAGCACTCTCATTCCAGCTAATGAGACTTGATAGGATGTCATATGTATCCAACTTTATTTTTAATCTCCATTGCCCAGGGAGAAAAACTCACTGTCCTCTTTGCTTGCTGTCAGGCAATGGTCCAGGCTTTGAGTGCTCTCTGTCTTTGGCCCACAGGGGGCAGACTTAAGAAGACAGGTTGGTCCTGAGCTTGAGAAACGAGAGGAAACCTTATATATCCATTCTCCAAATACAGGTCTGTATGTAACCAAAAGCAGAACTATCAATGCACAAGAGAAAGCTATGGGCAGGGCTGGAGGTTCTTCTAACCTTACAAAAGAACAGTACTGTATTATGGACCACAGGTATGAAGTTTACGGCATGTAATGCCTTAAGAGAGAATTTAATGAAAATGATTTACAGGTAGTACATGACCCCAGTCAACCTTGCAAAAATTTACCATTTGCCTGATAATAAATGTTGGAAATGTAATGAGACTGAAGGTACATTCTTCCACCTTTGGTGGACATGACCAAGGATTAAGAACTTCTGGGAGATGATTTATAATGAAATGAAAAAGGTATTTAAATATACCTTCCTGAAGAAACCAGAGGCCTTTCTCCTGGGCATGGTTGGCCAATTGGTGCCAAAGAAGGATAGAACCTTTTTTATGTATGCTACAACAGCAGCAAGAATACTTATTGCAAAGTACCGGAAGACACAAGATCTACCCACCCTGGAAGAATGGCAGATGAAGGTGATGGACTATATGGAATTGGCGGAAATGACTGGCAGAATCCGAGACCAGGGAGAAGAGTTGGTGGAAGAAGATTGGAAAAAAAATAAAGTATATTTACAGAAATATTGCAAAATTAATGAATGTTAGAAGGATGCTGGAATGAAGTTATATGGCTTTAGCAGAAATGTTATAAAGAATTAAGTAAAAATAGATTGTTAATGGACCAAAGTGGAAAATTTAAAGTTAGACTGTCTTAAGTTAAATTTTAGAACGAAAATTGAGAAAGATGGAAAGGACTTGCTGAAATAGCTAATTGAACTAGAATACAAAAAAGGGAGGTGTGAGGAGGTCGATGAAACAAGTATTTTTAAATGTTTTTGTTCTTTTTTCTTCATTGTTTTACTGTATTGTTTTTTTGTTTTTTGTTTTTGTTTTGTTTTTTTGATATATTGTAAGGTATTGTTTTGTTTAATTTTCTATTGTTCTCTTTCTTTTTCTGTAACCTTTAAACTCTTAATAAATATCATGTAAAAAAACAACAACAACAAAAGAACAGTACTGTAAATCTTTAGACAATAAAACCTTAAAGGAGAGCAACTCTCCAGAATTGCCCAATAAGGCCAGCATGGTCAGTGACTACTGTTGGTTGCCTGTTGGAGGGGTGGGGGAACGGAAGAATGAGGGAGAGGAGAAATGGAGTTTCCTGGAAGATGCCACGGCTGGTTGGCTGGAACCTGGAACGGGAGTACTCCACGCCACAACATTTTGTTGTAGCTGCCTCTTGTTGCAGCCTGCCTCCAAGAAGCTCAGGGTCATGTGCCTAGTCCTCCCCTCTGCCTTTATCTTCAGTATAACCCTGTGAGGTAGGTTAGGCTGACAGTGAACGGTCCACCCAGTGAGTTTCATGGCTGGTATCGCAATCCAGCACCAACAGGGCATTTCGTGCCTTTCCACTCAGCTCCGCCAGCTAAGCCAGACTCCAGAAAAAAAGTCCTTGCTGTAAATTCATGGAAGATAAAAGGCTACCAGCCATGATGGCTGTGCTCTGCCTCCGCAGCCAGAGGCAGTCTGTTTGTGAAAGCCAGTTGCTGGACACTGCAGGAGGGGACAACACTCTTGTGCTCACATCCTTCTTGCAGGTTCTCCGCAGGTATCTGGTTGGCCATGGTGACAACAGGAAGCTGGACTGGATGGGCCATTGGCTCTCTTACAAAACCGGGTATTCTGGTGGAGGTGCCAAACCAGCCCAGTATCTGCTGGATCTTGAGCTGGTTTTGTTGCCGTCACCTGCCGTTTACCAGCAATCGGGCCAGTCATCCTCTTCCACCCCACCTCCTGCTGCTGCTGCTGCCATGGAAGGTTGGTCTGTGGATGTGGCTTGCTAGCTGGGAGTGGTGCTTTAGAGATGGCGCCCTAAGTAGACTTTGAACTCTGGTCTTCTGAGACCATCGCTGTAAACATGTACTGGCTCTGTTGCTTGGCTTTTCTGTGATCTTGTTATAAACTGCATTCTAACAGCGGGTTTTTCTTTTTCCTTTTAACCATCATCCGACAAAGGAATTTTATATTCAAAAGCAAGAGGCATCAAAGCGACTTACAGGGGCCAGGAAGGCCATCCACGGACAGATCGATGGGCATTTATCCTGAATGCTGGCTCTGAGATGCTTCTTTGTCCCTCACCAGTTGGTGTCTCATTGGTGTCCTGCTGCTGTGCATTGCTTGTGCTGCTGAACGCGGCTAAAATGCCTGTTTGTCAGCTTCCAGATGACCTGTTTATTGAACACCCATCCTGATTTGGTTCACACAAAGCCTGTCCAGAGGTTATGTGACATCTGTTGTTTACTGGGCATGCATCCTGATTTGTTGGTGTGGTGGCTATATGATCCTGAACTTTTTAGAGCATTTGCCTGCCATTTTCCTTACCATGCAAACTCCCTAAAAAATTAAAAGGTCAACTTGTTGTGCCCAAATACTTTAATATACATGAATTTTCCAGTATGTGATGGCAGACCCACCAAGCGTCTCTATATTCGAGGGTCAGTCCCAGATTTACAGAAGCCATCCTGGTTTCTGATTTGATCCCAGAATGTCCCATTTTTCCTTAGGACGCCCCTATTTTCTGCAGAGAAATGTTGGAGGGTATGCTGGGCTAGACAGACCTGTGGCCTCATCCACCAGGACTCTTCTTTTGCTCTTACAATCTGCACGTAGGTAGGTTCTGTGCTGTTTTCTACATGGGAGTGTTTTGCGTGCAGGAAATCCATATTGTGAGAGGGAAGGGAATCCCTCAGGGAAACTGGCATTATCCTGAGCCAGCCCTGCCACCTACCCAGGTGTCATCACAGGACAAACGAGCACTTCAGGGCAGAATGAGACATTCGGCAGAAGGTTACTCCGATCAAATCAGAAATAAATAAGCACAAGGGGACCCAGGGTGAGCCTGCTCATACTATATCAAACACTTGTCTTCAGACCGCTGCAGAACACAGGATCAGAGCCCACTTACATGGCACCAGAAGTCATAATAGCCTTGAAATTCCCTGCTGTGTAAGCTAATGCTCATCTTCCGGGCCTGAAGATGGCAGGTGCCCACCCGTTTCATTCTCCATTCCCATAGCATCACTTCTTTTGCCATTTCGGCCCGCGTCTTCCCCGCCTGCACTTAGTCAAGCAGGCTTGATATCTTCTGACATGCTAAAAATGTCAGCCTTGCTCTCTATTAAAGGTCAGATCCTGATGGGTGGGTTTCCAAATGCCATCCCTTCTATCCGGCACCCTCCCAGGGTGATGCTGGCATCTACCTGATGTTTCCATGGAGGGGGGTGGGGCTGCGTAAATGCCTTGGACCCTCACCGGGTCATCAGGGCCTTAGTGGGTTGGCTGAGAGTGCCTGATCTCACTCTTGACAGAGCACAGCAGGGAGGACCATATTCTGTCTGCTCAGCAAACTGCTGGCCATCTTCACGCTCTTCCCTCCCTGAAGGCTCCTGCTACAATTTCAGCGGGCTTCAGTAGACAGCTCAGTCTTGGCTTGTAGCCACTGCCAAGGGCTTCACACCCAACTTATGCCTTCCTCCCATGCTACTTTTCCCAGCAAAAGCGTTTACAATTGAATGTGCAAATGGATTGCGTGTGAATGATAATGGCAGCCGCACACGTGTCTCTTTTGCGCCTTGGCTTTCTGGCAATGCATTACCAGCAGGATCCAGTCAAAGTGAAGCATTTTGTCAGATTGTGCCCAGTGAGATTTTCTTCCCCCTTTAATGACATGAGTGCTAATTTTCTTCATTGGAAAATTGAATATATGAAAAGACCAGGAGGGAAAAGCAGTGCTAGCGGAAGAAGGCTATGAAAGATAATACTGATTAAAATAAGCTAATCACTTACCAGGGGAGAAAATGATTGAGATCTCATGATTAGACCTCACAGCAAGCAGTGGGGGTCCAGGGATTGCAGGTCTGTGGCTTGAGAGAAGGCAGTTGCCCAAATGGCCAGAGAATTGTTCCTTAAAAACATTTAATGTTTATTTTAAATCATGCGTTCATATATATATATATATATATATATAGAGAGAGAGAGAGAGAGAGAGAGAGAGAGAGAGAGAGAGTGTGTACTGGTGGGGGGAGTGAGTGTCCAGGCTGCAATGCAACAAGCAAATACAGTGGTACCTCAGGTTACATACACTTCAGGTTACATACGCTTCAGGTTACAGACTCCGCTAACCCAGAAATATTACCTCACGTTAAGAACTTTGCTTCAGGATGAGAACAGAAATCGTGCTCCAGCGGTGCGGCAGCAGCAGGAGGCCCCATTAGCTAAAGTGGTGCTTCATGTTAAGAACAGTTTCAGGTTAAGTACGGACCTCCGGAACAAATTAAGTACTTAACCTGAGGTACCACTGTAGCTTCGTACTTTTAGTGATAATCAGAAGGCCTTACATGTGCATTTCAATGCATAAATGGTTCTGCTTAGACCTGAGACACACCTGACTCTGAAAGCTACCCTCCACAAATGTTGCCATTGTGTGGTCTGAGACTGGCTGTAGCCTAATGATAAGGGATCTGCTTTTCATGGAGAACCCCTGGCATCTCCAAGCAGGACTAGGAAAGACTCCCTGCCTGAAACCCCAGAGATGCATTGCCAGTTAGTGCAGACCATTCTGAACTAGGTGGACCAATGGTCAGACTCAGCACAAGGCAGCTTCCTGCGTTCCTTTGGTCACCATCCCCGAGCCTTATTTTCCTATCTGTGAAATGGGAATGATACTTCACAGGATTCTCATGAAGATAGGAAGATAGTTAACTTGAAAACCATGGTTAGCTTTCAAAGCACTTGCAAGCTAACCATGGTTTTCAAGTTAACCATGTTGTCTAAACAAGGTAACTGGATTTTTAGTAGTAGAATGAAATGAAACATTATTTTCTGGCAACTTTGGAGTTGCTTTAGAAACAGGACGGGCCCTCCAGATGTTGCTCCTATCAGTGCCAACTGGCCTGGCTAGTGCCCAGGGACGATGGGAACTGGGGCAATCTCTGAAGGGGCAGTGGTTGCCCACCGCTGCTTTAAAACAAGAGTTACACCTTTGTTGTGTGTGGAGGTAGCATTATGCACAGGCAGTGATGTTTCCATGGGAACACCACAACTGTCCAGGTTCTCCCCATTTTGCAGCTTCCTTGCATGCAAAAAAAGCTCCCGCAATCCTCCTGGGCAGGAAGGTCAGGCTGCTTCATTAGCCCTTGCCCAGCTGTGTTAAGTGGTGCCAGAGATGCTATGAAGCAGGGACCATTTTTTGTATGGAGGCGAGTCAAGTCAATTATTCCTGAAAGAGACAAGCTGAGAAAATAACTGTTCACACCTATTAATCCCCTGGTCCGCCCCTCTGCGCAGAGTCCGACCCTGTCAAGCAAAGGATAGAGCTCTAGCCTGGGAGCGGTGCCAACATGTGTTTTACAGCCACTGCATCAGAGTCAGGCTGTGTTAGGCTCACAGCAACACTGCGGATTAAGTGTCTGGTCAGCACAAATTAGTGTAACGCAGCGCAGAGCCGGGTTGCGCTCCTGCCGCAGGGAGCTCCAGCCCTGGAAGCTGCTTGTTTTTACTAATGAGAGATGGGGCAGGTAGTTGGAGATCTTGTTTGTTTATTTATTTAGTGTAATCTTTTCTCCCGCTTTGCAGGCAATTATTGTCTCCCAAAGTGGCCCGGATCCATTAGGAGAAAGAGACGCACAAAGGGAGGAGAATAGAGAGTATAGGTAGAGGAAGGAGATCAGTCCAACTCAGGCCAGAATGCATTGGTGAGCTATAAATGGGCATTTAAATCCATCTTGGGATTCAAGGCAAGGCTAATCTTCCCTTGGCAGTGCTCATGCCTGAATAGCCTTTGTTGTTCCTGGTTCATTTGGCTGATCAGAGTGTCCCAGCATAGTTCTCCTCTATCTCCCTTAATCCCTACAACGACCCTGTCAGGTAGGCTGGGCTGAGAGGCAGTGACTGGCCCAAGATCACCCAAATTCTCACATTTGTCTTTTGTTGGGAGCAGGGATTCTTTAACACCCACCCACATTTGTTGTATGTAGCATTTGCAGAAGAGAATATCTACTGTAGGGAGTAGCTGATCTCAGAGGAACCCAACTCAGGTCGCTAGGGGGAAATGGAGGGCAAACTACAAAGATCCCACTAGAAAAGTGTGTGGCATTGCAAGTCTCAAGATCCACTACAGATAGACCTGCAGTTTTGAAAATTACGCTATGGGCATTTCCAGACTGCTGGTGGTTTGGGGTGGAATTCCATCACATACCAGCAAATTCAGGCTGTGCAATTCTAGTTCAGGGGAGAACTTGCTCAACAAACTTACTCCCCAATGAAGATCAGACTTTTTGCTGTAAGGAAAGTGACAGGGAAATATGCTGGAAAGTGTGGAATGCTGTTGGCTAACTTCCCTTCAAACAAATCAGAAGGAAGTCTCAATAAAGAAGTTGTCTGGAAGCACCCCGGCGAGCCAAATTGGCAAAGAGCTCCTATCTCATTTCTGTGCTCAACTCGGAACAAAGCAGTTTCTAATGGGAAATGCTGCCTAAATGGGTGTTTGTCATATTTCTCTTTATCTCTGACTCACATTTACAGGGAAATGAGTGATGTGAAGGCCTTTGGCAACCCCGGAACTGAGGAGTGCTATAGAAAGCTGACGGCTACACAACAGAATTCAACATGCATTCAATCGACATAGTTGACAGGACCCCATTTTTGTTGTTGCATGTATGTACGTGTGTTCGTGTGTTTAGTGGAATACTTTGATTCACTCCCCCTCACTCTTCCTCCCTCAGATATTTCCACTCTCCTCTGGTAGCAATTTTATCTTGTTTTGTTGTCATTTGAAACCATCCTCTGCTTGGGTTGTCATGGAAACTGGCTTGTTTGTTTTCCTGCACTACGAAGAAAGCTTAACTAACTCTGACACTCCCTAAGACTCAGCGTGTGGCCACCTTGGGGGGGGTGAGGGGGTCATTCTGCTTGCAGACCTGGCCCACGGCCTGTCGCCGGACATGCAAGAAGCTTCTCATCTCCCCTCACAAGTTATGCCATTTCATCCCCACACCTCGATTTCTCGGAGTCCCAAAGGCTAGAGCTGTGAACTTTTCATCTCTTGATGGGCTCCTGTTGAGTAATACTTGCTCATGGCTTTTGAATCTTACCTCCCTCTTCACAAAGATGTTCTGGGTCATATCATTTCCATCAGAAGTGCTCCCAAATGTGTCTGTTCCTCATTTACACGCCCTAAAGTTTAGGATCTAAACAGTGTTATACACCCCTGGTTTCTGAGTGGTGAGAAGTCACAGAGCAGGAAGGGATGTGGGATCTATGGCCTTCCAGATGTTTTTGGACTCCAGTTCTTATCATGCCTCACTATTGGCCCTTTTGACTGGGGTTGGTGATGAGTTGGAGTCCATCAACATCTGGATGGCAACAGGTTCTGCCAGGGCTGGATTTAGGTTTGATGAGGCCCTAAGCTACTGAGGGTAATGGAGCCCTGTCACGGCTAAAATGGCCGCTGTTTCTTTAATGCGAATAAATCTGGGTCAGCATGAGTCAGCGGCCTGCACCAGGTTGTATATATAGAGTGAGAAATGTTAGTTTGTTGGTTAGTTAGTGAAAGCTGGTAGTGTTGAGGTGTGTACAGTTGGTCAGTCGCTTTTGCACAAAGACTTTTAAGAATAAAAGCATGAAGCACTCTGCAAGTATATTCTTGTGGACTCTTTTTTGCCGACAAGGGTCTGAGGACCAGGATGAGGAGACAAAGGGAAGTCAGAACCCTTTCCTTTTTTTTTTTTTACAAACACTTACAGGCCCTTTATATGTCCAGCTGTCCTTTGTCAACAACAAATTCAAAATTAAAAAATTCCTTCCAGTAGCACCTTAAAGACCAACTAAGTTAGTTCTTGGTATGAGCTTTCGTGTGCATGCACACTTCTTCAGATACAGATGACTATGGCAGACCAACACGGCTACCTATCTGTAACAACAACAAATTGTCACTGTTTTTTTGTGTTGAATATATGCCATATGGTAATTTAAGGACCTAATAGGTATCTAAAGCCATTTGCACATAACAAAATATGTATTTTATCAAAGTAATTGTTGAACTTTAAATTTTTGGGGGGCCCCCAAGAGAGTGGGGCCCTAAGCTATAGCTTGTTTAGCTTATACGTAAATCCGGCACTGGGTTCTGCACCCCTGTGCTGGTGACATGCTGCAGGGTTTGGATTCTTTTGGGTGACTGAGTGCTAGAGAGAGAGAGAGTATATTTTGTTTACTTCTAGAGAAGCACAACACAGTGGAGGCAAGCAGGCAGTCCTTCAGGCACTCCTTCAGCAGGCAGCAGATCTCCATGGAACAACATAAGCAGCCACATACACAGATGCACACACATACAACCCCCCCTCTTAGCTCTGTCCCTGTTCATATTCCAAACTGTACTTCCTTACCTGCTCAACTGCAGAGCACTAGTCTCAAGCACCACTCCTGCAGGTAAACTGCCCATTCCTAGGACTGCCTACAGCCGTCAAGAAAATGGACATTATTTTGTCAAGAAAGTTGACATTATTTTGTCATGTCCTTAATTGAGCTGGCCCAGTTCACCAGCAGTAATACTGACGGTGAAGATATAAAAAGCTGAGTTTAAATCAAACCTCCCTTATCTATTATGTAATAACAGCCTTCCATGTCTGCAGGGTGTGATTCTAAAGTACTTGTCAGAGACAGTTCAGGGATCAAACAAGCCCACATACTTCCTCGATATGCACAAAGGTAGCCGTTGGGTCAAATGTGCTCCGCATTGCACAAAAAAACCAAAAGATTTCCTATTAAGGTTCAATCACAACGGGATTAAATGGGTTTGTGTGAACTTGGACGATACCCAATTGAAGGAAACTTGGAAAGTTCCAGGGTCTGTTGGAGGAAAAGCAGAATCTGAAATGATGTTTAGAGAGGAGAGAGAGTTTGTGCAAGTGTCATGAAAAAATACGGGGAGGGCAAACCCTTGAGAAAAGCCTTGCGTTTCCAAGCAATTGTTGGAAGGCTGGAAGCCTTTTGCACCCAGGGATGTCTCCAGTATTACATGCGATAGTTTCAATAACATACAAAAATGTTAGGTTTGCACAGTTAAGGTGGATTAAAGGGCTCGGTCGCTTTGGCACATAAAATCCACATTTTAAAAAACAGACTGTTTGCAGTTAGGAAAGTGACATCAAAATACATTGAAAAACGGAAAACGAAAATCAGAATACATTCTCGATAAAGGTCAGATGGAATCTAACCCTTGTGTAGCTTTGTGCAACCAAATCAAGATGAATGTTCAACAAATGCATTATCTGGAGAAGACTCAGGTTTGTTTCGTTAGTTCTGGGAAGCACAACAATTCTCTGGCAACATAGGAGGTCAACAATGAACTTTAAAATATTTGTGGGCTCCAAATGCTTATAGCAGGGGGTTTCCCCCCCTGAAGATACTAAGGGTATGTACCGACACACCATGTTATGTGCTGTTGGTGCCGTAAGGGTGCATGCTTGCCCTTCACAATATGGATCTAGCTTTCTTGGAAAGGGTACGACCTGTTATGGACCCCCCTGCCCAAGTCATTTCACCTGAAAGTGATTTAGATGTATCTTCACCATGAAGACATAGATCAGAAAAAGTCACAAGTGGACCTCACACACAATCTCATTGCAGATTTGGCTTTAAAGGGGGATTAGAAAAAATCATGGATAAGACCGTGGATAATGGCCATGAATCATCAAGGCTATACCTGTAGGATCAGAGACTGTAGACTTCTGAAAGCCAGTTGCAGGGAACAACAACAGGAAGAGGGGGCTATTGCTCTCATGCCCTTTCCAGAGGTATCTGGCTGAGCACTATTGGAAACAGGACGTTGGACTAGATGACCCTTGGGCTCCCTTCCAACTCTACAGTTCTATGATGCTGTGACAAGAGAAGACTTTGGTCTGATCCATCAGGGCGCTTTTTATGTGCAGATTCCATGCTAATACCTGCCTGGGATAATTTGTAACATTAGAAGCAGCTTGCAAAAGTTGTGCCGCTGGGTTAATGGGTGCTTTGTTTGTTCCCCAGATGTGCCCTGATCTGTTTACAGGAGGTAATGAAGTTGACCTCCCACTGAACAGATCATTATGTGCTCTGGGGAACAGAATGGAAATACTTCCATGCTGTGGGCATGCTGTCCCTGGCTGGGTTGCAAATATAAGGCAAATGGTTAAGTTGCACTTGGTCAGGTGTCCTGCTTCAATATCTATCAAGGAGATCTTACTCATTCTGCCTATTCAGTGAAAAGCACCCCTGCTTTGTTCACCTTTTCAAGTCATTGAAATGTTAATCTTTGCCTCATATCACAACATCCTCCTCATGATTAGCTTACCCATATGATCTTGGAAAGAGCTTTGGCCACTGTTTTGCAGGATCCTTCCAGGACACACACACACACACACACACACACACACACACACACACCCCAGTTCCAGATGCAGCTCTGTCTGTCTGCACAGTTTGGGATATTGATGGGGAAGGAGGAATATCTGGCTTGGAGGGACTTCCTTCACTGGGATTGCGTGGCGAGTTCCCGCCCCCCACCAAGTTAAATAAACACACGAGACACCATAATTAAGGTTAATTGGGCGAATTAGGCCACAACTTTATTGAATTCAGGAATGAGAGGCATTGGCTTAGGCATTGGTCCTAACGACTATCCGGCTCCAGCCCATTTGCTGGAGACACGGTGAAGGGTTAACACTGATCGGGGGAGTCTCCCGCCGAGGCACGTCGACTAGGAGCTCCCCCGGGTCACCGCTCTGGGGCGGGCCTTTGGCCCACACCTCCATAGGCTTCGGACAGGGCCACGCCCCCTGGAGTCCTTTAACGGACCACCCTTCGTTCACTGGGGGGAGGTGATGGCGTTCCTCCCCCACACACATCCTCTTAACCCCTTCTTACCAATGCCTACCGCCACCGAGCAATCGCTCGCCGCCAATACTCTCATGCCTGAATCCACTCCCTTATCCCCTTAGCAATATCCATCAGCCAAACATCGTTACCAGCATCCGAAAGATGCACGCCATCATACCGGTAGAGGGCCTCAAGGTTGAAACGAATGCCCGGGTGGCCAATGACCAACCCCCCCAGGGCTGCCACTCTACGCACCACCGCCCGATCCAAGGCTTTCCTAGCCCTATTCATAGCTATCGGGCACCTGCAATCTCCCCAAACCCGCCTCTCCATCAGCGAGGCCCAAATAATTGTGACCTTCGGGTAAGCTGCCTTCAGCTCCTCGAAGTCGCTAAAAATGTGCCACTGCAAATCAACTGCCTTCCTGTAGGCTAGGTCGTTTTCCCCTAATTGTATCAGTAACGCGTCTGGGGGGCCCTCCACTGCTGCTCTGGCCTTAAATGCCGGCAGCATCTCGGCCCAGCGCATTCCCCTCCGGGAGACCCAGGAAATGGTGATGTCAGGTGGAAAGCCCAAGCGTGGCCCGAGACCGGAATTAATGGCGTGGACCCTGGCCCAATGCACAATACTGTGCCCGATAATCCAGACGCGCACCCCCATGTCACCTGTAGGAAATTGAGAGAAAAGGCCATGGTCAATCACCATCACAAATTCTTCCTCAAATAACGTTTGTACGCATCAGACTTCCAGCGACCCAAGTCCCTAATCCTTTCTGTTGTAAGACCCAGGTGCATTGCCGTGGTGGCTGCTCCAATCCTGAAAGAGTGTGCTGCAAAATCTGCTGTGGGGATGCCGCATGCTGCTAGCGCTAAACGCATGACCCGAGTGAACTGGTGGCGTGTCAAAGGTAAACCATCTGCGTGGATCAATAGAGGCCCTGCCGAGCTGACCCTCAGGGATAAGAAGCGCCTCGTGTCTTTAACTGGACATGGGCCAGGCATGCCGGTGGCCATCAGCTGAACCAGAGCCCCCCTCCCGTACTGGTCTGTCTTGGAGCTGCGTATCCGTATTACCAGGTCCTCCCGTGACAGGGTAACATCAAAGCAAGCCCCGGGAAAAACCATGCCGACCCGCTTCATAAACTACCTCACCCACGCGCAGAGCTCCAAAAAAGGCAATGGAGTACGCCGCTGAAAATAGGCGTGCCTCGTACTTTGACCAGCATACTGCACGCAATTTTTTATGGATTTGGGAAAGGATGTCAAATGATATCGGCCTTCTCCTATCGCGGTTTGGGGGTTGTAGCCTGCGCCAACCCTCTAACGTCCTTCGTATAACAAAATCGTCATAAGGATCTGTGGAAAATACCGCCTTGCAAAAGAATGAAATTGCTGCGGCTTGAAGGTTGAGGGTTCTGGGGGCGCGGCCCAAGCGTCTTAGGTAAACTAGGTAAGATAGCACCTCTGGCTTGACGGGAGGGGCATTGCTCTTGATGGCTCGGACGTGGGGCTAGCCGGCCCTAAATAGGGCAGGCCACGCCCCCTCCAGCCAGCCGATTGGCTGGCCGGGAGGCGTGGCCGGACGGGATTCCCCTGCTCTTGCGGGGGCTGAGACCAGCCCCCGCTCACGTGGGGAAGGGCGTGATGCCCGCAACCCCACCTCCTGGGGCAGGCCCGGAAGTGGCTTTGCCCTGCTGCTGTGCCCGCTTTTATTCCCAAAACGGAGCTTTGTCAGCTTAACTTGTGCTAAGGAAGGCAAGGGAGTGTGAAATTGACAAGATCCTCTTCAAATCAGTGGAAATGGATTAGGAAGTGATGGAGTGGGCAGCATGAAAAGAACTTAACTATAACAATGGAAACAATTAACAAAGATCTTGAGCATCAGAGTTTTGTTGCAAGTGGAAACTCAGTGTTGCTGGTGCCTATCTCTGTCTGTCTCTCTTTCTTTCTTTCTTTCTTTCTTTCTTTCTTTCTTTCTTTCTTTCTTTCTTTCTTTGGGCTGCTTGATATGGAAGGAAAGCTCTTGTGGGGCCCTTAGACCATCACTATTTTGCAGGATGGATTCAAATGTATACCAGAACTTTAGGTTTGCTCATTTAAAATGGATGAAAGGACCTTGCCACCATATAGCACAACAAATCCACTTTAACAAAGAGCTGGACATCACTTTCTTAAGTGAGGAGGAAATACATTCAAAAGTGTGGGGTGAATTAATGACTTTCAGGAAGATGTATAAACATGTCACAAGCAAATCAGAATGACTGTTCAATAAAGACCAGGTGTAATCTAGCCCCTGCAAAAGCTTGATCAAGTTGAATGCTGAATAAACTGCCCGTCTGGAGGAGCCATCAGGCTCAAATAGGTGGAGACACATAGAGCATAACTTAGGAAATTGACCTGTTTGAAAACACAATTAGGAAAAAGCTTCAATCACTCACCATTGATAATGGCATAGGCACTAGCCAATAGGTGCTCTTCCCATGATACACTAGCTGTCAGGAAGAGAACTGCCTTTTCCCAGGGTCAATTTAATGTGGCTGGGAGAAAGGAAAATGCAGTTTCCCTGTGAGAAATTCCAAAGGGGTTCTTTTTTGGGTGGGGGGACAATGGATTCCTGACAGCTACCAAGTGTAAAGGTAAAGGTACCCCTGCCCGAACGGGCCAGTCTTGACAGACTCTGGGGTTTGTGCGCCCATCTCACATCTATTGGCCGGGGGCCAGCGCTGTCCGGAGACACTTCCGGGTCACGTGGCCAGCGTGACAAAGCTGCATCTGGCGAGCCAGCGCAGCACACGGAACGCCGTTTACCTTCCCGCTGGTACGCGGTACCTATTTATCTACTTGCCCCCGGGGGTGCTTTCGAACTGCTAGGTTGGCAGGCGCTGGGACCGAGCAGCGGGAGCGCACCCCGCCGCGGGGATTCGAACCGCCGACCTTTCGATCGGCAAGCCCTAGGCGCTGAGGCTTTAGCCCACAGCGCCACCCGCGTCCCTAGGTAAAGGTACCCCTGCCCGAACGGGCCAGTCTTGACAGACTCTGGGGTTTGTGCGCCCATCTCACATCTATTGGCCGGGGGCCAGCGCTGTCCGGAGACACTTCCGGGTCACGTGGCCAGCATGACAAAGCTGCATCTGGCGAGCCAGCGCAGCACACGGAACGCCGTTTACCTTCCCGCTGGTAAGCGGTACCTATTTATTGACAAGTGACAAGAGTGCAATTAATATGCTGTTGAAAATCATCTGGAAATGCCCCTAGGTGGTGAAGCCCTGGGAAGCTAGCCATGGGAAAATCACATTAGGTGAGTCTATGGAAACTGCTCTTCATGCTGAACAGGTCTTTGCAGTGTTGATTTATTCCTGACAATAACCGATGCTTCACTGAGTTGAGAGATATGAACGCCTGCAGCATCACTGCTCTCATCCAAGCGTCTCTTACACCATTTGGAAAAGGTCAGCCCTGAAGTTGGAGCCCATCCTCCCAGATTCCCCTGTCATGAAACAAGCACCTGAAAGAATGAGTGTGTGTCTCATGAATGGGCCTACAGGTACGCACGCACAAAAGAAGACTTAGAAAGGGAGAGTTCTTTGGCACAGGCAAATGTCATCTCGTCCTGACAAATAGTGAGGAGACCTGGCAAAGGCTTAAGGAGAGAGGAGTGCAATAGTTTAAGGGGAGCAAAGCAGCTCTCAGTGAGGGCAGCTGCAGAAATCGAATGGCTGGCCCCAGGTGAGTAGGAGCAGGAGCAGGAGCAGGAGCAGGAGCAGGAGCAGGAGCAGGAGCAGGAGCAGGAGCAGTGTTGTCTGCAGGGCAGCCACGCAGGAGCATGTCAATCACTTGCTGCGTTATGGGAACAAGCGGAACTGCTTGTTTGATTCAGCACCTTTCAGTACTGAGAAAACAAGATGGAACTTTGAAAATGCATGGCTGACTCCAGATTGTCCTTATTTTGTGGGAGGCATCCACATCCAGACCAGGTTCGTGGAATTAAAGTGGTTTCCCTACCAGGACAAATCCATTTTTAAAAACAACTTTAAGAAAAATGATGTGAAGTGCGCTGAAATGTGTGGGATTAACAAATAATGAATGGGAAGATGTGTAAACGCCCCACAAGCAAATCAGAACAAATGCTCATGAGTGTTGTATAACCGCCCCATTAACAAATCAGAATAAATGCTCATAGTCTAACCACCCTGTAAACTTTGTGTAAGCAAATCAGGATGGATGCTGAATAAACATGACATCTAGAGAAGTCCTGTGACTCAGAGTAATAACAAAAAATGTCCTTAGTGTCCTCCCTCCATCCTGACATTTGAACAGTAGCTGCATTTAATCCTCTACAGCCTCGTAAGTCTTTAAGGCTGCGATCATACATTCACTTACCTGGGCGTAAGCCCCGCTGAACGCAATAGGAATTATTCTTGAGTAGGCATGTAGAGGATTAATCTGTGAGTGTCTATTCTGCCCCCAACACGAAAGCTGGGGATAGGTTCATTTAGGATTACTACTTTCTCCAAAGAATGTGACTGAACTAACCAGCCACCGATCACTTGCGCAAGTCATTGTTATGAATGCTGCGCAAATCTGTCAGCAAAGCCTGGTCATACCTTTGTCAGGCAAACTGCTTGGCTACTGTCCCAGAATGGCTGAAGGGCATTTTTTCAGGAGCCAGGAAATAGCTGGGTTTTCTTTGAATGCAGTAGGGGCATAACTCTCTCCAGCTAGGATGACGTAAGCCAGATCTCTGTATGAGAGGAGCAGGTTGGGGGACAGTGAGAGAAGCCACAATTTTTGAAACAGAGGATGCTGCAGTGGGAGATAGAGAGATAAATCTTTGAGCTCTTGGAAGATACTTTGGGGCTGTCTCTCTGGGGAAATATAATGTGGGATAGTGGGTTTGCTGTTTGTAGGAGTGTTATGTTGCCTGTCACCCCCTATAGTCCTTGTAAATAAACTCAGATGTAACACATAAATGCCCTGAATTGTCAGTCTCTTATGATTCCTTGGCTAAAGGAAACCAAACCAAATTAAACCCTGCCCTGGAAACACTAATAAAACAACAACAACAGCTAGTCAGCTAGAGGAATGGCAAGTTAAACTGATGGACTATGTTGAGATGGTGAAAATGACTGGAAAACTCAGAAACCAAGAAGACCAAGATTTTAATAAAGACTGGAATAAATTTTTATCAAATTTGGGAGACCTCAAACAGCTGAGCTCTGTAACAGGACTAAAATAACACTTGTGAGCTAACAGAGACTTAAGAAATAAAGGTTAAATGGAATAAATGGAGGGCATAAAATATGCAGCAGGAAATGTTAAATGTGGAACCCATGGAAGGGTAGAGGGAGGTATAGGGATGCAAGGGAATCTTGTTTTTTCTTTTGTTTATTGTACTTGATTGAGAATGTTAAAAATTAATTGGAAAATCAATAAAATTTTGTTAAAAACAAAAACAAAATGCACAACTGTGTCTCTGTTGGGATGAAATAGGACAGAAAAGAATATTCCCTATGAAGACATTGCCTAACGCTTGACAAACAGCTACAACTGTCCGAGTCTCTGTTTCACATTCCAGTTTATACAAAGGCTCTGGGGCAAAGGAGTCTCCTCTGCCCCCCAAAATCTCTTAAATTTGCAGTAGATTAAAAATATAGGACACAGGCACTGTTTCTGCAAGAGCGACAGGAAGTGCACCTCCAGACTGTCACAATTTTAAAATGTTCAAGTGCATACTGGAAAGTCAGGCTTGCACAGGTACAGCAAATTGAAGTGTTCTGTTGGCCAAAAAGTGTGGGATGAACAAATGATTAGTGGGGAGACATAAACACACCCCGCAAAGCAAATCAGAATGAATGTTCAATATGGATTGGGCATCATCAAAGCTTTGCATTACTTTATTATTTTGTGGTAAGGATAGCAGACCCTCCAAGTGTCTCTATTTTCCAGGGACGTCCCTGATTTACAGAAGACGTCCCCGTTTCTGATTTGATCCTGGAATGTCCCACTTTTCCTTAGGATGTCCTTATTTCCATTGGAAAAATGTTGGAAGGTATGGAGTTATCGGAACCCTGAGCCAACTGAAGGCAATCCTGTATAGGGAAGTTTTAAAAATATTTAATGTTTTATTACATTTTTATATATGTTGGAAGCTGCCAAGAGTGGCTGGGGCAACATAGTAAGATGTGTGGGGCATAAATAGTAAAATTATCATCATGGAACGGGACGTCCCTATTTTCATTGGAGAAATGTTGGAGGGTATGGGATAGCTGCGATGTCTTTTGAGAGGGGAATGTGGGGTTGTAAAATGACAGCAAAACCCCCAAATGCTGAGGGATGACAAAACAATGAATTAGATTTCAATAAGTTTTTAAGAAGACACACAAATTATACGTATTTCAATATATTAATGTTGTTTTGAATGCTGGCCAAGCTGTGGTAGGCATGCAGGACATGCCCTCGTTTAGGGAATTGTCAAGCAATTTGCTTGACGAACAGTGTGGCCAGCATGGCTGAATCTCACCAGCTCGGGAAGCAGTGCTGCTGCTGTTGGCATATAACAATATTCTGCTTTGTGATATTTAGCACATTCGCAGTGCCTAACAACCTCATTAAAAATAATTGCCTATAAAATATAAAACATTAACATTATTAATACCTCTCAACAAACAATAACTCTAAAAGAAATTTGAAAAGCACAGAGCAGCCATCAATTGATCATAAACCATTCAAAAAGCAGGATCCACTGCTTGGGAGGTCTGTGGACATACCATACGTCTCAAGTACAGCCTTCCCCTCTCAATAATCCTGCAAACAGAGCTGCAATTCCCAGCACACTTAATAAACGACAGAGCCCAGGACTCTTTGGGGAGAAGGCATGTGCTTGAAATGTGTGTTGTAGGGGCTTTAAATGTATGGAGTGGATCTGCCATCAGAAAAGTCCTTGTCTCCTGTGTGCAACAGCTACCATGACTCTAATGCCAGGATGGGGAAGGTGTCGCCTTCCAGATGTTACTGGACTCCACCTCCCATTAGCTGCACCCACCCAGCCAACACGGTCAAGAATGTTGAGACCTGTAGTCCAGCAACACCTTCTAGAGCAGGTTTCCTCAAACTCAGCCCTCCAGATGTTTTGAGACTACAATCCCCATCATCCCTGACCACTGGTCCTGCTAGCTAGGGATCATGGGAGTTGTAGGCCAAAAACATATGGAGGGCCGAGTTTGAGGAAGCCTGTTCTAGAGAGTCCCAGGTTCCCCACGTCTGTTTCATAGAATTCATCTCAGCTTCGCTATGGCTGCAAACACACCTTGCACTTGAAACACATCACTTCCCCCAAAGAATCCTGGGAACTGTAGTTTATTAAAGGTGCTGAGAACTTTAAACTACAGTGCCCCGGGTTTTTTGCATGGAAACCATGTGCTTTAAATGTATGGTGTGTACGCAGCCTCTGCTAGTTCCTTCGGTTTTCCAAGGCTCAGCACAACATCGCTTCCACACTCTGTGTGCAGAGAATGGAGAAGCAGCAAGCAAACAGCTGCTGAACTCCCCCTCCTCTCCCCCTCCTACAACCCTATAGAGTGCCAGATTGAATTATGGGCCTGAAATTAGAGAAGGAAATGATAAAAGAATCTCCTAATCGCAACTGGGAACCCACTTCCCAAAGTACTTAACATTTGTTGCATGCCTTTCTCTTTGTACTGTCCTTCACCCTGATGCAGTCTGGCTGGGTTTAAAGATCTGCTACTTAGTGGGAGAGAGAGAGAGAGAGAGAGAGAGAGAGAGAGAGAGAGAGAGAGAGAACATATAAATTATCTCCAGAAAGGAATCTGCTTTTATTCATTGCCTCTTCAACAAAACAGAGCACAAAACTATCTTTGATTATTTTCTAATGTAGGCTTGCTGGATTTTATGAGGACTGATTCACCATTATATCAGCAGCACAATGTTTGCAGCACTTAAAGCCCATTCAGAACTTAATTGTTCCGAGAACAAAAGCAAAAGCACCCCACCCCCCAATGTGCAGGGTCCTAAAGGGCCTCAGAGAATTTTTTAAAAGTCTTACCTGGGTGTCATAAAGAGTATAGTGTGGTGGTGACATCACCAAGGCACGATGGCATTTTGATCCGCTGTTCTTTCCTTCCCCAGAAGCAAAAAAAGCCTAGCTTGCTCCAAAATGAAGCCTTTCTCAGACTTTTAACAGCTCAAAGCATACCATGAGCTACAGAATCAGAGGGTCACAAAGCAGCACAGAGTGTACAGAAAAGTCTGAAGAAAAAGAGCAGAACTTTGATCTCTAGAAATCCCACAGATACTTATCTAGCTGGCATCCACCAGTCTCAGAAGACAATGGAGGAGTGCATCTTTGAACTCTTGGACGGTTGCAATGCCTGCTGTGGCTTAGAGAACAACAGAGGAGAGAGGTGTTTTGTTGCAGCTGGGGCAGATGAAGGCGTCCAGTTGTGCTGCTGCCGATGCACCATGGAGTTTCTTCTCACTGCCCTCCTCCCAGCAATCATTTCTCCCCTTGTGACTGCTAAGGATACATGACTTGACTGCCTGTCTCCAGGCTCTGCGGTCGTCTGCAAGGGAGTCCCACATAGCAGGGTTGATGTTGCCAGCCTTCATGTCTCGTTTGCAGACATCTTTGTCATGCAGAGTTGGTCTGATGCATACACAAGGGCAGCTTGCAAAGTTTTGTGGCATGAAGTGAATGACAAGATGGTGCTTCACCCACTATTCCACGCTGCCCACGGCAAAGGATGCAACACCACCCCCATTCCACACAGAAAGTTACTTCAGCACTGGCAATGGGACAGCAGCCATCACAGCACCTGAGGGCAGCAGGCTAGTTTAGGGGGTGCAGGATAAGCTGTGTGGCACAGCTAGATCAGTCTTCCAATAGAGGAGCCTCCTGGCCCCAGCATCAGCCACCTGAGAAGTTAACTCACTCTGTGGTCGAACTGGCTTTGGAAGGCCAGCTAGACTGCACACACCAGTCCCTTCAAAGAGCCCAGGGAACTTGAGTTTGTTTAGAGTGTAGGAATTGTAGTTCTGTTAGGGGTATGCTAAAATCCCAGGATTGTTTGGGGTAAACCATGTGCTTTAAATGTAAGGTGTGTACACAGCCTTACTTCAAGACTAGAGATGGGCTAGGACAGGCATAGGCAAACTTGGCCCTCCAGATGTTTTGGGACTACAATTCCCATCATCCCTGACCACTGGTCCTGTTAGATAGGGATCATGGGAGTTGTAGTCCCAAAAAATCTGTAGGGCCGAGTTTGACTATGCCTGGGCTAGTATCTTCCACTACACCCAAGGCACCCAAGGGAACACAACTGAATGGAGGGCAGCATAAGAGGAACAGCCAAGAAGCTTCTACTACTGCCCTCCAATAATCTGTTGTCTAAGGCAACCATCTCACATTTCCAAATGATAGTGCAGCAGAGATCCCAAGAGCTCACACTTTCCCTGCCAGGAACAGGAGTAACCCATGTTTCCAAATAAGAGGGATGCTGCCATCAGCCTTTCCCTCCAGCCTTGAGACAAGGACAATTCTCGAGGCGACCTTAGTCAGGGAGATGAGGGAGCATCCAGTCTGACACCTCTCGCTCTCTGGGGAGCAGGGCAGCTTTCTCTTCTCCAATTCTCCATAGACCTAAATGACTAGTGTGGGTCCCAAGGATCAAGGCGCAGTGGGGAGAAGAAAACCACTTGTCACAAATGCACATCAAACCCCAGCAGCAAATTTTAAGAATTTATTAAGAGTAAGTTTTAAGAGAGCAAAATGGAAAAGACAAAATGGTGCATGTAAGAAAATAAAGAAACACTTCAAGTCTGCCTGCTTTATGCAGCTACCTACAAATAGGCTTCTGGTCTCAACATGAGTATCGTGGCAACTTGGATGGAGGATGAGGAACAAAGTCATGTAGGCAGCACTCTATTTTTAAGGGCTTTTAACCCAGGTGACCGCTGATTGACAGGTGGCTTGAGCAGCCAATCACAGCACTTACACCTAGCCTGGCCGTAACACCATTTTGTGGAGCTAGAGAATCTGAAGTGATCCAGGTGTCAATGAGAGAGAGATGGAGGCCATCAGAAAGTTAACTACGGCTGGAGTGGTCCAGAGAAATCTGCATCCTGTGTATTCCAGTCTGGTAGAGGAGAGATCTGACCTCATTTATACATAACAGAGGACCAGAGAAACTGGGTTATCTCAAAGGGACAGGGTGGAACAGGATAGAGGAGGACTGTGCCACAGGTAGCACTGTTTATACATGCAGCAAGCTCAAATTAGTGCAACTTCCAACGGGTAGCCATGGTGGTCTGTAACAGTAAATCTACCAGATATTAGAATGCTCAAAATTTCAAAGCTTAGGATATACCAGCAAAGGTGTTAGATCAGTCACTGACCAAATTGTCCTACTGGTCAAACTAATCTACTTTGAAGATATACTCCAATATTAGGTTCAAATTAAGTACATGTTTCTTTGCCCAGTGATAAGAGGTACTTAAGCTACTTTGAAAATGCATTATTTGAACTCATTTAAAGTTTACCATATATATATATATATATATATATATATATATATATATATATATATATATATATATGCTTTCGTAGATTTTCACGGGTACAGGAATGCAGGTTTTGGTGTCTTCGGGTGTCTTCCCGTGTAAGAGTTGGGGTGTCTAGGCGACGTTTCGACGAGGTCTCACTCGTCATCTTCAGGCTGGTGCTTTCGGCTTCTTGTTACTGGAACAGAGCAGGATCTCAGTGTTTGAGTTCCTATAAATATTGTTGAGGGGGTGTGGTGTATAGCCTCCAACGTTCTGGTCAGAGAGGAAGTTCCCAGGTTAGTGTGCCTTTTCTTCTTTTGTTCATTAATTACTTGAGGGATATCTTGAGTGATTTCTTGAGTGATATTCTGAGTACCACTTAGGAGGGTCATTAGGTGTGGATTAGTTGCTAAAGCTTTCGTGTCTTGACCTCTTGAGCTTGTGAAGAGTTGTGAAGCCAAGCCAGAGCTTGTGAAGAACTTGTGAAGCCAAGCCAGAGCACAACTATTTGCAGTACAGCCATCTTCTCAGAAAAACTCTTCACAAGCTCAAGAGGTCAAGACACGAAAGCTTTAGCAACTAATCCACACCTAATGACCCTCCTAAGTGGTACTCAGAATATCACTCAAGAAATCACTCAAGATATCCCTCAAGTAATTAATGAACAAAAGAAGAAAAGGCACACTAACCTGGGAACTTCCTCTCTGACCAGAACGTTGGAGGCTATACACCACACCCCCTCAACAATATTTATAGGAACTCAAACACTGAGATCCTGCTCTGTTCCAGTAACAAGAAGCCGAAAGCACCAGCCTGAAGATGACGAGTGAGACCTCGTCGAAACGTCGCCTAGACACCCCAACTCTTACACGGGAAGACACCCGAAGACACCAAAACCTGCATATATATATATATATATATATATATATATATATATATATATAGCGCAACATAAGGGACATATGTTTTCCTCTTTAACTAAAAGAGTAGAGGTACAATTGGAATTTGTATCATTGATATCAATTGTAACCCTACACTTTCCTGAGCTTTTTTATATTCCAATAATTTATATTTTTTCCCCTAGTTCTCCAAAAGAAAATTGTACAGCTACCATTTCCTACTTCCTAAATCTGATTATGGCTGTTAATTTACTCATTAGCATCACATTCCACATTCTTTTATCTAAACCTTTCCTTAATCAATGGCCTCTTATTACGCTCCTGGTTTTTATCTCTTAAAATTTTAGCATCTACAAATAAATTGTCAAGCAATCTGCTCTGTTCTTTACTTACCCAATTTCTTAGGTCATTAAATAACATCCCTGCAGACTAAATATAACAACATCACCTGCAATTTCTTGGCTGTTAAGACCGTCTGCTGAAAACATTACATTGCCGTCATATGCTGGCATGTGTATACTGCCAGTGTCAACTATACATTTCCCTTATTCTAGTCAGTTTATAGTACCACACCACTAAAGTAGAATCTTATTGACATTTTCTACAAAACAGTGCTTACAACTCACAAATGTCTTCACTGTTCCCTACCTAGTTAATAAAGCCTTTCCCCATTGTCTTCAGTATTTGTCATCCCTGAAAACGACCAATATCAAACTGTAATAAATCTTTGAAAAGGCATCCTCTTATGTTTTCATATTCAATAGTAGTTGGTAAAAAGTAGTCAGATTTCCATTTATCCCATATCACCTCTGTATTTCCAGATTTTTATTAGCAAATACTGACACAACCATGATGAATGGTCCTACATCTTAATTCATTGTTATGCCAACGTCACCCTCCCCAGTTACTGTGTTTCAGAGGTAACAGATATGGTGATCTCAATAATTTTTTGGATTACAGTGGTACCTTGGTTGTCAAACAGCTTGGCTCCCGAACAAATCGGGTCCCGAACACTGCAAACCCAGAAATAAGTGTTCTGATTTGTGAACGTTCTTTGGAACCCAAACGCCTGACAGGGCTTCTAAGGCTTCCGATTGAGTGCAGGAAGCTCTTGCAGCCACTCGGAAGCTGCACCTTGGTTTTCAGATGGTTCCAGAAGTCAAACAGACTTCCGGAACGGATTAAGTTCAACAACCGAGGTACCACTGTACACTCATTCCTGTCCATTGGGCATGCTAGCTGGCATTGATGGGAGTTGGACTCCAAAAACGTCTGGAGAGTAGCACATTGTCTGCCCCTGCAGAGTTATTAAATACTGGGTAGGTACTGTTAAAGGTTTTGCAGCACAAACCCCTGTCTCTGGCAGTACAGCCACAACCACTCTTACCTGCTTTTTGAGTTCTGAGTTTGTGTTTTCCAATAGTCTTAGAGGTGTCGACATGGTGGAACTACAGCTGTTGGACTCTTAACTTTTGAAATAATAAATATTAATCCCTAAACGTGCTTGTCCTTAGTGGATATGTTTGGAATTGCTTATGTTTTGAAGGTGTCCTCAGAAGATGAGGCCAAGAGTAATTAACCAGCTTCCTATGATTGTTTGAAGACATGGTTTGTTTAGCTGTTGCACCCAATATTAGTTAATTAAATTTTATTTTCTCTGCTGTTTTATTTACAACAATGCAGCCCGGGAGGAAGATCCGCACTGGAAATATGAAGTATGTTTCTAGCTAAAAGTTGTCTGCCCCAAATGCGGCTGCACATCAGGGCAATTTGAGTCTGCAAAAAGAAATGAGAACATCCATTAACAACTACAGGCTTTCTCTCTAAACAAATTCATTTCTGCCTATGATACTATAAAGCATATGCTATGTTACACAAGCCACTCTCTTTATTTTCCAGAATGGTTAGCTATTTGGCTGATGATTCATCACAGGGTTAAGAAATAGCGGGGGAACTGTGGCTGCTGCATTACTGGATGTTTTTAAGTATTGAATAGCTGTGCTTTGTTCACTCACCTTTTTTAACAGGGCATGACATCATAAACAAAACATGCTCCACCCATGTTTCCTCTGTTCAGCTTCCATCCTCCCTGAGAACACTTTGATAACTACAATGCAAAATTCAGAGAAGTGCAAGTTTCAAAAGATGCCTGCCTTTTGGTTCATGTATTGCTTTGGAAAGTGTGCATCAAGTAGGTTCATCTCCAAACATGAACTGAATTTCTTCCCTAAAGCCTACCAACAATCCAGGCCACCTTTGGGTCTGCTCCAAACATTGTCTATCCAGTTTAGTAGCTCAGTTGGTAGAGCATGAGACTCTTAAACTTAGGGTCATGGCTTTGAGCCCCACATTGACCAAAATATTCCTTCATTGCATTGGGTTGGGCTGAATGACCCTGGTGGTTGCTTCTACATTTCTATGAGTCTATGATTCTGTGCTACTCTTGGCCAAAGAAGTAGACAGCTGTTCAGGATAATAATAATAATAATAATAATAATAATAATAATAATAATAATAACAACAACAACAACAACAACAACAACAACAACAACAACAATTATTTATTTGTACCCCACCCATCTGGCTGGGTTTCCCCAGCCACTCTGGGCAGCTTCCACAAAGACCAAAAATACACTAAGATGTCACACATTAAAAACTTTCCTGAACAGGCTGCCTTAAGATGTCTTCTGAATGTCAGATAGTTGTTTATCTCTTTGACATCTGATGGGAGGGCGTTCCACAGGGCGGGGACCACTACCGAGAAGGCCCTCTGCCTGGTTCCCTGTAGCTTTGCTTCTTGCAATGAGAGAACTGCCAGAAGGCCCTCGGCGCTGGACTGCAGTGTCTGGGCAGAATGATGGGGGTGGAGACGCTCCTTCAGGTATACTGGAGAAGGGCTCTGACAAGTAGCAATTTCTGAAAATCACTCTGTCATGAGCACATCTTATCGATTTATACTATCCCCTAAAAAGAGGTACAAAATCTTCACAAGTAACAATTTATAACAGCCACTCAGTAAAAGCAAACAGCACACAAACCACTACATGTCAAGCCCTTCATGCCACCAGAGTCTTTGCCATTTTCATATGTTACTGCTGTATGCCAGAAGAGCTGATAGTCGTCTGGGTCGAAGGTCCTGACAAACAGCAGCTCCAAACAGCCCTTCCAAGACAATCACTTACCTATGGAAAAAGAAGATAGTGGTTCAGGCAGCAGATCTTGACACGCAGCAATTTCTGAGAGCCAGTGTATCAAAAATAAAAATACTAGCCATTAGATTTTTTAAAAAAGCAGACAGAAGCAGATAGACACCCACATGAGACGCCCAAGAAAGAATCAATTCCTGCCATTCTGCCCACTTAGGCACAGCTTGTCTATTTGGCAACTTCTGGGTTGTGGATCTCCAGAAGGGCTGTAGCCCAGCAGTAGAGCATCTGCTTTTCCTGCAGAAGGTATTGGGTTCAATCCTCAACATCTCCAGGTCAGGCTGGGAGAGTTTTGCTTGAGATCCTGGAGAGCTGCTACCAGTCAGTATAGCCAATAACTAGTTAGATGGATCAATGATTTGATTCAGTATATAAGGAAGCTTCCTCTGTTTCTGTATTATTGGAGACTGAAACTCCCATAATTCCAGGCCATTGCCCATGGAACTGATGGGCATTGGCGTCCATCAAATTCTGGAGGGCCCAGGTTTTTTCTAGAGTTTGCAGTTGTGTCATCTGTGTGGTGTTCTTAAGCAATAGTCTGTTGGATTCAATGAGTCCACAAATAGGTGAGCATCTTCCAAGTGGACACAGGTGGCGGGGTGGGTTAAACCACAGAGCCTAGGACTTGCCGATCAGAAGGTTGGCGGTTCGAATCCCTGCGACGGGGTGAGCTCCCGTTGCTCGGTCCCTGCTCCTGCCAACCTAGCAGTTCAAAAGCATGTCAAAGTGCAAGTAGATAAATAGGTACCGCTCGGGCGGGAAGGTAAACGGCGTTTCCATGCGCTGCTCTGGTTTCACCAGAAGCAGCTTAGTCATGCTGGCCACATGACCCGGAAGCTGCACGCCGGCTCCCTTGGCCAATAAAGCAAGATGAGCGCCACAACCCCAGAGTCGGTCACGACTGGACCTAAGGGTCAGGGTCTCTTTACCTTTACCTTTATTCTAAGTGGAAACATGCAAAGTGGGCATAGAACCATAGTGTGAGCAAATCATTTGCAGACTCTGCCTGTATTGTGAGAAGGATTTTACTGTGCCATTGTTCCCTGGTTTTCAGATTGGGCATGGATGTCAGGCAAAACTATCCTCATCAGCTGAGATAGATGCTGCAAACGAACAGGGGCACTTCCAGATTGTTGCTATTTTGAAGTGGGATTCAATTACAGTTTTGCAAATTTAGGTTGCACAAGGATAGTTGACAAGGAGGTCTTGCACAGCAAACCCACTTCCTCAGAAGACTTGAATGTTTGTGATAAGGAGGGTGATGACAAAACACACTGGAAAGTGTGGGATAGCATTTGCTTTGATGCAACACCATCTAACATCCCTGCAAACAAATTGGGCTGAATGCTCAGTAACCTGGAAGGGCCCTATCTCCCTGCATATCACTTGGTAAATGGTTGCCTGTGTTCATTTATAGTTTCAAGTATTGTTATGAGTTGGGGTGGGTGGGAAGAGTAGGCTGTATGCCAAGACCCTTCTAATACCTGAACCCCCTTTTTTAAAAAATTCTTGGAATAGCCAGACTAGCTTCCCATTGAGGAGATAGGCTAGGCCATTAGGAGAACAAAAAAAAGGAACTCTGTGCGAAACGGGAAATGGGTAAGGCTCCCTCCCCCAACTAATAGATAGTTAGAAGGACAAACCCAGAGTTGAGAGCAGAGAGTTTGGATTGCTGGGAGCTAGAAGCAAAGCAGCAAACTGGGAAATGAGAGAGGCACAGTGATGATTGATTTCTGTTTGAATCCAAGGCTGCGGCTATGGGGGAAGCAAGACCTCTTGGGATATTATCGCTGTGAAGCCCTCCACCGTGGACTCAGGTTATATATGTGTGTGTAAATAAACCACGTATCATAAAGACACCACGGTCTCTGCTGTGCCTCATTCCGAAGGAAGCACAAAGCCTGGAACCCCTGAAATCTTACACCACTCGGAGATTCTGAATACAACACTATGTTTTGGACTGGATCCCAGTCTCTTTCTGGAAGTTGAGCAGAGTCAGGATTTAAACCTATTTTGCTGCCATCCTCTTGCTTTCATTTCACCATTGAATACTGAATTACACACCCCCCCAACACACAAACACACTTTATAAAATTAAAGACCGTTTAAAACACCCAGCCTCTCCTGCTTGTCTTCAAAAAGCTTTGAAGAGGATTCAGGTTCACTTCAGGGCACCAGCACCCACCACAGGCTTTCCAGCTGGGGCACTTGGCATTTTCAATCTGCCCCTTCAGGTGTTTACATCATTTGCCAGCAGGTTCAGTTCAATAACTCTCATTGAGGGCCCTTCACAACATTTCCCTCCCTCTGCACTCCACAATTATTTTGAATGGCTTCCCGTGCGGCCTTGTAAAAAAAGCACTTTAATGGGAGAAATTCACAGGCATTCACCCTGCTGTTGTTTGCCTCAAGTCCGCTATTTCAAAAATAGCTGAGCTGAAGGTTCTCCGAAGATATTTTTCAGAGAGAGAAAAAAATGGATTTTTCTTTTTCTTCCCCAGTTCCTACTGCTTCTAAAAAGAAGAAGCCATTCTTCAGAATTTTCTCCAAATATTATCCAAGTTTTTTTTTTAAATGACAGCCACTATTTCCCTCCCAAAAATGTCACAGAATGATGTTGAGACTGAATCGTCATGGAGTGTGCAAAATGTTGGCCAGACTGGAGAAAATACTTGTCGCTGATGATTATTGCAGTTGCAATACACACACACTTTGGGAAAGGAAAGAAGGAAGGAAGAAGCTGTGGTATTGTAACTACTACCGCTGAGACCCACAACCACCAGAAACTGTGGAGAATCCCCCACCCTGTGAAATTTGATGAAATGGTCCCCTAGAGGATAATTTTGAGAGGCCACATCTGCACTGCAAACATCACCTCTGGACAGGTGGATTCAAGTGCATACCAAACAGGTTGTCTGGAGGAGTCCAAAGAACATTTTAGGGCAGAGTAGCTGGGGTCATTTTTGTTTTTGTTTCTGGGATGTTTTGTTCCAGCAACAGTGTCTCCTCCACTCTGCCACTCTGCCCATGCAATGATCTCCTGATGGGAGAATAACCTCAGGGAAACAGGTGACTGTTCTACTGGTATCTTATATCTAGGAACTACCCTGCTAAATCAAACCAGAGTCCCACCTAGTCCAGCATCCTGTTTCTATGAGGCTGGTGATAGGACCCCAACTCTACTACCATGTATTGGGTGGATTATTCCCAGAGTTCCCTGGGAAGAGGGATAGATTGTTAAATGATTCTGAGAATTGTCACTTTGTCAGGGGAATAACAACTCTCAGCCCTAATAATAATAATAATAATAATAATAATAATAATAATAATAATAATTTCTTTATACCCCACCCATCTGACTGGGCTGCCTCATCCACTCTGGGTGGCTTTCAGCATATATAAACACATACTAAAACATTAAACCTTAAAAAGCTTCCCTATACAGGGCTGCATTCAGATGTTTCCTAAATGTTATATAATTACTCATCTCCTTTATATCTGATGGGAGGGCAATCGACAGAGGGGGTGCCACTACTGAGAAGGCCCTCTGCCTGGTTCCCTGTAGCTTCACTCCCTGTAGCTTCATAATGAGGGAACCACCAGAAGGTGCTGGACCTCAGTGTCTGGGTTAAAGGATGGGGGTGGAGATGCTCCTTCAGGTATATCGGGCTGAGGCCATTTAGGGCTTTAAAAGTCAGCACCAACACTTTGAATTGTGCTCAGAAATGTACTGGAATAACCCTAACAAACTACAGTTCCCAGGATTCTTTGGGAAGCCACAGCTGTTTAAAGTTATGTGATACTGCTTTAAATGTGTGGTTTGGATATGGCCGAATCAATTTCTCCTATCGCACAAGCTTCTGTGGGTATAGCGGATGGAAGTGGACTCTAGTCCACCCATGCCAGAATAAATTCATTTTTATACTTTTTAGTCAAGGATAGAATGTGGTGTAGGAGGGAGCATAGCTCTAGGCCCCTGCTCTGGGCTTAGGAAAGACTATTTATTGAAGAAATGGCTGCCTTGCTTTTTGGTGATATCCTCCTCAAAGCACATTAGTAGAAGTTTAAAAACAGATCTACATCCAGCACTTTTACAAATGCAATTAATCACAGTAAAAAACAGCATTACAATAACTTAATGTAAGCCCAATTAAACAGCCACCACTTGCAATTCCCAAAGGGTTATAGCAGTGGCAGGGTTCTACTTTACTTTGAATAGCAGTTAATCCAGTCTTGGAGACGAATCCCGTGCTAAATGGATGTTAGAATCAACTGAATCCCCCCCCCCCCGCCCATGTTTATGCACGTTAACCTAGAGAGCTCAGATGACATTCGGAATGTGCTAAACACTCACAGCTCTAGGAGAGAGGGCATTTTGCACTTTGCAGGATGGATGAGAGCGACTGAAGTAGGAGCTCTCTATCCTCAGCCGCTGCCCACTGCAAAGGCAGAGGCTCTTTCATGCTATTAACAAGAAAGCAGCAGAGATGTTAGAACTTGATGCAGTTCAGAGCCTTGGGGTTAACAGGGATCAATTTAATCCTTCCCCACAGTGCATGACTGTAATTGTTGATCTATTAGAATCTTAATTGTACTGGGAGAGTGCCAGCTTTAAGAAAGCAATTAATGTATTGCCTGGATTTGAAAGGAAGAAAGTGTCTTTGGGCTTCCTGCCCTGCATCAGCACATCCGCCGGCGGAATATGAATGCGGAGCTTCTGAGGATGCGTGGATGCAGCTTGGCCCCTTTCCTACGTTGCGTTTAAAGTCTCCGGCAAAGAGGCGTCGCAATGTTTCTACGATCAGAGAGGCCACGACCCAATGTGGTCACAGCAATGGGCAGCTGGAGATCAAAGGCTGCTTTCAACACACAACCCTCAGTTCGGTCGCTCGGGCACAGCTCTTCGCTTCATCTCCCTTTTCCCGCCTGCAGACAACGAATCAAGACCCCTCCTCTCCAGATAATGCGGAGGTGGCAGCTGTGTTAATTTGGCTCAGCATAGAAACATGGAAGACCTATAGCTACCTATTGCATGTCATTGTTTGCAACTTCCGCCCTCTGTATTCATAGGGGATGAACATAGGAAGCTGCCTTATCCTGAATCAGACCACTGGTCCATCTAGCATAGTATTGTCTACACTGACTGGTGGCATCTCCCTAGGGTTTTAGGAAGGGGACATTGCCAACTCCACCTGGATTGAACCTGGAGTCTTCTACATGCAAAGTAGGTGCTCTGCCACTGAGCTATGCCCTGTCCTCTTCTTTGTGCATATGTGTACGCACACATGCACCCACATACATATACCAGACAGCTGAAGGTAAGATTTCACACATCTAATCTGGGGGCCCTTTAGTTGTTATTTCTCTTGCGTATTTCTGGTGATTTGTGCTCATGATGCTATTGGTATATGCAACTCTGCTTTAACATTGCTTGCACCTGCAAAGCGTTTGAGGTGGACATACTAGTTTGTTTGCAGTTGGTGCATGTCCCGTAGTTTCCCTGCTGAAATCCTGTAACTTTTCCTACCACCAAATGTTCCAGGGTTTGTTTGCTTTTCTAGCCCCGCATTTGTTACACTATAGCACAAGAATGTCCCTCAACGTGGCAATAATGCGGCAGCATTGAAGGAGCATCACAGAACAAGTAATAAAGTGGAATGATGTGCGGACGATCCAGGTAAATCCACCACTAATCCACCATTAGGGTACGTGGGTGGTGCTGTGGGTTAAACCACAGAGCCTAGGACTTGCCGATCAGAAGGTTGGCAGTTCGAATCCCCGCGATGGGGTGAGCTCCCGTTGCTCGGTCTCTGCTCCTGCCAACCTAGCAGTTCGAAAGCACATCAAAGTGCAACCCCAGAGTCGGTCATGACTGGACGTAATGGTCTGGGGTTCCTTTACCTTTACTTTTAATCCACCATTATTGTGTCAATGATATGTTGCAGAATGTTCCCATTTAAAAAGCACCATCTGGAGGGTCCCCTACTCCACAAGGGTTTACACTACAGTAAATGTGTTAGTCTAAGGCAGGCTTTCTTGACCTTAAGTTCCCAGATGTTGTTGGACCACAACTCCCATCATCCCTGACCACTGGTCTTGCTAGCTATGGAAGATGGGAGTTGTAGTCCTCCAACATCTGGGAACCCAAAGTTGAGAAAGGCTGGTCTAAGGTCTCAAAATATTCCTTTTTGCCTTTGCTGAAGCAGACTAGCACTGTTGCTTCTCCGCTTCCAGTCTGACACTGCATTCCCTGAGCTCCAGCTGAAGAAGGGATTGCCCAAAGAATGCGGCTGTGAAGCGAAGAGGCTGGTGAGAGGCTTGAAGGAGAGGGAATGCTGTTCTTTTACTCTAGCCACGATAATACTGCCCCTTATGTTTGCCAGTTGTGTGTTTCCTTCAAAGTTTGAGGAATATAATTTGACGTCTCCCATACCAGCCTTCACAAACCTGGTGCCCTCCAGGACTAGAAATAAGAGGTGAGACGTGTCGTTTGATTGGGGCAGAAGGAGCCTCTCCTATGACGACCAGCAGTTCTAGTTCTCTGCAGCAGAGGGCAGTAGTGCACATAACCTTACCAGTATTTCTTGCTGATCTTTCTAATACAGGACCATCACTAATACAATAGTACCATTTCACAAATAAAGAGCTTAGGTTGCCCCGCCCCCACACCTCTACAAAAGAGACACAATACCCAGGACTGACACCAGACTTTAGGGGTGCCCTCATCATGCTGCTCCCCCACCCTCCCACCCCCAGTACACACACCTGGTGCATCAATGCAGCCATTTTTTTGTCGTTCAGCAGCAAGACCACTCACTTCCCTCACAGCTGAGCTTTCAGACAGCATCTGGGCCACTGGCAGCGGCACTTTCGAAAGGGAGGCTACCTTTCCGGTTCCAGCAAAACTCTTTTAAGAATGTTCCTGCTCCTCTGAGACCGAACTTGTAAAAGAGCAAAAAGCACGTGTGACCAATCATGAGATGAAGTTTTACCCTAGTTGTGTCTGGCTCAGTACCAAGTGCTAGGAGACCCAGATCTGTGTGTCTGGGCCATTTGCTAAAAATGATTACAGGTCAAAAGGCAACAGACACAAAACTTCAGAGAGAACTAGAATCTGTGGGAATGTTGTGGAATAGTAGGAGAGGATATATTAATTAAATATATTATCCCTCCTCACTCACGCTAGTGAGTTAGTAGCAGAGTACATTCCCCAGTATATAGCAGGAAGCTAGTTAGTAGATTCGTTTGAATCTCTTTACTTAAGCAATCCAATCTGGCTTGTCCAGATTGGGATTGATCCTGGTAAACTCCCCTTCTATCCCTCTTAAAAAGAATAAAGGAGGAGGAGTATCAGGAAGATTGGATCAAATTTAATGATTACTTAGTTAAACGTGTTACGTTAAATTAACTGAAAACAGCTTGCATATACTTAATTGGCTTAGGATTTTATTTAAGTTAAGTGATGAATTAATAGGTTTAATTTCATAATGTGAAGATCTAAGGATGTTAATGTTTAAGTTAAATTATTTTAAGAACTATGATTTGGAAAACCGTTAAAAGGACATGCAATGAAATTCAACCAAGGGGAAGTGAGGAAGTCACTTAATAATGTTAATAAGTGTAATTTTTAATAAGGTTATGATTTATGTTTTTATGTGTGTGTTTGTTTGTTTATAATGTTGTGAAAATCAATTTAAAAATTGAAGAAAAAAATAAAAAGGATAAAGACACAGCAGTCTTCTTTTAAAAGTATATCAAGAAGTTTACTTACATTCAGCCTGTTCCCTGAAGGCAGGCGTTAGCTTGTAGTTAGAGAAAAGAGAGTGGGTTGATCCCATGTAGGGGTTTGAGCCTGTGTCCTGCTGGCTGAGAGCCAGCAGACAGCAAAATACATCAGTATCAGAAGAAAGCAGCAAGAAGAGTAAGGGAAGATGGCTGCGTGACTGACCCTTTTACAGGGTCTCCCAGGATCATGCCCACCTGCCTGGTCACACACAGGCGGAGGATGCTCCAGACCAAGTGTGACAGGATGACAGGAAGTCTCCTCCTGGCTGGAATAGCATCCCTCTGTGTGTCCACTCTGGGCAAACAGGAAGTGTTGTACTTGACTGTTTATGTTACATCCTACAGAATTATGGCCAGTGCTTGCTAATGGGAATCTCTGAAGGGTACAGCCAGTGCTTTTTTTAATAGAAAAATAGGTGCCGGTACTCACCATGAAGTTGTTACATTAAGTGCCACACTTTTTAACAACAACAAAGAGCTGCCCGTACTGCGTACCCCTGAGTACCCCCTGGAAAAATAGCACTGAGTACAGCATAATGTTCCCAACCATGCTTGCTACATCCTATGGAAAGCCACAATTTCTGCAAGGGAAGTGTGTGGCCAGCCAGCTCTCCTGACTGAGTATGGTTCCTGTTGACCTGTTTATCTAGCATTCATATAGATTTGCTTGTAGGGAGACGAGGCCACATTGGCTATCTTTTGAGTATTCATTCTGCTCTGTTTGCAGGGAAGGTAGATTGACATTGCATCAATAAAATGTTATCCCTCACTTTCTAGTACATTTCCCCATCACCTCCCTTACTGCAAAAAGCCCAGTTTTTGGAGGAAGCTGGTTTGTTGGGGGCAAGAGCTCCAAATGAATTTAATTGCACAACCTAGGGGTATGTGAATGAATCCCACCAGAAAACTGATGGCAAACAAAATGGCAGTCTGGTGCAAAATCCTTCGTCCCATATTCCTACGTCACAGAGTGGCCAAGTAGACTCAGCAAACTGGAGAGTACATTTCTGCTGATCATGTCAGCCAGCAGGATGCTAGCATAGTATAATAGCCCTACCAACAAAAGCAGGCCACTCTTTACATCACTAAGGTTCCTAATCCAGGATAAAAGAAGAAACTTTTGCTTTATGTTATGTGGGCTGAGCAGGACAACTCATACCGGATGACAAACGCATCCCTCATTGTTTTGTGTAAACTAAAGCTGAGCTCATTCTGTATGAGAGCAGGGGAGGAAAGGAGAAGATGGGGCAGAGAGAGAGAAAATGACAATTTCCCCAAGGATGCTGTGAGAGCAGAGAGGTCACAGCAGAGTAATAGCTAACTTCTGGGCCCTTGCTTAAAGCCCTCCACACTAGCCTCTGCCAGAAAATTAATTTTTCAGACCACATGCAAAGGAAACGAAACTGCACGTTCCCTTAATTTCATCAGTCATATGGATTCCCAGTGCATTTCAGCAGCACAAGTACAAACAACTATAACTGCAAATCAGCAAATGACATTTAAGCTTGCTATATATGTTATGAAAGGGAGAAAGAAGAAGAAGAAAGAGAGGAATTCAGAGAAGAATGAGTAGCCATAGCAACATTAAAGTTTGTGGGGTTCAGATGCTCCTTTACTCACGTCAAGTCCTTTTTCACTGTTACTAAAAACTGTGATCTTGTTCATGTAACTCAGATTTTTTAGCATAGTAGCCTCCCCCCCTTTAAGTAGTTGGGATGAAAGAATTAGGGAGCCAGATGGCAGGAGCAAAATGGGGGTGGGGGGTTGGTTGGTTGGTTGGTGGTTGGTTGGTTGAAGTTATTACATCACAATTAGAGCAAGGCTGACATGGAATGTCCTTACAGGTACCATTTTAGGCTTAAGGGCAAATCAGAAAACTTTGGATCTGCATATTGTCATCCAGCAGATCTGCTCAGGATGGCAAAGGGCATTTTAACTCTCAGCCCTCAGGGAGGAGCAGGGGGAATCTCCTAGAGGCCTTCCTGCTGTGAGCAATTTGCAAAACACCTTGTTGGTAAAGTTGCCTGCCTCTCTTCTGACATTGGCCACTCATTGATTGCAGAGCCATTGATGTACCTCTGGTCACTGTTTATCATGTTGTTATGGCTACCTTTCAATTTGTACAGTTTGAGGCTATGGATAGAATCCTTGGTGGAGTGAGGTCCATCACCTGCACACCTCCTGGATGATCATATATACTAATAGCGAACTGAGACGGTGTGTTTGGTGCAAGAGCTGGGACTCAGGTGCTGGGCTCAGGAATCAATGTCAAGGGATTTCAGATCTTTATCAGAAAGCAGGATTCATGGCACAAATCCTTCACCAAGGCTTAGATGTGAAGGCCAGTGGTGAGTTAAAGATGTTCCTGGGGTGTGTAGTGAGGTTGCTCAGAGAGACAGCATAGAATAGACATGGTGGCAACCCATATGTGGTCTTGTAGGGGTTCTGAAAGTGTGTTGAGGTGAGTTGGTCATGATGACCAATGAGAGGAGGTTAAAGTGGGGGAATGAATGGGGATTGGGCAAAATCCAGGCAGGTGTGATTGGGCATATGGGAGGGGATTGGGAGATGTAATAGGGAGGGTTTTTATAAGATGTAGGATGGCGCAGGCAAACAAAGAAGTATGACTCATCTGGAGGGTTACCTTGTGGATGGTCCTGCTGGATCAGTTTCCCCATCAAGAACAATGACTATGGCAGGTGGCTTCCTGGTGAGTCATGCTGTCTTCCGTGCAGATGCTATTGTTCCAATAGGCCTTCATCTACATTTCTATAGAATTTCTGGCTGATGCAGAAAGCTTGCCTTTGGAGCTCCATGCAGGAGCTTATAGATACAGAAATCTGGTGAGCTTTTGTTTTCCAATCTTGCAACCAAGTTGATCAATGACCTTCCTGGAGCCTCGTGACTGTGTGAGCGAGAAGGTCCAGCACAGAGAAATCAAATAAGGTCAAGATAGGAGAATCATTTCCCATGGTCCTTTGCTTTAGCGAAACCCATCTTTGGTCCATTCCGGAAGACAAAACGGACACTCACTGCCCAAGCCTTGTATCATAGTGACTCAGCTTCAGGGCTTTCTGGATGATATTGATTATATGGATCCATTTACTTGGCGGTTTGACATGGTCTTGGCTGCTCTGGTGGACAAGCTCTACTGGGAAGCAGACAGGTTGCCTCATGGATGTGTGTGTTTTGAACCTATTTAAGAGCAATTTTTGCTGAGCAGAAATAGGTACCTGCTTTGTGCAAGAATCCAGCCTTTGATGAATCCAGCTATGATGGAGTCACAGACCCCATCACCTTTCCCCAGCAAGTCTTACAGAAATATTTAGGAGATCAGGAAAGGGGTTTAAAACCCAAGCCAATTTCACTGCGAGTTATTGCTGTTTAATTAAGGCAGTGGTCTGTAATGTGTCCTTGAACTGGTTTAATGTCCCTAGCTTGTCTAGATGAAGGAAGAAGAGAGTAACCTTTGACTTTTTTGTGACTGGAATGTAGCAGACTATATAAAGAGCTACTCCATTCACTTTTGCCTGTGGTCCTGCCCACCCAGTGGTGCCACATGAAGGAGTATGGCCCTCAGAATGGAAAAGGCTTCCCACCCCCTGTGAGGACAACAAGGCGTTGAATCTGGCAGCTGCAGGGTTGTGTGAATAAGCGTTTTGATTGCCCTCCTGGGGCAGTCACCCTGCAGCTAATGAAATGGCACTGAAGCTAAATCCTCAGCATACACTTAAAGCACATTGCAATACCCAGATCTCTTTGGGGGAAGCTATTTGTTAGGACTGCTGGGAATTGTAGCTCTAAGATGGGTGAACTACAGTTTCTAGAATTCTTAGGGAAGGGGAAGCCAGGTGCTTTAAATGTATGCTGTGGATGTGACCTGAGTATCTGGCCCTGCACAGACTGAGCCTCTCCAAAGCTCCTGGGAAGTGGATCTCCTCTGTCCAACTTGGCATCCAGGTTAGACGTGTCCCTCTCTTGCTTATGATGTTTGTATCTACTTCAAGTGAGTACACTTCACTGTATGAGAGGTGCTCTTTATGAGAAGGTTAGGAGCTGCTGCGTTAAAACACTCATTAGCAGAGAATGTAACATAAAACCATCCCCCAGATGGATCCAGGTACTTTGTTTAATTTATCTCTTTTCAACATTTTTACTTCCTTAGATGGCAACACAGAGTTACTTAACATCCCAGTGGAGTGGAGTTTTTTCTTTTAAGAGGGCTTGGAGACCTGCAATTTATTATAAAGGTCACCAATTCACACACACACAAGCACATGCGCCACAGTAAGGTAATAAAGACTAAAAACACATTAAAATAATGTTAAACATCTGAATATAGCCCATGAAATTCTGTTCGCTTGTTCCATTAAGTAGATGCTATTACTTTGTGGCTACTCTGGACTTGTCTTGGTAACAGGGTAAAGGTAAAGGGACCCCTGACAGTTAAGTCCAGACTCTGGGGTTGTGGCGCTCATCTCGCTTTACTGGCCAAGGGAGCCGGCGTACAGCTTCCGGGTCATGTGGCCAGCACGACTAAGCCGCTTCTGGCGAACCAGAGCAGGGTTAGTGGAGTCTGTAACCTGAAGCTTATGTAACCTGAAGCGTATGTAACCCGAGGTACCACTGTACCTTTATACTAAATTTCTGGCAAATCTTTTTGTTGTTGCTGCTGCTTCATAAATATGAGGGATTCTGCTCTTCATCCCTTACATGAAGGAGTTCTATAAAGTTCAAACACCTTTCCATTTCATCCCAAAGCAGTGGCTGGAAAGCGAGCGCCTCATTAGCGGTGCTCTTTGTGCTGTCTTACTTAGCTGCAAAACAGAAAGGCTTCTCCGCCTTAAGGTCAGCACAAAGGACCAAGTTCAGGTGTCAAGTTTTGTCTGGGAAGAAGATGCGGCTGGGAGATGCCTCCGAGACCTGTCGCCTGTGAAGTCAAACCTTTCCGTATCACAGCAACCCAGCTTTAGACTACCTCAAGGTTGTGAAGGGAGGAGTGCCTGGGGGAAAAGGGGCCCTTTGAGAAAATCAGGTCAAAAACACACTGAAGCCGCTCTGTGGTTCCTTTCCCTGCCTTTGATCTCTTCTCCGCCAGCTCCTTGAAAAGGGTTTATTTCCCTTTGTGCCTCTGCTGCCCTATTTTCTCCCCTGTTTAATTTCTCCCAATTGACTTTAATTGAGATCTCATTAGTAACTTTCACTAGTCTGGTAAGCACTTTATACCGACACCTCTATTCCCCTCAGCCAATCCCCACTGCTGGGTTGGTGCTCAGAATATTCCCGCTCCCTCCCTCAGGCTGGATGGGACAAGATTCCTTCGGAAGCAGGGGGGGGGCAGTAACTTCTCACAAAGGGACAGGGAGCATCAGCAGCCTTTGAAAGGAAAAGCTTCTGGTGGAAAATATTGCTTTCACTTAAAGGCATCTGGCTGGGAAACAAGAGCTTGCACAAATCCAAGAGGCCACAGCAAGTACTGCTGGAGATAAGGAGATTCTGATATTATTTCTGTAGTGCAGGGTCAAAACTTGACAGCCTTTTACTGGCTCTCCTTTGCTTTCTCATTGAGTGTGTTTGCTGGGCTGGAATGGTCCTTAAATTCTGGATGGAGGATAGTGAGAGGCATGTGAGTGGTGTGCATACAAAAACCAGCCTAATGTAGAAACGTAATATGATTGCTCCATTTGTTCTTCCATCCACCTTAACCTCTGGCCCTACCTGCCACTCTCATGTGGTTCCCGAGAAGCTTTCTCAGAAAGGAATGTGGGGCCTCAGGATGAACAAGTTTCTCCATCCCTGATCAATGGGGCTCCTAGACTTCATCTTCATCACCATTAGTTTACAGAAGCATGGAAAATATACTAGACACTGGAAATCAGTGAAAACCTTCCCTCCCTGCGTAACTAACCCCACCCATAATAAAACAGAGATAATGATGGGGATTGCGGCAGCTACACCTAATACTTGCTTGGAAATATTAATCTGACAAAGCAGGCAATTTATTAAAATGTTTCATCCATTCAATAAGGCCACAACACACACACACACACACACACACACACACACACACACACACACACACAGTGTTCACATTACCACAGTGAAGTTGCTCTTTGCCCCCCGCCCCATAGCACATTTCATAACTCTTTCTCCCCTAGCTTCTCACATCAGCATGTATTTGTTAGCGTCATATTTGTTGGGGGGTCACTGATGGGTGAGGATGTCTTTACCCCAATGCAAAGGTGTCCACACCTTGGCTAGAGAGGAATTAGGAATGCCTTAAGGACTTGCAATCTGTGTGAAGATGGTTTGAGAAATGTGTGTATCAGAAACAGCCAATTTTTATAACGAAGTAAAGGATACATATGCATTGTGGATACCATCATGGGAGCATGGATTAAAAACCCAGCAATGGAGATGCAATGAGTGCAGGGCACAGTAAATGGGAGCATCAACACACATACACAGTCTGCATTTTGGTCCCAGTCCCATGAAGCTCTGACCATTCTTAGCTCCTGATGAAAAATCGATGGGAGCCTAATGGATCTTGGTGCATTGCCCCTTGCAAAGAATGCCTGCCCTGACAGCATTCAACAATTACTCTTTAAGCAGGACTAATAATGCTGACTTGTGCGCCAGCTCCTTTTCAACTCTGATATGGTTGCCTTCCTTATTAATATTATCAGGTGCATTATGAAGACAGAGTCTCCCAGCTTTCTGGTGCTAATAATAGCCCCGGCTTCACTGGACAAGGGAGTCAATAACTGTAAGCTGGAGAGCTTATCTGAGGTGTACTCTCCTGCATACAAATCTCATTTAAAGAACGCCCAGTGTCAGTAAACAGTTTTATTACTGACTATTTATATTGGTTTCCCTTTATCCCCACAGATCTGATGGTAAATTACCCGCCCGAGTGCTATTCATTCAGGGCCCCTCATAGTTAACAAACCAGTCACAGGCACTGCTGTGGTGGAACACATGTATTGATTTCCCCCAAATCAAAGGAGAGGGCCAAGAGAGAACGCAGGGGCTTTTCATTACAGTAGAAGCCTCCAATGGCGAGGGAGAGGCTCCTTTTGCTGCATTTGAATGAAGGGAACTAAATTGTTGCACAAGTCTTTAGAAGAGAGCCTTTCAACCCAGGAACGACCCAAAATTGGAAAGAGCAACGAGAAGCAGTTCTGACAGTTGAGTGCTGGAGGCAAGGCGGTGTGTCTAGGAAGGGGAATGATGGGACCCAAACAGATACTGTTGTTTAACAGCAGGGATGGAAAGTAAAAAACAACAACTAAAAAATAAAAACCTGTGCTGCACATCTTCCATGATTCTGACCAAAAAACAAAACAAAAAGGAATCCTTCCAAGAGAATTCAGCATCCTAAGTATATTATTAAAAAAAGGAGAAAGGGCCAATCTTTAAGAGACAATGTGGTGTAGTGGTTAGTGTCAATGGATCCCACTCACCCACCCAAGATAACTAGGGGTGCTTTCAGACTTGATTATTGTACATTCATCCTGATTGTTTGCAAAGGGATTAGGTGACATTGGCTATTTAGTGAACATTCAGTCTTATTTGTAGGGAGGCTAGATGATGTTACATCAAAGCAAGTGTTATCCCACACTTCCAAGTGCATTTTCTCACCACTTTCCTTATTGCAAAATGTCTGATTTTGGGGAGACTCAAGATTTGCTGTGCAAGACCTCATAATCAACTTTAATTGTGCAACCTGAAGTTGCCACTATGTGACTGAAAATGATGAGAGTCTGAGAACACCCTCTGTGACCTTGAGCTAGTCACTTTCTCTCAGCTGGACCTACCTTGCAGGGTTATTGAGAGGATTAAAGGGAGGAAGAAAAACACACGAACTGCCCTGAGAGAGGATATAAACATAATGAATCAGAATGGTCTGAAACATAGGTCTGAAAATGTTTTAATCTACATGTGGTGAAATGTCAGAAGGTTGTGCAGGATTTCCAGAAGAAACCAGGATCTGATATTTCAGGGGATGGGGGAATACGTTGGAACAAAGGGATTCAGCCTATATTATGTCAGACTACTGGTCCATCTGGTTAGAACTGTTTACACTAATACAGGAAACCTCTGGCCTGCAGACTTCTACTGGTGGTCCACCAGACTTCTTGATCTGCCCTCCTGGCACTCTAGGTAACCCACACCTCTTTCCTCCTCTGCAGCAAGTTGGCAATATAGGAAGAAAATAAAGCTGCCAAACAGTCTTCCCCAGCCTGGAGTGCAATTCCTATCAACCCCTGCCAGTATGGCAAATTGTCCTAGTTGCGGTCCAAAGTATCAGACTGGGGAAGGTTGCTTTACACTGACTGGCTGGCAGCCACTCTTCAGGGTTCCATGCAGGGTTTTCCCCCGGAAATACCCCCCCCCGCACACACACTTCTTGCCCAGCCTATGGAAGCAACCCAGATGAAAGCGAAAACACAAGTACTACTTTTGCATGAAGCGGGAAGCCAGAGGCAGCCACAGCCGTGAGTGCGGTGGCCGATTCCCGCAGAATCTGCCTGCGTGTCTGCCTAGGGCAGCGAATGCCCCCATGGGCGCCTTAGGCTAGGGCATGCCAGCAGCCCCCAGAGAACTGGAGAGGCCTCCATGGCTGCCAAACACCTTCCTTTTGGGGAGGTCGCCTGGAGCCCAAAGGCAAGTCAGCCGATTCCCCCCCCCCCGATCTCTAGCTAGATCTCCTCGCTCGCTCACCGCCCCGGGCGCCCGGGTCCAGCCCCGAGCTCCGCCGAGCACAGCGGAGCAGGCAAGCCGCCCAGCTCTGGAAGCAGCCCGTCCGGAATCCTGTCCCGCGGCTTCTGCGCATTGTGCGCCGCGGCGTCGGTTTCCGCAGCTGTCCCTTCGGGGGCAGTACCCGGAGGCCACACCGGCCTCGCGGGGAGGGGGTCGCGGCAATCCGGCGCCGATCCCACGAGCGAGGGAACCCGGCGCGAGAAGCCGAATCGCTCTCGGTGAGCGCACGGCCAGCCGCCCTTTCCAGCCCCTCCATAATTGTCCGGGATGGATATGAAAGCGCATAAATGCGGCATTGCCTGATCGCCCCCCCCATGCCCTGCGGTTTTCACCTTTCTCTAAGGGGAGGAGGAGGGCGCGCTCCCCGCTTCTAAGCCGGACTCTTATCCGGCCTGAGCGGAGCAGCGAGCGAGAAAAGGTGCCGCGCGAGCGAGGGAATGCGGCAGCCCGGCGGCGGCGAGCTGAATAGGTGGACAGGCAGCGGCTCCCGGGCGCGCGGCGCGGAAGGGGTTAAGCGGAGGGAGACACTCCGCCAAGGAGAATTCAGAGCAGGTGGTCTCCGTCTGGAAGGGCGGCCCGCGGCCAAAGGGATAGGCAGGCGCTGCTGCCGGTGCCGCCGTTTCGGGGCGCCAGGCAGTACAGGAGAGCCCATCGCCGAGAGAAAAACTTTCCCCGGATCTTTTTCTCTGCACGAGGAGGAGGAAGACGCAGGCACTGCCCACCCCCGGCTGGCGAGAAGCTGCCGCTGCAGCAGCAGCAGTGGAGGGGGGGGGGCTGATTCTCGCGGGGATCGCCGGCACCCTGCAGGAGCAGGAGGCGGAGGAGGCGGCAGCGCGGCGCGGGAGCTGAGAGATGCCCCTCGGGGTGTCTCCGCGGGGGAGTCCGGAGGCGCTTCTTCCCGCGCCGCCGCCCCGGCCTGAGCAAAAGTGAAGGAGGCGAGGCTGCTGCCGCAGCCCTCGGTCGGACTCGGCTTGGCGCCGGGGCTCCTCCGCCACAGGGAACGTGCCGCCCGCTTCTGCTGCGGAGAGCCGGGAAGTCTCTCTCTCTCCCCGTGCGCGCGTGTGTGTGGCGAGGCCGTCTTGCGTCGTGGAAAAAGAGAAGGCGGGCGGTTATTGCGAGCCCCAGCTCCGGATCTTGCTCGGGTATCTTTCTGTGTATGCACATTTGGAACACACACATCGGATCCTTCGGATCGACTCGTCACCCCTCCTCCGCCCCCCCCCCCCGCGCGCGCGCAAAAACACCCCGACAGATCACGCCGCCAGCCGACGGCCGGGTCCTGGGAAGGCGCCCTGCCACAGGTAGCCGCGGCGGCCCCGCGCCTTCGCCGGCACGCTTGGAGGGAGAGCCGCGACGCGCGTCCACACCCGGAATCGCGCGTGTCCCCCCCCTTCCCCAAAAGGGTGCGGAAGCTTCTGGCTGAGGACCCCCGCCCCGCGCGCCCACTCCCGCCGCATCGTGCCCACCCCCGTGCTCTTCCTCGCATCCCAGGATGAATCGTCCTCCTCGCGCGCTGAGGAGGCCGGCGGAGCAAGCGGCGGCGCAGGCGAGGAGCCGATCTGCTCCCGGGTGGGCTCTTCTGCAAGGAGGAGAGCGCGCCGCCGCGAGGGTTTCGCCTGACCAACGGCGCCCAAGTGCTCGCAGGAACGGGCGCAGCGCCTGCTGAATCGCCAAGGAGCTGAAAGGCCCGGAGGAAGTCCAGAACCGAACTGCAGGGCGGTCGGGACTTGCGCCGGCACCCGGGAAAGGGGTGGCTCCCTCCGGCTGCGACCCCGGGGATACTTTTCAAGCGACTCAGTGGGTGCCCGTCGGGTTTTGGAGCGCCCTCTTTCCCAGGACGAGCGGGGAGGCTGGAGTTTGGGAGAGAGCACGTGAAAAAGAAGACATTTCTCTCCATCGCCACCCCCCACCTCGGGATCCTGTGAGAAATAAGACTTATGGCGCTTCTGGACTTCGGGATGAGAAGCGCCGGATCCTAAAAGGAGCTCGTCGGGGCCTCTGTAAAGTAGTAGTTTGAAGCTGCACCCCCCCTTCAGAAGCCTGATGCTGCTACTGCCTGTCGCTTGGCTCTGCTGTGAAGGGAATGCAGCTGTGCCCCGGGCACAGCTGGAGCCCCTCTGTGCCAGGAAAACACCCCCCTGGTAGTTGGATTGTGTGAACGTCTGGATTTAGGGGGCGGAGAGGGGGCACCACCCTCTTTGGCCCATCTGCTGGCCCATCTGGGAAAACCTCTATAAGGATGCTGGCCGGATGGAGAGAGCTGTCTACAGGGATAAGTGCTACACTTTGTTGCCTCCTCTTCTTCTGGCTCCTGTATTCTCATCCACCCAAGGAAGGTACGTTCGTGCCCGTTTCATACACCACTTCGCCACTTCACCTTATGGCCTTTGCAGAGAGTGCAGGGAAGGAGCTTCCCTTATTCAGCTTTCAAGGCTATGCACAAATCGGAACTCTGCGATGAGGCTGGGGTAATCTAAATAGGGATCATTGCCGCTGTCTAAGGTCCTGAGGGTTATCCTGGGGTTGCTTGGCGAGGAGAACATGTTAAAACAAATCTAAATGCCTGCCCATTTGGCCATGATCACCCCTCCTTTATTTAGGTTGGAAAGAGCAAGCAGAACCAGAAAGGCACATAGGGATTTGGAGAGAAAGGCCTTTCAGGCACCCAGGACTCCTCGGATTTTATAAAAGCACCTGGTAAGCTTCAGGCCAGTTGGTATGTTGAAGCAGGGAAGATGTAGGCCACCCCACCTACCCACCCTGGCATAATTGCTTTAAGCACATTACATATTCCACTCCCCCCCCCACCAAAAAAAACCCAGCCCAAGTATGGGCATAGAAAACAAAAGCAAGCAATTGGAAGCTAGCTGAAATGCTGTGCCATAGTGGCACCCAGGTTATCCAAGGGACACGGCCTGGGTTACCTTTTCACAGATGAGTTAGAGAGTCCTTTCAAATTAAAATCAGGGCTCAAGACTCCAAGAACACATTTGGTCATTCCACTAACCTCTCCTTTTATAAAAGGCTACAAAGGCAAGAATGAGGAACTGTTGACCTCACTTCCAACCCATCCCAGGTTTTCCTTCCCTGGTTTCTGTGGGTCATTTGAAGAATTTAAATTTCAAAGGCATAAGACACAATCTATACATTTCCTACAGTTTTTCCATACAGGAGGCAGCAGGGTTGAATAAAAGAGCAAACAGCGAATTTTAAGGCTTTACTTCTGTGCAAAGTTGTGTGGGAAGAAGGCCCATTGAAAAATGAGGGCCTTCAAGCCGAAATTTGTAAGCTCAGTCAAGCTACATGTGCAATAACAATCCTCCTGGAAGGAGATTTAAGTAGCAAATTTCCCATATCTGTAAACTGCTTTGAGGTGGGGTTTTTTTTTTTTTGTTTTTTTTTTTACAATTGAGCAGTTTATAAATTTTATGAAATAATAAAATAAATATCTAAGAAGGATTCAGAACTTGAAGAGCCAATGACCAGGGCAGAAGAATGGTGGTTCTAGCCAGGAGAGAGACATTTGCACTTGACAAACACACACAAAAGGGAAACCTTCATGAAAGTAGAGATCTGGAGGACTTCAGGAAGGCTGTTTAAATCTTTATCTGAGGCTGCAACCTTTTATACCAGGGATGGGGAACCTGTGGCCCTTTAATTGTTGGAATATCAACTCTCATTATCCCTGATATTTGGCCATGCAACAACTTTTGGAAGGCCCAATGTTTCCCATCGCAGCTCTAGATGCAGAAATCTGGGAGTAAGTCCCACTTAGTTCAGTGGACTCATTTCTGAAGATCTGCGCATGGGCATGCACAATGGGCTGGATTCAACTCAGTGGCCCTTCCAAGCAGAAACTTCCTCTAGCACAATCTGACTTTCCACTCCTCCTCATGGATGCCTCCTGTGACCCTCCCCAAAATGGTTTGAGGCAGGAGAACCCCCAGAACAGGGAAAGGAGAAGGCAGATCATTCCACGAAGCAAGCAGAAATGTTTTCACTAATGGAGCCATCTGCCTAGGGCTGCACTGAATTCCTCCCTGTGACTTCACATTCTCTCTGCATCAAACTCATTTTCTGTGCCCACCTTGTTTAATGGGGGCAGTTCATGGCTGCTGTGTTGCTCTTAGCATACTGGGTAATCTCCCACTGACCTTTCTAGTGGGCTGAACAATTTTGCGTAGCAAACCTTTACTGGAAGGGCTCGGGTCTGTTGGCTGCTAGCTACTTTGAGCAGTACTGCTGTGGGTGGCAAGTGACATGACCATGTTTACTGCATGGAGTTTGAAGATTGATTTAATCTGATACTTGCAGTCCAGTTGGAGAAAGTTTTAAAATTTAGGCCGAGTAGCCCAAGTAGCAAGCCTTGCATGGGAGAGAAAGCACCTCAGTCTAAGGAAGAGGGGTTTTTTTGCATTGTTGGTTTTGATTTAGACATTTGATTTAGACATTGGCTTATTTCTAGGATTCCATTTCACTTTCACGATTAAGTACTTCAACATGCTCAACATGCACTTAATTGAGATGCTTTTGGAGAGAGAAGGAGATGAACAGAGAAAGGAGCTTCTTTGTGTAGAAAACACCAAGGCACAGGGATATGTGACCTTCAGGACATGCTATCTTAATATATCAACCCAGTTTCATTGATATTTGGTTGCTGAGATGCATCATGGAGCTTGATCAGGTGATGGGAAAAGCTTCTGCTTGAGCCCATAGGGAGCCAGTGCCAATTGCAGTAGACAATACTAGACTGGCAAATGGTCTGGTCTCCTTTAAGATCAGGTTCCAATCCTGTCACTAGCTTTCACTTGTGATACTGAACACATTACTTTGCCACAACTGGGTCTCTTTCTGCAGCCTAAACACAGTGACCCTCAAACTTGCCATTCTTATCTTTCAGCAGAGCTTATTTTTTCTGGTCCTAAGACTCTTCAGTCACAGGTAGCCAATGTGGCACTACCCCCTACTTTAAGCAAAAGCTACCAGTGGGGAAAGGAAGGAGGTCTGTGATGAGTGAGGTCTCCTTGACAGCCCCAGAGTCCATTAAATTTGCAGTTTTGGTCCTGAAAGAGATTATTTTCCAAAGGCAAGAGCCACCTAGGCCTGTGTGTGGTTGGGTTGTTAATGAGAAACTAGTTGCTATGATTTTCTGCACTCAAGAGAATGATATATCACCTCTTTGACTTCCCAGCCCACTTGATTTGGTATTTGTTTACAGAAGAGTGCCCTGGAGGCAACTGGTTTCTAAAACTCTTTACAAGGCGCAAGCCCACAACTTTGGGAGAGGAAGACAAATGCTTTGTTCATTTGGCTGTCTCCCCTCCCCCCCCCCATGGGGAAAAGACCCACCCATGTTCACCATTAATAACTCTGTGGTTCAGTTTTGGTTCGCTCAGGGTCCCATTTTCAGATGATAGCTTCTAAGGGGAGTTCAGTTTTCCAGGTTGGCAGACATCTACCAGAAGAGGAACCCAATGTCTTTCTATTTTCTATTTTCATTTTGACTTACCACAGAAAATCCTAGCCATGTTTGTGTCTGAAACACTCCACGTGAAGCACCACTGAGTGATGAATAGGAATTACACAAGGAGTAGACTATTAGAAGCAGTTGGCAATTTGCATGGGTAGCTGCTAACCAACATTTCCTGGGTCCCCCCCCCTCCTGTGTGTGCAAGATCCACTGAGCCCTGTTAAGTAACTGATTTGTTGCCCTTGGTTTTCCCCAACTAGCTTTCCCCCAGTTTACGCTGTGTAACAAATAGCTCTGCAAGCCCAGAAGCTGCAGAAGAAATCCTGTGCTGATGTTTGCTCACCCAGAAACATAAAGAGCACTGTCAGCGTAAACGTTCCACCGAGAGCTCCCAAGACAGGCCTCCTGCAAACCAGGATGTGAGGGGCACTTTGCAGATCCATGTGGATCCATAAATAATGTCACAATTAGCAACTGAAACCAAACATTTATGCAATAATTCAGTTGATGCAGCCTCAGCCAGTCGAGCAGGAGCTATGAGTTCAGTGCTGATCACAGGCATGCAAGAGGCAAGACGCTGCCAAATTATCAGCCTCCATGCCAGAGCCCTAGGTGTGTTATAGGCCACAAGGCTGGTTGCTGCACAGCTTCTTTCACTGGACAGTTTGTAAAGCAGCTAAGGTGGAGATTGCTTGCAGTTCATTGCTATGCCTCCATGGCAAGGAAAACCGAGTGCTGGGATGTGTGAGTGTGTGTACATATCACACACAGCCCAAACAGACTTGCTTTTAGATGTGCTGTATAGCGAAAATTCTAAGAAGAATCTCATAAATCCAAAAGTAGCTATGTGATTTTTGCCTGGAATTCAGCAATAAATAAAACAGATGGAAGCAGCATTGATCCATAAGAAAGATTCTGAAATCCACAGTTGGGCAATAGCTTTAGGCGGACCGAGGAAAACGTCACAAAACAGCAAGTGTTTTGAGTTCTTCAGAACTCTTCGTTGGCTGGATGTTAAGCAAAATGGGTGGAAGAGTAAAAACAATAAGGAACCCAACTGGCTCAATGTTGTAGTTGTAAAGTCTGCATTTAGACTCAGTGGCAAGCTGAAGATTGTGGACTGTATTACATCCCATATAAAACAGTATCACAGCACTTTAAACAGGGATGGCTTCTCACAAAAAATCCTGAGAAATATCATTTTTTAAGTGTGCTGAGAGAACCCTATTCCTCTCACAGAGTTTAATTCGCAGAGCGGTTTCTCCAGCAGTCCCTTTTCCCAGGGAACTCTGGGAAATTATAGGTCTGTGAAGAGAATAAGGGGACTCCTAACAACTCTCAGCACCCTTAACGAACTGCAATTCCCAGGATGCTTTGGGTGAAGCTATGGCTGTTTAAAGTGGAATGATACTGCTTTAAATGTATAGTGCAGATTGGGCTTTACCTGCTAGGTCATGAGTGGGGAACTGGATCTGGCGGGTGGGCTAGATCCTTCCTTGCCCCACCCTATGACCCTTCTATGACCGGTGGGCAGGGCCACCCAATTGTTAGTCACCTGACCTCATTATTATGCCAGGTATCAAGTTGAAAGGGCCTTGTCGTTGATGGACATCAGAGGCACTGTCATTCAGTATCTCTCGATTGACGGGTGCTGAGAGATATATTTGTGAAGTCTTTGAGCGGTTTCAATACAAACTTCTTGCAAACAGGCTTCAAAGTACAGTCGTACATCAGAAGTCGAACAGAATCCGTTCCGGAAGTCTGTTCGACTTCCAAAATGTTCGACTTCCAAAATGCAGCTTCTGATTGGCTGCAGGAAGCGCCTGCAGCCAATCGGAAGCTGCAGAAGCCCTGTTGGACGTTCGGCTTCCAAAAGAACGTTTGAAAACCGGAAAAACAAATTCTAGTTTTTGGTCATTTGGGAGACAAAATGTTCAACCCCAAGGCATTCGGGAGCAGAGGTACGACTGTAATGGCAGCCAGTCATGCATTTACCTCCCTTACACCTGATGTCACGTAAGATGACAGGCAAGTGGGCACTGTTTGGGGAAAATGGCTTTGTGGGCCAAATTAGGACCCCTTCTGGGCCTCATTAGGCATGTGGACAGAAAGTGTCCCACTCCTGTTTTAGGCTAAACTTAATATACTGTGACAAAGAATCAATGGCTTTGGAAAGAAAATCAGGAAGAGTGACAATGACTGCTCATTTCCCTCTAATACAGTCTTGTTCAATATGTGCCATGGTTGTGTTTTTCAGGACTTTTGAAAGTGCGCAAGACCAGGAATGCCTCCATTGCAAAAGAGGTTTGCTCTCATAAAGTGAAATGTATGCTGTGTAAATGCTTAACTCTGCTCCAGTTTCAGTCAAGACTAAAGTTTGTTAGTTTATTTCAGGAATTTATCCTCCACATTTCAGTAGCTGTCTCAAAGCAGCTCATGTACAATGTGTAAAATGGAAAACGTGTATTGAAACATCAGAAAATGGAAACATTAGAACAATATTCATAGTACAAAGGTCTCCTGAAATAAAACCATTTTAACCCAGCTTTTGAAACTTAAGCAGGGATGGTGCCTGCCTGATTTCTAATGGGAGGGAATTCCACAGATGTGAAATTTAGAAGAAGAAAAAAGCAGAAAGTTCCAGTAGAATTGTCGTACATGACAAACTACACAGGGATTTAATGTCGTTTCAGCATGGTGCGGCAATGTGTGAATTAAAGCTCCTGCTTAATGCCTTTTTGCTTTGAGCAAACCATACTTCATATGTTGTTCGAGCTTCTCTTTGATCAGCCAAATAGGTGGTGGGTGGAGAGATGCCAATAAAATCTCTGAGTCAAGTGTAGACCCAAAGCTAAAATTTGCTATTTTTGGCTTGCCATTTTACCCAAGGGAGATAATAAATATTTCATGCTTGCTTTAGATGAGTTGCATGAGGGTTTGTGAGTCCAGTTTAATGCCATACTCTGCAGATGTACAGAGATATACACAAGTGCTAACTGCTGATTATGCTTACAAATAGCGGAAAAATACATATCCAGAGATGGAGAAATGCAGCTTCCCCTTCCCCCAGAGCTAGCACAGAGGAGGAAACCCGTGAAGTGAAGAGATATTATTCCCTTCACCTCTATAACGGATCAAGGCTTGCTTTTGTGGCCAATATGAGATCTGAACCAGGGCCTCGGAAACTCTTAACCTCTTTATCAAATCAGTACTAAACTAGTATTGAAACTGTGCAAAGCATCTTCCATAAATAGAGCAGTTCTCCACTTTCAGTTCTCCACTTTCATTATAGATTAAGTAAAGGGTGGCCAGACTTTAGGTTTGTGGGATCTGATTTCTTTTTTAATAGACCCCGAAAGCTGTCCACCAATCAGAGCCAGGTGCAAAATACCAGGAAGGCGGAGCCAGCTACAAAAGGGTGGCTCAGGCAGCGGAGCCAGTGACCTATTGCCTCCCCATGAGCCATCCAGTGGGATGATCCATGTGTAGAAGTCTGCATCTGAAATACTACAGATCAGGGACTCCTAACAGCCTAATGGGGGGGGGGAGTCTTTCTGTTCCTTCTGTTATTAAACAACTGGAAACCAGAAAACCTTGATCTGCCTCAAAATGGCAAATTATCTAGCAGAGCCCATCACTTGAAGCCTATGTGGTGGGACAGAACCTGACTTCTACTTTCCTGGAGCGTAGGTAAGGTTGGGCCTGCAGGTTGCATTGATGGGAGCCAATCCAGCAGACCTGATGATGCAACCCTGTTGCTTAACCTCACCACCACCCCAGCCAGGTAGGCAGCAGTGACACCTGTTGCTACTGTTGCCCACTGCTGCTTTAGATGATCTGTTACTCTCTTGGTGGGCTCACGTGTGATGTGGTTGGTGCATTAAGCTCCTTTAGGACAAAGGGTTGCTATAGATCATTTTCAGATCCCTTCCAGCCCCACAATGCCAAATCAATTCATGTGAAGATAAAGAAGGATGTAAAAATGAAACGCATTAGTAGAGCGATGGTGCTGAGACTCCGAGGTGACAAAGCATTCCATTGATATTAAGCAAATTGGGAGAAAAGAGTGTTCAGCAATTAGCGTACCCAGAAAACTAGGGAACCGGGTGTTAAAAAGCAACCATTCTTATTCCAGAAAGAATTAGCTTGGAATAAATTGTACCGTCTGTTTCTACTTTTGCAATCACTGACATGGATGATAATTGCCTTTCTACACTTTAGGGCATATTTCTGAGATCACAGAACATGGCAGCTATCCCTTAATGTGCTTTAATCACCTCTTTGCTCAGGCAGTTAAAGAAGTTGAAGCGTTTCCCCCTCTTTCTTCCTTCCAATCAATATTTTCCAGAGTGGTGCCTTTCCCCCTGTTTTATTTCCATTTTGATTTGTCCCTCCTCTCTCATTGTCCCTCTTTCCTCCCTCCTCCCCCCCTCCTTTTCTTGATTATAATACATGCCAGGGACAAATTCACTACTTCATGGATGAAGAACCTCAGCTCTCCACACTTAGCTTCCTGGCCCCTGAGGTTCTTCCCAGGCCACATGCCCTCTTCCCAAGCCACACCCCTTACCAGCCCTGCCATACACACTCTGTGACTGTTTCTGCCAGGCAGAGCTCTTACCTTCCTTGCCTAGACGGATGATGGATAGAGAGGCATATGTGTCAAGAAACAGGTCCACGGTACAAAGGTAAAACTAGCATTTATTGATGCATCTACTTTTGTCTGTCACCCTGCCCGCCACTGGCCCCCTGGAAGGCTGTCCAGAAGGCAATCTGGCCCTCAGGCTGTTCCCCCACCCCTGCACTGCTTGAAAGATAGCAGATAGCAGGCTGGGGCGCCTAATCACAAGTAAACGTACTTTCCTGTAGGCATGCCTCTTTGTTGCTTCAAGCGACAGTCTTAAAAGGGGCAGCATTCCCTGCAATGCCTGCATAGATATTGCAGGACACATTGCTGGTAGCTGAAGCAGCTTGCCAAGCGGGGCAGGGCTGCAACAGTAGCCTCCTGGCAGCAGCATGGCTGGGAGGCTGAGTAAGACCAGGGCTGTCTGGATGAAGTGGTGTAGCCAACCCAGCGCTCCTGCTGGCAAGCCTATCTCATTCACAATGTTACAAACAGTACGCAAACTGAAACTCAGCCATCCTTCAAAATCCGCACTTCTTCATATTTTGCCAGGCTGTTCTCCAGCCAAGAAAGGTGTACCAAAAAAAGAGTATGCATTAGAATAAAGTGTGGATAGAAATGCATATGTGAAAATAGCATACAAAAATTATAATGTCAGGAAAAATTGTGTGCACTGCAAGGCAAATTTGCCTACATACATTAGAAATTTGCACTGAAATGCTGCTGCATTCTCATGAGGACTTGTTTTTAAAAGATTATTCAGAAACTGATGCAGGAATATGAGGAACTGAATGTGGAAAAACTGGAAACTGGGGGAAAAACAAACCCTGAAATTGACAGATTTCCCCATCTCTATCAAGGGGACTATCCAGCATCTGTTTGAAAAGTTGCTTACAAGCAAACTTGTAAGACGTGATGGGCAGGTGCAGACTCCTTAAGACTTTGGGATGTCTACTGTGAGTCCTTGACTGGCTGCGATACTTGGCCCATACCTACTCTGCAATCAGGAGCCTGTGTTTTGTTCATCACACTTTACATTCAGTTGGGCTGTGAGAAACACAACCACTGTGTGAAACAGCTCCCTCAGCCACATTGGGTCACGGAAACATCCCAATGTGAGTAACTTGTGGCACTTGGATATGCTGACGATAAGGAGTTATTTAAAGCAAAGTTACTACGAGTCTGTTCCCTGCTGATGTCAGTAGCACTGAGCAGGCCAGGCAGGATCAGTCCCCAAGTCATCATAAGCAGGAAAAGGCATAACAGAGCATGCAGCAAGGTAAATCATACCCAATGAATGCAGTTCTAATAGAAACGTCTCAGCCGCTCACATCTACTTATTCAGATAACAAATAACTCTCTCTAGGAGAGTGAGAGAACAGGGAGCTGGAGATTGAATGTATATATTACAGTCCAAATAAATATGAAAAGGCTGTTGCATGTGCCAGTATAAATCCCAGTGATCGCATGCACTTCCGTCACATGAATGCCACTGAAGAAGATGTGAGGAAATGAGAAAGTGGTGTTGCCCATCTAATAGGGAAGCAGAGGGGCTTTTCAACTTATTCAAAGGGGCAGGTTATAGATATAGATATGTGGAGATACATATCTTGAGTATATTATACTCAAGGCTCAGGGAGAAAGTAAAAGGAATTCGGACAGACGGTAGCACAAGAAGTAACAATAAGGGGTTTATGAGCCCGCAGGCGCAGTAGATCTGCATTCTGTTTCCCTGCTCTGGATAACAGCTGATAGCGCAGCAAGCAGCAAGAAGAGTATATAGAGATTGAAGGAAACAGTTGGAACATGCTGTTATCAGGGTGGCCAGGCAGGCAGGTAGAAAGGCCAGCCTGCCGGCCTGCCCAGGTAGATAGGTGGCAAAGATAAAGTAGAATCCATAGGAGCAATCTCTTGCATGCTTGCTACACAAGCAGCGAGTCTGTGTGAGGCCAACCCATTTAAATGGGAAAAGGTGAACGTGAGGGTGTTTTGCTGCTGCCCAGCCCCTGCATGGCATCCCGAGCCGAAAAGTGGAGAGAAGAACAAAAGGGCTTTGGGAATCCCCGTGCTGGCTAAAGGTGGCTCTCCAGGTAAAACACTTGGGTGCATGGCTGGCAGTAGTCCCTGCTTTGAGATCCCAAGCACTTTACAGCCTTTGTAAAGGAGATAAAACCTTCTGTTGAATGTCTGGGTTCAGCTTCTCATCTGAATTTCACCCCCTGGACTGTTGGCTCATCGTTTCAGCCTCATATATAGTGTAAAAAAGAAGAAGTGTGATTCTTCCAAACTTCCAGATTCCATCCCCAGGGGGACTAGTGAGAGGAGGAATGGATTCAGCATGTTGAGAATCTAGTGGCAGGTCACAAAGCTTAGCTATGCAGAATGGCTGAATTTGGTCCAGTGACTTGGGACATTGCTAGCTATCCTATGGAGATAGGCTGGGTTCTTCTCAGCAGTAACCAGGCTGCTGGAACTGTACAGGCCTGGTGTAATTTTTTTTTAAACAAACAAACAATTTTTTATTGGTTTCTAAAAATAAATAAATACAAGAACCACTTGTAAGCACTTATCCAGCAGTACATCTAATGGTGTTCATTCTATCCATTGGCTCTAGACGTAAACTTACATATTCAACATTGAAACATAATGCTTAACATAACCTCTTCATTGAAAATATTGAGTGACTGGTATAACAAAGTCTTTGGTCATTAACATACTTAAAGAAAGGGATTCACATTTCTTGGAAGGTGTCTCTATTCTCGGCATGATTTTTATCTTCTTGGCTGATTGCCAAAACTGGAAGATGCGAAACCAGCAGAATCATTTTTGTTTTCAGTGAAAAAAAGTGTACACGTATGCACAAAAGTGTTTCATGGGGAGTGGTTGCATTTGAAATGTAGTGTGTGCATACTCAATTGGCGCTGAGTCATTTTAGGCTGCCTCTTTAGCCCAAGAGGCCTGACTCCTCCTGCCCTGCTCTGGCAAACAGGCTGCGTACTTCTCCTGTTCTGCTGGGATTAAGTCTGTCTCATTTCCCAATCTCTCACTGCAGGAAAGGAGCTGGAGGTGGGGACGTGTGAAATCACAGCATTGGACAGAGATATGAGCCATCCCAAGAGGATGATCGCCAGGCAGACAGCGCGGTGTGCTTGTCGGAGGGGTCAAGTGGCTGGAACAACGAAAGCAAAACCTGCATGTGTGGATGGTAAGAGAGCAAGGTCTCCTTCTCCCTCAGTTGATTGTTCCAAATATCTGTGGATCAGGTCCAACAAGGAATAAGAACATCTTTAAACGTGGAGAGAAATGTTGAGGCTTCTTGGTGCTCTCCTACTGATATACATCACAGTCTCTGTGAACTCTCCAATGCTAGCAGGGACTGCTGTCTTTCCCTCCCACTCTAAATCTATAGGTCTCTGCCAAGGGTGCTGAAACTAACCAGCTGAGGTTTTTCTAGTCAAAACTAAGATCCAATAGAGTTATAAAAAGAATAAAGTTATTACATTCAGTTTTGGTGAGGAACCTCAAGCCTGGGGGACAAATGTGGCCCCCAAGCCTCTCTGTCTGGCCTCAGGGACTCTTCCTAGGCCACAACCCATCACCAGCCACATCTCCTACTGACCTTGTTTTGCAACCCCCCTGAGTGTTTTTGCCTGGCTGGAATGTGTCCTTGATAATGCCTCATGCTTCCCACTTTTGCCTTTGGCCCCACCCACAACTAGCCTGCTGCCTCAGGAAAGTTGCCCAGAAGGGAAAGTGGGTCTCAGGCTGGGAAAGGCTCCTTACCCTTGGGTTTGGACTGATGTACAGTGCCGCTCCATCTGCGTGCTTCAAGAGCCCCCTCTCACTCTGAGGAGATACATTTTTTTATATATATATAGATTTTTTATTGGTTTTACAACATTTTTTAAACAATACAAACAAATAAAAAGACATACAAACATGTATAATTTCATAACCTTTTTTCATGACCCTCATTTCTCGGACTCCCCCATACCTCCCCTTTCTGCATCCCAATTTCCAAAATTATTTCAGCAGCTTCTAAATAATTTTGTCAAATATATGTCCTCTTAATCTTTCCTTCAACTTAATCTTATGTCGCTGTGATTCCCTTTTCTTTCTCAACACCTCGACATTTTAGCATTCTTCAATTTTATAATAGTTTTTAAGATAGATTTTAAATTTCTTCCAATCTTCTTCCGCCGTCTCTTTCCCCCGATCACGGATTCTGCCAGTCATCTCAGCCAGTGTCATATAGTCCATCACTTTCATCTGCCATTCTTCCAAGGTGGGTAGGTCTTGTGTCTTCCAATACTTTGCGATGAGTATTCTTGCTGCTGTCGTAGCATACAGGAAAAAAGTTCTGTCTTTCTTTAACACCAATTGGCCGACAATGCCCAAGAGAAAGGCCTCTGGTCTCTTAGGAAAGGTACATTTAAGTACCTTTTTCATTTCATTATATATCATTTCCCAGAAAGCCTTAATCTTTGGGCACGTCCACCAAAGGTGATAAAAAGTACCTTCAGTTTCTTTGCATTTCCAACATTTATTATCAGGCAAATGGTAAATCTTTGCTAGCTTGACTGGGGTTGTGTACCACCTGTAGATCATTTTCATAATATTTTCCTTTAAGGCATTACATGCCGTAAATTTTATCCCGGTGTTCCACAACCATTCCCAGTCAGCAAACATGATGTTATGACCAATGTCCTGTGCCCACTTAATCATAGCTGATTTAACTGTTTTGTCTTGTGTATTCCATTTCAGCAGCAAGTTATACATTCTTGACAAATTCTTAGTATTGGGTTCTAGCAGTTCAGTTTCTAATTTTGATTTCTCCACCTGGAAGCCAATTTTCCTATCTTGTTTATACACCTCCATTATTTGATAATAATGGAGCCAATCTCATACTTTGGGTTTCAATTTTTCATGACTCTGTAACTTCAGTTTATCTCCATCTTGTTCCAAGATTTCCCAATACTTTGGCCATTCGGCCTCCATATTGAGCTTTTTCAATGCCTTAGCCTCCAAGGGTGACAACCATCTAGGGGTTTTGTTTTCCAATAGATCTTTGTATCTTATCCAGACATTATATAATGCTTTTCTAACAATATGGTTTTTAAAGGCCCTATGCACCTTAATTTTATCGTACCATAAATATGCATGCCAACCAAATGCATTATTAAAACCTTCTAAATCCAAGATATCTGTGTTCTCGAGGAGCATCCACTCTTTCAACCAGCAAAATGCTGCTGATTCATAGTACAGTTTTAAGTCCGGCAGGGCAAATCCCCCTCTTTCCTTTGCATCCGTTAATATTTTAAATTTTATCCTGGGCTTTTTGCCCTGCCAGACAAATTTCGAAATGTCCTTCTGCCACCTCTTGAAACAGTCCATCTTGTCAAGAATTTGCAATGTTTGGAACAAAAATAACATTCTAGGCAATACATTCATCTTAACAACTGCAATTCGGCCTAACATTGACAGTTTCAAATTTGACCATATTTCTAGATCTTTTTTAATTTCTGACCAACATTTCTCATAGTTGTCTTTATACAAATTCAAATTCTTAGATGTCAAATGAACCCCTAGGTATTTCACCTTCTTAACCAATGTCAAACCTGTTTCATTCTGGAACTTCTCCCTCTCCACGGCTGTTAAATTTTTTTCTAAAACCTTAGTCTTTTGTTTGTTCAGTTTAAATCCGGCCACTTGACCAAATTCTTGAATTAACTCCAACACCCTTTTTGTACTAGTGTCTGGCTCTTGTAAAGTAAGTACTAGATCATCTGCAAAGGCCCTTAACTTATAATGTTTAGCTCCGACCCTGAGGAGATACATAAGCCCTCTTCTGATAAGCATGTTGTTGTAAAGCAGTTATCGGTGCTTAGCATTTCTAGGTGCCCGCCTGAAGAGGAAGCCCATCTCTTTAAAAGCTCTGCAACTAAAGAAGAGTGTGCAGCTTCTCTGCTTCTCATTCTGTTGCTCCGCTTGTTCACTGTTTCCTTCTTTTCCATCCATCGCTAGGTAACCTCATGGGCTGTGTACTATAGCGGGTGGGATATCAGATTGTTTGAAGAAGCACTGCTTCTTCTTCTCTGCTGTGAGCATCTGAGGAGACAGAGACAATCTCTGGGAGAAGGGCCACTCACTATCTGTGTGGAGGCTTTATTGTAACTTAAAACACTGGACAACAAAAGTTCTGAAGGAGAGAGTAAGAGAGAGGGGAGCAGAGTTTATCCACACTTAGCTTTTACCCTGCCCTTTCCAGGCGGAAGTCTGCACCTTAAGGCTCTGTGCTGAGCAAACATCAACTTGGATTGAAGTTTGCTCCAATTGAGCTTTAAAGAGTGGGTTTCCATGGGGAAAGCTCTGGAGCAAAAAGAAAAGAAAAGGGGGTGTGTGCTTGGACACAGAGCTTTAAATTGCAGGCTGTGCCTAGAAACTAGAAAGAGCAGAGGAAAGGTAAATGTGGATAAGCTGGGAGGGAGGGAGGGAGGGAGGGAGAGAGAGAGGGAGAGAGAGAGAGAGAGAGAGAGAGAGAGAGAGAGAGAGAGAGAGAATAGGACCTAGTGGGCGGGTCCTGAGAATACACTTGCTGTTGCTGATATCCATTAACTAGAGTGATCAGAAAAGCTTTGGCCTGTCTGGGGAGAAAAAAGAAAACCTCAGGGAACTAGCCATGTGTTTTGGATTCTGAGACTGAGGGTAACCTGGTCTTGAACTGCACAGAAATGGTTTGGCTCCACAAAATCATTACTTTCCCATTCTAGGAAGCTACTTGATCATATTTTGGGAGCTACTGTGTAAAAACAAAACAAAAATGCACTGGATTCTCTCTTGGACCTTAAGGCCTTACAAGAAGCTTCCCTGAGGCTTTGGCGTGTGGGCATGTGTTACCTTGTGTTGTAATGTGCTGAGATTGTGCAACAGTGACATGCTACCTAGTGTTGCTATGTGTGTGTGGGAAGGTGTCCCCCGCCTGTGGGTGGGTGTTTGGTACATGTGGCGAATATGAGGCTATTCTGAGCTCACAGGTGGCCTGTTTTCTCACGTTAGGGGGTGTTATGACCACATCATAAAGCTTCATAGATTTGATCCACTCTTCCTTTTCCCCTTCCCTCTTCCTTTGCTTTCATTTCCACTCTGTTTCCCCCTTTTCCTCTTCCAGTACTCTGTTTCAAAGGGCCTTTCTCAATGATGAGCAAAATACCGTATGTCTTAACAGTGCCACGTAATGCGTGCTTATATAGAAGTAAACCTCACTCTATTTAAGTAAGTAGTTAGTATGTGCAGGCATGCTAACCTGTTTTGTGGAATCCCACTCCCATGAAATGGAGGAGGTGATCTCGCTGGTGGGGAGAAAACATACTCATTTGGGAGGGCAGTTGGTTAACTGCACCTTAATCGTGGTGCAGTGTAGCACAATGGTTAGAGTGTTGGCCTGCAACATGGGAGAGCAGCACTTGAATCCCCACTCAGCCATGAAGCTCATGTGTCACAATCTCTCAGCCGAACAGCAATGTGGGGAGGATAAAAATAGAGAGGGAACGCCCCTTTGAGCTCTTTGGAGAAAAGGTGGGATATAAATATAAAAATAAGTAAAGAATTGCACTATGAAATTGACATATGAAAAAGCCCAAATCTCACGTTTTATCCATGGTTCTTGTTAAACCTGTGCTTAATTTTTGTCCCTTTTTGCCTCTCTCTCTCTCTCTCTCTCTCCATACTTTCCTTCCTCCTTACCTCCCTGGCTACGTTCGGCAGCCCAGATCATTGTCAACAAACAGTGGTGCGGAATGGAGCCTTGCGATGATGGGGAGCAGTGCACTTTGTTAATAAACCGTTCAGGCTGGAGCTGCACTCGGCAACTGGGGCGAATAAAAACAGTCACGGTAAGCAAACTGCCCTAGGAGTCGCTGAGCAAAACCAACTTCCTCCTTTGGGGACTGAGCCGTGGGAAGGGAGGGAAGGAGGGAGGGAGGAAGTTGCCCATAGCAGGGGCAGGATTCTTGCTAGAGGGCATCTTGTGAAAAGAGAGAAGCAGCTTGTGAGCCAAAAAAACTTCTTTTCGGCCCATGGCAGATCTGTACTGGCTGCAGCAACCGTGTTCTGCCTAGAGCAATTCTGTAGGTACCAGCTGTGCAGAAATACCACAAGGCGAGGTCTGTTCCTGTTCTTTGTATCCAGACCCTGTAGTGTAGCCCTTTTCTGTCATCCTAAGATTGCATGGAGAATAGGGATGTAATCTGATTCTTGGTACCAAGGTATGGGGAAATCCTGCAAGCAAGACTACAGGCCAGTTAGAGCATGGGTAGGCAAACTAAGGCCCAGGGGCTGGATGCGGCCCAATTGCCTTCTCAATCCAGCCCGCAGATGGTCCGGGAATCAGCATGTTTTTACATGAGTAGAATGTGTGCTTTTATTTAAAATGCATCTCTGGGTTATTTGTGGGGAATAGGAATTCGTTCTTCTTTCCCCCCCAAAATATAGTCTGGCCCCCCACAAGGTCTGAGGGAGAGTGGATCAGCCCCCTGCTGAAAAAGTTTGCTGACCCCTGAGTTAGAGGCTTGGCCAGCTCATAGCAAATTTCACCAGCACTCCTGGTAGGGAAGAAATAGTGGAGGGGATATCGGACTGGCCTGCCCTCAACATCTCCTTTCCTTCCCACATTGTCTGAAGGAAGATTACATATGCATTTGGCTGAAGATGCTCAGAAGGTTTCTGTGATCCAGAACCATGCCCAGCCAGGGTTCCCAGCCACAAGGAGGGTTCCTAAGCACATGCTGGCAAATAGATGAAGAATCTCCATCCATCTTGTCTTGGGTGTGGCTGGCGGGGATGGGATGTCAGAGGCGAGGCTGGGATGCATTTATTCCCACCTGCATTCTTTGAACTAGTTCAAAAATGGGATGTGGCTTACCATCTAGATTTTTGAGAATATTAGCCTTCAAAACACCATATCCAGAGGGCTGTTTTGGAGGGAGGGGGTCACTATATGTGCCATCGCAATGGAACAAGGGGGGAAATGCTGGGAAGCAGAGGATGCCTGAAGCGACGCTCAGCTTCGGCAGAATATGCGGTGCTGTTTTTCTTCCCATTTATCCTGTGAGCACAGGGAGGCATCGCCTGCCCCTTCTGCCTGTGGGGAATCAGCCTTGCTAATAGAGTTGGTACATGGGCCACGCACGAGGGCTTTGCCAGCTATTAATATAACTCACTTGCAGGGACCCACATCAAGCAATTTGTTTTGTTGAGTTCACCGCAGGCGCAGGAGGGATCGTGCTCTCTGAGGGCCCTTTAAAACGACTGCTGCCTAGACAGGTAGAGATGGATTTGGGTGGATCTTAAACAAAGCTCTTGGCAGTGCAGAGAGGGAGTAATAAGGCCTGCAAAACAAAGGAGCTCCATTTTTTCCTCCTTGCAAATTAACAGCAGAATTGTAAGAGTCCCGGATTACTGCCTTGGCTTTGTGCTGGGTGTGCTGCAGTGTGGCTTCAGGAAAAATGAATGTGCATCATAGTTAAAGCCAGTTCTTCTTTATTCCTAAGGGAAACTCCAGCCACTCTCCCTCTGTTCAGTTTGCCAGGCTCCAGCCTGAAGACCGCGCCCATGCTTTAGAGTGCTTTAAGGCACCTCCCACGCCGCCGTTGCTTTCCTGGTCTCTCTCATTAATCTCCTTCTCCGACTGCTGGTCTAACAGGTGGGGGAAGAAGATGAAAGAAGGAGCGGGCTGCGAGTGCAACTGCTGCATCTCTCCTTCCACCTGTCTGTGTTTTATGGTGGCTGTTCCTCCTATTGCCCATGTTCAGACTGCGAGTGCTGTTCTGAATGTAGCTGCAGTGGGACCAGTCATACACAAGAGGGAAAGAACAAGCAGGGTCAGGGGAATAGCAGAGTTCACAAATGTGCAAAAAACATGGGAGGGGGACCTTAAGTGGGAAGGGCATCCCCCCACCCCAAAAACCTAATGAAGACTAAGCATGCTAAGGTTGTGGAAGAATGACTGACCATTAGCAGGGGAGTGAAGGGAGAGACAGCCAATGGAAAACCATGGGGGATGGGAGAGGAAAAAGAATGGAGTATGGGGAGGAGGCCATGGCTGAAATGCGGAAAAGATTATTCTGCACAGCAATATCCTGTTGTAGGTCCCATCAGGGTGGGTGTTAGGATTTTGTGTTGCCATTGCTTCAAGATGCATAGGGTGGCATCCATGTCTTGCTCCCCTCCCACATTTTATCTTCACAGCAACCTTGCAAAGGTAAGACCTAATGAGAGGGACTAGCCCAAGGTCACCCATGAAATTTGGCAACCTCTGTAGGTCAGGAATGGCAGGTTTGTTTGTTTGTTTTGTAAAATTTGTATACCACTTGATTGTAGAAAAAAACTCAAAGCGGTTTACAGAAAAGATAAAACAATAAAAAACTTTAAAAACTTGCAACCTTAATTTAAAGCAGACAGTGAAAGCGAGAATAGACTCAAATTAAAAACTCACACAAACTTTCTAAACATCTGGGTAGATTTGTCTAAATAAGAATGTCTTGAGCAGGCACCAAGAAGAGGTCAGGGATGGATGGTTATCTTAACTGAGTTGCACAAATGTCATTGCAGACCACCTTCTACTTCTTATTTCAGTTCATGGCAATTCAGAGCATGTCCCTTCTATATCAGAAATGACACAGGAAGTGGTTCCTCCCCCCCCCCCGTGGGGATTCAGTGCTGATGGGGAACAATGACACGGTCAAGCCCAGGGTTGCTGCCCTTCAGAAATCTGGGGAAGCGGAGGTGTGGTGATGCTGGAGAACCACTTCTTCATACGCCACATTCACAAAGGTGGCTTAAAGCTTAAAAACATTTTTCCTGGAACATCTGAAGCCACCCTGTTAACTACAGGAGAGCGTGTGGATTGTAATTTGGGTTATTCACCCTTTTCTAGTAGTTTTGGGGAACAGGCACATCAGAACAGCATAGCAGTGCTTTTTGCGGATGTTGGGTAGTGGAGAAACTTGACGTTTCACTTGAAAACCTGTTTCCCCCCTGCTACCATTCTAGAGCTGAGGCCTGCCAAGAAACTTGTGATGCCTCCAGTTCCACTTTCCTACGTTTGGGGCCTTTGCAGCCATGGCTGGCCTATTTCATGCTCTCCCAGCCTCTCTGGAGCTGGCTTTTGAGCAGAGCTGCTTGGCTGTCTTCCACCACCTGACGTGGGAAGGGACGTAGGGTCAAGAGTGCACCCAGGAAGAAGAGGGGTGTGTGCCAGTTGATTTCTTATTCAAAAGGCATCGGAGCTGAATGCTCCTTTAGCAGCACCCTCCCAGATGATCACACGGATCCAGGAGCAGCTGGCAGGCTACTGGATGTGCGAGGCCCAGCAGCCCGTGCTGCAGTCAGCTCAGTAAGTGAATAACAATGAATGGGGAGCTGGAGGTTGCTTCAGAAGCGCACTGGGATATTTTATTAATCCCAGAGGCTTCGAGGTTTAGAGGGAGGTGAGCGATGCTCCCCACAGAAGAGCGGAGATGGGCATTGCCAGGCCAAGCCCGTTTGCCTCCCATGTACGTTTTGCTCTGGGCATCAGCTGGGCTGCCAAGACCAGCTGCCAGGAGGGCTTCTGCACCTGTAAATAATGGCGCAGAAGAAATTGCACCAGATGCAACTTCCCCCGCTGGCCTCCCCCCGGCCACGTTTCACATCTGCTGAAATTCTTCCTTCCCCCAGTGCAATGCTTAGGGCAGAAGTTAGGCATCATACTTGATCCAGGGCTGCCATGGAAAATGGCAGCCCCACCTCAAGTTCTCACACACCCATATTATGATGCAAGCATGTTGTGCATTTCCCTGTTCCATGCTGCCACACACAGTGGGGGGGGTGTGGAGAAATATATAGCACGATGATATTGCAATGTGGGTGCATGTGTCTGAACATTATGGAGATAAGAAAACAAGCTTTTGGGGTGGGGAGAGGCAAGGCTGATTGGTTGGGTCCTAAGCTGGCCCTGCTTCCATCATGTAATAGCATTGGGGCTGATATGGGCCCAGTGATTTTGCCAGCTCCAGCCTAGGGCAGTGATTTGCCTGCACCCCTACCTTCCACCCTGGCTGACAAGCTGAGCAAGTCTGCAGACAGGGCAGTAAAGCCACATCGGTGCAATCAGGGTTAGGATTGCACTAAAGCCATCAGTAATGGGAGCCATTCTATGTTAAGTGTTGTATGAAGGAAGTGCATTCTTTTTGTCTGAATTGGCCATCAATCAATTCAGTTGGGTAACCTGGAGTTCTTCTATTATGTTCAATAAATAAGAAACTCTCTCCACTTTTTCTTCCTCACACATAATTTTGTGAGCCTCTGCTGTCCCCAGACACCAGCTCCCTCAGCCTGAAAGTGGAGATGAGCGTTGCACCCCATAGTCTAATTCGACTGGACTTAACCATCCAGGGGTCCTTTACCTTTTTACCTCTTACACCTCATTGCCTTTCTTCATCCTAAAAACAAAACAAAACATCGAAACACATTGCCATTTCTTTGAAGGAAATGTGCTCCAACCTGTTAATCATTTTCACTGCCTTTTGATACACTTTACCCAGCAAATATATATATATAAAGAGACAGAGACAGAGAGAGGAAATGTGGTTTACCCCTCACAGAGCTACAGTCACCAGTACCTATTACAAACCACATTGTCTTTGCACAGCCTAAGTATATGCAATTAAAATAATCAAATATTCCTCCTTGCCTACATGCCTGTTTTTCAATATAGTGCTTTCTTTACCCATTTCCTCTGCTGTCCCCATATATATCTCTCTTTCTAGATTTTATGCCCGTTGGAAGCAGGGGCTTTTCAAAACCTGTTCTTGGTGAAGTGGCATGCGCATTTATATCATGGTATTATATAAATAAGAACAATTATTTCACATTTGAGTTATTTCAGAACTCTCTGGTGGATGCTGTCAATACTGTGATGTTGATTTTTTTTAAAAAATAATGTGAATCAGCGGAAGGACTTAATCTCTTGTTGCTTCCTATTTCCTGCCCAGAAAAAGTGTGTTTAGGTGTCTATCCAACATCTTCCCATGAAGACCAACACAAAGAATGCATTCAGTTTCATCCTCCTCCAGTAATTCCTTTCACATCTTTGTCCTCTTAACGGCCTGACTGCCTCCTGGCTAGTTTCACCCTTCTGATGCGTTTAAAGATGTTTTAATCACTGACATATTGTTTTTAACAATATGGTGCACTAATACTTTTTTTTTTTTTGCTTGCTTGCTTGCCTTATTGTCAACTTAAATTTGTTTTTTCCCAGAGAGTTTCTTTTATTCTCATTGGGCAAGACCCGCTTTTTAAAAGAAGCCTTCTTGTCTTTTAAAGCTTCCTTGACTCTGCTCATTAATTCTGCTGGCATTCTGTCGGACTTATTAGTCACTCTCATGTTCTGTGGTATACATTCTAACTGAGCTTTTATTGTTGTGGTTTTAAATAACTCCCTGAAGGGATTTGACCCTCTTGACTCTCTAATTCAACCTCCTCCTGTTTAATCTCCTTTTTTAAAAAAACGTTTTCTCTTTTAAAATGAAATGTAACTGTTGGATTTCCTGGACAACTTTCTCCTCATAACCATATCTGTTGCATTTGATTGCAATGTGTTCAGTCTTCCCAGTCAGTCTGATATGCCCAGTGTCACCTCCCCTGCAGTCCATTCTATGACTAAGGCTCCTCAGGTTTGAGAAGGGAGCTAAAGACAATTTTGACTGCCTTAGGTCACATGACATCTGTGCCATTCATTTGAAGTACTGCCGTTCCTTGGTTTTCGAACAGCTTAGTTCTCGAACGTTTTGGCTCCCGAACGCCGCAAACCTGGAAGTGGCTGTTCTGTTTGCGAACTATTTTTGGAAGCCGAATGTCCGAAGGGGCTTCTGATTGGCTGCTGGAGCTGCCTACAGCCAATCAGAAGCAGTGATTTGGTTTCGGAATGTTTTGGAAGTCGAATGGACTTCCGGAACAGATTCCGTTCGACTTCTAAGGTACAACTGCAATCCACTTTAAGAGTCATGGCTTCCCCCAAAGAATCCTGTGAAATGTAGCTTGTTAAGGGTGCTGAAAGGCCCCAGGAGACCTTAATAAGCTACAGTTTCCAGAAATCTCTGGGAGAAGCCACAACTCTTAAAGTGATATAAGTGTGTTTTAAATGCATGGTGTGGATATAACCTTATTCAAAACCCTGCCAGGTTCTCAGCAGCAGGGAAGGAGGGAGATTGGAAAAGCACTCTTGTGTTTTGTCCTTTTGCCTGACTTTTTAAAACAATTTCCCTCCCATTAGAAATATGGGAGGTCATTTTGCAGGTGAGGCTGAGAAGACTATGGATCTTTCGGAACATTTGCCGGTCCTCTCTGCCAGACCCTTCAACTGATGTTGAAGCTGGTATGTCGGTAGGGCCAGTGTCCTGGATGTTTTCATGTTGGTAGGGAATCTGAGAATCTGACATCTGATCTCCCTTTCTGACACAGAGCTCTTTTATTGCGGAAGGAGATCTGATGCATTCCCCTTAGGATACCCTCCTATGGGACATAGGATTGCAGTGTGTTCTAAGGCTTTGCCATATTTACAAATGTTATGACTTGTATGTGCATTTGCACCCATTCCACGTATGGAAAGTTAAAACCACCCAGTATTCCAACCTTTTCCTCCTTTGGCTACCTCTCTTGATTTCTTTCTCCATCAAGATCTCTCCCAGAGCTTGCTCAGAGTTGTATGTTTACTCCCCAGCACCAAATTATTTTATAGACCCTAAAGTTTCCACACACAGTGATTCAGCGGAAGAGTTTATTCCTTTTACGTTTTCTAGTTTAGTTTTAAAGTGCCCTCTTTCACGCATAGAGGAACATCACTCCCAATATCCCCCTCCTCAGTTTTTCTGCATCCTGGGGACATCTGATTTCCCTTTGTCCCACTGGGTTTCTGAAACATCCACCCTCTTTATGTTCCCATTTAGCATCAAGCCCTCCACTTCCCCCATCTTGCCCTGGAAGCCTCCAGCTAGCATTGTTTCATAAACAGAACATTATGTCCCTCTCCATACATCATTTTCATGTGCAATTTTCACCCACAACTCTTTGGCCTGGCCGGCTGTCATTTCTTCCTGTATGGCCTTTGCCAGGATCTATCCTCTCCCTTTCTTCCATGACCTGAAACATTGACACCATTACCCTCAAGGGACAAGTAACATCCTGAACCAGATGGTCCCCCACCTCCTGGCAGCTTCCTTTCAGATATCTTCCTAGAAGATGCTCTGCAGCCTTTTGGATATGAAAACACCAGCAGTCTGGTTCCATTGCTGTTCAGGCGGAACCTGCCTCTCTTGTGCAGGCTCAGTCTCTCCCCAGAAGTTCCCTAGTGCCTAACAAATCTAAACCTTTCCTCCCAATGCCACTGCCTCATCCATGCATTGAGACCCCACATGTAATTCTCCGGCTGATAAGGGGAGATAAATCCACCTTGGGCTTTCGGGACAGGGGATGATGGAGGAGGGGTGTGTGAGGAGCGGAGAGACTCATCCATATTTATCAAACACAATCGCAGATTTGGCAAATCCCGTCCCGATCGCCCCGGCTCTTATTTTGCATTATTAAATATTCATGCAAGCTGGTTGACAATGTGGGGTTTGCACATTTTTGCCACTGAATCATTTATGTAGAAATCAGGGGAAACACAGAACCCTGCAAAAGAAAAAAAAGCACCTCATTGGAAAAGGTTCAGAAAAGGGCAGCCCCGATGATCAAGGGGATCTCTCCTATGAAGAAAGGTTGCAGCATTTGGGACTTTTCAGCTTGGAGAAAAGTCAAGTAAGAGGCAACATGAATGAAGCTCGTAAAATTAAACATGGCGCTGAGTAGCTGGGCAGAGGAACATTTCCTCCCTCATGACACTAGGACTTGCGGACATCAAATGAAGCTGTATGGTGGAAGATTTGTGACAGATAAAGTATGGAACTCTCTCCTCATAGCTGTCAAGCATCCCTTATTTGGAAGGACAGTCCCTTATCCCAGCGCCATGTCCCGCTTCTGTCCCTTATTGATGTATGTCCCTTAAATCTGGTGGGAGCCTCAGGCCCTTCCGCCGCCATCCTCCTCACGGCTGCCGAACTGAGCATCTCTGCCTGGGGCCTCCGCTCTGCCCGCCGCCGCCGCTCCTGCTTCTGCTCGGCCATACTGCGGCTGTGCCGCCGAAGGACCCGGATGAGATGGGCAGCCTGGCGTGGCCTATGAATTGCTGAGGAGCCTTGAGAGGAGAGCAAGGTCAACCATAGAGAAAGCAGTTCAGAGAGAGGAGGAGGCGGAGGCGGAGGCGCGGGCAGGTGTTCCAAGGGCTACAAGGGAAGGACCACAAGTGTTTCTCCCATAGATTTGTAGTGGTAGACTAGCATAGATGGTCTTATCTGCGGGTTTACTTCAGGCGCTATCCCCCCCCCACTTCCTCCCGCCCCGCCTGATGGAATTGAGAGCTGCAGATGGAGAACGAGAGAAAAGATACCGAACTGCAGCAGCATCTTCGTAGCTTGGACTTCATTTTGCGCGAAAAGTGGTTGCTGCTTGTAGTTATTTAATTGCAGTGTTTCATCAGCTGGTGTCTTGAGCAGCAACCTCTGGAAACGAAGGGCTAAAAACTGGTGCTGCTCTCCCAAATTATCTGGTCCCTTTTAACTTGGTATTTCAGCTGGTTAACTAAAATCCCTTATTTTGGCTGCTGGTCCCTTATTTTTAAGGCTGCCGGTCCCTTATTTTCAAATCTGTAAGTTGACAGCTATGTCTCTCCTGCAAGAGGCAATGATGACCACCAACGTATATGGCTTTAAAAGAGGGCCGGACAAATTCATGGAGGAGGGGGCTGTCAAAGGTTACTACCCATGATGGCTGTGCTGGGCCTCCACAGTTTGAAGAAGCAATGCTTCTGAATACTAGTTGATGGGAACCATAGGAGGGGAGACTGCTGCCATGTCCATCTTACAGGCTTTCCACAGGCATCTGAGGAGCCACTGTGCGAACAGGATGCTGGAGCAGAGGGACCACTGGCCTGAGCCAGCAGGCTATTTTTATGTTCTTACTTTAAAGTGTAATCCACCTGGTTGTGGCCTTTTGCAAGAAGGTTTGTAAGCAGGAAGAGTGCACCTCCTGAACCTTCCATATTGGGAGCCATGCACAGCCTCCACTCTGTAAATTGTGTTCACTTTCCTTCTATAGAAACTAACATTTTATGAGGCAGCACTTTGAAAAGCTCACAGAACAGAGAATGAGGGCAGCGTTTCTACTTCATCCTGGAATCATCCCCATAATGGGGAATTGAGGTTTCTCTTAGGGCAGGTCTGATAGAAATGTTAATGCCCATACCAAAAAAATCAGTCGGGTTTCTACTGAACTCTGCAAAAATTGTGAATAAGTGACTCCTACTTTTCTTTCTTTCCTGTGGAAGAATTCGTACTAATCTAGTCCTCTGGGGAAAACGCTTGCTCCCTCCTCCTTTTCCACAGCTCCCAAACTCTTGCATATCATTCTCCAACCCAAAGGAAAAAGCCGAGGGTGAGATTAAGGAGGAAAATCCGGAGCGAATGTGCTTAAAGCTGTTACGATCTGCCACCTGCGAGTGTGGCACATGTCAGTGGGACTTAACAGGATAAAGGCAAGCTGATTAGGCGTAGGTCGGTGCATGGGCCACCTTCCACTGCACCTTCGTACACAGCTGAACGTCCAGAATTCACAAGGGGCTGGGAAAGATAGGAATTCCTTAGCCGGTTTTGTCTGTGCTCTTGAGCCGAGGCTCAAAAATTATTATTTTTAATAATAATAATAATAATAATAATAATAATAATAATAATAATAATAATTTATACACTGCCCATCTGGGTGGCTTCCAACAAAGTACAGTGCTGCCCCGCAAGACGAATGCCTCGCAAGACGAAAAACTCGCTAGACGAAAGGGTTTTGCGATTTTTGAGCTGCTTCGCAAGACGAATTTCCCTATGGGCTTGCTTCGCAAGACGAAAACGTCTTGCGTTTTTTGCAAGTTTGTTTCCTTTTTCTTAACACCGCTAATACAGTTGCGATTTGACTTCGAGGAGCAACTCATAGAACGCGGTGTGGTAGCCTTTTTTGAGGTTTTTAGTGATTTTTGAAGCTTTTCCAGAACTTTTCCGACACTGTGCTTCGCAAGACGAAAAATTCACTAGATGAAAAAACTCGCGGAACAAATTAATTTCGTCTTGCGAGGCACCACTGTATTAAAATACAGTAATCTGTTAAACATTAAAAGCTTCCCTAAAGAGGGCTGCCTTCAGATGTCTTCTAAAAGTCTGGTAGTTGTTCTTCTCTTTGACATCTGGTGGGAGGGCGTTCCACAGGGTGGGTGCCACTACCAAGAAGGCCCTCTGCCTGGTTCCCTGTAACTTGGCTTCTCACAGTGAGGGAACCACCAGAAGGCCTTCAGCGCTGGACCTCAGTGTCTGGGTAGAACGATGGGGGTGGAGGCACTCCTTCAGATATACTGGACACAAAGTGTCCGTCAAACCTCTGTCACATCTCAGCGCACCCATTCATGTGTTCCACGGTCATGTTTGAATGTCACTTGTGTTAAATGTCTGGGCTCGTAAAACTGAACATCCAAAGAGCCTACTGGTGTCGGCCTGTTTGTAGTGAACAGGAGGAGGGAACTGGTCCCATAGAACAAGAATGGGACCTAGCTACATGTTACATCAGGAGTAAGGAACCTGTTTCAAACGGAGAGCTGTGTTCTCTTCCAGGCAGCCTTCCAAAGACCACATGTCAGCGGTGTGCACAACAAATGAACGGGGGCTAGTTTTTACATGTACACTCACACAGCCCTTGGTATCTTCCATTCAGACAAGCAAAAGGCCTCAGCAGAATTCAAGGCCACAGCAGTCCAGCCAGGCAAAAGCAGTGTGTGAAGCAGGATCAGTGAGGGAGTGGGGCCTGAGGAGAGGTCTTAGTGCCACAGCACTCTGCATTTGGCCCTTGGACCTGAGGTGCCCTACCCCCATGCTGTGCTAATGATGCACTTGGCAAGCAAGTTGTGGCCTTACAAAAATTAAATACAAGACCTGAGGGCAGGGGAGAGGGCATTGTGACACCTGCACCACAGCACACAGCCAATTTCGTCATTTATGTAATGTGACATTATGCCCTTTTTAATTTTAAATTTAGTCGAGTTTGAGGTGCAGTGTTAATCAAATGGTACATCAAAATTAAACCTTTGAGGTGGAACATCATGCCATAGGATCTATGGCATGTGGAATTAACATTTGAAGAGTTGTACTACTGAATATTTGCATTCAAAGGCACATACTCTGATTTTGTTTTGCGAAACACTTGGTTTGGCTTTTGTTCAGTGGAGGGTATCAATGTTCCCCTTGAGCTTCCAGGAGCTCCCAGTTGGCTCATGGAGCTGCCTGGCTGAGGTAGAACAATCTGAAAAACTGGGAATGCAGAGAGAAAAGACAATAGGTTGATCGAGAGCATTGTCTGTGCTGACTGACTTGTACAAAGTAATGCTGCGACTTCTGATATCTCCTAGGCTTGTTCACATGTTACACTGGACACAGGTACAAGCTGTCTTTAGTACACATGTACAAGGTTTTGTGTGAAAGCCTGTTGCCTGAGGCAAACTATAACTCCAAGAGATTATACAATACAATATACCCAATCCCTTTATGGCTTCTTCTTCTCTAGGTCTCCTGACAGCCATGGTGCACCTGCCCATGAGAGCAGCTTCTCTACTTCCTGCACACTGATGCAGCAGTTCAGCGATCAAGTCATCTTGGGGGAAAGGGAGCGACCAGCTTCTTCAACATGGATTCATCCCCATGAATTGGGGCCCATGCCAACTGTATTTCTTCTTGTGCCTGAACATGGAACACAAAGGCTACCAACAGAGTATATTGGGGTTGTACCTGTGAGATTTCCTCCACTTTTTTTCTTTCCCTTTCTTCCCCATAGCAAATATAACTATTTCTGGCTTATTTTGTGGGTTTCTAAATATGAAATGCAGTTTTCCCTAGATTTCTCCCCCCTCGAAATGACAACAGAGGATTTGTGCCACTTGGTACTCAAGATTTCTACAGGCCTCTTGGATTTGGGGAATGGCTGCCTCCTTCAGACATATGGCTGTGACAGACTGAGGCAGTTGCTAAGAGTCTGGGATGTTCTCCAGTTGCTGTGAAGAAAATGTTCTCTTTTTCCCTGTGCCTCTTCCTTTCACTTGTTCGTTCTCTCCCCCTCCCTCCCCCAAATCCAATGGAGATGAGGAGATGGGGGGGGGGAATGGTACGCGTCATGGCTGCCACTCCTGACTGTGGCCTTCTCTGCCTACATAGGGGAGGAAGTTCACCAAAGGCATGGGGCATACTGTGTGAAAGAAAGAAAGAAAGAAAGAAAGAAAGAAAGAAAGAAAGAAAGAAAGAAAGAAAGAAAGAAAGAAAGGTCCTTGTGAAATGACAGGGTAAATAACCCGGACAGAAAAACAAATGTGTGTATTTAATGAGTTTTCCTCTTCCTTTTGTGTTTACAGCTTCTTATTTATCTCCATTTACTCATGGCACCTGCCCAAACATTGCCCTTCACCACTAAATGGGAGCAAGCTCAAAATCTGAGCAGAATTGATTTAATATGATTAGCTACATGCCATTGTTCATGCATTCTGACTGGAAAAAGATATTCATTCATGACTGGTTTTAGAAAAGCATAAAACTCCCATCCAATTTCCCCCCTCAGACTAGTTCAACCCGTTTGGACAGCCTTGGAAATCTCTGAAGTGGTTGTTTTTTTGCCAGGCATATTGCAGCCCTGGGCCTTTGAAAGAGATCCCTCTTCAATGTTTGAACTCTTAACTGCAGCACTTGTTTCTTCAAGCTATGCTATATAGGAATTAAAGCATCCAGGTTGCAGTTTCTCCCATGATTGATTTGGGCTCTAGTACTAAACTGGAAGTGGAAGAGAAACTACCACAAACCAAAGGTTGAGATTAAGGCAGAGACCTTGTCCTAATTGCTAGCCTGGGCCATCCACACCAGTCCTGGTCCACCCCAGCCTGCCCTTTGCACTATCAACCAACAGCTAGGGGATTGGTACAGCTATTTGTGGTTTGCCAGTGTCAGGAAGAATCCAAGTCACAGGGGAGATAGCTGTGGTCCACCATTCTCCAGATGCTTGTAATGCTAACCACAGCAAGGCCCAGTAGCATCCTAGGGTGATTATAGCTATGTTCCACTATACACTCCAGTTCTAATCATGGCTTTGCCTCTTTTTTGTGGTGGTGGGGGGTGTAATTTAATACCTTGAGCCTGCATGGTAAACCATGGGCTCTCCTTTCCTTGACTTTGACATATCACAGCAGTCGGGGTCAATTAGCCCAAGTCTCACCAGGCAAATGATAGCAAGTTGTTCTGGCTTGTGTGTTAACCCAGCCAGCTAAATTCTGTCTTCACCTTGACTGGCAACAATAGTAAATGCAGATGATCAAATACACAGCTGTGGGGGTGGGTGAATGGAAGGCTTAATCAAATGGTCTGAGGTAAAAGAGATGGGGTGGGTGAGTTGGCAAGACAGAAGGCCAGAAGAAGACTTTCTGCAGAAAACAGGCCTAAGCAGAAATAGGAATTCTACCTAGGAACAACCAATCAACACATAATAAGAGACAATAAGACCTGATCAGTGATTGATAGAGCTACAGCAAGAAAACTAGAGCAGTTCAAAATGCAGAGACTAACAATACGGGTCGAGAACCTGTGACCCTCAAGATGTCATTGGACTCCTTTCAGTCCCAGCCAGAATAGACAATGGTCATGGATGATGGGAGTTGTAGTGCAGTAACACCTGGAGTGCCACAAGTTCCTCATCCCTGAATCAACACATATGCCCAGTTGGAGAAGAACAAGAGTCTCTTGCCATTAGTTCAAGGCTGTCATTAGTTTTTATCCGGAGACTCACTGTTGGTTTTCCTTTTTTCTTAATGCACTATCTGCCCTGTTGATTTCAATTCTTCCCTTCGCCTAGAAGTGCAACATGTTGTACTTCTTCATTTCTACCATCACCCTCTTCTGGTGACTCAACAAAACATTTAAAATTTTCCAAGCCCCATTGGTTGGCACTGATCGACAATTTGAGAATTTCTCCCTCACCTGTAAATATCAAAGGTTGGGGGGTCTGCTCTCATCCCAGCATCCCTCCCCACCTTTTCTGGTCTCACTGTGAGTTGAACTCTTACGTTGCAAGGGCCTTTTCCACTGTAATAAATTTCCAAAATTTGTGATGTCAAAAAAGAGAAAAAGGTAAGGAAATAAAATTCTAACTTTATTAGTCAACAAGGACACTCCCCATCCTTCCTGGTTTTTTGCATCTGTGTACGTTCAGTGGTAAAAACTATAGCACCCAGACAGTGGGAGGTGTAGGGGTATCAATGTGCACATTCAGCGTTTATTTTTTAAAAAACAGTATCCAGGCATTCATTTTTGAAAGTGAAGGGGCCAGCTAGTCCTGTCCCTTTGATAATGAGGCATTTGCAATTGATGTCTGCCAGCCAACAGATAATTGAAACCTGGCTGTAGGTTTCATCTTTTTACAGGAATGAGAATCCTGACCAATCTGGGTCTCTCTCCCTTTGGAGGAAATCCTACATGTCCCCATCCGACTGAGCTGATCACATCAGCTGGGAGACATTGCTGTCATGTGTGTCATTGTGGTCCCCTTCATGTGTTACCCACACAGGTAATGAATACTTGAAAAGGGTTAAAGGAAAAAGGAAAAACCCAGGATCTGCAGTTTTCAGAGGAGGAATCCCATGTGGGAAACATGCAACAATTTGTCGCTGGGCACAGAAACAAAAAATAAAATGCAAGAGCGTACCTTTCACACACCTGTGGAAGGATTGGTATATGACACACAGGAAGTGGAATCCCATGGGAGACAACCATTGTACTTGTTTGTGGTAAATGTTCTGTTACATAGGCACTTGAGGGATCTAATGTTACTTGGAAAATGTGGGGCGTTCACCCACTTTCCTGCCATACTTGGAAGAGAGTCACTGTAAGAAAGGGATGGGGGTTCCTAGTCATCAGATTAAGGGGAGGATTCATATATGGTATGCTCTCCTTCTAGTGCAGGGGAGGAAAATAAATTTGTGTACTGAGTGGTCCTGAGAGCAGTTGAAGAGAATGAGTACTCAACCCACTGTGTTTACTCAAAGGACAGAGATCTTTGAAAACTAACTCGATTTGTGGAAGCATCCTGCATCCTGGCTCCTAGTGAGCCTACTTTCCAAGATGCCTCAAAATATCACTTTATGGGGAGCTACTACAGTGGGAGGGGCTATTTCATTCATTCCCTGCTGCTGGGAATCCCAAATGCATCTGATGGACCATTTTAGGAGACCAGTTGTTGGTTTAGGTAGGCATTTGGTCTGACCTAACAGGTCTTTTATGTGAAGAGTGATGTAATAAAGCAAGATTCAAGCCCCATGATTTCAAATGCCCGAGGCTCAATACCTTTCTCTCCCTTCCTGTTGTGCAAAATTCATTTCTCATGGTATTGTGGATGATACTCTGCTCAGAGAAATGACTTTCATGAATACCAGCAAACATTAACACCCTACAGATTGGAAAAAGCCAAGCAATGCAATTGAAACGAACAACAACATATTTTTCTTAATCTGGGCAAATGTCCAAGTAAATGGAATATGTATGTGTCTAGCCAGCAATAGTTAAATACCTGCCTATTCTGCTTTGCCCACCTCCATGCAATCAGAGTGCAGAGAGAGACCAAGTCTCCAAGGCACTAATTCATGTCTTGGCCTAATTACCATTGATTGGATTTCCACATACAACAGTCTCTCTCATTATCACAGCACCATTTGAAGATGTTCTACGTGAGGCCCTCTTAAAGAATCCATTTAAACAACAGAGAGGTTGCTTGCAGTCTGGACACACAGGATCCTGGGAGCCATTAATTATCCATAAAACACAGTACTGGTGAGAATAGAAAGGTCCCTCGTCTGCAGAGAATACCGCTTGCAGTCCCAGTGCTCCCATGAGTCCTTTTTCAAACACATAAGGAAATGGCTGCCTTTCTGTCAGCTATCTTAGAACAGTCTTTGCTACTTAGCTTCCTTTCCAGTAAAGTCAGAAGTAGACAGTGAAGCCATCTGTGGTCATCCACCACCTTATGGGGTCCACCACCCAAACACCCTTTAAGTTAGGTTTCGTAAGATTCACCTTTAGGTGTTTGTGTTCTGTGGGTTAGCATGACAATCCAAAGAGGTAAAGTGTTTTAGTGCAACATATTTATCCAAAGAAGGAATTGCAGGTGATAAATCCAATAAAGTGAAACCCACAAGAAACATAATCCCCCTGTGTTTATCACAGCAGAAGGGGTCAAGTTGAGGGCCAGGAGAAACTGTGACGATGGCGGGGAAAGAGCCCAAGAAACTTGAAATGAGTGTCACATTCATCAACCGCAAGTTCCTCTTGGTGTCCCAAGGAACTAGTACTCAACCTAACCTTTTAGCCCAAAGCTCTTCAGTGACTCCTTAAAAAGCCTTGAGTGGGCAAATGCTCGTATTTCCAGTGACAAAGCGAGCTGAGGTAATGGAAGTATTTTCCATAACAGGAACACATGACAGATCAATGGATCATCTGGCTCAACACTTTCAACCTTGTCCAATGGCTCAACTTCCAAGATCGCCAGCAGAGCTCCTTCCCACTCCTGTGTCCTACTGCTGAGCTACAGAGGTTCTCCCACCCCATCAACCATCAAAGCATGCTTAAAAGCATGTCCCGGGTGCATTTTTAAGCCTTTGCACTATTCTTACAGCAGCACATATTTCATCCAAGCTTTGTTTTACGACATTAGCAATACTAACCTTCCCTCTGCCCCCCACTCCCAGTACATGGAATCATGAATGACACCTTGAGCAATTTGGAGCAAAGGTGGGATATAATGCAGGGTGAAAAAGTGCTTACCAAAACAGGTGATGGTCAGCACAACATCTAAATACTTTGATAAGAGAGAAATAAATAAAGGATTATATTTAACTAACTTTTACTTGGGATAGATTCATTGAAATTAATCATAGTCATTGATTCCAGTGGGTCCACTGAGTTAGAGTTAGCTGACTACAAGCCAAATATTCACCAGGTTGAGCAGATATGAACCAAGTCTTCTCTGCTGGTGCTATACTGTAGAACTGGGGAAGCCAACATGGTGGCCCCCAGATATTGGGCTATGGGTCCCATCATCCCTGTCCATTGGCCATGCTCCCTGGGGCTGATGGAAACTAGTCCAACAATATCTGGAGGGCACAATGCTGGCTATCCCTGGTGTAGAAGGTTTGAGTCATTTCTTGGACATCTTCATGCTCCTTTTAGCTTGCTCCTTAATGCCTAGACTACATATACATTGAGCCCAATCTCTGTCTTCCATTTAGAAATGCTCTGCTCCCTTCTGATGAGCTCTGTGCACAGAATGAAACCTGCCCATCTCTGATGCTTTCAAGGTTTTCATTAAAGAAAACTTGTACTGCAACAAGTGTAGCAGGCATGGCGGAGCTGCTCTCCAGCAACTCAAGGCACTGTCCACACACCGGGCAGCAGAATATACAATAGCATTTCTGGGCACTGCCATCTTGCTCTTCCTATCTCTGATCTTGCTGTTATTGCCCACTCTGTTGCTTTGGCAGTGCCTGTCCTTCTGGCTGCAGGTGTAACTGGCTCTCCGGTGCCCTTCTGGCTGCAGGTGTTACTTACTGGCAAGTGTTCATTATTCAGTCTCTCCTTCTGGGCACAACTGCCAAGTCTCCAGTCACCGGCTGGAGTGGAAGGTGGCTCTGTTGTTCAGTGATGTTGCCAGCTATTTGTTGGCAGCCTCCTTAATGCCTTCCCATGTCAGCCTGTCAGATCACTCAGCTGTTGGCTTCCTGATGATGGGATTGATTGGATAATAACAATGCCACACACTGTGCACCTGGAAGCAAGCAAGGCCACACTGGCAATCCATCACATGGAAGGCAGTAATGCATCCTAGCTGAAGCAAAGGGCTTTGGACCAGGAGATAAGCAGAGGTGGCTCCTGACCTCTAAGGGCAGCCTTGATGAATGAGGAGCTGTAGGCAAAGAGCAGCTGAGTTTTTCTCTCTCTCATCCCAAAGTGTTAGACCAATTCACATGCTCAAATGGACCCATTAGTGGAAGTAGATTTCACTCAGATACTTTTCACATTTTCACCCCCACCTTTCCCACCTTTAAGCCAGGAGGGGAGCAGAAAAATCCCTCTCATTGGCAGACAAGACTCCTGTCCAATGCAGGTAATCAATTCCACCTTGCAAGGCACCTAGTCTGGGCATCAGCAAGGGAGATTTACCTGCTCTTCTCAGAACCAGGAGCAGGTGAGAAAAAAATCTGCTTCACCAAGTGACAGTATCACACAGTTATGGAGACTGGGAAATGTTTGTAAGAGGGGGGATGTTCTGCACCCTTCTTATTCTTGGTTAAAAGGTGTACCTCCCTCTTTGCTCACCTATCAACCAGCTACAGTCATTGACACAGCTGGAGCAACATAATAACTCCACTTCTTCCTTGCCTCTTCTTCAAGTCACCCATGTAGTGACAGGAGGAGGCACATCTGATGGTAGCAGCTGCAGAGATGCCTTTTCTTGACTGTAGAACAGCTGCTAATAATATAGCAAACAGCTCCTCATGTTTCACAGCAACAGGAAGGATGTACATTATTCTCCTGCCCCCCCCCTTCTTCACTGGAGGTTTTAAAGCAGAGGTTGAATGGCTATCTGCAGGGATTCTTTACTTGTGATTCCTGCATCACAGGGGGTTGGACTAAATGACCCTGGGAGTCCCTTTCAATTCTATAATTCTATTATTCTGTATTAAGTGTTCACATTATATTGTAACAGTATGGGATTGTATTTTAATATTTTTATTGATGTGCCCTCCCCTGAACTCATGGTAATGAAGGGTGGCCTAAAATATTTTAAATGCATATGTAGCATTGGTATCTCATATTTAAAGTGTTCAAATCACATATGTTCCTTTAGTGCAGGCATCTCCCAACTCAGCCCTCCAGCTGTTTTGGGACTACAGTTCCCATCATTCCTGACCACTGGTCCTGTTAGCTAGGGATGATGGGAGTTGTAGTCCCAAAACAGCTGGAGGGCCGAGGCTGGGTGTGCCTGCTTTAGTGCAAGGCAATTCACTGCTATTCCTTCCAACCAGCCTGTTTTGTGCATAAAGATCTGAGGCTCCATGAGCAAGAATTTCACACAGATCTTGTAATGTTTGCCACTGCAAATGTTTGGACAAGGATGAGGGACTGGGTGTTACAATCCAAGCATCTCTAACTGTTCTTCAAGACTCTGCCCAAACCATGTTGTTTCAGAAATCCAACATTAGACCACACCAAAGTTTAGCAAATCCAGAGAGAGGACTAGGAGAGAGAAGCGAGAGTTTAGACAGGGAAGGAAAACTATGGACAGCTCTAAGTGAGGCTGGCCAAAGTCCAGGATGGATACAAACACCCAACAGTAGCAGACCAGGATGTTACTCCAGCAGGGAGACAGAGGCAATTGAGAGGTTTTTTTAATGATATTTATTGGGAATTTAAAGTTACATAAAAAAAGAAAAAGAAAAAGCAAGAAAAAAGAGATTAAACAATACAAATCAGTAAAAAGAGAATAAAAAGTACAAAACATACAATACACTAAAATCAAAAACAAGAGCAAAAGAATAAATTTAAAAACAAATCCAATATTCCCATATCCTTATCTTCATTAACTTGTTTCATCGACCTCCTCACACCTCCCTTTTTTGTATTCTAATTATTAATTATCTCAGCAAATCTTTTCCATCTTTCACTGTATTCTGTCCTTTAGTTGTCTTAATTTATTTTAGCCTTATCTTACCATAAAAAAAGAAAAAACCTTAGAACTTAAAAACTTATTTATACATAACTCCTTATAACATTTCTACTAAAGCCTAATAGTTTCATTCCAAGATTTTCCTAACAGTCATTAATTTTGCAATATTTCTCTAAATGAATTTTTAAACTTCCTGCCAATCTTCATCCACCATCTCTTCTTCCTGGTCTCGGGTTCTGTCAGTCCTTTCTGTCTGTTCCATCTAGTCCATCAACCTGGTGATCTTATGTCCGAGGCTCTTAACTCTTTTCCATGTCCCTTGGACATGGCAATTGAGAGTTGAAATAACCCTACCTTGGGAGCCAAATCCTAGGGGCCTAGGTCCCTTCACCATCACCCCATTAAATATTTGAGGAGGCTACCCCCCTGAGTTCATGAGCATTGCCATTCAAATGATGTGCATGCACTGTGCCTTGTGATTGATTATGTGGGGTGGGGCTTGCCTGATCCCCCCAATATTTTATTCACCCCTGGCACCCATGAACCCTACTGTCTAGTTTGGTGTACCTAACTCCACCCCATCATTGAGGAAACTGATAGTGCAGGCATGGTCTAATCCAGGCTGCTGGACCTCTTCATCCAACCCCCAGCACCCCGCTCAACCCAGGCTCCCTCCACCAGTTCCTCAGCTGCTTCTCAGTTTATTGAGGAGAGCCTATTTATCATCCCAATCTCTGTGCACTGAGAAGGAGGGTTAAGACTTCCGGGTTAGCGCGATCAGCTAATGGCGGATTCCCTCCGAGCTCGGGAGGGAATCGGCTCTGCTGGAGACGGGTCTTGCCGCGACGGCAACGCGGAGACCCTTAGAAACCACAGGCGCTGAAGCCTGCGGACTTGGTGACTCGGTGGGCACCTTAAGCGCCCCCCCGACCCACGAAGAGCCTTTTTAAAGGCTTTGGAGAGGGTACGGAGAGTGGCGCGGTGCTGGGAGTAGACCGCTACTTCAGTGGAGCAAAGCCGCGAGCCATGGCCGGAGAGCGCTGACTTTTTCCCCTAAATTTGGACCTGAAAAGAAACAACCCGTGAGTAGAACGGAATTCGGACTTTAAAATGCTTATTTTTGAATTCGGCACGACCGGGGGATGTGTTAAAGGGAAGTCCGCACCCCCCCTCCTACAAATGATCTAAAGCAAGAACAGGAGAACTAAGGTGGAGAGTCCACCCTTCTCGGTGCGAGATAAAAGATATTAACTTCCACGATTTGATAAAAGAAATTTTGTGCTGGAGTGTGAGAGCGGAACTTTAGAAGTTTTTTTTTAAAAAAAATTTTGTGCAACCCCCCCCTCCCGGATGCGGGAGCGTCCTGTGTCTGAGTCTGTTGAAGAGGAATAAGGAGTTTGACAGCTGTCAAAGCTGTCAAACGGGCAGTTTATAGTTAAAAAACTTGTTACTTAAGATCTCTCTGGACTAAATGTGTTATAATTGAATTAAAGTTGTTGGAAACAAAGAAACAAACAAGGAGGTAAAGGACTGTTGGAAAAAGACTACTAAGTAACCAGAATCCCTCTAGGGGGAATTCTGAGACATTACAATGGCTGCAGATGGAAAATTACTAGCAGAGATAGAAAGAATGTTTCTCCTCATGGGAATTTTACAAGAGCAGAGTCTGGCTATGAACAAACAACTTACGACCTTGACTTCTGGAACAAGTAGCTCTGCTGAATGCACTAAGGACTTGATTGAGAAAAGATCTGCAGCTGAATTAGAAGAGATATCTCAAGAACTGAAGGAGAGCAAGCAAGGAATGGAGAAAGTACAGATGGAAAGTACCAACCAGAAGCCTACACTAGTGGATTATAAGGAAGAAGACCCTTGGACTACATGGATTACAAATCTGCGAAAGATGCGAAAGATGAAGGAGGAGGCCCCTGGAGTACTTGGAATACAGGAACTTAAAAGAAAGAAGAAATATGATTGGGGCCTCCACTCTGAATATGAAGGTTTGGTGGAACTTTTGCAGCAGCTGTCATCAAGTATTCTTGTGGGAAGAAAACCTGGTTTGATTGGGATAGAATTCCTTCGAGATTCGACGACCAACACAAAGGTCTACCAACAAAATCGGCAGAGAGGGACTGAAAGAGACTTGAAGGCCTCGGACGTGAGGAATCCAGGCTAAGAACTGTTATTGTGGACACGTATTTGGGAGGGACGGAAACCGGGGATGGGAGGGAGGGGAAAACAGAATCTTAAAAATGTTTATGACTTTTGGGCTTAGCTAGTATGATCCATATTTAATATAAGAATGGGAAATCGATGGAAGGGAACTTGGGTCCACCTTAGGAAAGAACTTAATTTTCATAAGAGATGTAATATTAATATGGTAAGGAGGAGAAATAACAACTTGCTGACTTAATTATGGGAATTGGGATGTATGAAGGGGGGGTGGGGGGAAGTCAAGGAACAAGGTTAAGAAAGTAAGGTTTTGAAATTATACATGTTTTTGTCTTTGTCTTTTTTGTGTGTGGGATGTCTTTATAAAATGTGAAAATCTAATTTAAAAAATTATATAAAAAAGAGAAGGATGGTTAACCCCCTCCCTTCCTGTGTGCCACAATCAGGAAGAAAACTGCCCTCCATCACCTGAATGGAGTGGTTTTTCTCCCCACCATGAAGCACCAGGGAGGGAGAAATGGTCCTCCCTTCATGCCAGGACAGGGATGGAAATTCCTGTTCTTAAAGGGGCCATGCCCTCTTCATCAAGCACTGGCTGTCCTCAGGCCATGGAGGTGCCAGTGCAAAAGGTCCTAGGGGTTCTTCTCACACAGAGGCTTCTGGCAGAGTGCTGTCTTCTGGCTTCTGATATTTCATTCTTATTTTTAGTTATGTATATGTCCTACTGTTCCTCCAAGGATTTAAGGGACATATGCAGGATTCTTCTCTTCCCCTGTCTCTCTCAGGGTGTGCCGATTCAGAGGATAATTTGATCTTCACCCTCCGCAGAGTCCTCAGAACCTTTGCTTGATCATAGGGGAACTGGCTTCCGGGTCACAACAGCTTCCCAGAAGCCTCTCTGTTTGGCCACTGTGGAGAAACAGGATGCTGGGCCTGATGGGCCTTTGGTCTGAGGCCACCAGGCTCTTCTTATGTGTCTAGTGTTCTCTTCACAAAATGTAACACATCGAGTAAAAGCGACTCTGAGTTCTGAAGGGCTGCCATGCAGAACAAGGAGCAACTTTGGTCTCTGTTGCTCCAGAGGGCAAGACAAGCACCGATGGGTTGAAATTGCAGAAGAGCAGATTTTCACTAAACCTTAGGTGAAGCTTCCTAAGACAGTTGAGCAGATTGCCATGGGAGGCAGTGGGCTCTCCTTCACGGGAGGTCTTTAAGCAAAGGCAAGGGTGCTATAGCAATTGCATCCTCCACTGCAGATACTGCGCTGAGCTGGAGACTACGTTAGATGGCTATGTCCATTCTCTTCATTTCTCACTTTCCGTTCTTAGATTCAGTTCTCTACATAGGTGCAGCAATTTGCATTTATTTTTTTTAATCCATATGAAAATTCCTCAGCCATTCAGTGCAAATTTCTCCTAATAAGCACAGTTTTGAATGAATATACAGTTTGACAAGCACTTTCCCTACTATGCAGCATTTTTCATGTTATTTCCCCTAATATATGCATTTTTGCACACATTGCACAGCTGGAGAACTGGAGTTCAATATTCAGAAAAGTATGAAATTTGAAGGAAGGCTGTGTTTTGTTTCAAATATTGTTTCAGGAGGTGGGAATTTGGTACATTCCCCTTTATATATGACCTGAATTGCACTTCTCCCCCACCCATAGAGATGGCCTCTGAGGTCCCTTCCAGTTCTAAAATTCTAATATTCTATTACACACCCACCTACCCACGCACAAAACTTAGGTAAGGAAAATACATGATTGTGTATATGTATATGGAAGAATAACGTGTATTGAGGGTTGAAACTGGTTGTCAGACAATGAATTGTAATCTAAATCTTCTTGGAAGGTACAAAAAATAATAATAATTTGCTTTGTGCTAACCAAGAATGAGAAATGAAAGTTCACGCTTCGCTGGATGCATCTGCCGGTGAAAATTTATTTTATTTAGCAATTCTAATGGGTCAATTAAAATATATTAGCATGACAATTTCATTTCTTTTCTGATCAGTTACAAAGTAAACAGGCGAATTTAAACCCTTAAGCTGTGAAACAACCTTCAAGACACCCCAGAAGGAATTTCAAGAGAGAAGCCGAGTTGCCATACATCTGATACAACATCCCAAATTAGCCTTTGCCAACTCGGCACCCTCCAAATGTTTTTGGACTACAATGCCCATCATCACCAGCCAGCACTGTGTGGGAATTCATTCATAATAAAACAGATGGCTGCGGTGTTTATCTTAACTATTTTAGGATTCGCTTCCCTGTGGAAGATCCTGTGCACGTTTCCTTGGAATGAACAGGGACTTGCAGGGATCTGGATCATGCCTTTTCTTTAGTAGCTTTTCTTGCCACTCTGGCTGCTGCCATTTTATTCTTCTTTTACAATCTTGGGGAGCAGCAATCTCTGTTCTTTAGGGAGGGGAAAGGAATTTAAATAGCCAGCTACTGAACAAGCACACACTGAAACGGATGAGGAAGTTCTGAGCCTTTTTCCCTGGCTCTCTGCATTTTGTTACATATTTTGTGCATTCGTTAAACTTGCTTTGTATTCATAGATATTCACTCTCATTCTCTCTCTCTCTCTCTCTCTCTCTCTCTGTGTGTGTGTGTGTGTGTGTGTGTACCTAGACCTTGAAGAATGACTGTAAAATGTGACTGTATCCTGCTAATCTGCCAGAGGGGTCTACCCCACCACGTTAGGAAGAATGAACCTTGCCAATTGTGTTTTTAAAAGAGGTATCTGGGAAATATATATTTGGCTGCTACTGACTGACCACTGAAATGCTAAGCATCAAACAGCCTTGGATGGAATCATCACCATCACCATCATGTATTAACACTAATTTGAGTCTTCCCATGCTTGAGCAGCTGGAGTCAAAACCACATCAAATGAAAGAAAGAAAGAAAGAAAGAAAGAAAGAAAGAAAGAAAGAAAGAGGCAGATATGCAAGACAATCCTTATTTATATATTTTATTTATAACCTTTATATCCCACTCTTTCCTCCAAGGAGCTCAAGGTGGCATGCATGGTTCTCTGTCTCCCCATTTTATCCTCACAACAACCCTGTGAGGTAGGTTAAGCTGAAAGACAGTGACTGATCCAAAATCAACCACTGAGCTTCATGGCTGAGTGGGGACCAGAGCCCCAGCCACACAGGCTCTCTATAGACAAGGAAACCCCATACAGCCCCATATTAGCTCAATGGCATGGGATTCTGGCTGATGGAGGGGGCCAGGGACAGAGTCCTGGGTTGGGGAAACAGAGTGCCTGCAACAGGAGAAGACGCATACACTCACTCACAAGTCCTAGCAGAAAGAGTCTGGGTTGTCTGGGTTGACCCCTTTGTGGATTGGCCACACTGGTTCACCGTGAGAACCTATTTCTGAAAGACCTGCCCACAGAAATCAATATTTTTAATGTAGTTGGGATTGGGCACCGCCTGTGGGTCCACCCAGCCAACCAGCCCCAACCCAAACAATAAACTCAGAAGCCAATAGTCCCTCCTCAGAAAGACTCAGTTCTTATTTAGTGTGACGCTTTTAAAAAACAGCCTTGCTAATGCAGATTCCAAAGCAAATGCAGTTCACTGCCCCCAAACTGGGGCTTATGATGGTACTGCAGTGTCATTCACGCAGAATACTTCAGATCAGGCTCTGAGTGGTTTACAACAACCCTGCAATATTGCCCAAGAGTATTTGCTCCTTCTTTGCAGGCTGCCGGTTGAGCAGAAGCTGAGAGAGTAGATTTCAACAGCACTGCAGTGTTATTTGCTGCTCCCCCCCCCTTTGTATTATAGATTGGACTGAGAGAGTAGGATACAAAAATCACTTAGTTCACTGTTCTGTTCCTATTGCAAGTTGGAAAGCTGTGCTGAGACAGTAGCTTACAACAGCCTTGCAATGTAGTCCAGTATTGCAGCCACAGGCCAGAGGGGGAGCTACCTAAACTGACCCTTAGACCTCCTCCCGGCCCAAATAAACCTTAACTACTAATAGGAGCTTTGAACTCCACTGACTTGCAAACCACCTTCCCCCTTTTAAATGCTCAAAACAATAGAAAACAAAGTAAAACAAGACTCCTGTCTCGAATGGCCTATCTTGTTTTTTCCAACCCGCTCAGCCTCAAGCTCAAGTAACATACACACCGCAACATTTTGTACAGAGCTCCTCTTGCATCTAGTCATTGTACTTTTATGGGGGTTCCAATCTCTGGAGATTCTCCCAAACCTTCAGAGCAGATTTAGGGATGGAGACAGGAGAAGTTCAGTTGTGTGAGTGGAAGCTGTTCTGTTCATACAATGACTTTGGTGGAGTTAATCTGGAGTTTGCAGAAGCAAACAGGGCTCATAGTGAGTAGAGGGCATGTTTGCAAAAATATGAGCAACACCTTCCTGGTAGTCAGAGTCGATTGTGCATCTACAGCACAGATCCCTGTGTTTACAAGGCGTGCCTCATGTTTGCTACATGTACCTGTATGTTTCCAATCTCTTATCTCCTGCACCCTTAGTGGTGCCCCCTGGGAGATGTGCAGTGTAGATATGCAAATATGAATGCCCCCTACAGCTTGAATTGGATTGACAGAGATTAACATTGGTGATTAACATATCCCTATACGTAAGACACCTTGAGTGTGATTTCTAGCATAGAAAGGCAGGGTATAAACGTCCAAATGCATTTTAAAATATCTGCATTTCATATAGCACAAGGCACGTGCAGTATTTTTTTCTTCTTCTAAAGGCAAGCTGGTCTAATAAAAGATTGCTTAACTGTCATAGCCACACGCACGGTAGCATTATTAGGAATGGGCAGCATTAAGGGCAATTGTACAATTCTGCAATGGAGACAAGTAAGATAGAACTAATGCACAGTCTGCTGTTAAAAAGTAAATAAACTTTGAAGCCATTATTTTCCTTTTGCATGTTCCAAAACGAGACTTTACTGCACTAGCTGTTCCCTGGGGACCAGTGCAGTGGAGGGTAGGGGGATGGATCTTGGAAGCAGCTCTCAAATCATACTGTCTGTTTAGACACTTCCAAAGGAGGAGGAATGGGGCTTCCAGAAGAAGGACATGTGTGATGCTTCCGCAGCCTCTTGGCTTCTAAAATAGAGATCCATGCCTGACTCTCAGGAAAGCAGGAAGAGAGGTGTCTGTTGTTGTTCATCCCAATCCCTGCCTCATTTCATCAGTAGCCCTTGCCCCATGTCTTTTACCCCAAATATGTCTTTCACCCTTGAATGTAAAAGTTGAAAAATGCCCAGGGTACAAAAATCCCTTGATGGGTAACATGACCTCAAAGGAAAAGGTCATTCTGATGAGTCCAAGGACCTGTAGTTGAGAAACCTTAGCACCTTCATAAAACTACATCCCAGGCTCTGAATCCCTACAAGACAGGAAGCCCAGCAAATAAACAGGTTTAAGTGTGCTTGCGGCAAAGATCCAGCTTTGGTTCCAGCAAGGTCCAGTTGCCGCCTGTTACTCGCCATTCCTTCTGGAGCTGTCATCCAGCCCTTTGCTTCAGCTTCTCCATCCTGTGCCAGAGGTCACTGCGCATGATGGATGGCAGCACAGTTTGAAGGCAGCTTGCCACGTGGACAGTGTGCTGAATGTGTTATGATCATGAATCTTGATCTATGAATAGTGACAGCTGACTGATTGGAGGACATTTCTGGCTGGCTGCGTGGAACGAAGCGGGGGCTATACGCTATAATGATGAGTATTAGGAATGTATTAAGAGGTAATGCCAGTAGAACAGAACAATGTCTCATGCTAATGCTCTCTTTCAGCCACATAAATTCCAGACAGAACCAAGACATTTCCCATTTTATCACATTCTATCACAATCCCCTTATTTCAGCTACACCTAATGATAGATAATCATTGTATCTGACAGATGCTGGCACAGTAGAATGACAGCTGCTCAGTGCCCTTTTATTAAGGAGCTGTTTTCAGGCCATCTATGGAATTATTGTTAGCTTCAGCCCACAAAATGAGGACTGTGCCCATGTGTGCATGCCTTGGGAGAGAAGGTGGATTCTCCTTAAAATGCACAGCTGCACTTGGTTTGAACATTCGCTTCTGCAGAAATGAAACAAAACATGCAGAATGTGTTTGAATAAAGCAGATGATCATATTGAAAATTCAGGATACCAACTCAGATTAGCACCAGACTGTAATCTATACAGGCATCAGGATTTCGGAGGCCATATTTTGGCGATATACACTCTTAAACAAGATGTGGGGGATCTTTTGCCTTTGCAGATGTTGACCCATGCCCATCTTAAACCTACTAGAGGCAGAGCACATCATCCAAGAATTTTCTTACAATACTGTCAACTGTCTTGGATGCACTTTGCCAAATGAGATGAATGACCCACTTGGGGTTGGATGGGCCATTTGTCATAGTTCCCCAGCAAATGCCTACCCTTGCTGCACTCTGGAGCCAGCCTCTTCTGTGTGGTGTACATCCACCCACTTTTCAATGGCTTCCTATGTTTCTGAACATTAGTTATCCAGCTCTCCAAAATCTAAATTCGCTATATCCCCCATGTTAGGAAGATTTTAGCAGCTTTTTGGCAGGCTAATGATTAACCAAGAACATTTAGACTCTAAACCATGCAATTAGGGAAAAGTATGATACTCCTTGCATGATAGTTTTTCTGTATCCTGTTCACCATGAAGACAGCAATAAATCTATGCACATTGCATATGCTAGAATAGGTTTCTGCCCTGAATCAATGATGAGATGGAAGAAGCTGCATGGAAATGTCATGGGCTGGTGATTTTATCAATCAAAGCATTGAGCTTTCAGGATGGTTAGCATCTCAGTAGAAATGTCAACTTTTTAGAAAAGACACAAATGAAGTCCTCTCATATTTAATTATAAGTGGGAAATTACCAGAGAAGAATTTCTGTTAGCACACCAATTTGTAAATCAAATCATTTTTCTATCCCGATAAGCTTTATGGAGGGACTAGATCTATGGCAAAAGACACCAGAATGAGATGGTGTTAGGAATAAAGATATTGCAAAACAAACATGTTGTTTCCTGAGTAACCTCGAACAGTCGACTCCCTGCCAAACATCCATAGGTCAAGCGCATAAGTTTGAAAGTTGGCATGTGATACAGAGTGAGTTTGTGGGTTATGTTGCTGCTGCTGCTTCTTATCCTAGTCTTTTTCTGAGCAGATCAAAATGACACATTTGTGATTACCAAATGTCATGGCCCCAGACCAGGAATACTCAGAACCAGAGCCCTCCAACAATGGCAGTCCTGAGGAGGAGATGAATCCACTCCCTGGTCCGTCCCCATGTGGAGCCTAAAACTCCTCCCCAGAACCTCAGGGTGACAACTCTGCCACTAGACTCTGTTGACTGGTTCACAGATTCCTCAAAGGATCAGGAGAGTCTGAAATATTGTGGTGTGGAAAAAGCAGAAGAAGGCAGTGGCACTTTAACTGGTCAGACTTTGGGAAGTGTGGCCTCTACTCAATGAATACCTAGCCCAGGCTATAAATACCTGCTAGTTGTACCAGGAGGTTGCTAAGTCAACTTGTATTTTCTTCCTCAGCTATAGCATCACTGGCCATGGTCCTGAAAACCACACTCCAAGGTGCTGATCTTGCCTTGCCATTCCTGGAACTATTGACCACCCCTTTGCTTGAACAGTCACCTATCTGCAGTACTAGGCATCTCCATGGATCAGGACACAAGGTAGTTTCCCATCCAGATGCTGGGAAAGATGGCTAGATAAAGTGCGACCACAATCGCCAATATGGCTGCCAGCTCATTTCAGGTGCAACCCAGTTCACATGACTTGTTTTCTTCATGCTTCTTTGTGCACACATAACCACATGGAGCAATTCAGCAGTGTATAAACTGGCTCTGATGTATACAACCTATAACATGGAGGCTCCATTCAGTTCTTATGGCAGATATCCACCAACAGTGTTTCCTCCATGAAGTTGTCTATATGTTTTCAGTGCTATTGAATATGCTGGTCATCATTACATCTCATGCTAAGGAATGCAATAAGTTAGTTCAGTGCTATGGAAAGAAATGCAACCATTTGCTTGTTCTGAATTTGCTGCCAAATAACTCTATTGAATTACTGGGGGTGGGTGGGTGGTAATCTGTCTATTCACTATTTCTGCACTGCTCATAATTTTATATATCTCCATCACACACACACCAATTTTGTCAGTCCCCTCCCCAGCAAGTAAAAAATGTTTAAGCAAGTTCCTACACAGGTCTAATCACTGAACTTAGACTGCAGTCTTACACATTAGGAGTGGGCAATAGGCCAATCAGAATCTAATGGGAGATCTCGACATGATTAGTAGTAGATTGACAAGCATTTCTGGCACCCAGTGGTTTAACAATAGCACCACCCCCTTAAAAAAACACCACATGGTTTCTGAAGTGAAGAAAGAGGAGAGTGCGAAATGAAATGCGGCAGAGGAGAAAGCAGGACTGATTTGTGTGTGAGAAGACTGTGAGATTAGATCTGCTCCCTAAAACAAATTATGGGGCTGAGCAACTGCTCAGAGGCCCCCGGTCCTTAATTATACATTTACATAAAGTCTCCTGTGACATAATTTTGTATCTAACCCTCACTGGTGGATCGTAAAGTTGGTTATTCTAAAAAGCAAAGTAGATCCATCAAGCCTGTTCACCCCTGCTCTCCATCTGTACCCGGAAATAAACCCAAGCGAAATCAGTGGGACCTGCTTATGAGTAACATGCCTTGGTTGGCACTTAGTGTATTTATTATTGCTACTATTTATTAAATTTCTATAATACCCTTCATCAGCATGGTTTACAAAATAAAAACACAAAAATGCACAATGTGGTAACAAGCAAAGACAATAACACACCCACCCCAGAGAGTGCTTAAAAGGCCATAGTTTCTTTAATTAGCCAAAGGCCTGGGAGGAGAGGGGTGTTTTTGCCTGGCACATAAATTTATGTAATGAAGGCACCAGGCGAGCCTCCTTGAGGAGAGCATTTCACAAGCAAGGAGCCCCTACAGCAGGCTTCCTCAAACTCAGCCCTCCAGATATTTTTTTGGCCTACAACTCCCATGATGCCAAGCTAGCAGGACCAGTGGTCAGGGGTGATGGCAACTGTAGTCTCAAAACATCTGGAGGACCAAGTTTGAGGAAGCCTGCATTACAGAAAAGGCTCGTTCTCATGTTGCCACCCTGTGGACCTCTCATGGAGGAAGCACGCAAAGAAGGGCCTCAGATGATGATCACAGGGTCCAGGTGGGTTCATATATGGAGAGGTGATCCATGAGGTATAGCGGTCCTGAGCCGTGTTTAGGATTGCAACCCAATTGTGCAACCTTCTAGAGGTCTACTCAGAAGCAAGCCCCACTGAGTTCAATGGGACTTAGCTGGTGAATGGTAATAGACATGCAGCCTTTATTTAGTGTGAGAAAGAACGCTCCCCCCCCCTTTACCCTGCCCCTCCACATACACATTTTGCCTTGAAGCTGGCATTACAGAGTCCAAGTGAATAGATCTCACCTTGTGGAGCCTAGTTATTCACTTTGTACCCTTGGAATTAACAGCCCCCAAGCCATTTGCTCTCACTTCTCTAATGCTCATTGCCTCCTGGAGAGCAGCCAAAGCTAAACGACATGACCTGATTCTCAAACGACAAAAAGAGGCTGGCCTGGGGCTTGTTGCTGTCTGTGCCATAAAGGAAGGGAGTTCCTGGGGGGTGTCGGAAAATCTTTGATCCCCTATCTAGACAGATTACTCTATACAAGGAGGTTCTCCTACCATCCCTGGTAGGAGACTGGTGACTGGGAGTGGCCGCCGGGACCACATAACACCGATTCTGAGAGATCTGCATTGGCGCCCAGTACGTTTCCGAGCACAATTCAAAGTGTTGGTGCTGACCTTTAAAGCCCTAAACGGCCTCGGTCCTGTCCACCTGAAGGAGCGTCTCCACCCCCATCGTTCAGCCCGGACACTGAGATCCAGCGCCGAGGGCCTTCTGGCGGTTCCCTCATTGCGAGAAGTAAGGTTACAGGGAACCAGGCAGAGGGCCTTCTCGGTAGTGGCGCCTGCCCTGTGGAATGCCCTCCCAGCAGATGTCAAAGCAATAAACAACTATTTTACTTTTAAAAGTCATCTGAAGGCAGCCCTCTTTAGGGAAGTTTTTAATGTTTGATGCTGTACTGTTTTTAATATTTAGTTGGAAGCCGCCCAGAGTGGCTGGGGAAACCCAGCCAGATGGGCAGGGTATAAATAATAAATTTATTATTATTATTATTATTATTATTATTATTATTATTATTATTATTATTATTCCCATGGCCGTGCTTTGTGTGTGTGTGTACCCCCAGTGTACTTGCCTGGTTACCAACAAGGGTCAGGTGTCAGGCTGCTACCTGCACATCTGCTTGCCTGCTCAGGTCCCTAGTGGGTCAGGAGGGTAGTCCACAGACCTGCCTGACTGCTGCCACCGCCAATCCACCCAAGAGGGCCTGGGTTCACGTGCTGCAGGGTGTGCATAGCAGCAGCAGCAGCCAGGTTCCAGAAGCAGCTGATGCACCTTGGATCTCCTTCACCCGAGGCGTTCCATTTCAGTTGCTGTGCTTCATGGCGTGTTTTAATTGTGGGTGCTTATATTTTCATGCTTTAATAAGATTGCTTTATTGAGCATTTCAATCGTGGCGGGTTTTAAATTGTTCTGCATTTTAAACCATGCCGTGCAATGGGTTGCCCTGTTTTGTAAACTGATGAGAAGCCATCTAAGGCATTAAGAGGCAGAGAGAGAGAGAGAGAGAGAGAGAGAGAGAGAGAGAGAGAGAGAGAAAGGCTGGCACCCCTGTTGCTGCAGCCAGTATTGCATGTGGTCCTTCTGTCCTCTCCCCTTGGCACAACTGGGTGTGGAGTTTGCTTGCCTGCCTGCCTGAGCCATTCCATGGGTGCCTGCTGCTGCTGCTGCTGCTGGGGCCACCTGATAATAGAGGAGGCAGAGGCAGAGGCAGAGGCAGCACTCTGCTTACTGGTGGGCAGCAGCAAAGAAGTGAGCTGGGCATGGTTGTGCCCAGCACAATTTTACCAACCGATGCACACAATCTCAGGGTGTCCCTTTTGGTTGTTATTTGGTTGGACTAGATGGCCCTTGGGGTCCCTTCCAACTCTACAATTCTAGGATTCTATTTTACGGTTCTTCTCCTTGGTCCTGTCTTGGAGGATGCCTTGTTAATACTCTTTATGCTAACACTGTCATTATTCTGGGTTTTGCTTTCTCCCCTGAGACTCTAGAAGGTAAACACTGCTTTTCTCTAGGATACAGTCATTCAGAGGATGGCACAGCACTAACCTGCCATACTGTGCACAGCCTGAACAAGGCAGAATGGAATGCTACAAGGACGTTCCTATTTTCATCTGTGAAACGTAGGAGAATGTTGCTGACAGAATCAGGGGACTAGTATTTGAGTGATAGCTACGGCACCTACTGATGAGCTAGAATCTAGCTGGTAGATGGACTAAGAGTCTGATAGCTCCATTGGTTTCATGTGCATGCCAGCCTTCAGAGAGCTAAAAATATGATGATGATGATGATGATGATGATGATGATGATGATGATGATGATGAATGAAGTGTCAAGATATTACTGCAAGAACAGCAGCTAGCCTTGTTGATGCATTTGCCACTTTTTTGTCCTTGTCAAATGTCTAGATTTTTTTAAAAACCCCTGCTGTGACACATGTCAGGAGCCCTTGACAGCCAAGCCAGACTTGGGATTAGGGAGCACCTCAAACACTGAACGCAGCTCTCTCTTAGTCCCCCACAATCTTCTCTTCTCACTTCCTTCAACTTTTTCTTATGGGACTTGTTTTCCACTTTGCCTATATATGTAGAGAGAGAGTGCGTACACAAACCCATCCATATCTATTCAGTGAAGTCCTATTGAAATAATGGGGTTCACTCTGGGGTAGGATTGCAGCCACGCTTCCAAGATTACAGCACCCAAAATCAGACAGCAGTCTAGGCAGGACTTTTTTTCAGCCAGAACTCATTAGAACTCAGTTATGGCACCTCTCAGGTGAGTACCATTGCCATTCTAAGAGAACGAGAGAGGTGTTCATGGTGAGTTCCAGCACCTCTTTTTCTAGAAAAATAACACTGAGTCTAGGTGAAGCAGGGGAATCAACCTGGGCCCCAGTGTGTGTGACATCGTGACATCATATTGCAATGTGACATCATGACATCACACACACACCCAGCCTCAGAACCTCACTTCCAGTGGTACCAGAAGTCGGGTTTCGAGGTCACGCAAGGCCTCAAACATGACTTCTGGTGCTTCGCAAGGCACTGGAAGTTGTGTTGGGGGTCCTGGGGTGTGACTGATGAGCACCCACAACAAAATTGTTGTGGGTGCTAGGGTACCCAGAGCCCCTGAGGTGAAGTCAAACTAATCCTTCAAACAAGAAACTCATCCTTCTGTCTATACCTTCTCCACTTTCCTTTTTTTATACCCATCATGGCCCACCAGTTTCCCATCCCCGAACCAGCACATACTCAAAAGGTACGAGGCACAGTTGTAAAGGTTAGATTGGATTCAGTCTTTATTGAGCATTCATTCTGATTCATTAATGGACTGGTTATATGACAATGAGCATGCATCCTAATTTGCACACTGCATGTCTTCTCATTAATTGTTCATTCACCCACATTTTTCAATGCATTTCCCCATCACTTTCCTTACCATGAAAGTCCTTTTTTAAGAATGGATTTGTTGTGCATGGGCAACAGAGAAGTTTAATCCACTTTAATTGTACAAACTTAGTTTTTCAGGATTCACCTAAACCTCTCCCACAAAATACTGGCAGTCTGGAGGCACCCAAAGAGGCATGCTTCCAATTTGTAACCTCTTTTTGTTTTGTATTTTCCAGGGGAAGAAGGGAGAGTAAAGGTGCTGCTGTTTTCTAGCTCTGGCCCTGAGGCCACCTGCTGGGCTGCTGCCGGTCATCTCCCACCTTCCCACCCCTTCCTCTGGTCACCCGCAGCAATCCTGATTGAGGTGTCCGTCCTGCTGAAGAGCTGCTCTTCTTGGGCCTTCAAGGTCACTCTAATTGCTCCCTCGTGCCTCAAGCCACCTCTGTTTCAACCCATTTTTGCAAGAATGATAGAATTTCTCAGTTCACTGATTCAGATAATCCCTCTGGTCTCAGAAACAAACAGCAGTAATAAGGGACTGTAATGCCCTGGAAACTTATTTCAGATTTCTCAAACTTTCAGCAGGTTTCTCATCTCAGGGAGCAGAAATGAGAAGCAAACTAACCTTGAAGGACATTCTTTCTGCATAATCCGGTCTGTGTTTTGCTGCTGGAAGAGGCTTCTGGGAGTGGGATGGGGGTGGGGAGAGCTATGACTTCAATCATGCCTCCCTATCAGAGCTGATACTGGCATGGAAAAAAGTGGACTAAGATTCACCACCCCACTTTGGTCAGGGACCAGTCACATCAGCTTCAGCTGAAGAGCAAAATGGAGTATAATGGACCAGCATCAAGTGAGCTGAGGTTGCAGAGGCAGCAAAGGGAGTGTGTGGTGCTGTGGTCTAAACCACTGAGCCTCTTGGGCTTGCTGATCAGAAGGTTGGCAGTTTGAGTCCACATGAAGGGGTGAGCTCCCATTGCTCTGTCCCAGCTCCTCCCAACCTAGCAGTTCGGAAGCATAGCAGTGCGAGTAGATAAATAGGTACCGCTGTGGCAGGAAGGGAAATGGCATTTCTGTGCGCTCTAGCACTCATCACGGTGTCCCATTGCACCAGAAGCGATTTAGTCATGCTGGCCACATGATCTGTAAAGCTGTCTGCGGACAAACACCGGCTCCCTCGGTCAGAAGCAAGATGTTCGCTGCACCCCCATGGTCGCCTTTGACTGGCCTTAACCATTCAAGGGCCCTTTACCTTTACCCAAGGCTTCTTCCATTGGCTCTACCATGCTGGCTCTGAGCCAGATCCATCAGCTGCTGGGAATTAACCTCACATCAAAACAAAGTCAAGTGATTTACACCTTCTGACTCCTCCAAGGTGACTCTTACAAGGGAACACACAATGATGACAACTTTCCAGCAGTTTGCCTTTCACTTTTTTGAACAGCTTGGCTTCCATTTTAAAGGAAGAGAAATTGACCTACAAGTTGCTCTGGTCCAGGAATGGGGAACCTGTGCAAGGCTCCAGGTGCTGCTCCGTTGCAGCACCCATCATGATAGGCATCCAATGATGTCTGCAGGACCATAGACGCCTCATCTCTGCTCTGGTGAATACCAGTGCTTTCTAACCAGTGCTTTTCTTCTAGAAAAAAAGGTGCATACCCTTGAATACCCCCAGAAAAAAAAACACTGCTCAAACGGTTGTTTAATGAAAATCTGGGAGATTGAGGCAAAGGGACAATGGGCTTCAAGTGCTCTTCCATATGAAACAAGGGTGTTGAAATATTTTTCTTTTGCTCTGTAGTTACATTCATTTTCACTTTTGAAGATCTCTTGTATTTTCTTTACTAAAATCACATTTTTGTTCAACATTTGCTACAGACGCATTTGAATCATGTCGTCCCCCCTCAGTTTGTGGTAACAGCAGCAGAAGATCTGGTGTCAGTAACTGCCTCATTCCCACCCATGCCCCAGCATGTTGCATCCTCTGGGGCAGCCTCTCCCCCCCTAGTAGGTGCATTTGCAGAGTCTCCCCCCCTCCCCGTTCATCTGCCAAGTGAGGCTCCGGACTCCTGCCCTGAAGTCCTGACCAGATGGTGCCACGGCTCAATGGGATCTTCTGCAGGCCTCCTCTTTCTCCCTGGCAGCTTTTCCTCCCCACAGCCCAGGCCCTGTGCAATGCCGCGTCAGCTTAGGGCTGACTGCCCATGCAGATCAAACCTTCCCAGTGACTAAACTTTGTGCCCAGGGCCTCTAGACAGAGCAGAAGCCCCTTTTCTCTCTTGCACTGACATTCCTGTTTATGTCGTGTGGAGGGAGCAAGACGTCTTGGGACAGGCACTCCCTCTGCCAAAAGAATGGGGGTGAGGAGGCCACATCTCACATGAGCCCATCTCCTCGGCAAGGCTGCCAAAAGAAGATTAATGATTCTGTGAAATGAGAATCATATTCCACCTGCCTGTGCCTGACACCTGGGTGAAACTCCAGCTGGTGCCTCTGACAGGCTTGGGAGCTAGTACAGAACAGTGAGATTCTCTCTCGCCTCCACCCCCCGCTGGTCACAACCACCCCCACCACCCCCACGCAGCCTGCTGGCCCAGCATCCAGAAATTATCCTAACCATTTCCACATGGCCAGTTTGTGATGCACAACTTGCAGAGGCAATGTGGGAACTCCCACAAACATGCATTTCTATGTTCGCCATGTGAAAATATGGCAAAATGGGCAGATTTGTCACAAGTGAAGAGATACGCATGGGGTACATGCATGGAAAGTCCTGCTGAGAAGCGATGGCTTTGTCGGAAAGGCACTGCAAGATTTAATGAAGGCTGCGAGCTTCTTATACTACATTAATCAGCTAAAGCTTTAGCTGATTAATTGGCAGAGGCAAATCTTAATGGGCAAAGCTTGGAGTTTTAGGGCACCCGAGTTTATATACTGAGACTATTTTGGTTTGGTAATGGTATTGTGTTACTGCAATAGGAAATGAAAAACGAATTATAATATAATAAGTGGGGCCTTTCCTTCTCACAACGCGTTGCAGCTTTTCTTTATTAAATTGTTAAGTTATCTTAATAGTCCTTTCAATAGCCCAAAAGGTTCTGGTGACATGAAAATTTGTTTAAATTTAATTGATAACTTCAAAGGCAGGATATCCATCAACCAAACCCTCTTTAGTTTTAATACAAGTCTTATTATAAGCAACACAGAGGCAATGCATGGATCTTGGGCTGGTACCATTTCTGTAAAGAAGGCATTACTTTGTCCCATGCAAATATAATGCTAGAATTAAGGCTTGCCTCCACAGGTTTCAGGCTGCAATCCTAAGCACACAAATAAGCCCAATAACATAGGGGAATCTACTCCCAAGCAAATATGCGTAGGATCACATGGCCAATGCTCTTACAATAAAATTATATAGAAATGGCTTAAAATGTGTCCCATCAGAACCAGCCCCTGGAACCCGTTTGCAAGACCCATGCTCAGCCTTAGTACACGTTAAGCAAAAATATATTTTGGAGCCTATGCAGAGTTCCTTTTCCTTTCCACTGATACATCCGGATTAGAATAAAGCTTAGACTCCAGCATGTTCCATTTGAGCAGATGCAATCCTATTACTTAATGTTGGAGCAGGAATAATAAACACATTCTTCTGGGGTTTAAGACCTATAACATTTGGCTTTTTTCCCTCCCTGTGTGTCATCTTTGTTCATGCAAGACAAATGTTCTTGCAAACTGTGGGCACCTACCTCCTGTGGGTCAGATTACAAAGCCTGCCATCATGATGTTTAAGCCAGCATGGCACCAGATACTTTGACTACAGCTTCCATCAGTACCAGCCAGCATGGCACCAGGTTGGGGAAGGCGGACATAGGAACATAGGAAGCTGCCATTGGTCTATCTAGCTCAGTATCATCTATGCTGACTGGCAGCAGCTCTCCAGGGATTCAGACAGCAAGTCTTCTCCCAGCTCTACCTGGATATGCAAGGGACCGAATGTGGGACCTTCCATATGCAAGACTCATGACCCTTCCCCATTGAACAAACAAAAAAGGCCATTTCTTTCATCATCTGAAAAGGCCCCTAAGGCCAGAGCAGGCCACATCAGAGATCTCTCTTTGCTATCTGTCTCAGATTCTCTTTCTCTCTCTCCATTTGTCATGTGCCTGCTTAGCGACTTCCATTTTCCAGGCACACCACAGCAAAATACCTCCATTCATTCATTCATTATTTCATTCATTCATTTATTATCTACCCATCCATCCATCCATCCACCCACCCATACCATCTTAAACAATGATAAAAGAAGCCTAGTCATCTTTGGGCTGTGTGTGTGTCTTCTCATCCTTTCCCAATGCAACTCCTCCAAGTGGAGAGTCTTAATTACTTGACAGCATCTGCTTAGCATTAAATCAATGCACCCATTTAGTCAGATTTCGCCAGAGACAGTGGTCCTCCTGGTGGAACACTTGAAAGCTGCAAGAGCCGCTTGAGGGCAAGGCAAGCATTAAAAGACCTCCTGCCTGTTGCTGATGTATCCAGGGGCTTGTTGTCTTGCAGCAGGAGTCAGCTCCTCGGCTGAAAGTTAGTTTTCCCCAATAGAAATTCCAGATGTTCATGCTGACAGATCCTTTTCATTACTTCTAATGGAACAAAATTGAAGAAGTAAAACCTTCCCTCAGTAGAATTTTGAAAGAGAGTGGAAGGCAGGTTGCTAAGCAAATGTACTCCTGGGGTCAGAAAAGGAGAAAGGAGGGGGTCAGGTATCTACCAAACACAGGCATTCGTTGACTTCATCTTGTCGCCTTGCTTGCAGTGAGATGGTACTTCCTCTTTTAAAAATAATAATCCAGATTAATTCCCATTGACTGCCACCTCCTCTCCATCCCCTTCTGACCAGCCAAAAAGGCTATGTTTTCTGATCACAGCTTGGTGGCATGGAAACATGATGCCCTCTTGCACTCACAGCAACTATCATCTCCAAGCAAACCCCGATGACTACTTGCAAGGATTTCACCAGGGAGTTGGAGCTAAATTTGCAGAAGGAGATTGCCTCTCAGTGAACCACTGCAAATACAATTACCTCTTCTGAAAATGATGGGCTTGAATATTGATCTCAACCATGTTTACTCAAAAATAAGTTCCACTGGCATCAACATAGTTTACTTCCAAACATGCATACTTAAGGTCAAATCTTTGTCACATGCCCATGGAAAGCATACTCCAGGTGTATTCTCTCCCTTGGGCAAATAGTTCACAGCTCTCTTTTTGCTCCCCTGAAAAAGGATGTTATGGTAGGAGTCTGAGAAGGCAGATAACGAGATAAAAAAAAGGGTAGAAAAATTGGGTGCTTTTATAAGGTACTGGAGTAAGAAGGTTCAAGACTGCAGATCTGTTTATATTATTTGGACCTTTATGATTTTAATTGACTCTGCTTGGTTATGATATGGAAATCTGCAATCTGTTTTTTTTAAGCTGGACATCAGCTTATTTGTTTTTCACAATTTTACCCTTTCTGTCTTTTTCTGTATATTAAAATGATCAACAAAATAAGATTAAAAGATGTAAAAGGAAAGGAAATGGATGCTTGCTGGTTTCACTATTGGGAACCCTGAAGTGAAATTGATAGTCTCCTTCTCCCCTAAATAATCAGGAGAGATGTGCATTCATTCTGCATCAGTGGCAAGGACTATACCACACCTCTCCACCATTGCACTGGAGAGGCGTGGTACAATCCTTGCCGCTGATGCAGAATGATGCCACGGTGGCAGATGAGCCTTAGAGGGAACTCCTAATTGTGTTGGGATCAGCTCCACTCAAGAGCTAGATGGTGGCCCCCCAACACTTGACTAACACTCAGCATTGATTTTTTTTAAAACAACAACAACAACAACAACAAAAAGGTACACAAAATGACATTGTCGTGGAAGGGAGGGATGGTGTTGCTTCCCTTTAATGCCCTGTGTGAATGATCCAATAGAACATGGGTGCAGAACCTTCCTTTTCCCTTTCAAGAGTCACATTCCCTCAGAGTAATCTGTTGGAGGTCACTTGCTGGTGGTGTATGAGGTCACAGCCAATGGTGGGCAGGCAACTCCCCCCAATCTTTTCCACCCACTTTCCTCCCTCTCCCACATTTTGCTCTCCACCCCCCCCCATGTATACAATAAATAGCTGAAGGTGTGTGTGTGTGTGTGTGTGTGTGTGTGTGTGTGTGTTGCATTACTGTGAGAATCCTGTAATGTGACTTGTCACGTAAACAGCATCTATCCATCAGCTTAGAGCTTCTTTATGCCCAAAGACCAGGACTGAAGACTTTCACCTGATTGGATGCTGTGAATATTGATCACTGCTTGATGAATCCACACTGTCCCACTGAGTAATTACAGGCTATTTCACAGTGTAGCAGCATCCATCAAACTGCTGGTAACACGAAAGGGGGGGGGGAAAGCAACCATATGTTTGGAAAGAGCTTCCCTTTCCTTTCCCGCATTATTTTCCTCTTCTGCATAAGATGAAACGCTCCACAATCCTCAATCCATTTACTTTTTGATGGCCTTATTGATTCCAGTAGAATTGGTTATATATTAGTAGGTTCAGGTTAAAAACACAGGAATGGCCAGGCTGCTTTATACACTCTTCCTTCTGCCTCTGCATCCTGCCCTATCAATCAAGCCCGGTTAAAAGCCACAAAGAAGCATGGGCAATAGCAGCATCCCACCCCCATCCCCCCGGTGCTGACCCATGGCACCTGGCAGCCAAAACACACCGGCTCAGAACAGAACTGCACTTCTGATCATCAGCTTGCATCTCCCAACAGTTCTATCCGTACTTCATCTAATCATTTTATATGACAGTCGCCATTACAATTGCAACCTTGATGTCTGATCTGTTTTCAACTGTGCCTTAAGATAGTCTTGGAACCCAGGAGAGTAATCACATTGTCAGAGCTCACAGCGGGAGCATATTGGTGTGCCGGTAACACAAGAGGCAAGGTAGCGACTCTTCGGTGAATGCTCATTGTCACCTGTCCCCTGCCCCTCATGTCACCACCATTGCATAGTCCTTGTGTATACAGTACAGAGCTTATTTATTTATATATATATATATGTTTATAGTGCTATTCAGATTTTTAAAAATAATAATAATAGAGGAAGGGGAGTACACAAATTCATGGAGGACAAGGTTGTGAAAGATTGCTAGTCATCATGGCTGCTCCCTGCACCAAAGGAGGTATGGATCTGAATGCCAGTCTTTGGGGAACAATAGTGGGAGAGAGCCATTGTCCTCATGCCCTGCTTGTGAGCTCCCCATAGGCATCTATTTGGCCATGGTGGGAAATTTGAAGCCGGACTAGATGGGCCTTTAATATGACCCAGCAGGGCTCTTCCTATGTTTGGACACCTTCAGTGTCAATATTAGCTATGATCAGAATCATGCATCTCTCCAGTGCTTCTGGAAACCATGGGGGCGGGGAGTGCTTTGGGGCTTAGGTTCTGCTTGAGGGTTTCCCACAGGCATCTGGCGGGGGGGGGCACTGTGAGAACAGGGTGCTGGGCCAGATGGGTCATTGGCCTGACCCATATGCAAAGGGGCATTGCCTGTTGTGTCTCTTGAACGGGAACTTCTCCTGGTATAGGTGGCAAACTGCTTTTGAGGCCGAGGTGACTTTCAGAAGGAATTTGTGCTGTGGTATATGGGATGGGTGCATGGGGAGCTCTGCTGTTTACCGAAAAGAGCCAGGAAACCCTTCTAGAAATGCTCAAATCCAAAGCAACTCATGGGATCCAACCTCATGTATCCAACCTACGTACAGTGGTACCTCTGGTTAAGAACTTAATTTGTTCTGGAGGTCCGTTCTTAACCTGAAACTGTTCTTAACCTGAGGTGCCACTTTAGCTAATGGGGCCTCCCACTGCCGCCGCACCGCCAGAACACAATTTCTATTCTCATCCTGAGGTAAAGTTCTTAACCTGAGGTACTATTTCTGGGTTAGCGGAGTTTGTAACCTGAAGCGTCTGTAACCTGAGGTACCACTGTATCTATTACTGCCTTGCATTCCTCTTAATGCTGTCTGAAGGCTTTGCTTGTTTCCAAACAGGCAGGTGCCTGCCAGCCCTGCAGGCTTCCTGCCCTCATCTCATCCCACACAGATTTCAGCCAAACAGCCTGGATTTCTATTACCATCTGCAACGCAAGCCAACTGCACTGGCTCAGGAACGGAGTGACCCCCCAGCTCCTGGCAGGAGTCCTGCAAATTAATTGTGCAGTCTTAATTAAAATTAAGTAATTTTTCATTTGTGCCCGAGCCGGTGCTTTCCTGATGATTTATTAAAGTCAGCTACGGGTAAATTAGTCACACGCTGACTGTCGTTGCTGTATGACGGATGAGCTGGAAAGCCACGAGCACAGCAAAGAGGGGATGTGTGGAGCAGCAGCAAATAGCATGACCAGCCTTTCCCTTTCCAGGCAGCCATCTCTTCTTCTGCTTTGGGAATGATGGGATCCTGCTTTTGAAGATGCATCCCAACACCTTGCACCACTAAGCAAAAACACAAAGCTCTCTGCTTGATTCATGCTTAATGGTTTTGTGTGGCTGCAAATGGCATCCCTTCTCTGTATTGTTTGGGGCTCCCGTTCTTGCCATTGCATTTAATTATGGTACATCTGAAGGGATTGGCATAGCTCTGAAAGAAGGACAAGCCTGCAACAGCACTGCCAAAGACCCGAGCCTCACAATTGCACCAACTATGTAGCTGGAGCCACTGGTCTACAAGCACGTCTGCAAGGCAGCTGTGAAGATGTCAAATTAGATGCCTTTTACTCAGTGGTGGTAGCCAGAAATTGCAGCATGCACCACTTTTGGGACCCATCAAGAGACCAAGGAAGCAGCATATGACTCATTCACCACCACTTCTGCCTGCATGTTATCTTGATTGGCTCACACTGATGCCTTTGAAGCACCATCACCCAAAATAAGCCTGCTGCTATTGGCCGCTCAGAGCTCTGATTTGCTTGACCCTCTTTTGCAGTTCATCTCTTTCCTTCCAGTATCAGCTCCTGATTGCACAAATTGCATATGATAATCATAAATTACAAACTGATATTTTTCCCCTAGTTAGCCATACCCTTGAAGGAGAAGTCTGCTGCTGCTGCTGCTGCATAGAAGCTACAGTCATTGATATAAAGAATCTCTGTCCCCACTCTACAATGCTCTGGTTTTCCCTCTCATAGTTTTTTGCAGTGCCACTCTCACTCCACTCCCGTGGTTCAGCAAAAAGCTCCCCCTATTGCTTCCCTAAAGCTGGAATGGGGAATCAGTGGCCATTCAGATACTGTTGGAACTCCCAAATGAAACCAAGTACAAAATAACCCATCTGCAGTGCCACAAATCCAACTCAATGATGTAATGTTGGAAAATGTCAAGCATTTCTCCTACCTGGTTATCTTTCCACAAGAGCCGACACTGATGCCAAAATCCAGCATCACCTGAGCTCTGTGACTGCAGCTTTCTCCTGATTGAAGTGCAGAGTGCTTGAGGACCAGGACATTTGCAGGGAAACCAAAATGCTTGTTTACAAAGCTATTGTACTACCAACCTTACTGTATGCTTGTGAAACATGGACTACTTATAAACGCCAGCTCCAGCTCCTCGAAAGATTCCATCAATGGTGTCTCCAAAAAAATTTACACATCACTTGGGAAGACAGGTGAACTAATACCAGTGTACTGGAACAAACAAAGATCACCAGTGTTGAAGCAATGATTCTTCAACAACAACTTCATTGGACTAGTCATGTTGTGCGGATGCCTGATGATCGTCTTCCAAAGCAACTACTCTATTCCGAACTTAAAAATGGAAAGCGTAATGCTGGTGGTCAACAAAAGAGGTTTAAAGACTGTCTCAAGGCAAATCTAAAATAATGTAGTATAAGCACTGACAACTGGGAAACACTTGCCTGTGAGCACTCCAATTGGAGAACAGCCTTTACCAAAGGTGTCATGGGCTTTGAAGACACTCAAACTCAGGAAGCAAGGGAGAAACATGCTAAGAGGAAGGCACGCTTGGCAAATCCACTCTGTTATCAACTCCTGCCAGGAAACCAATGTCCCCACTGTGGAAGGACGTGTGGATCCAGAGTTGGCCTCCACAGTCACTTAAGGACTCATTGTTAAAACCGTGTTTATGGAAGACAATCTTACTCGGCTACGAGTGGTGAGGAGGAGAAGGAGGAGGAGGAGGAGGAGGAGGAGGAGGAGGAGGAGGAGAAGAAGAAGAAGAAGAAGAAGAAGAAGAAGAAGAAGAAGAAGAAGAAGAAGATGATTTGTAGACTCCCTTTCCATGGAGTCTGTCTGCATTCAAGCCAGCTTTTAGGGCAGGTCCACCCTGGCATGTAGTGACTCCTAAAGGCAAAGCATCTGAGGCTGACATCTTGCATTGCAAGGAAGGTCAAGCAGGCTGCAGAGAGATGCTGTGGGGATTGAGCATCTGGGAGCCAAATATGCTGCGTTGCCTGAATTCTCCCTCTGAAATGCTACTGGGATTTAAGCTGCTGGTCCAGCAGTTGCCCCCAAGCTCCTTCCCCAAGGCATCCAGCCTGCCCTTCACATCACACTGCTCTGTAAAGGAGTCTGCTGTTCCTCTTTTCTTTCCACCTGCTTTGATTATGATTCTGCCACTGTAAGCAATGCTGATGAGAGCACAGGACTGTCAGCTGAGAAATATGGCATTATACAGCTTAATGGCACAGAACTCCTGCAGCCCTGGTGTTTGAGAGAGCCCATTAGTTGACTGATAGAAACATAAGATTATAAAATAACTATTTACTTTGAGCCTGCTGACACTATTGTCGAGGCACAGACAGCAGGGGGGGAGGTTCCCTCTGCGAGAGATAGCAACGCAGGCAGAGTGTCAGCAACAGGGGAACTGGATGGTGTGTGGACCACAAATACACCCCACTTGCCCTCATCACCACTAGGAGGAGCCATTCCAAGGCTGCAGCTGGAACTCACAAAATGGCATCCTGTAGGGCAACATGGCAGTGCCACATACAGTACAGCTGTCACCTGCTGGCTTCTCCTGAAGAATTTCTGCCACCTACCATCAATGAAGTTTAAGCAGGGCTCCATTTTCATCCCATTGCAAGCAGCAGAGCAGTAAACGAACTACCGCAGCATTGGGCTGCTCCTGCAAGTGCCTCTTTGCTCCAGAGATTAGTTTAAGAAATTGGCATTGTCTTTGCTGTTAGAAAGTGGCAACGTGACAGTAGTTCTTAGAGTCAGGAGAAGGATCGTTCCGTTTTGCCAGTAAGATTTTGCTTGAGCAGAAGAGTCCTGCTGGATCAGGCCAAAGGCCCAATTACTTCAGCATCCTCTTCTCACAACGAACAACCTGTGGGAAGCCTGAAGGAAGGGCCTGAGGACAGCAGCACTCTCTCCACTTGTCATTCCCAACAACTGACATGCAGAAGGACACTGCCTCCAACAGGGGATGCAAGACAGAGTCACCCCATGGCTAGCAGACAGGGATAGCTTTATCCTTCATGAATTTGTCCTCTTTGAAAGCCATCCAAGTTGGTGGCCAACAAGTGACTTGGTGCTCTGAAGTGCCCAAGTCCCCTGATTGGGAACAGTTTTGCATTGAACCCTACCCAAATGAGCAGGATTTACTCCTCTGCTCAACAGATTGTTAGATGATTGACAGGTGAAAAATGGCCTTCCAGGTTGGAACTCCTGGCAGAGCAAGATTTGCCCAAAGGATGGCGTTTCCTCTCCTTTGGACTAGGGCTATAGCGATACTACATGGGTCCCATTTGTTGCCATGGAATCTCCTATGCCCATTTCACTTCAGCAGCTGTTTGTGAAACTTGAAGCCCAGTGCAACTGTACCCCTCCTAAGCATTTCAAACCTTGTCAAGTTACAAATGTATTTAGTGTTGTTTCGCCATGACTCCTTCATCCCACAGTAATGATGACTCCAGAACTCATTTTTCTCTCAAGTATCCCAAGCCACTGGATGACTACATTGATTTCTAGCTGAGAAATAACCTGGGAACAAATTAAACTATCAAAGACCCACATGATCTCACACCCACAACCCATTATCTGTATCCTTGGTCCCTGCATATTTGGATGCAAGCCGCCATGGTTGGGAATCCCTCCAAACCACATTGTGAAGTAGGTTCTTTTCCAGTTCATGTCCCTGACATGAAGTCTCCCAGCCTTCCCCCCAGGTGTGCTTGTGTAAAAACCCATATATAGTCTCATTCCACAAAACTGGAGACATTTGTCTCATCCTAAGGAAGACCAGGCTGTTTGCAAAGGATGTGCTCAAATATGAGCTAATCAGGTTAATGCTCTGTTTTGTCACCAAGTGCTGCCATGGTGCTATTAATGACCCCTGAAGCATGAAGAGTGTTGCAATACAGCAGTCATCTCAAGGACAAAGCATTTCATGTACATCTGAGCAGAAACCACAAGTGTTTGTGACTGTGTGCGAACCCTTTCACCTGATCTAAAAAGCACCCATCCTTTTTGGTGTGATTTCCCACCACCCCGAGGTGCCAAAGTGTCCAGGGGCAGAATCTACCAGGAGGTGGGGAAGCAATATGTCGGGCTTCCCAACCAAGACCATCCAATTATCATAGCACAATAGGCAGGAAAGCACCAGCATAGCCAACACCTGTGCTTTCCTTCCCAGCATCCTTTGGTGCTTTCCCCATCTCCCCAATCCCTGGACACCCATTCAGAGTGAGGGTAACACAGTGCAGAAGAGGAAATGCAATAAAACCCAAAAGAAACATCAAATAGCAGAAACAAGGGGGCGGGGAGGCAGCATACAGTTCTCATAAAAATTCAGAATACCCCAACTTGGCCTAGGAAGGGAGTTCTATAACTTTGGAATCATCACTGAGAAGGTCCTATTCTGGTTGATGAGGATACTCACAGGAAGGTGATGGAGGACTGATGGAGGCAGGCAAGGGAAGAACTCCCAGGGTGGGAGGCTGGAAGAAAAAATGGAAGTTTCCAGCTGAGAGCTGGGAGGGTCCACCCCCTTTTTTTGTAAGATAATGGTTAAGAGGGTTCTGTATTTTATTTCTCTCTCTTTCTTTTTCCTTCTATTTTCTCTGTTTTCTTTCTTTCTTTTTCATTTAAATTAGTTTATTTTTTATTGTATGCTGAAAACTTTCAATAAAAACACACACACACTCTATCTATCTACAATCCTTTTTTCTGGGGGGACGCATACCCCTAAATATTTTGTGAATCTAACGGAAGAAGAAACTTTTTTTTAAAAAAAATCGTTTCTTCTGTAGCACGGTGAATTGTCAGTTCCATTGCTACCCCCTATGGCGACCTCATTTCCTGTCACAGTGTTTCCTGAGTCTCAGGTGGAATGAGAGTACCCCTAAACAATTTTTTAGAAAAAAGCACTGTGTGCATGTGTGTTTCCTATTTTACACACACACACACACACACACACACACACACACACACACACACACAATTTCAAATGATCAGGAGCATGCAGAGGAGGACTTCAAAGTAAGCTTATACAATATCAGGTGGCCCTAAAAATATATCCTGGACCCAGTAGATTTAAGGCTGTGCGTGACCTTTCAGTTGGGATCAGAAACTAACTGTAAGTCAGTAAAGTTGCTGTAAATATGGCATTACAGGCCTCCGTGGACTGCTCCACTCAAAATCCTAAGAGCTGCATTCTGAAGCAGCTGTGGTTTATAAGCACTTTTTGAAAGCAGTCGTGTGCAGCTCTTTATAGTAGTACAAGTGAGGCATCACTTGGCTGGGCCATTCCTCTCCAAGAAAAAGCCTAAGCCACCCGGTCTACCACCAGTTATATACCTATCTCTAGATCAGAGATACCTTCAAGCAACAGGACCTCCCTATGTCTTGATTAAGCATTGTTTTGATCACTCTTATCATCATTGGGTGCCTCCTGATTGTCACTATTTTGCAGGAGGGATTCAGTTGCTTACCAGAACATTAGGCAAAGGTAAAGGGACGCCTGACCATTAGGTCCAGTCATGGCCGACTCTGGGGTTGCGGCGCTCATCTCGCTTTATTGGCCGAGGGAGCCGGCATACAGCTTCCGGGTCATGTGGCCAGCATGACTAAGCCACTTCTGGTGAACCTGAGCAGCACACGGAAACACTGTTTACCTTCCTGCTGGAGTGGTACCTATTTATCTACTTGCACTTTGACGTGCTTTTGAACTGGTAGGTTGGCAGGAGCTGGGACCGAGCAATGGGAGCTCACCCCATCACGGGGATTTGAACCGCCAACCTTCTGATCTGCAAGTCCTAGGCTCTGTGGTTTAATACACAGTGCCACCCACGTCCCTAACAGAACATTAGGTTTGTGCAATTCAAGCAGTTTAAAGCACTCTGTAGCCCTAGTGCAACAAATCCGCTTCGTGTGTGTTTTTTAAATAACCTTTTTGCAGTTTGGAAAGTGACTGGGAAGTTCACTGAAAAGTGTGGGAGGAACAAATGATGAAGAGGAACATGTGCAAACAAAGCCTATCAGGATGAATGATCCTTGTTATATAATCAACCCATGAATGAATACAAACAAATACTCAATAAAGACCGGACATATTCTAACCACTGTGCAAGTTTTGTGCAAGCAAATCAGAATAAATGTCTCCAAGCCCCAGTTCAGAACATTCACTGCCTTGGTGGGAAATGGGTGGCAGAGAGAGGGAGAGAGAGTTGGCTGTCACCAGCACAACAGCACCTCTGGATGACTTCCACCAGCAGTGTCAAGACCCGATTGAATCCTGTGACACTCCACAAGCAGAAGGCCAAGGGGAGGATCTGCACCACTTTCTGGAATCTACCCCTAGATAGGGCCAGAATTACTGCAGAGTCCTCCCCCGCACCCCAGTTGCTAAGAAATCCAAGAGCATCAACAAAGAAACATTCCATGTCCATAGCCCAGGGAACATCATTAGAAGCACGATTACAGTATTACAGCACGGCATATTTAAAACAGAAAGCAGAAGGAGAAAGCCCCACTTGTTCTTATTTGGAGGGAATGTATATTTAATGCAGAACTCTGAGGGGGATGCAGAAATCTGCTGCGTTAATACTGGGAACATGCAGAAAAAGCAACCATACATATAGTCAAACCTCTCGTGATGACCCCCATCAATAGTAAAATAATTTTGCTGGCAAAATAAATTATTATTTTTTTAATCAGTAAAAGATTTATATGACAAGTGTCCTCACAAGATAGTGTACAATATCAGTCGCAAAGCATATAAATCAGCCATTTATAATCTCCAATTGCACCCCTTTGAAACTGGCAGAAGAAACACCAACAAGGCATGGGAATTAAAATTATTACTAAAAAGCAGATTGAACTAAAAATGCTTTGAGGGTTGTTTTTTTAATGCCAGCAATGAGGGGGCCATATGTACTTCATAGGGGATCATATTCCATAAGTATGGGGTCACCACTGAAAAGGCCCTGTTCCTAATACCTGTCAGTCTAAGTTCTCATATTGATGGACCTGAGAGCTGATCCTCCAGAGCAGAGCACAGAGTTCAGGCAGGTTCATACAGGGTAGCATCAATCTCTTTGTGACATCTGGTGCAACCAACCTGTGGATCCATGGTGGGGGGACAGCAAACAGGAGTACTGGAAACCAGTCTGTTGCTGCATCGCTCAGCAAGAAACTAAGTCCTACTCCTTTCCTACTCAGTAAGGAGCTCAATATTGCTCTCTCCTCACCCCCCTGAATCTGGAGTATTTTCAGCACAGCATATCTCATGGGTAGGCAAACTAAGGCCTGGGGGCTGGATCCGGCCCAATTGCCTTCTAAATCCAGCCCATGGACAGTCCAGGAATCAGTGTGTTTTCACATGAGTAGAATGTGTCCTTTTATTTAAAATGCATCTCTGGGTTATTTGTGGGGCATAGGAATTCGTTCATTATTTTTTTTCAAAATATAGTCCGGCCCTCCCACAAGGTCTGAAGGACAGTGGACTGGCCCCCAGCTGAAAAAGTTTGCTGACCCCTGGCATATCTGCTTGTTGGGGGCAGAATTACTGGGGCGTAAACCCACATCCAATTTCCGCAGAGAGGGAAAATCCTTTCCACAGATTCCACCATTCTGTTATTCCCTTTGCGCTTCTAACAACAACAACACATCATTGTTTTCTTGGATTTCTTAAGACCTGGGCTTCTTGCTTGACCCGACAATAGAGGTGGCATTTCAGCCTGGCACCTGCACATTATGGAGGTCATTCGGTGACGGGAGGCCTTGAGATGGCAGCAAGCCACAATTGCACATCATCAGGAATGAGGAGTTAATCCTTATCCCAACAGCAAGCACCATTAAGTTTTGTCACCTGCTATCCATCTGCCCGTAAAGTGCTCATTCTGCACTGCGCTCTCTTATTTTGTCACGGGCAGATGAGCCTGAGGTCAGTCCATCTCAATGGGCCACGGCTGGGGACCATATTGTGGAATTCCCCAAGATTGATGTTCAACAGGGGCCTTCAGGTAAGAAAATCCTGAAGAATTTATGGCTATTAAATCAGTGCTGGGTGACAAAGAAGTGGAAGCATTCTTAGAGGCAGGGTGCCATAGGAATAGCAATGAGTGTTCTTCACATGTGGAAGACAGTGGGGGATGAGAGCGATCCTCCTCCTTCGACTCTTTGCAGATTGCCATAGTCGGTGCCTTTCCCCCAGAAAAATAGGCGACGGAACTCACCTATTGTTGTTACAGTAAGTTACAGGGCTACTTGGGGCAGCCCAGAACAGATGCTGGTTTGACAACAGCCATGTTCAACCACACACGGAGATGCTAAAAGCTACGGTAAGTTGTCTCCCTAGCTGGTTTGGGGATCATCCCTGTTTCTGGTACAGGTCAAATAAATGCAGCTTTGCCTCCCTCGTCCTCTTCTATTCAGGTGGACGGCTAGGACAGCTTGGAAGGGCCATTGTGCAAATGTGTGTGTGTGCACAACAGAAGACACCTGGCCAGAAAGCTTAAAGCCTGCCGCCACTACACAGCAGACCAACTGACCCACAGGTCATCCTCCTCTCCAGGACTCCAACTGGATGCAGTGGGCGAGTGAGCAGACGATGCTGCTGCTGCTGCCACTGTGTCAAACCATCCACCCAAGCCTTGCAATTCAAAAGGCAGCATGGAAACATCGTCATGCAGCTGAGGGAAACCTGTTTGGCTGCTTCTGCTGCAGATGATTGGCTGCAGCTCCTGGCAAGGGCCTCTCCTCTGCCTTCCTCCAAGGCTTTGCCATCCTTCGGGGGCAGCAGGTGCTTGTGTTCAGAGCCTTTCTTATATAACACAACAGGAACTCACAACAGCGGAGGCACAACTTTGCCGTTAGCTGCAGTGCTTGCTAAAATAAATGCTGATTCACTGTATAATTATCCACTGTTGATTTATTTATGTGATGCTAATTAGGCACACATATACGAGTCTACGGACAATTAGATTCACTGCTGTAAGATTCTGGTTTTAAATATGTATTTATGTAATCAGTGCTCAGTCTATAGCCAAATCTGGCCACGTTTGAGTGTATAATCATCACTCACGCTAGTCGGGACTGTGGTTCTAGAAACACTCCTGTTCTTCTCCCCCAGGAAGCACTCAGGCCAAACTTCCTCTGCCAAAGGAAGGGAGCCTCCAGGCAAGAGGGAGTATTTTTAAGTAAGAGTTCTGGAAACCAACTGGCACTGAGTGGTACCATTTGAGTGCTGAATAACCCATTAGCTCAGCAGTCCCTTCTGACTTCACACTTTCAGATTCAGTTTCATGGAAACACCCCAGTTTGGAGAGAAACAAAGTGTATTGCAAACTACCTATTTTCAGATAAAAATTTAGCAGAGACACTATCATAGTGCTTTACACTCTCCACTACCCTGTGGGGGAAGGAGAAATATACAGCGACTTATTCCCCATCTGCGGAAATACAAAAACTGACAACATGGAATCAGCTGCAACATTCCCCTGGTGAAAATCGGGACACGAGAGCGTGGCATCAAAAGACACACATTTTTTGTTACCATGCTGTTGTGTGAGTCAGTTTACTTGTGCGACACCAGGAGATGTGTGTCTTTTGGCACTGCACTCTCACCCAAATCATCTGACTCGCGTGAGAGGACAGCATCAGCTGTGGTCACCGGCTCATTCCAAAGACATTCTGGGATCAAATCAGAAGCCAAGATGGCTTCTGTAATTCTGGGAATGTCCCAGTAAAATAGGGACGGTTGACCAATGGTACCAAATAGTATGGGAAACAGCCTTATTAGAAAAACTAACCAACAAACTGAAACTGACACGGGGACAAATAGAAGAAGACACCTCCCCTTTATCACATACACAGCCCAACAAGACAACGACAAGCATCCGCAGACAGCATATGAATCAATATGGCTAACCTGATACAAAAACACCCACCCACTCCACTCACACATGAAAACAAAGTTCACTACAGCCAATCAAAGACAACCAACCACACCCTAGGCCAACCCCAACCTCTCTCACCACCAAAGGAACACAAGCGAATAGTAAAGAGAACCTGCACAAGCGACAGTGACACAAAACCCCACATATACATTAAGCAGAATAGAAGCATTGCCACCCGACCCCAACCCCACTCACCATGCCCCCCTCCACCTCTTCCCCCCCCCTTTTCTTCCTAAGGTAACCATAGCTGTCACGTGTCCCTTATTTGAAGGGACAGTCCCTTATTCCAGCGCCATGTCCCCCTGCTGTCCCTTATTGATGGATGTCCCTTAAATGATGTCCCTTAAATTTCAAAGGAAGCAGCTCCTCTCCCTCCCTCCCTGTCGGCCAGGGAGGAGGGAGGCTCCAACTGTGTTGCTTGGCTGTGTTGCTCACCCAATAAGAAGTCTAAGAACGACTGGGGGGTGGAGCTTGCATGCCTTGTGTGTGGCTAGTTAATGCAAGCTGAGGAGGTTTTTGAATGCTGGATGCCATTTTGTTGCACGTGCTGCTGCAAACTTTGCAGTGCAAAGCCAGGCCGGGGAGACATCTTAAGTTAAGGCTGCATAGGCCTTGTGGTGCATGTGATTCAGATTCTATTCAGTTGAACCTCTGGTTACAAAGTTGGTTGGACAGTGTTCTCAAAGCTACCAGCATGAGTTTGACCAGACTGCAGGAGGCCAGGAAGACTGGAGTGCCTGGAACAGGTGAAGCTGCAGGTCCCTTATTTTGGCTGCTGGTCCCTCATTTTCAAGGCTGCTGGTCCCTTATTTTCAAATCTGTAAGTTGACAGCTATGAAGGTAACACTAATGTCTCAAGAAATGAAACTGATCTGTAGAAAATGTAACTTGAAAAAACAGACATTGCACATACTTTTGTAAACCAAGAAATCATTAATAAAAATATGTTTTTTAAAAAAATAAAAATAGGGACGGTTGGAGAGTATGCTATTGTATGTTTCTCCTTCTCATCTCAGTGCAACCAGAAACCTGCATAGCACCTAAATAGTCTCATTTGAATGTCACATCTGCAGATAGGACTGGAAAGGTCCCTTGTCTAAAACCCTGCAGGGATGCTGAAAATCAGTGCAGGACTGACCTAGATGCCCATTAACAAGGGCCCAATGCTCTGACTCAGTATAAGGCAGCATTTGATGTTCGACCTTAACACTCATACCAGATGCAGCCTCAGATTACGTCACTCACTCTTCCCCCCACCCCGCACCACATCCTCCCCCTTTTGTTTACCATCTAGCCTCCTGAACAGTTCTGAAGAACTCTAAAGCTTCAGTTTATTCCTTTGACAGACCTCCCATGATCAGCAGCAGCAAAATAAATTTTGCAGACTATAACGCACCCTGGCATAATGCATTGTATACAATTAAGAGACTCCCACTTTTCTCAGTGCTGAATTTGGGTCAGTTGGTGTACAATTTCCCTTTTTCAAACATATGGCTGTCGCTCAGAGTCTTCAGAATACAGGAGAACAAAGACCTCTTTAGCAATCCTTCTCCCCAGAGCAGAGCATTTAACATGTACAGTACAAGTGAATGAAAATGGACAGGCTGCCCATTTAATGACAGCTGGGCTGGGATGTCTTATCACATTCAGCTCTGGTAGGTAAAAAGGATGATTTTACTGCTAGTATGTTTATATTCAGCTATTATCATTCCAACAAGGCAGTTTTGAGCCCAAAGGGCTGTGCATGGGGAGATGAGTTTCTGTGCCAGGAGATGGACGAGGCTCTCTGGCGTTGGCATTAATCAAACTCCACACGGGGAGAAACTCCCCATGACATCGCGTCACTTTCCTCACTTCCAAAAGGTGCAATAAAGAAGCGAGGTATCCTTCTGACAAAAGTGCTCGTCAATGAAAGCCAAATTGATTCCTGCAACAGGCAGCTCCCACCTCCGCCCTCAAACCGAAACCACCTGCAGATGCTTCAAATGAGATGCAGTGCCATCCAAAAAAGGACAAGTCCATTAGGAGGAACAGGAATTTAATTACAGGGTATTTTATCAGCAGTTTGAGTTGAGGATCAAGAAGCACAACAGCAGAAGGGCCATCAAGGAAGGCAGATTACCAGAAATTAGGCTTCTTCACGAATCAGACTGACAGCTGTGGGAACCCAGAGAAGGAGGCTCCTTGCTCTCTGATGAGAGGGCTGGGAAGCTGTGGAAGTAACAGATAAGAGGGACAAAGGGAGGTGATTTCAAAGAAAGGGGGTAGGAAGCAGAGCTTGTTTACTGTCTGTCAGGGAGACCTGGAATGGTAAGGGCAGCAGTCGAATCAGAGGGTGTGCAAGGTTTGTGCTTGAGTCCCATGTTTTAGTCCTGGTCCCTCACCTTGATGCAGTGTTTCCTAAACCTTTAATATCCAGGCCACAGGGTTTGAGGCATTGAAATGGGCTCACTTCACTCCTGAACTCCAAAACATTATACATATATTTCCACAGCCAGCTCCCAGAACAATGGGCTGGCATCTTCCTCACAACTGTAAGATTGCTGCGCTAATATCGCCTCTGAGTCAGAGTTCACAAGGATGGGACCCATGCTTTCCAGACAATGGGGTGTGTCTGGAATTCCCCACACTTTTCAGTGGCAATACTTTGATCCTCTGTTACTCCCTCCCTGAGATGATGTCATGCCTCTCAACTGTCCCGGGTAAACCAGGACATCCTGTTTTACCATGCAAGAGCACAGCGGCCATTTTGGATGCCACAACCTCACCCTGAAAAGGTAGCTCCAGTGCCAGATTAAACCCTGTGGAGACCCCTAGGCAGTCGAAATCTCAAGGGCTCCCCCCCCACACACGTTATCTCCTAATACGTTCTTGATTTTACCAATCGACAATTCTAATAAACCAATTTTATTACACAATATTATTTTGATAATAATAATAATAATAATAATTTATTATTTGTTACACAATATTATTTTGATAATAATAATAATAATTTATTATTTGTACCCCGCCCATCTGGCTGGGTTTCCCCAGCCACTCTGGGCGGCTTCCATAGAAACCAAAAAACCTAAAAGGCATGGGGCCCTTAAACCGGTGCCTACTCAGCCTATTTGGTAATCTGGCACTGCGCAGATCAAATAAATCACCCTGGAAGACTCACGGCCTGGTTTTGAGCCTGGACATGTTGGAGGGTATGTGACATCACTGCCCATATATGAGCTAAAAGGGGAATCAATACTACCAGGGGTTTACCCACTGTGACAGGCATAAAGTGTTGGATGCTTCCACCTTGATGGTTTCCTTTTTCATGGCACACTTGAAGTCATCTTGCTGCACACTGGTGTGCTCTTGATGCCAGCGCACTTGTAGAGGTCAGAAGTGGGGAAACACCTATTGGTATTGCTGCTAAAACTCTTATATCTCACTACACAAGCATATAGGGATGGGGAACTAACTCTATTTTGCTTGCATCTTAATGAGAAATGACCCATTTCACACTTTGTGAACCAATACACAAACCAAAACATAGCTACCCTTTGAAGTTTGCACTTAACTAAATTTTGTGATGAAATTCTCCAAAGAAAATAGGCATAAAAATGAACGCGTCATGGAAATAACTTACAACCATGCATTAAATTAGGGATAGCTGCTTGCAAAACAGTGTGTGTTAATCAAAACTACATACAAAAATGTGTTTATTAGAAGAAATTCACACTAAAATGCCGATTTAAGTTTTGCAACGATTTTGTGTTTTTAATTCACAAATTGCTGCAGAAATGTGGAGAACTGGATTTAATTTAAAAAAATTCCTTCCAGTAGCACCTTAAAGACCAACTAAGTTAGTTCTTGGTATGAGCTTTCGTGTGCATGCACACTTCTTCAGATACATTTTGACATTATTTTGACTATGGCAGACCAACACGGCTACCTATCTGTAACTGGATTTAATTTGAAAGTGATAAACAGAAACAACTGAAATGGACAGATTTATCCCTTCCGACGAGTACGATTTACCTTTACTTAATTTCAGCTGTAAGGCTGGTCTGCGTTACTTTTAACTTGGTTTGATTTTTTCCCCTTCAGTTGCTTGGTTGCTTGCTCTTTATGCAGGTGTGCAGAGTTGCTACCTGTGGCTGTACAACTGGAACCCTTCAGCCCATTCAGTCTGTAGGCATCACCTGTCATGGCTGCACAGTTTAATGTGAAACATTGGGGGAAAACACATTTGAGGCTCTCTTGACTATTTCTCTCTCTTTCAATTCTTGTCAGGGCAAAAAACATGCAGATGACACTGCAAACTGTGCGTTTTCCACCAATGTACATTTTTACAACTGCGTTACAGAAAGCAGCAGCACACACGGAGTCTTCACTTCACTTGGGGAATTGTGACCTGATGTGTAGTGCATGTACATATATGTCACAAAAGGTCTGCTCTGTGAATGCAAACATATTTCCATTGCACCAGCCACCAGATGAAGATCTGCCCCTAAACATAAGAGGCATGGGGAGGCGTTTGTCCCCATCGGGCAGGATACGATACATTAGGCAAGTCTGTATTGTGCATTTTTTGGTCTTCCTGCCTGCTGTGCCAGCAAGACAGATGGCCGGCCCTGGAGCAAAGCGCAGCTGGGAGCATGTTACCCCAATGTTGCAGCGTCTGCATTATTCCTCATATTCTTTCAGGAACAATTCCAGGCACTGTACAGCTTAGCCCAACGTACCTGCCTCTTCTGTAATGCCCTCTTGTGATTTCTAACTTTGAAAGAGAGTGCCCCCTTGAGGCTACTGTCCTTGCATCAAACGAGAACAGCTTCACCACGCAAAAAAGCATTCTCTATAGAACTCCCATCCCCCCCCCCCCGGAGATATGCCAGAATTTCTATATGTCTGGCTTTGGGTACCCAAGTGAATACAGTGTTGTGTGGGTGGGTGTGTTGGAGTGTGTGAGTGTGTGTTTCTGAAAAGGTTTTGTGAAGCATTATCTGCTTAAATGAGTTTCAACTATATAATTTATATTTGATTTGTAATGTTTTCTTACCAGTTTGTGCCTTTGGGCTAGTGTGGGGCTATTCATTTGACTAACTAAAGTATCATCATGAGAATTTCTCCAGTTTGCTTTTTCCAAGATCATTTAACTTTTTGAAATTTGTATACACACATCTCTCTCTCTCTCTCTCTCTCTCTCTCTCTCTCTCTCTCTCTCTCTCTCTCTGTGTGTGTGTGTGTGTGTGTGTGTACCTAGCATCACACAGGTGGTTTTGAAGCATCTCCAGACCTACATGCCCATATCTCTTGGCAAGCAGAATGCAAGGCTTTTTTATTATCTGAAAGCATCAAAATCTTCCATAAAGTAAATTAATAAGGTTCCCTGGGCAAAAAAAGAGAGAATTACTAAAACATGTGTTCTAAATCAGAGATGAGCAGAAGGTAGATTGGGAACTACTGGTAGATCTCTAAGTGATTTGCAGGTGGTGAGGGTTGGGGAACCCATGGACCTTTGAATGTTGCTGGACTACAACTCCCATAATCCTTGACCATTGACCATGCTGGCTGCGGCAGACGGGAAATGGAGTCCAACAGCCTCCAGAAGGTTCACCATCCCTGCAGTAGTTCAAGAAGGATTGATTTATTAGGCTGCTGGGATAAGGAAAGCTGGGAGGTGGGGATAAGCAGGAGTGGGTTTTGGTGTGACAGGCCTGTGAGTACTGAAAACAAATCCCTGGGCATGTCTTCAGAGACGCTCTGCTCCTTAATTCTGGATATGTTGCCCCCCCCTTCTCCCACCACTGTTTGGCAACTGGCTCCAGTTGAGAGCCTTTGGGGGATCTAGTAAAAAATGCAACAAAATAGTTCCTGCAAGCCTGAAGCCTAGCTTACCCTGAACTAAAAACAAAGAAAGTACAGAAAGGAAATCAAGCCTTTGATGCTCATATCTACCTGGTAAGTTTGACATAGGCAATACTTGGCCCACACTGCTGGTAGAGTTCCAGTGCTAAGGAATAAAGCCACATAATATTTGGTTGCTGTCGCCATCTTCTGGCAGGAAGTCCTGTTGTTCACCCAGCAACATAAGCATAACCCAAGATGTTCACATTCTCCTTTTATTCGTTCTCGTTCCACGTCAGATCTATACCCTTTGAGTTCAGTTCAGTTACTCCAGCAGAAGTAAGGCAAAAACTGGGTCCCCACCATACTTGCCTGAGATCTCTTTTAGGCAGAGATGTGAGCATGATTTGATCTGTTGCCCTGTGAGCCTATAAGCTGCAGGATCTGTCAGAAAACTCCAGCACACTCAGGCTGTGGGGTCAGAACAGGAAAAAGAGAAGTTTCATCCCAAGAAATAAGAAAAGAAGACAGCCTGGGAGTAGGAGCAGGGCAAAACTAGAAGAATTGAAGATACAACACTTAACATAAATAAACATGTCCCTATCATTACATTGGGACGTGGGTGGCACTGTGGGTTAAACCACAGAGTCTAGGACTTGCCAATCAGAAGGTCAGCGGTTTGAATCCCTGCGACGTGGTGAGCTCCCGTTGCTCGGTCCCTTCTCCTGCCAACCTAGCAGTTTGAAAGCACGTCAAATTGCAAGTAGATAAATAGGTACTGCTCCGGCGGGAAGGAAAATGGCGTTTCCGTGCGCTGCTCTGGTTTGCCAAAAGTGGCTTAGTCATGCTGGCCACATGACCCGGAAGCTGTACGCCGGCTCCCTCGGCCAGTAAAGCGAGATGAGCGCCGCAACCCCAGAGTCGGCCACGACTGGACCTAATGGTCAGGGGTCCCTTTACCTATCATTACATTGCACATAAAGGTTTGTTTCTGGCCTTTGAGGCCATAAAAAATAGGGGAAATGTGGGCTTATCATTGGGTCCTCCCATATATTTCTGTTCCTGCTCAGTTCCTCTTTCTACTGGCTCTGCCTCTCCAACTCCTCAGCCATGCCCACATTTCATTAGATGTGAGGAGTGGTTGGTCACCCTCCTTTCTCTGCTGAGGTGAGGAGAGGTGCAAAGGGCTTCTCTCTGTGAGTGATTGTGAGCAACTGATGGAGGGGTGGTGGGGTGTGGGAAAGCAGTGGCATCACGACAACATGTACAGAAAAGTTGGCATATTGCCATTTGCATCCATGATTGGCCATCGATAGGATGGGAAGGTGAGCCTATAAACTGCAGGGGCTGCAAGGTGTCTCTAAGAACAGAAGTCTCAGATTGACTGATTTATTGTACTCCTCCTATGGGATCTCTTTTTTGGGGGAGGGCATCAGTTGGGCTGAAGAGTTGTTTTCAAGTGGTGCACTTCCCTCACTCCACTACCATTCACTTCTGTGGGAGAAAAATAAAGGGGTGGACTTGGGGACGCTGTTGAGGAGGGAGCAAAGTCCCCTGTCCTTGCTGACCCCGCTGTCTGGAACTGGGGCAGGTTCCCTCCTCCCCTGCTGTGGCCCCTATGACAACTTGGTCTATAAAATTCAGTGGGGAAACATTCACCAGCCACCCCTGCCATTCAGCCTAGATGCTGAGGTCCAGCTCTGAGAGCCTTCTGGTGGTTCCTTCAATGTGAGAAGTGAGGTTGCAGGGAATCAGGCAGAGGGCCTTCTCACTAGTGGCACCTGCCCTGTGAATGCCCTCTCATCAGATGTCAAGGAGATAAGTAACTATACAACCTTTAAAAGACATCTGAAGGCAGCCCTGTATAGGTACATTTTTAATGTTTAATGTTCTATTATGTTTTTGAATATGCTGGAAGCAGCCCAGAGTGGCTAGCTAGAGCAATCCAGCCAGATAGTAGGGATACAATTATTAATTATTATTATTATTATTATTATTATTATTATTATTATTATTATTATGCAGCTCCCTTTGCATAGCTCAGCACAGGCTTCCATGTCCTCCTGCACTGATATCGGAGAACCTGGGGGGACCTGCTTCCTGCACCTTCTCGGACGGTGTGTCACAGATGTCCTGGTGGAATCTGGTGACATCACAAACCATGGCAAGAGCAATCTAGTATTTCCATTGGTGGGCCTGCTTGAGGTCAGCGCCCAGGGCTCTATCTACATCCCTGGGAGTTCGAGGAAAGGAGATGAAGTATTTTGAGCTGGTGACAACAAAAAACGTGGTATCTGCGGCAACAGGAGCTGGAGCTATCTTCCTAATGGCCAAGACCATCATGGCAGGGATCAAGAGCCCTCCCTACAACCCAGAGCCACTTACCTTAGCCAGTGAGTTATGTAATGCTCCCAGCATGGCAGTTTTCACAAGCCCTGGTTTAACTCTCAACAACCATTTGCCTATCTATCTATCACATTTATATCCCAGCTATTCTTGGAGTTCCAAGTAGCGTACATGATTCTCTCCCCCACCCCCCGCCCACCCCATTTTTAATCCCTACAACAACCCTATGAGGTAGGTTAGGATGAGAGGCAGTGACTGGCCGAAATTCACCCAGTGAGCTTCATGGCTGAGTAGGGATTCAAACTCTGGTTTCCCGGGTCCTAGTCCAATGCTCTAACCACTACACCACACTGGCTCTCCAAGCAAACAGTATGGAGGGAATTGGTCTTTTGGATAGGCTCCCGCTGAATATGTGAGAATGGTATAGACATTTGCTGAAACAAATGCCATATGCACTATTGCATGGTGCCATGTTCTGCTAACCAGCCATAAAACAGGCTCTCAGATATCTACCAATGGCCAATAGAGTTCAGGCAGAAAGGCCACACCCAAGGCCTTTCTCCCAGCCAGATTGGGCACAGTTTTTAAAATTTAAATCTCATACATGATCTCTGAAAGCGTGCAGCAAAGGAATATATTTGCTCTTAAATTTGCATCTCTGATTTAGAAATACTTGTAGAGTTGCTTCTTTTGGGTCTGTGTTGTCTTCTAATCCCCACCTTGCAAGTGCCGGTTGTAGACATCTTAGCTTTGTGCATCTCTCTGGGCTGAAGCAATCTGCTTAATGAAATGTGAACTGCCATGAATTAAATATCAGGTCCCTCTGACTGGCTGCGCTCCTTGCAATGGCAACATCCTCCTCCTGAGGAGGACAGCTCTGAGAGAGGACTTTGCTGAAATAGGAGATAGCATAAACATATGACCTTTGAAGAAGACAACACACTGTCAGAAGCTGCCATATACTGACAGTATTTGGTCTGTTTAGCTCAGTGTTGTCCATAATGTTGGGCAGCGGCCATCCAGCATTTCAAACATGGGTTTTCCCCACCCCTACCTGGACATATCAAGGGTTGACCCTGGAACCTGCCCACCAGAAAAGCAGATGCTCTCCCACTGAGCTCTGATGCTTCCCATGTCGAAACACGTTATTCCATTTAGTACGACATGCTCCATTCAGCTCACCTATCGCTGCTTTTTTGCCTCCTTGCCCCCTTTCCTGTGTTTAGAACTCGCTATAGAGCACCAGAGTCAAACTGTGCTGGACTCTGGAGAACTCAGGGGACTCCTGAACACCCTCAATCCAAAGCTAGATGACTACTCCAAGAATATGCTACTCCATGGCATCACCCGGTGTGTTTATCTACTGGACAATGAGGTGAGACTCCAGAACTGCATGATGTAAAGTACAGTGGTGGAAGAGCAAGTCCAAGGAAATCAAGTGAGGGTTGGCCAGCCAGGTTTCACCCATGTAACCAAGTTCAGGACAGAGGCAGTTTTAAGGTAGCACAACCGGTTGGGGTGCACTGGGCACCACAGCAATGCTGTAGAATGGAGTGGAGAGGTGAGGGGGCACCGAACTTTAGCATCACACATGGTGCTGCTGAAATTTGAGAGCCCAAAGTCCGCCACTGTTCATGACTAAAGCTACACCTGATGATGGCAGCCTGTGCATCTAAAAATGGGTCTTTGATTTAAACTCTCCTCCTATCCTCCACTGGCAATCCCTCCCACCAGCCACTTATCTCCCAGCAGGACTCTCATTACTGGAGTCTGCTTTAAGGCAAAAAGAGCTGTGTGAGAGAGAGAGGATAGTGGATTACAAGGGGAGAAATGGTGATGGGGGAGAGTTTTACACCCACCCACCTATTTTTCGACTGATTGGGGCAAAGCCATATTCAAAGGTGGCATATTTTGGCCAACAGTCTTGCCTTCTGGCTAGCTGCTGCAAAGTGAGAGGCAAATCCCTCAGAAGAATGCACATTTTGGGGGGACTTAGAATGTAAAAGGGATGTCTCAGTTGTTTCACCAACCCTATGAAACTCCCTGCCTCAAGAAATCCACCTGGCTCCTTTGGCTGCTACCTGGAATTTTGGTGGGCCTTTGGTGTGAATGTGGGTTAATTCTGCTGGCTCGCTTCTTTTTTGTTTTGGTTCTTTTCCTTTCCTCTCCCCATATTTTTCTTTTCTTTTGTTAATTTTATCTGCCACTTGTTTGCTTGCATTTTGCTGTTTCTTGCGATGGTCTTTTCAATTATCTCCCATTAGCTGCCTTGAGTGGTTTTGGCCTGGAGCTACAAAGGTGGAGTATAAGTGCTATGAATGAAAGAATGAAAGAATGAATGAATGAATGAATGAATGAATGAATGAATGGTTTTGTCCAAGTGAGATGAGCGCCGCAACCCCAGAGTCAGTCACGACTGGACCTAATGGTCAGGGTCCCTTTACCTTTACGAACCTGTCTGGATCCTGAGACCATCACATGAGGCCCTTCTCTGTGTGCCCCCTCTGAGGACAGTTAAGAGGGTGGCAATGAGAGATGGGCCTTCTCCATAGTAGCCCCCCACCCCACCCCACAGAGCCTCTCCAAGAAGGCCTGCCTGGAACTAACCTTCTCATTTTTCAGTAGCAAATGTGCTTTTGTTTGCCTGAGTGTTATTGTGTTATTGTATTGTTAAATATGTTTTCAATTCATATGTGATTTTATTAGGGCATTTTTTTACCTGGGATGTAAATTGCATAGAACAGGCTTCCTCAGCCTTGGCCCTCTACATGTTTTGGCCTACAACTCCCATGATCCCTAGTTAGCAGGACCAGTGGTCAGGGGTGATGGGAATTGTAGTCTCAAAACATCTGGAGGGCCGAGGTTGAGGAAGCCTGGCTTAGAACTTTATTTAGTGGGAAGCAACAGATAAATGTAATAAACCTAACCTAACATCCCTCTGACTTTGCGTGCTCTATTTTTCCAGGCTTCTGCCTGTACATATGAGGATATCAAACTGGTGGCCTCCTTCCTAGATGATCCAGACATTGGCATCAAGATTCAGACTCTGCATGCCCTCAAGGCATTCACTGGCATTTGGAAGTTTAGAATTAGGATTCAGGTGATTGCTTGTACCCCACAGTGCTTTTCTGTATCAGGCTACATGCAGTGGATCTCGACTGATTCCCACAAGAATGCTTGCCATTTGACATCATTCGGTGTCTCATCATTCTATGGTTTGTGGTTTGAACAAGTGAACGGACTTCTTTGAGAAGCTATGAAAGAATCTAAAGTAATGGAAAGTCCTATGAAAACTCTGCTCATGGGGTTAGATCCATGACAGTACTTGAGCTATGAACAGCACATTTGAATGTTGTTAGCTGTGGCCATCTGATCTGTTAAGTATGTTTCCTACCACATCATTCCATAAGAAGAAGAAAATGGGTGGTCTTCTTGCTTCAGCGTACAACTGCAAGGAAGAGGAATTTATGCATCACTAGAGGGGACAATTCAGTCACGGAAAGTAACCCACAATAACCATAAATCACTATGTTTTCTGCAGGAGTTTTTCCCCAAGGTTCTGGAAATGGTCGCCAGCATCTGGGACCACGACTTACATGCTGCTGGACTGAGGCTGCTGAATGGGCTGCCATTGTCAGATCACACATTTCCACTGGTGAAGAAGCTTATGCCGGCCTTCATGGAAATTCTGCAGATGGGAAACACTTTGTGTCAGGTACCAAGTCTTATCCCTTGTACCCAACTCCTAAATCAGGGATGGAGAACTCCTGATGTTGTGGGACTCCAAACAGCCCCAGCCAACATGGCCAATCATCAAGGGATGATGGAAGTTGTAGCTCAAAAAACATCTGGACAACCACAGGTCCCTCATCCCTGTCCTAAATCCTGTGAGGGCATTAAGTGGAAGCCATAAAACAAGAGTGAGACACTTCACCTGTTGATATACTTGCAACTGTCTTTTTCAGGTGCAGGTTCTAAAATTCCTTGGCACGCTAGCCCAAAAGGAAGCTCTGTTATTTGACATCATGAACTGCCAGGTAAGGATTTCAGTCCTGTCTTTGTTGGGAAACCTGGGAGAGGAAGGAAGCAAAAGGTGCCAGAAGGCAGCAATCCTAGACTTCCATGTCTGCTGCAGCTTAATGCAGCGGCATTAACAGAGCAGAGAAAAGTGCATTGCCTTCCTGCTGCCTGGGATGTTTTCCTAGTAGAACAGGGATACAGTCATTTTTAGCCTGAGGGCTGCCTTCCTTTCTGGGCAACCTACTGAGAACCACATACCAGCAGTGAGTGGAGTCGGAGGCAAAAATGGGCAGAATGTGGCTGGGGAGGGTGTGGCCCAGGGGGAGTTCAAAGGGCCAGATAGAAAGATCTGGAGGGTGGCATCTAGTTTCCGCCTCAAGAATCTGGAGTTAGTCATCCAGATGGGTAGGACCTGCAGGCCCAAGCCTTGTCCTTTAAGACAAAATCAACCTGGTCTGAATCATAGAATCATAGAGTTGGAATAGACCACAACGGCCATCGAGTCCAACCCCCTGCCAAGCAGGAAACACCATCAGAGCACTCCTGACATATGGTTGTCAAGCCTCTGCTTAAAGACCTCCAAAGAAGGAGACTCCACCACACTCCTTGGCAGCAAATTCCACTGTCGAACAGCTCTTACTGTCAGGAAGTTCTTCCTAATGTTTAGGTGGAATCTTCTTTCTTGTAGTTTGGATCCATTGCTCCGTGTCCGCTTCTCTGGAGCAGCAGAAAACAACCTTTCTCCCTCCTCTATATGACATCCTTTTATATATTTGAACATGGCTATCATATCACCCCTTAACCTCCTCTTCTCCAGGCTAAACATGCCCAGCTCCCTTAGCCGTTCCTCATAAGGCATCGTTTCCAGGCCTTTGACTATTTTGGTTGCCCTCCTCTAGACACGTTCCAGTTTGTCAGTGTCCTTCTTGAACTGTGGTGCCCAGAACTGGACACAGTACTCCAGGTCAGGTCTGACCAGAGCAGAATACAGTGGCACTATTACTTCCCTTGATCTAGATGCTATACTCCTATTGATGCAGCCCAGAATTGCATTGGCTTTTTTAGCTGCCGCGTCACACTGTTGGCTCATGTCAAGTTTGTGGTCAACCAAGACTCCTAGATCCTTTTCACATGTACTGCTCTCAAGCCAGGTGTCACCCATCTTGTATTTGTGCCTCTCATTTTTTTTGCCCAAGTGCAATACTTTACATTTCTCCCTGTTAAAGTTCATCTTGTTTGTTTTGGCCCAGTTCTCTAATCTGTCAAGGTTGTTTTGAAGTGTGATCCTGTCCTCTGGGGTGTTAGCCACCCCTCCCAGTTTGGTGTCATCTGCAAATTTGATCAGGATGCCCTTAAGTCCATCATCCAAGTCGTTGATAAAGATGTTGAATAAGACCGGGCCCAAGACAGAACCCTGTGGCACCCCACTGGTCACTCTTCTCCAGGATGAAAAGGAACCATTGATGAGCACCCTTTGGGTTCGGTCAGTCAGCCAGTTACAAATCCACTGAGTGGTAGCATAGTCAAGACCGCATTTTACCAGCTTATTTACAAGAATATCATGGGGCACCTTGTCAAATGCCTTGCTGAAATCAAGGTAGGCTACATCCACTGCGTTCCCTTCATCTACCAGGCTTGTAATTCTGTCAAAAAACGAGATCAGGTTAGTCTGACATGACTTATTTTTCAGAAATCCATGCTGACTATTGGTGATCACAGCATTCCTTTCTAGGTGCTCGCAGACTGTTTGCTTAATGATCTGCTCCAGAATCTTCCCTGGTATTGATGTCAGACTGACTGGGCGATAATTATTTGGGTCCTCTCTTTTCCCCTTTTTGAAAATAGGGACAACATTTGCCCTCCTCCAGTCTGCCGGGACTTCGCCTGTTCTCCAGGAATTCTCAAAGATGACTGCCAGTGGTTCTGAGATCACATCTGCCAGTTCTTTTAATACTCTTGGATGCAGTTCATCTGGCCCTGGAGACTTGAATACATCTAAACTAGCCAAGTATTCTTGTACTATCTCCTTAGTTATTCTGGGCTGTGTTTTCTCTGCTGAACCATTTGCTCCAAATTCTTCAGGTCGGGCATTGTTTTCTTTATCGGAGAAGACTGAGGCAAAGAAGGCATTGAGGAGTTCAGCCCTTTCTGTGTCCCCTGTTTGCATTTCACCATCTTCTCCTCTGAGTAACCCCACTGTTTCTTTGTTCTTCCTTTTGCTACGGACATACCCATAAAAGCCTTTTTTGTTGCTTTTAACCTCTCTAGCAAGCCTGAGTTCATTCTGTGCTTTAGCTTTTCTGACTTTGTGTCTACATGTGCTGGCTATTTGTTTGAATTCCTCTTTGGTGGTTTCCCCCCTTTTCCATTTTTTGTACACATCCTTTTTTAATCTTAACTCAGTTAAAAGTTCTTTAGATAGCCACCCTGGCTTCTTTAGGCACCTTCCATGTTTCCGTCTCATTGGTATTGCCTGAAGTTCTGCTTTTACTATCTCCCTCTTAACAAACTCCCAGCCATCATGAACTCCCTTTCCTTTTAGTATTACTGTCCATGGGATCTCACCCAGCACTTCCCTAAGTTTTATGAAGTCGGCTTTCTTAAAGTCAAGAAATTGAGTCCTGGTATGCTTGGCTGCTCCTTTCCGCTGTATAGTAAACTTCAGAAGAGCATGATCACTCGCGCCTAATGATCCTTCCACTTCTACCCCACTAACCAGGTCATCAACATTGCTTAGGACCAGATCTAAAATGGCTGTTCCTCTTGTTGCTTCTCCCACTTTCTGGACAATGAAGTTGTCTGCAAGGCCAGTGAGGAATCTGTTTGACCTTATGCTCTTGGCTGACCTTATGCTCTTCTTTTTTAAAGGTCCATCCAGATTTCCTCCACCTCTTCCAACCTTCACGACCTGGAAACCTTCTCTTTGAGCTGCTGGTATTTGTGGAACGGCTTTGTGAGGGTCGCCTGACTCCCCAGTACCAGTCAGTGAGCTGGCAGTACAATGAGTCGTCCCTTCATGAGGTCCTTTTTGGGGACGATTCCCGCCTAGCTGACCGCCTCCTCTCGCTCATCATTCACCCCGAGGAAGAGGTGCAGATCCAGGCCTGCAGGGTCATCCTGAAGCTCCAGCTCAACGAGGAAGGGGAGATGGCTTTCCTCCACAACTATGATTCTACCTTTTTTTCTGACTCCAAAATTGGCAGCTCACTCATTAAATCGGGCTGTTAATTCCTTGTAGGATTTAAGAGATAATTAAATTATTTTAAACAGAAACCATGGAGCGAAGTAATGGTTTGGGGGAGAAGTGATGTGGTGAGGTGTGACCTGCCTAAGCTGTTCTCAGAGAAACAGCTGTGAGGTGAAGTCTGCGGCAGACTACTGTTGTGCTCCTAAGAAACAAGCAGAGTGCAATCTTAGTCTTGTTGCACCACCACAAGCTTGGGGTAACTTATCGACAGTATCTAGCAAAGCCCAGCACAAATTTGAGGAGCAAGTAACATGGAATGGAGCAACAGCAACACCCCCAGTGCCCATGGCAACACTACTGGTACCGACCAATCATGGGCTGACATAATCTCAGCCAGCCATACAAGGAGCCAGTCCTTACTGAGTTCTGGAAATGGTATTGTGCTGATGTTAGTAGGGTTGATAGTACAGGAGCTGTCATCTTTCTACTCATTCAACACTCCCATGTCTTTACTCCTTTTTGGTCATTCCACCAGCAGTGTTGTCCTGGCAGTGCAGAGTTGCATGGAGTTCCACTGGCATATCCACAAAGTTGTGCTGGCGTATGTTCACTGGTTGAGTTGTATCCGGCATTTTTCCACTCCCACCTTATACCTTTTGGCTTCCCAGCCAGTATAGGCCTAAATACAGGCTTGTACCCTTAAATGGCATATTATAGTCTGATTTTTCATAGGCAACAGATGCACCAAGTGGACTGAGAAGGTGGTAAGTGGGGGAAGGGACAATGGAGGATAAATCAAATTAACAAGGCGTGAACTTGTTGACTTTCTCTTTTGCTTCCTGCATGACTTCAAGACATCAAATCACAAATAAAATACTTAACACCCAATTACCAAATGTGCCCTATGAAGCAATCAGGCTCCTTTCTTCACTTCTGTCACAATATTTTGGATGTTCGTGAAACTTGATTATTAGCCACTGCTCTACAAACACAGAATCAATCAATACAAACTTCAGATTCTTCCATCTAAACTCTTGTTTTGTACATGGATGGGTGGAATGGCACCCAGTCCCTACAGCAGACTATGGTCTGTGCCAGCCAAGTACTGAGCATGGAGTGAGAAAGATGCTCCTTCATGGGAGCTACCAGAATATGAGCTGGCTATGTGATCAAACTCTTCATTCTGTTGGGACCAAACCAAAGAGAAATATTGCTATTATCACTTGATCTCTCTGATTATGCATCCAGGATTCAATAAAGCCTTGATGAATGGCTTTCATTGGTCCACATGTTTCTTTGGGGTTGTGCTGCCTTGTTAAAACCAACTGGTCACAAAGGGATACAAGCCCCAATAATTAATCTGCCACTAGGTAGGGTAGCTGGGGAAAGGAGAGATGTCCCTCCTTAAAGGAGCTATGTCAAGAAACATGAGTCACTTCCCTCTCGGCAAGAGGAATTTCTACCATGGATAATCCAGAATGCCCTCCAAGAACCAGAGGAGAAACATCTCTCCAAAGTCCTTCTCATATGAGCAGACCCAATGACAAAAGCCACTGCTGAACTAATTTAATTCTATGCCATAAAGTGGCCTGTTCCCAGTTCTGTAAACCAATTCATACAATCCAGTTTGACACACTGATTATGTGTTATGTGGATTCACACAGCATTTGCAACGGGCAGAAAATCACCATGAGATTGCTGCAGCATATACTCCACAAGCATTGGAAATATGCTTCCATGGCTGGAAAAAGATTTGTTGTGGATAACATTGCACAAGCTGCTTACCGATAAGTTCAATTTACCACAGTAGCCTGAGAGCTCTTCCTTGCAAGCCTAAAATCATGAAAGTTTGGGACTGGCAGGGCTGGAGTGGGGACAAACTACACATGTGACAGCTAAAAACATCACCTTTTAGGTATTTTCCAGGTTTATGTGTTTAGTGTCCTCGCATTTTAAACCTTCCCATTTCCTGATACTACTACCAATTTTTTGCCCAGTTTTGATATTTATGCTGGATTAGTGCTGATCCTCATGGCTTTTGGTAAAGATTTCAAATCCTGTTTTGAGATTTTTGTGCTGTTTTACAGATGTGTTTTTGACATGTCATTTTGGGAAGTTTTTTTCTTGAAAATGGTCCACATTTTCCTTAAAGAAATGAATACTTGTCAACTTTTCAACATTCTACGAAATCTGACACTTAAATATAATTGAGGAAAAGCTTTGGGAGCACACAGGTTTCCAGGAAAGGAGGTACTGTATGTGAAAACTGCTGAATGCTTGGGACTTAGGAAAATTCACATTATATTTCGAAGTCCAGATGTCAGGTCAAGGATTTCCCAAGACAATTCAATTAGTTATTTTACATTAGAACATTTATTTCTCAGAGAGAAAATATAGCTTCAGACAGTCAGATTATAGTAGGTAAAATTAGCATATTTTTTTTCTTTACAAGCATAGAATTTTATTACCTCTTTTATACCATCTGATATAAACAGTTCTAGAAAGCAAATAAACTCACTTTCTATAATAAATAGAGCCATCTGTGCTTTACAGCAGACTGACAAGTCACGTTTAGGTCCCATAGCAACAGCAGGATATTAGCCAATTCAAATCCTTAAAATGTAATTTTTAAAAAATGAAAAAAGTAAAATGCAAGATCTTAAAACAGTTATACATAAGTCACAAGTCCACAGCTGAGCTACAACCTGGGAAAAGTGTATGTTGCTTTAAATTAATTACACTGTGTGCATACAAAAGACCCAGCAACACAACCGAGGACTTCAAGAATGGTAACAATCGGCCTGAATAATTTAGAATGGTATTTTACAACTATGTACAGAAGTTCCTTCCACAGCCACACTCTTTAGGCATTATCAACTTATTTTTTAAAAATCCTATTCTTATTCTTTATATGTTACAGATATTTTCCATAAAGTGTGGTTTTATGTCCCCAATATATAAGATGTGGTACGTCATAAAAAAGTAGACCACATAGAAATGGCAGTGATTTCCCCCTTATTATTAACATTTTGTTCCACAATCTCTTTAGTATGAAGAAAAATTAAAATAATAAAAAATACTGAGTTAAAAAGAAAAGAAACAATTATATTTTAAAATTACAATCTTGCTTTGCACCTTTGGTTTGTAACGCTTAAAAAGACATAGAGAAATCTAGACAAATCAGAATTCAAATGTGAAATGCTTTGTCAACTTGCAAACTTCAGCTTTCCCTGTTTTTCCAGCGCATGCAAGTTAAAAGCTAGGATTCTCGGAGGAGTTGCACACTTGACTTTAACGGATTCCAGTAATGAAGGTTCATAGCGAAAGAAATATTTATGGGGGAAGCTAAGGGTGAAACTGCAAGGTGTTCTGGTGAGCAAGAAAACAGACACCATTCCAAATTCAACCCAAAATAAGATGGGGGGAATTTTGAGGGCAAAGGGGAACTGCAGTTTGACACTAATGCCCTGACCCAAAGCTCCACACGGCAATACACACATGGCACTCTATGCAAGCAGGTACTGCACCATTTAAAGGGGGAGAAATCTCTGCATCTGCCACAAGGTGCACAATGGCCACATGGAAACCTGTTTCTGCATACAGCCAACCTCCTCTATAGACATCCAGCAATCATGCGGCTTTATGGGTCAGGGTGATGATGTACAGAAGCGAATGAGGCAGCTCTTACTCGGACAGAACTTCTGTATGCGGCGCCCCTAAAATGAAGCTATGTGCTAGAAGTTTTTAAAACCAACAAGGTTCTTTTTTTGTCGTGTCCTAGTAAATCTTGGTACTTGACAGCATTGCTCCAGCGGACTAGGTGCTTCCCAAAAGAAGATTTAAAACACTGTTTTGCCCCATTTCAAACATGTTATTAACCTGAAGTTGAAATGTAAGAACTACTTCATAAACGTAATCACACAAAATATTTCACAAGTGATTTCATCTTCATATTTAAAGCTCTGTGCATTTAAATGTGCATGAGGGAGGAGGGAAAACCCACCAAAATATTATCTCTATCCTTCCTGTCAGTAAGATCTAACATAAAAGGCTATATAAACCTAGGCATGAGGCTTCTAGACTAGCCTTTAAATGTATAAATGCAGTGGGGCAAACCAGTGCTTTTTAAAATAACATGAAAAAGTATGTTGAATATTAAATTTGGCACACAAGAGTCATCTAAAGGATAAAGGATTATTTATAGCAGTGGCAGGCTCCAGATAATTCTTCGTTAGCTGAACTCGGGACTAGCTGAAGAATGAAACACAAGAGACTCGTGAGACTTGCAGTCCAACCGCCAAATGAGTTCAGCTTCTCCCTTGCCCTATAACCAAGGCCACAGCAGGACAGTGCAGCTGCTCCTGACATCCTCTTCCTAGTCAGACTATTACATCACTTCATTTCCTGCTGGCTCTTCATTGAGACAGATTCAGAAAGAATCCAGACAGGTTTTATGGCACATATCACATACTTTACAGCTGCTTTCCCTACTACTAGGAATAGTGCATCTCTGTTATGAACGCAAACAGACACAGCATTCACACCGTCCTCCAAGCAGGGGAGAATCCCCTACTGATCAGTGACCCGAGACCCACTGTGCCTATAGATGCAGGCATTATTTCCAGAAAGAGCAGGACGGGCAGAGCAGGCTCTTTCAGTCCCTACAGATAATTTGGTGTGACAAAAGGGTGGTCTCCCCGAACTCGACTCATATGGATCATGGCCCGGTCATATGCCACCTGGACAGACTTGCGGATGCTGGTTTTTCGTCCCTCCATCATTTTAAGTTTATCCACTGTGTCATCTACTCCAAGAGGAATAACTTTTTCCTGTGGAAGCCACTGCCTGCAGTTCAAGAGCACATAAAGAGGCAAAAATTATGGATGAGAACGCATAAGAAAACACAAGGAAATCTATTTCCAATGATCCTGAGCCTTAGTTTTCTCCCAGACTGCAAAGATTTATTTCCAAATTTACAGACATGTTTGTTGCTGTTCATTTTAACTGGAAACAAAACCCTCAAGGAATGTCAACTAAGTCTGATGAATAACATTGTGACATGTACACCCTCCAAAAGAAGGAAGATGTGTAACGACTCTGCTTGGTGCCAAAAGAGGAAGGAAGAAATGGCAGGTCTTCCCTTCTACCTTCTGGGTGCTTAAATTTTAAGCTGCAAATTCATCAGTATAACTTCTTGATACTCTGCAGTCAAAAAAATGTTCTTTTCTTAACCTGTTTACATTTACTCACCATGTCCTCTTGTTGTCAAAGAAAAGGACAAGGAAAAGCTTTTCTCCAACTTCTGCTTGCCTCTGCTCCCCTAACTTCAACACCTCCAGAGGAGGGACGGGAATTGGGACTCCATTGTGAAGGAGGCCCTCACGAGGCATGTCAGGGTCAATTATCTAAAAACACACAAAGCAAAATACACAGCTTATATTACGGAAACTCATCACCGAGCTTAGAAATTCTGCCTGAAGATAAAAGCCCTCTTCTGTAGCACCCAAGGAAACCAGGGAAAGGATGAGTGGGTAGTGAAGAAATCTCATCTATGGTAGTTGAACGTGAATTCTTGATTGCAATTAAAGGAACAAGCTTCACAACCATCTGAGCATTTAGGTGGAAGCAGCATGGATCCAAGAAAATTGTGAAGAAGAAGTTAGCAAGGGCAAAGAATTATGTGAAGCAGGGCAGAGCCTAGAGGTGATAAGGCTGGAAGCTGTTTTAGCTAAAAGGTTCAGAAAACACAGCTTATTTTCACTCTGTATTTCAATTGGTCAGAATTAAGTACTTTAATGCAAGATGAATAACCACCATTCATCTACGCTTTCCAGTCTAGAGAAAACTTAGTAAGCGTTTCTCTCTTATTCCGTACCAAAGAATTCGATAGGTGAACAAGTAAGCAGAAACTTGTGTAATTTTTGGCAAATTAGATTTCTAAATAACTTTATTCAAGAGACGGTACACCATCCCTGCTGACCCAATATCCAGCTGTCCCAGTTTACTCTCACTCACACCAGTTTCATTATGGTACAAGTCTATTGATTCAAGCTGGCTATCAGTTAATTTGCTTTTATTGGCTGATAATTAGACTCAGCATTGTTGACATTTGGGCATAGGTGGGGGATTCATTGTTGGAGTTTTCACTTGAGTTTTCTGTTGCATAAATACATGTTTACAGAATGACTGTGCTGTATGCTATATGTGCTCCTTAACTTTTTTTGATATTTTAAATTATGACTATTGTAAAGCACAAGCAAGTTACTTGTTATATATTCATACACATGATGCCTATCACACTTATGTGGGTTGTGTGCCTTACATCTCATTCAACTAACTTGAAACCTAATTTTTGAATGTTTTATTCTAAGTGGATTTTGTTATTAGCTTTTAACAGTGGTGGGGACTCTCAGGCCTGCGGCCCCAATTAAGTCTGCAAAGCCTCCCCATTTGGCCCACAGGACATTTCAGCCAAGCTACACTCACCCTGCCCTGCCCCTGACTTCAGGTGTGCAGCAGATAAAGACCCGGCTCAGCTGAAAGGGGTTTGTAAACACCCCCGATCAGCTGACTGAAAGCATCTGCAAAGTTGTGCACACACACACAAATCCAAGACACGACGATATTGTGAGCACTTTGCAGTGGGCTTTTATTCATTCCTGAGGAGCACTCTGAAAGGTGCTTTGTGAGTTGTGCATTTGCCTACACAGTATGATTCAAAACCGTGAAGGCAAAAGAGAGTCACCTTACATTACAGTGACATCAGGTGATTGGCAGATGGGCTCCCCACCCACCTGTCAAATTTGGCCCACTGAGGGTGAGGGAGATAATGATCTGGCCTGCTAGGAAGATCCAGTTCCCCACCTCTGCTACACACCTGTACCTGGGAATCAGTCCCACTGAAATCAGTGAGGCTTTCTACTGTGTAGGCATATGAAGTATTTATATTGCACAGGTGTTTTTAAATATTTAACAATAATGCTATTTATGGTGTCTGTTTCTTTTTTGTTAAGAAGAAATCATCCCAGGTTTCCTAGCACCGAGATGGCATCTTTCTAGTTAAAATTGTTTATTATATTTTTATCACTGTTTATCCTTCCATGTTTCGAAATGTGGATGTTACTAGGCATATGGCTAAACATATGGTGATAGAGGATTGTTGATTACTACCTATTCTGAGTCATTTATTTGTATATTTATTTTCCACCAAAGCACTGGAAGGCAGCTAACAAAAAGAATATGGAGCATGCATAAAGAACATTAAAGATTATTAGAAGGAACAAAGTAACAATATGGCTAGCCATGAAACAATAAGCTCAGAGGCCCCCACGTTTTCACGACGAAAGCTTCAGTGTTGTGTAGGGTTCTTCCAGAGGACATCTTCTCCTCCCTCCTCAGCTGAAACTACATTTCAAACTTAGCACTGTATTATACGCCACCAAGATGTCCTCCATGGAAAGAAGGTAGCACTGAACCAGGTATACATACCAACGCCGGGTAAGAAGGGTAGCCACGACATTTTGCCCATACAAGTTCCAGAGGTTCTAGTTCTGTGTGCTCCTCAAAGGGCATCAGTAGGTTTGTACCTAAGGAATCGCAATATGAACTGCCTTAGAATCATAGTCTACCATGACAATAACATTTTTCATTGAAAGCAATTGCAGAGCTATAGATGAAGGCTGCTCTTATGAATACGAAGTTGAGGAAACATATCCTGCATCTTAAATATCACTTCTGATAAAACTTGCAGGTTGAAAAATGAAATCAGGCCAAACATGTTAATAAAAAACAAGCAACTATTTCACATAAGAAAACAATATCTAAGGCAACCTTTGCCAACCTGGTGCCCTCAGGAAGCTTTGGACTGCAACTCCCATCAACCTCTGCTAGCATAGCTGATGGGAGCTGCAGTCCAGAAAACCTGGAAGATGCCAGGTTGGCAAAGACTTATCCTACCATCCTCCTTTTATAAGTAGATAAAATGTTTTGTAAGAATGGATCTGGTATAAAGGCAATACATTGCACACCAGGCAGTGCAATCTTATACTCACATTGACCCAGTACCAAAGGCAAGCTACCATTATGTCAGGAGAATAGCTGCCACATCCAATGTGTGCTCAGCTCACAAGGAGAAAAACACACAAGAAAATCCCCAAACAGCGTAAAAACAGACATGCCCACAACATTCTAGAAGCAAGGGGAATACTCACCTAATGGGGACTGTGCATGCCATGCCACACACATAAAGGAGGAACCAATAGACTTATAACAATGGGAACACAGCCCCTGCATCACAATACACATCATATGCAAGCTGCCACCCTAACACTCCCATGCCATCAATGGCAAAGCCAACAACAATCCCACTGAGGTCAGTGCCCAGTCATCCCCCCAGGGCCAGGCAAAGGCTGAAATTCCCTTATGCTCCTCACAATCCCTGTTTTATGAACACCACATGCAGCAACATAGTATTCTTCTATACCACTTGGAGGCAATTGTAATTAGGCAATGTATACATTGTTTAGGGGACTGATGAGAGCATACATAGACTTTCTGGAACAAGGTTCAAGACCCAACCACAGAGAAAAATACAGGTAAAATCTACCATTGACTGTTGCCATACTAAGCTACTTCCACAAAGACTGAATTCTGAAACATGCAAAAATATTTCTGTGCCCAGAATAAATTATGGAAATTAAATCTGAAAATATATTTTAGGCAACATTGCCAAATTTATTCTATTCCCCAAATTATGAACTTCCCCTTATCACACACACTTCAATTTAGAATGCTAAAACTTGATTGACACAGGTCATTTAGGAAGTAGGCTTGGAGACTTGACTGTCAGCTGGAGAAGGACTAGGAAGCAGGGAACCATAACACTAATCATGGCAAATGCATATTGCTCCTTCGATTTAACCCCTGATTAGCCCCACTCTGTGGTCTGAGCCTTCTCCATATATTGACAACACATTTTCAAGGTTCTCTCTACAGCTATAACATCTTGGGGGCGGGGGGGGGGGGGAAATGAAAGCCTCATTATAGAACTTGCCCAAACTCTTTTACCTACATCTTTACAGCGGAACTGACCCTGCCATTTCTTAAGTTATAGAAATGGCAAGCTATAAGACTGGCAACAAATGTAAAGAGCATGCTTAGAAACTTATCCTATGCATGCTTACTTGGAAATATGTTTCAGAGTTAAACAATGCTTATTTTGCCTGCGTTGGAAGAATTGCAACCTTAGTCTCCTTTGGCACAATCCACAGGGAAAAATAACACCCATAACCTAGCTGTACAAATTATAGCTACACGTTGTGCTTAAGAAACACCAACACTGTTTTTCTTACCTGAGCTACTGTATTCTAAGTCTCCATTTACACCATCCAAAAAAGGGACCCGTGCAAGAGCAGGCTTTCCTCGGCTACGTTTGTGCGGAGTCAGACCACTGTGAAAAGAGAGCCAAGTGATAAAACAATGCTTAGCTCCAAAATACAGCTTGAGCTTCATGGAGTGAAGGAAGAGGAGTGGATAGAATGCCGTTGTAGGCAATAACATCTGGACCTGATAAGGGACTTCTGCAGCCTTTCTTTTGGTAAATAAGCAGAAGTGGGCAGCCAGAGCAGCAATTAAAACCTTACTGTGAAAGGCAGAAATTCATATGAATCATAGATCTGATCAGCTGCTCCTAGGAGAGTTGGATCTGATGCAAAGGACAGGGAAGATGGGAAACAAGCTAATTCAGGCAGGCTGTGCATTGCTGCGGACATTGGAAGCAGGATGTGATAGGGCAGAAGCAAACCAACATTGCAAGGAAGCTGGTTCTCAATCAACTGTTCTGCAGACAAAAGTTCGGATGTAAAGCCAGAGGGAGAATGGTATTGGCAGTGATGCTCACTTGAGATAGGCAAGCTAATGGCAAGACTGTGCTAAGTATTAAAGGTAAAGATAAAGGGACCCCTGACCATTAGGTCCAGTCGTGACTGATTCTGGGGTTGCGGCGCTCATCTCACTTTATTGGCCAAGGGAGCCGGCGTACAGTTTCCAGTCATGTGGCCAGCATGACTAAGCCACTTCTGGCGAACCAGAGCAGCGCACAGAAATGCCGTTTACCTTCCCGCCAGAGTGGTACCTATTTATCTACTTGAACTTTGACGTGCTTTCGAACTGCTAGGTTGGCAGGAGTAGGGACCGAGCAACGGGAACTCACCCCATCGCAGAGATTCGAACCGCCGACCTTCTGATCGGCAAGTCCTAGGCTCTGTGGTTTAACCCAAAGTGCCACCTGCGTCCCTGTGCTAAGTATTAGGGACTACTTAATTATTATTAAGGGACTGGGGTCTACTCTTGACCCTATAGCCATCTTGGGATCAAAAGGTAGCTTATCTCATCAATAGACTGGTAACAAAACACAAAATAATAGAAAACACTTATGCTAAAGAATGAAAAAATAATGCAGGCATCAGTGTCACCAATTTACAATATACTGCTTAGAATTATACTGCCTAGAATACAAGGGTTGGAACTTATCACCCCTCAGCTGCCACGTGCTAAACAGCACACATGCAGCTAAATCAAGATTAGAGCCATAATTCCTCTGGAATGCTGATTTTTTTATTAAAAAACCGCTGGCCTCTGATATGGATGTAAGAGGCACCTAAAAGTATAAATGGAAAGAAAAGACTGGAAAATTACCAAGAGAATAATGTTTTTTCTGGGTGAAAGCACCTGGAAGAAGACTTACCTGCAGATGTCAGATGAGAGACCACTTCCGAGGCCAGAACTGCACTCTGAGTCAGACCCGCTTTCCATATGCTTCCTGAAGCCATTTGTCACTGGTGCTGAGAAGAATGCATGTGAGAATGAGTCTAACTGTATATACAATGCTATTTTAAAAGTTCCTTAGACCACAGATGTGGAACGTCCAGCCCGCAGACCTAATTAGGCCCACTACGCCTCCCCATTTGGTCTGTGAGGCCATTACAGCCAAGTCACTTCTATCTGCCCTACATCTGGCATAAGGTGTAGGGCAGGTAAAGGTGACGCTTGGGCAAAGCTTTGGAGGTACCCCCAACCAGCTGATTGAGAGTGCCTGCAAAGCCCCTTGCACAGTGCTTCCTAAACACCAACTATCAGTTGAACAGTTGCTGCTAGAAAAGTGCTGAACCCACTTTTTTACCTGTGTGATTTAACACGCAGGTAAAAAAATATCCAACTTGGCCAACTTGCTCCCCGTCCCCACTTTAGACACTTATGAAAGAAACCAGACTACATACACCACAATTCTACAATGCAGCTAACAAGACTATTTGAATCATGTCAAAATTTTGTTAGGAAAAAATGCATTTAAGAGTTTAAAGAATGCATTAAATTCTCATTCCCAATGTCTGTGCACAGTTGGAGTCAAGAGGCATCTTGCAACAACTATGTTCAAAGAACTTGTTCAAAGCGAGTTCTCCCCCACCATGTTCTTATGTTCGTAGAACAGTCCTTACCAACTCTTACCCATTAGCAAGGAAATGTTCCTCATCCACCTCCCTTTAGTCCAGAAACTGCTACCTCCTTAACCCCACTGATAACTGGCGAATTATGGTAAGCACTGCCTTGTCTACAAAGTCAAAATTCAGCCTGAACAAATGTTCACAAGACACATTTTCCATCTGTATATCTGCCAAGCTTCTCCCCCTGCACTCTAAAAACCATTTTCAATTCCAGAGGTCTGCACTTAAATGTATAGTTAGCCTGGATTTGATTCTGCATGTCATCTGCAACCTGGTTATGATTATTGATAGGAAGGAAACTTGAGCTTTGGGCATGCCAAGTTTTTCATATAATGAGATGTTCCTGATTAGTGCTTTGGGGGGGGGGGGCGTTTGGCATTAGTGCCTTGTGAAAGAAGTACTACTTTTCATGCATTGTCCCTTATGGTCAGGTATGCTAGCATTGGGAATGCCCCTCATCCCAGTCATCAGCTCAAGACTTCACAACGAACTCCTTTTTTTCTTTTTAACTGTTTGTTTTAAACACAGACTGGGCTCATATCCACTACACAGCAATCCCCTAGAGACCTCATTACTTTCCTTTGGGGATGTGTGAATGTGTTTGTTTCTGCTCTTGCATAATCCCAGAAAGTTTGGTCACCCACAGAGGTCTGTTCTCCTTCCTTATTTGATTTTTTTTTAATGCCCTCACTCATGGCAAGAGTGCAATCTGCTTAACAGCCTTTCCATATTCAAGTGACACTGGATTTAGAAATAAAGAAATTAAAGAGCAGGCCTCAACTCTGGGAGGAGAAAGTACATACATAAAAGTATTACAATATCAGAGGACAAGGAGAGACAAAGAGAAATAATAAGTGATGAAACAAGGGCTGCATGTGTAGATATCTCTTAATTTTTTGACTTGAGTTTCCACATATTGGTTATGGAAAAAATCCTTTACTCCACCAATGAAGTTTAACCCAGGCACAGGTAAAATTCACTGTAGCCCCAGACTTAGAGAATATGATATATGAGATTTGGAAGCAGGTGAGAAAGCTGTATAATATTCCATCCATGGGTCCCCTGCTGACTAATGTACACTATCAGTGGAAAATCAAATTGAAAAAACAACAACTATTAGAAACATTTGGTAATGAATTTCCTCTAATTTCACCTACATCTCTTTTACCCATCCTGTAGCTCAGTTCACAAGTCACTGAGCTGTCAAACAAGTGTTTAAGATGGGGAGCAATGACTGTTGCACCTTATCAAGCTGTACTAGCATCACAAGCCAACTAGGACACAGCAGTATCCCAACAGAATAGGTTATCACTCTCATAACTGGTAACACACAAGTTAAGCGATACCACACAAAGCTGCTGCATAGCACAGAATAAAGTAGAGAGGGGAGCTAGTGGGGACAACTCACCTTCACAGCCCATCTTAAAGGCATTTTAGCCAACAAAGAATCAACTATTATCAGTGTAACCTAAGCCTTAATACTGCTGTACAATTTGGTCCCTGGGAGCACGTTAAACCTGTATTCCATAGCATGCACTGGGTCCCTATACAAGAGACTTCAAGGTGCTACACTTGACCTATAAAGGCACCTGAGAAATCAAAGAGACAGTCTTATTTCTTCTACCCCATCACCAGCTCTGTAATAAACTAAGGAGCACCCTCATTTCCTCTGTGAGCAAACTGCATACAATAAGGTTTATCAGTGGTGGTTCCAAACTTATGAACTTGTCTCCCCCTATGGATGTGCTAAGGCTCAGCATGAGACTCTTCCAAAAGTGTTAAGGCCTGTGGAGATGTTTTTATTAGGATTTGCATTTGGACTTCATGCTTTTATTTTTAAAATTGTAACCCACTATCAGTCTTTGTTATATAAAGTTAAATAAATGAAACAGTGTGAAGCACACAAACCATAAAATAGAGAAGTGTAAGCTAGCATGCATTCCTAAGTTTGGGTTGTAGCTAAGTGGATGATTCCACCTACTACTTTAACATCAGTAACTGCTAGCTAAAAAGGTGTTGCATACCTCTGACAGGTGCTCAGTATAAGATTACACGGCACTATTTTACCAAACACTTCCTTGATTCTCTGTGCCCCTTTCAAAGATAAATCACAGGATCACTATGAGCACATGCACAAATACTGCTTTAGAAATAGTTACTCATTCAACTTTTTGAGAATGGCTCAAAAATCCCATCCGATTGCTCTAAAGAGCTTCAGAACTGGGCCTGTTTTTAATGACTAAGAAAAGATATGTGCTAGTTGCTTACTCTGAAAGAAGAAAGCAGAAGCGAGCACACTTGCTTTGTCTTTACATATTTTAAAACTTATTCTATTGCCTTTAATTACATGCTATGGTATTTTTATTATGTCTGTTAGCTGCCTTGAGCAACATTTGATGGAAAGATGGGACATAATTTTGATAAATAAATCAACATAACAGTATGCTTTTCAATAGCATCAAATCACATATTCACTTGTGAGTAATCGTGTGAAGATTATTCCAATGATGTGTAAGCATGTGCAAAGCAGCCTGAGCTCAGGGACACATTCAGATCAATACTATGACCCTGCTGCTTGCCTTTATAAAAAGTCTCCCTAACACTGTCTGCTTCCTTCCAGATCCTCCAGACCTATAAGTCACCACAGAACCATTACTATCCCTCTGCATATCCATTTGTCCAATTCTGGCACATGACTGCACAAGATCCAGGAACAAGAAACAGTGGAGAAGAATATGGTGTAAGCTTTTCACATCACTTGATTTCACTGAAAAATTCTCAATAGTGTTAAGGTTCACTACACTATAAATAGTTCACACATACATACATTAAAAATGGAGAGAGATGTGTATCTGATTCAGCTGAAGGTTGAAAAAGGTGCAAAGAAAAAGAGAGAGACCTACTCTTCCCCTGCAACTCAAACAATCAGGTATTACACTTCTCCCAAAAGCAGCCTAGCATGGTAAAGGCATCAGGGAAGAAAACTCCCAAATTAGTCACAGATTTATAGGCTGGTTAATATGCCTTCCTCTGCAATATAAAATTCTTTTCTGCTCCAGAGCCCATAGCTTCCTCTCATCCTTTAGTACAATAAAACTGGATGCTAGTTTTGGGATTCATGCAACAGACATTTGGCAGAACTCAATTCCCAAAGGGACTCAGAGAAATGCTGCGAAGGCGTGGAGACTTCTTGCCAGCAGGCAAGCAGCGCAGCTACAAGACACCTCTACTCTGGGGATCTCTGGCTTTCCAAGACATCAGAGGAATGAAAGCTCAGGGGAGTCACCTGTCACTCCTGCCTGCCTGGGGGATTTCTCGCCATCGCTCTCGCTGCAGCTCCCACTCTGTGGCCGTTTCCGGGTTGGCCGCTCACCCTCTATGCTGGAGGGGGAAAGCTGCCCACTCTGGCTGTGGTCCTCTCCATTCTCAAGGGGGCAGTCCAGACCTCTTTGCAGTTTCACCCCGTTCTTGGCTTTTTTAAAAAGGACAGATGTCCGCCTGCCCACTCCACTAAACGGGGGGCTGGCAGAGGTGCCTGTGGCCTGAAGGGCCAATCCGTTCAGGCCGTTGTCGCTGAGCAAGCGCTGGAAGGCGTGGCTCTCCCTCTGCAGTGTCTTCTTATCAAAGAGCTCGCCCTCGGACTTCAGCCGCTTATGTAGTCTGTTCAAGGACTTGCTTTCGCTAATGGGTTTGAGAGTTGGAGGGTCCTGCAGAGAGTCCAGCTCCGATAGGGGGGGTGCAGGTCCTGTGGGCTCCAGGGTGGGGGGAAGTGGGGGCTTGGTGTCATCTGCTAAAGAGAAAGAGAATCTGCTTGAACATTTTAGAAAGTATTTCCCAAAGTACGGATCACACCTTTCTGCCCCTTTCTATGCTTGAAAGTAAGTGGCAGGTAGTAACTAACTTTTGTTGAATAGCCTAAAGAAAGACACTCAGAGGTGAAAAAAATAATAACTATGGCACTCTGCAGAAAAAATATTCACCCTCTTGAGAGCCAGTCAACACGCTTGTCATTTAACCAACAATGTTATTTATGGTGACAGTTCTATGCATCGTTACAAGCATGCAAATCCCACTGAATTTAATGGAATTTGCTTATAAGTTTACATGCTGAAGTTCAGGCTGCATGACGCTTAACTCCCCAACCTTCTTAACTCTTTTTTTCAGACCCTCATTCCTCAGGTATTTTAAACTCTACATAGCCATGTTTAACCTAAGAGGGTAAAGAGATATGGGAGAACTAGAAAACATCAAAGGAGGAGTTTCAAATGCAAAAAAGTCTCTTAAGGACCTCAATCATATTGCAAATAATGGAAAACAGTCAAATGTGTATTCTTTTCCTTTTAAACTACGTCATTGTCCCGTGTACTAAGGTCACCAAAAACACCCAGAGATCATTAAACTACCAAATCCAAGCTCAGCTTTCTCTCCAGTGAGCCTTCCTTCCTCTTAAATTCTGTGTCTAAGCATTTCATTACAATTCATGATGCAATGAGGTCACATATTAGCACTCATTCTTCCCCCTTTTAAGGTTCTGTTCCTGTTCAAGCACTATTTGCTATCTGTGCAACGTTCTGGTTGTCAGCAGGGGAAAACAAGTTATTCCCTCGACTAGCTAAACTGCATGGATTGCAAGCACTGTGGGAAAGCATGGCTGCTAAGATGACTACAACTCCTTAAGAAGGAATGTCACCATTCAGGAATTTCGTAAGAACCTCATAAATAGAGCACAGAGCATCTCTGAATTCAAAGTATATTAAGAAGCCTTTTGTCCTATTTAGTGCGGTTCAAAATCAGAGACTGGTACGCTTATAAACTAAAGATTATTGTAGATTTAACTAAAACAATAATCATGAGGTAATTTGTTCATACTGAAGCTCTTCCCTAAATCTCAATTGGGAATACTGATATCCTTTTAAGTTTTTTGGCCACTAGTTGAGAATACTTTAATCCCCCACCAAGAGACAGCAGACCATTGGTGTACCCTATTTGTATGTCATCAGGAGAGGGGGTGTCTCAAGGAACTTTTCAAAACGTCCCTTTAAATATTCCTGAAAGCAATCCAGAAGAGAAATTAAGATTTCTGAGATCCATTCAGCAAAAGTCAAAACAGATTCTCATCTGCTGCAACCATGACAAAAGATGTGATGGCCTAGGAAAAGCCAGAAACTTTTCAAGGGTGAATCCCTCCCAATCATTCCTCCCCCCAAAAAGCTTTTTGTTTTGTTCAAAAAAATAGATTATGTTTGAATGACAAATACAATGTTTAAGATAAAGTGCTCATATATTTACTCCCCGCAAATGATTTCTAATAATTATGTAATGGGAAGACTTTTATGTTAAGACTATGTGCAGTATCAGACGATTACAATTCCTGTACATTGAGGACAATCAAGTCCTGAGTTATAAACTGAGACTTCAACTCTCAAATGCAACAGCAAGATGCATTTCTGCCTCTGAGGGCACTGCTATTGTCACAAGAGAAGGAAGATGATTTCAGTGCCTCATTTGCTTGTGAAAGGGTAGAGATGTTTGTTTCAATACAAGCAAACCTTCAGATTTTAGAAGTTCATTATAAGTATGGTGATGACAAATATGAAGAAGCAGAAGACGCAGGAACTGAAATTCATAGCAATAGCTCAGAAAATGAGACATTAAATTTCACAATGGAGAACTGGAGGAGACATAATAATGTTCTTTGTTTCACAAATATTAATTGCTTCTTCTTCTTTTTATTATTAGCATTTGCCTGGTCCTCATAAACTGGCAAAACCAAAGAGATTCCTTACTGCTCACCAGCTTGTACTTTCATTTGTAACTTAAAAAAAAACAACAGCAAAAAAAGTAAAAAGTAAATTCAAATTGTAATTAAACTGAAAATGTGATCTCTTTCTCATCTCTGTGTATGTATGTGTATATATATATATATATATATTCACACACACCTCATGGCTTCAAACTTTCTGGAAATGCTATGTCTCGAACCATGACCTTACCATTAACTGGCCCATATAGCTCTCCAGCCTTAGGACTTGGTGTTAGTCAACAAATTTTGGATTTCACAGCTATTGTCTCTTTTTAGAGAGCTCTAAAAGCACCAAACAGTGAGGTGTGTAACAAAAGTTTCAAAATCTCAACCTACATTTTGAAAAATTAGTGTTTAATTCAATTTTTACAGTGGGTGGAGGGTAAGGATTTTAATATACTTTTAGCAACCTATATACCAAAAGGTCACAAATGAAGTCCAATGAAAGGACCCGTGTGTGGGTGTGTGTACACATGTGTGTATATCTATATATACACAACAGTTCACAGACTCTCAGAAGCAGCAGAGAGAGGGGAAATTACTATTTGTTCCACCTTAACAGCCTTCCCCATTTCCTGGATGCTCAAACAAGGCTGGCCCCTCCTTCCTCACAGCATGACACAGGCTGAGTAGCTAGAGTAGCACCCAAACCATATCTATCCAATCAACAATGGACTACTGCCACCCATAGGTGGAGGACTATGCTGCTCCAGTAATTCTAACAAAATGTTGTGAACTGCCCTGTGATCTTTGGATGAAGGGTGGTATACAAAGGTAATGACTGAAGTTGCACTTTTGCAAGGATTTGGTTGATTTCAGAATGGATGTGTAACCGTACAGAAGGGCTGAGGAACCTCATGCCCCTACAGACCACTCTGTTTGGCCACACCCCTCATGGGCCCCACTTCACACTCCACGTGTTTTTGCCTGTCTTTGAACTTTCCAGCCATGTGGCACCAGCATCCACTATTCTTTCTGAATTGAGTGAGGCTTGCTGCTCTGTGGCTGCATGTAAAGCTCTGCAAACATGCAGGAGTTGAGAAAAGAGTTTTCCTTAACAATTCAGCATGGTTGCAGCTTTGAAACAGTATAGGGGAGAACAGAAGTGCTTGTTAACGCAGGCACGTTTTCTGAGAATACGATGGCAGGACCATGCTAACACTGTTTTTATCAGTAACAATTAATGGCATTAAACTGCTGTCAGCTGACTATTTTGAGCCTTTTAGAAGACCAGGCAAGGCAGCGTTGAACCGCTTTTCCCTGCCAGGGGAACTGACCCACCCTACAGTAAAGGCCAACCCTGACTGCTTCTATGGTTATTTTTTTGTATATACTACAGCTTCCATCTTTACTGGCTTCTCATTTTGTTTTTAAGGGAAAGTTAGACAGCTAACTTTCTAACTAAATGATGCTTTTTAAGAAAAAATAGAAAGAAATAGAGCCACTTACTCAATAGCAAACTAGGATCATGGTTGGCTGCAGCCACTTGTGCACTATTCTGTAAGTGTCTCTACTACCTTTGATTCACAGATGACCATGGGTGGGATCACAACCCAAGGTTCCTTGCCCAAGTTTGTCCACTATCCTTTGGATCAATCTATGTCACATCTCCTTCCTGCTATTACATTCACAGCCCACTGTTGCAACTATGTATCTACAGATGAAGACACATGTAGGACATGAGACTGACAGTCTTCTCAGTCTTTTAACCTCTTCCTGATGAGATTGCCAAGGAGGTAAATTAGCACTTCCAAGTGTAGGTGTCTTTGTGATGCAGACCTCTAGAAACTGGGATAATATTGTCAAACACATTTCTCTAAGGCTGCCTTATCACCATAAAGCTTTGAGAATGGCAACCCTTGTTACCACTGACTCCTTCTTTCTCGGCCCCAAAACTTTTCAGCACTTGTTACAAAAATGTACAGGTTTACCAAATGCTGTTTACCAAAGGTTTACCAAAGGCTGTTCTTGATGCTCTCCATTTCTCAAGATGATTTTTGAGTTTGTTGTCAAAGGCAGTAATTACATAGTGACTTCTGCCTACCAGACTTGCGTAGAATTAATGTGCACAGATCCCCTTGAGTCTTCACATTTACCTAGCCCTTTACAGTACAACCAGAACTGCTTCCTTCAGAGACCTAGTGAAAAAAACTCACCTTTCTCCCCATCTTCATCATGTTCTCCTTGTAACGTCTTTTCCAGCCCTTCCTCCCATGGAGCTGGATCTCCATTTGGCAAGGTTTTATTCTGTTGCTGGGCCAGCTTTTGCCGGATAGAGTTGATTTCGCGTCTCAAGAGTCGAATGCGGCGAGTTCGGGCACCACTTGACCTCATTGTGCTCACCATATCCAGCTTTTCCAGTAGCTCCTTCAGCTGTACCTCCAATGAAAGGTGAGCCCGGTTCTCAGGGAGGAGAAGGTTATCAACTGCAATGAGAAGCAAGAATGTGACTAACCCACCATTTAGGTCTCACGTCGACTAACATCTTCATTATACAGCTTGTGGCACCTCTTCACTCTCACTTTTGACATCTGAGATGGTTATTTTTAGAACATACCTTATTTCTGTAATTTTAAGTTGTTTTGAACTGTTGTGAATATTGTGTTTTAATTGTTGTAACTCATCCTACAACTTTTGAGCGAAGGGCAGGCAATTAATAAACCTGTTTTTGAACTTCATATAATAAACAGGACATAAGGATTCTTCAAATGAAATGTCAATAATATGTAGGAAAAACACACCACAGAGCCAATGAGAAAGAGAGAGAGATCACATGCTCCACAGCACACATAGGCAACCTGTGGCCGTGGAACACATGTACCCCTCACTGTTGTCCTGTATGGCCCACTCCTCCAGTTGTCCCCCATGCTGACTATTCCCACAAACAGCATTGGCCTCAAATTTACTGCAGACATCTCCTGCCCACTATTTCCTGCTTCCTGGTAGACAAATATAGAAAGTGCAGGGTACAGCACCAAGTTGGCATCTATGATCATCTGGCCAGGAAGCAGAAGACACAGTACGGAGGTTAGGTCAGTACTGAACCCAGCACGGCAATGAAAGAACAAATGCAAGGGAAGACAGGAGTGGCAAAACAGCAAACAGCATGCACCTCCCTGGCTGATAGACACACTGATTAGCATGCTCCTCAGCTGTTTACAGCATCAGTCAGATGGGGAGTGGGGGAAGATGCAAAATGGGATTGCTCCATAGGATCAATGGGAAATGGAGGTCTATATTAACAAAAAAAATTAAAAGAAAATATTGTAGGAGATACTGCCTCCAGAGCAGTTTCTTAAATTATTGTCTTTCTTTGCACATATGGAGGTTTTTAATCTTCTTTCTCCTTAATGGTATTTTATTTTTAAATACAAAAATTCCTAATGGAAACTCACCATCCTCCCAAGAAAAACGATAAAAATCTTCTGTCTTTGGCGATTCAGGCAAGTGAATCCCCACTTGGGGATCATAGCCAATAGTCTCAGCTTGCCGCCGTGCATGGCGCAATATTGCCCCTCCGAGGTCTCTCAGCCGGACAGCCGCTCGATGGAAAATGGTGTCTTTAGAATTATACCTCATGCAGTTGGTAAGAATAAGGTTAAAGTCCTCCTCAAACTCATCCAGTGTCCGGTACTGGTGGGACTCCAGCTTCCGCCTCATGGTAGAAAAATCCATTGGCTTGGAAATGAATTCCAGGTAATCTGGAACCTAAACATATAAAACCTGTACAATTACAAAAATCATTTACTAGCCAACCAGGGCATATCCATCACAAGCACTCTAAATGCCCTCTCACTGGCACTGGGGCAGTGCACAAATGCACAGTGATTTCATCCGGTTAAGTCCTATCCCATTCAGCCCCAGCAAATAAATAACCCTGCTGAGAAGCAAAAGCAAACTCCCTCAGAAAAAGTGCTCTAGGCTACCTGGTTGGGGAATCCTCTGTATAAGAAGCTTAGAGGAAGTCCTTAATTTATACAAGAACAGAGCAAGTATGCCTTGAACAGTCCAGACTGGTCTTGCTTTCTGAGAGTTACATTTTGCAGGCATTCAAATGAGCAGTTCTTTAGGTCAAATCTAACTACACTTCTAGGTAAAGTACTTGCCTCACTCAGCTTTACAGGTTCTGCAAAGATCTGGGCTGGATCCTTTTCCTGTAGAAGATCCAGTGTTGTCCGCAGCAGCACGTTGAAAGGTGTGAGCTGCAACTCCATAGCAGCTTGCTGAACCTTTACCTGAAAATCACAGAATCAGAGTTGGAACGGATCCCAAGGGTCATCTAATTCAACTAGATGTGAGTATGGCGGGGTGCCCGTGACGGAGCCTCAAGAACATCTTATAGGGTTTTTATGAAAACCTACGAGATGGCAGTGAAGGCCGCTAAGAAGTCCTACTTCTCGGCCTCCATTGCCTCCGCTAGCTCTTGCCCGGCGCAATTATTTAGTATAATTAGGTCTTTAACGTCCCTTGAAGGACAGCCAAATTTAAGTAACAATTTGACACACAGCTGTGAGGCATTTGCGAGCTTTTTTGCGGAGAACGTCCTGTTGCTCTGCCATGACCTCCCTGCCAATTTGGATACAATAAAGGAACTGGAGGCCCCTCGACTGTCCTCGGGTCCAGTATTGGACCACTTTGACCGGATATCCCCAGCCGATGTGGACAGACTCCTCCGAGCTGGAAAGCCCACCACCTGTCCTCTTGACCTGTGCCCGTCTTGGCTGATTAGAGCGTGTCCAGACGAGGTGCGGGGCCCCCTGGGTGATATCATCAATTTGTCCCTTGGCACCGGGATATTCCCAGGGGAACTGAAGGAGGCAGTGGTGCGCCCGCTCTTAAAGAAAACATCATTAGATCCGTTAGATCTATCCAATTACCGCCAGGTTTCGAATCTTCCATTCCTGGGTAAGGTGATAGAGAGAGCGGTTGCTGAACAGCTTGGTAGGTTTCTGGATGAAACATCAGCTCTCGATCCATTCCAGTCCGGCTTCCACGCTGGTCATGGGACCGAGACGGCTCTGGTCGCCCTAACAGATGATCTCCGCAGGCAGCTGGATCGAGGCGGGTCGGGGCTTCTGATTCTTCTAGACCTGTCAGCAGCCTTCGACATGGTCGATCACGAACTCCTGGACCACCGCCTTGCTGACGTGAGGATCCAGGGCACAGTCCTTCAATAGCAGCGCTCGTTTCTCTCTGGTCGGGGACAGAGGGTGGCGCTTGGGGGGGAATTGTCATCGCGCCACTCCTTGGTGTGTGTCTAGTGCCTCAGGGTGCGATTCTCTCCCCGATGCTTTTTAACATCTTTATGCGCCTCCTCGCCCAGCTTGTCCAAAGTTTTGGGCTGGGTTTCCATCAGTATGCCGATGACACCCAACTCTATCTGTTGATGGATTGCCATCCTGACTCGGCCCCAGACACACTGACCAGATGTCTGGAAGCTGTGGCTGGATGGTTACGTGGGAGCCGGTTGAAGTTAAATCCTTCGAAGACAGAGGTCCTCTGGCTGGGACGGAGCGATATGGGATTGAGGGGCCAACTCCCATCTCTTGCGGGGGTGCAATTAGTGCCAGCATCGTCCGTTAAGAGTTTGGGTGTAATCTTCGATACCTCCCTCTCTATGGAGGCGCAGATTACAGCTATAACAAAGGCGGCATTTTTTCATCTCTGCCAAGCTAAGCAGTTGGCTCCTTATCTCTCTCGCCCTGACCTAGCCACTGTGATCCACGCGACGATCACCTCCAGACTGGATTATTGTAACTCGCTCTATGTGGGGCTGCCCTTGAGACTGACCCAGAAACTCCAGCGGCGAGACTCCTTATGGGGTCTTCGCTGCGAGATCATATTCATCCGGTACTATACCAGCTGCACTGGCTCACGGTGGAGTACAGGATCAGGTTTAAGGTGCTGGTTTTAACCTTTAAAGCCCTATACGGCCTAGGACCCTCGTACCTACGGGACCGCCTCTCCTGGTATGTCCCACAGAGAAATTTACGGTCTGCAAATAAAAACATCCTGAAGATCCCAGGCCACAGAGAGGTTAGGCTGGCCTCAACTAGAGCCAGGGCTTTCTCAGCCGCGGCTCCAATCTGGTGGAACGCTCTGTCACAAGAGACTAGGGCCCTGCGGGACCTGACATCTTTCCGCAGGGCCTGCAAGACAGGGCTGTTCCACCAGGCCTTTGGTCAGGGCGCAGCCTGACCCCCTCCTCTGACAATCTGCACAGAATTTTGCTTAATGGTTGCCATCAATTTGATTTTAATTAATTTTATAATGAATGTTTTTAGAATGTTGGATTATTTGGATTGTTGTTAGCCGCCCTGAGCCCAGCTTCGGCTGGGGAGGGCGGGATATAAATAAAAATTTATTATTATTATTATTATTATTATTATTATTATTATTATTATTAACTGCGGGCAATGCAGGAATGACAGCTAAAAGCAGCACACCTCAGAGATACTAATGATAGAAAATAGCATTTCCTGTAGGCAAACCTTGTAAACTGCAGAAACTATAAATGCTGGTTTTGATAAAACCAACTAACTAGAGGCTAAAAGGATAACAGGATATACAACAAGCAGGGCTGGCCCTACCATTAGGCAAAACTAGACAGATGATTTTGAACGTCATGAACAACAAATAAGTGTGTTATTGAATCTATTACTTCTAGTGGCAAATGTCTCAATAACAATATCATGGGCCAGATAAACTACAAGTTTGATAATATATATATATATATATATATATATATATATATATATATATATATGTAGGTTTTGGTGTCTTCGGGTGTCTTCCCGTGTAAGAGTTGGGGTGTCTAGGCGACGTTTCGACGAGACCTCGTCGAAACGTCGCCTAGACACCCCAACTCTTACACGGGAAGACACCCGAAGACACCAAAACCTACATTCCTGTACCCGTGAAAATCTACGAAAGCATATATATATATATATATATATATATATATATATATATATATATATATATATTCTTTTAATGCTCCAGCCGTATTTATTCATGTGTTTTAAAAATGGTTATGAAATGAAGAAAACTGACCTGATCTATATAGGAATGCAGTTTAATTGTAGCATTTGCAGTTGAGATGGCTAACTTGAGGCCAACAGGCCAGATACGGCCCACCAAGCCATAGAAAATTGCCCACGTCTGGTCAGGAGATAAATATCCCTGTCTGTTCTTTACACAGTAATCTCTAAAGTGGAGATAAATGTGATATCTACTCATCAGAATATAAAATCCCTTTGACTGCTTTTTAGAGACCTCTTCTAAAGAGATCTTCTCTAAAGAGCAAGCAAAGGGATCTTTCTTCTCTGATCTCAACACTAAGCACTTTAGCTCTGTGATCTTAGATACAGATATGGAGATAAAGTTTAATCTGGCAGTCAGAGAAATATTTGAGCTCCAATCGCAGTGCTAAGCACCACAGCACTGAAATCAGAGAAAGTTGTCTTCCAGCTCTTTAATACTAAGAGATAGCATTTCCCCCTCAACTTCACTCCAGCACTAGGGGGAAAGGGGGCAGGGAAAAGCTGCCATTTAATTTTAAAGTGCCAGTGAATGTGTTTGTGTGTGTGTGTTGTTTTGTTTTAACACTAAAATGGCAATCACTCCACATCCAGGCCACCTTAGCAGCTCTAATCAAAGGCATTAAATAATGTCCATCTCATTGGGAGTGTAAACAGCTGTACAGATCATCAGGTCATGCTCATACCAACCTGCTCACGTTTGAGTTTTTCACGCTTACGAATTAATTCAATGAGCAGCCGTGCCCTTTCCAAGTCATGCCGCAGTTTTTGCCAGTACTTCAGTTCCTCCTTTACTGCACCAGTCTTCTCATCATGCTCTTTCTGTAAAATGGGAGATTTTTCTTTCTTTCTTTTTTAATGGTACCTGATCTCTCTTCATATCTCTCCTGATTCACCAATCTCTTCATATTTACAGTTATTCACAGTCAGTCTTTAACTAGATCATAGAATCTAAGCACCTTATGAGTCCTAAGCATAGATTGACTATCTAAAGAAGTCCAACCAACGTTCTGAGTATGTTCTGGAAATGTTTTAACCCTACCCACTGACATTCTTTAACTTCTCAAATATGTGTTGCAACTTCATACCTGTGGTATAACTGAGAGCGAGGCTCCATTGTTTTTGGCCTTTTGACAAAGGATTGCACTGTGTCATCAGTGGCACAGGAGGCACAGAATGGCAGTGACACCCTCCTGGTGGTGGCAGCACTGTGCTCACCAGGACTGTGTTCACCAGGACTTATGGGGTGGAGAGCTACAGGTTGATGGCAGAAGCATGTCTCTGGTGCAGACACATATACACAACAATGATGACGCCAACAGAGTGCTCCCTCGACCTTGCCCCCACCCCATCTTTGTCCTAGTGAACACAGTGGCACCACCACCAGGAGGGCATCACTGCTGCTCTCCCCTCCCCCCCCCAACTCGCACACTGCTGCAGCTCTCTAGCAAAGTCACTCAAAAAAAGTTATGGGGCACAGCAAATGTCAAATACCAATTCTGTGTAAAGAAAATAGTAAAGTGTATGCCTAGCTCAAAAGGACTAGACCACAAACAGTAAATCAGTGGGTACAGTCTTTGGCCCTGACAACTAAGGAAAAGTGGTCTCCATAGTGCTGATTGTTTCTAAGGTAAAGACAGATGTAGATGGTTATTAATGGATTTTATCCACATTGTTTTTCTTTCCTGTGTAAAACACTACAAGATAAAAACAATGGGATGTGGTTTCAAAGGAAGGAACTGTTAAGAGAATTTTCAGGAGTGAGGCATAGATCATGGCTTTACGCTGTGGCATAATACAAAAATTGCATGCTGCAAAACCTCTATTACAATCACAATAGTTATTATTCATGGACAACACTACTAAAGGAAGATTTTGAAGTTCCATTTCTATACTTCATAAGAAATTCCCAAAATGAACTACCCTCCTGCTTTTTTTAGCTAGCAGTAGCTACTCCATCCAAGGACATTTTCCATCCATGTATCCCAGAAGCTTCCCTAATTAGTTCATGTAACACTATTCTCTCATGGTATTTCAGGGTTTAGTAAAATGTCAATGATGCCACAATCATACCTGTTCTGCATTTCTTTGGGACTGTAGATGAGAGTGCAGACGCCGTATAAGAGGAACACCGTTTCTTGACTGACGCTTTAAAAGCCAGTAGTTGTGCAGTCGCTGCATAAACTGATTCTTTCTCTGGAAGGCGAGACCACTGCAGATTTTATTTAGTCTAGGGAAAACAAAAGCATCAAGCGATTTCATCACATATTAAACCCAACTTCAGATTCTGGAAGACCAGTGTAACACATGGAAACCCTCACTTTAGCAAAACAGTGCCTAATTTTCTAACATCACATTACATGTTAGGAATTATATAAGTAACTCAAGTTCATCAGAGGCTTTTCAACTGTGAAATTGCTGCTCTGTAAGAAACAGCTCTACAGCTCCAATTAAGCAATAGCAACAGCAAAATGGGCAACACCCAGCCATCAGCTTAGCTCAAATGGACCAAATTAATTCAGAGGTTTAGCATAAGTGATTACTCCAGTCACTTTCATATAATCACTTAAACACATTACTAATATAAACACTAGGCAACAAACACAACTGTAGATAGAGGTTACAATCCCGCTCCAAGTTAAACTGTCACAATCCCATTGAAGTCAATGGGATAAGCCTAAACTCGGACCATAAATTGCAAATTTTCTTCGTTTTCCACCTTCAATAATTTGTGCCTGCACTTCATTTCCTAACGTAATTAAACAAAGCATTTGGCGAAACAGCCGCAGGGCATAAAAGATGCCACCCAATTGGAAAACAGGAGAAAAACGCTGGGCTAGTTCACTGATCAACATGGAAACAAATGCTAGAATGGTTTCACCACTCACCGGTATGAAGGGATCTGTGCAACCATCAGCAAAGGGGCAGAAGAACAGGCTTCCTTCTTTACCTTCTGCTTCAATTTCACTTTGTTCTTGCTCTTGGGAGTGCCCCCATCTACTGTCTCGTTCCTTGAAACCTCCTCCTCTCCCTTGTGAACAGTAGTTGTGCGCCCCTTCTTCACTGTGCCAGGAGGGGAATGGGACTCGCAATAAGCAGTCTTGCGCACAGTAAACGTTGTGCCATTGAGGCTGGTCTCCCTCATGGGCTCAATCTTCATGAAGAGACCAGCCCTCTGGGCACAGGTGACATGGAAGGCTGTGTAGCAGTTCACCTTGTGACACTGGATGGCTGCTCCCATGCCCTTCTGCTTGCAGATGTAGCAAGTGAGCTTCCAGCGAGCTGGTGGGATATTTTCTATCCCCTCAATGGGCTCCAGAAACACAGTGTTTGCAAAACAGACTTCTGGGATCCAGATGGCACAAACAACATGGGCCCAGTGACCATCACTGGTCTGCTTGAAGGCTCCACCCTTGTTTGGGCACAAAACACAATCAACTGGGCGGGAAGGGGACTGTAGGCAGCAGCGACAAAGCCATTGCCCCTCAGGGATGTAGGGCACTCCATAGCATTCTTGGTGTACAGCCAAGTTACAAATGTCACAAAACAAAATGACGTTGCTGTTATGGCATTCATCATCCATGCAAACACAGCAAACGGCATCTTCATCTATTAGAGTCTGCTGGGCCCCATTGTTGCGGCTCTCCAGGTATGACTCCTTCTCCAACCGATCTACTAGCAACTCAAAAGTCTCAGCAGAAACTGACCCATAGCCATCGTTCTTCCTTTTCTCATTGATCATGTCAAGCCACGCCAAATCTTCCTCATCCATATCATACTCCACTTCAGCATCAACATCCTCAGGTGGCTTCTCAATGTACTGATAGTATGCGGAAGGCAGGGCTGGAGCATCTGGTTGGCTCAAGGAATCAATCATCCGAAAGCTGGGCTGTGGTAAGTGGAATGATGTCCCAGGAGCGTGTTTTGTGCATGTTTCCCTTTTTTTGCCTTTACACTGAGTTTTCTTTGATTTTGAAGGAAACAGTGGCTGCTCACTGTTTTCTTTGTTACTGTTGCATTCTGTGATGTCCTGGGCAGTCAGCTCATCCTCTGTGATGATCTTTAGAGGATCATAAATGCTGATGCGATGGAGACGCCCATCAATATCAACTTCGACTATCCGCTGGGCCTGGGCATAGGTCAGAGTCTCTCGCGTGGGTGAGCATTTCAAGCTGTACGGTGAAGGAGAACGTCTCCCTTCTAGAGTCTGTCGGGACCTCCTCCGAGGTTTCCTCATAGCAGCAACTCAAAAAACCCTGCAGAATAGTCCAAAAGAAAAAATAGCATAAACATGAGCAGCATAAATTTCAGGGCAACAAGGTCTAACTTCAACTGATTAATTGGTTAATGTTAATTTTAACTAAAAGGGCTGAGAAACAAGAGCATACCTGTTTATTTGGCAACTACTTTTTTAGTGAGAATAAAAAAGAAAGAAAATAAAGCCTTTTAACAATGAGTGGTAGACAGATTTGGCTGATCTCACACTTCAGTTTCTCAAAAAGGCACCTATCCTGAGGTAACCTAGGTAATGTTCATTCTGAAAAGTATTTAAACTGAATTGATTGCTCTGTTAAAAAACAAATTGTAACCAAGTACAAATTCTTTAAGAAATAGTTAGCCCTAAACATTAGGCTATCCTGAATATGAATCTTAGATTCTTTTCCTCTTTCTACTAAAGTGTCTTAGAATGTTTTAGCATTATAGGAGTCATTCACAGAACCAACAAGACAAAGATATCATAAGCAAGCAGCTAGGAAGGCTGGACACAGAAGACTTGTAGAAGAGAACCTGGAAGCAAAGAAAATACAATAACAAACAAGGAGGTTGAAAATGAAGAAGTGGATCAAAAGAAGAATTTAATTAGGAAACTCAAACCCGAGCAAAGAATTAAAATGAAGGCTCTAAATATCAGCCTGTCTCTTCTAATGAACTAAGATTCTGAAACACAGAATGCAAAGCAGCACATGAATGCAAACTAAAAAGATAAATTTGGGCTGGAGCCTTATCTCTTAGTGCACTTTTGGGTGTGTGAAACTTTAAATTAGTGGATACCTAATTTGCTGTAAGCCATTCTGCTCCATCTGCACTTTACATTTAAAGCTGTATCACACCACTTTAAACAGGCATGGCTTTCCCTCTGAGAATCCTGGGAAGTGAAGCATGTTAAGGGTGCTGAGAGGTGTTAGGAGAGCCCTATTCCCCTCACAGAGCTACAATTCCCAGAGTGGTTTAACAAGCGGCCCCTCTCCCCAGGAAACACTGTAGCTCTAGTGAGGGAAATTGGTCACTGCATAACGTTAACCTAAAATGGAATCAAAAGCTTCCATAGTTTCCTTGCAGTCACATCATGGAGGGAGGGGGCACATGATTGTGAGATACTAAGTGTGTACAAACCAACCATTGATTTGGAATTGCACTCTTGAACAGAATTTAACTTACAGTTGAGGGAAATGTTTGAAAAGGCAAACATGTATTATGTGTGCAAATACGAAAGACAAAACCTTTTGCCCTCCCATCACCCAATTTTCTTTTTGGCATGATTCTTTTAACCCCCCCCCAACCCAATAACTATTATAATGCATGCCTTCAATGGTCAACTTTCTCTATATTTCCTACATTTGCATATTCTTCTTAAACTGTGACAATGTTTTACATTTACTCCTATTGTGTAATTATTTTTGAAACATTCAATAAAAATGCATTTAAAGAAAGGAGAAAAAGCCAGGCCCTTTCTCCTAGGCCCTTTGTGTAACTGTATGCCAGGAATAAATTTAACAAATGGCAGTTTTCCAAACATGGAAATGCAACAATTGAAATTCATACCTATTGTATAGGTCTTAGTGGCATAGAACAAAGTAACAATACTTGAGTTAAGATAAACATGTATTCTTAAAGACATAATTGAGAATCTACAATTCCCCTTTGGTTACAAAATATGACCCTTCAGACTGCATCTGCTACATTTTTTCCAAAGGCTATCATTTGAGAAGGATGAGAATTCGAAAACTACTTGTTCTAAGATGATGTAACTTAAGTCAGAGAGGCTACTTCATGGATGAAGCAACTTTAAAACTACTTTTTTTAAAACCTGGGGAAAAGAGAGACTGTTGCGCTCCTGCTCAGTTCCCGTTTGCATTGTTTGGTCCTTTCCTCCAATGAATAAGCACCCTTAATCATGCCCAGATTTCATTGGATGCGAGGATGGGATATTGTCCATGTCTTCTGTTCTGAACAGAGAAAAGGTACAAAGAGGTTCTCTCTGTAACTACAGTGGTGGCTGATGTAGGTGGCCTTTTTCCATTGATGGGGGGCCAATGGAAGCCATGCCAATACCATTTTGTGGTCCTGTGTCTTCCGCTCCTTTAAACATGGCAGCTATTTTTTTGTTAAGCTATGCATCACAACAGTCACTTATTGTTATATCCCACCCCAAGGCAGCCATTTATTGACTAGTGCATTGCACTTTCTCAAAACTCCCAATGCCTCCACTGGTCCCTGAATGTTGGTGACCAGTGGGATAAGTGGTAGTGACTTGCTTAGGGCTACCCAGTAAGCTTCATAGCTGAGCATATACTGTATTTGAATATTGGAGTCTTATGTTCGAGCCTAATACTTTTAAACACAGAGCAATGCTACATTAGCGGGAGAAATAATGCTACATATATCATCTTTTGAAAATGCTAATGAGAATGAATCAGTTCATGTAGAAAGAGAAAGAAGTTCTCGGTGTTTGACTCTGATAGTTTACTGACAGGTGGCTGGAAAAATAACTTTTAAATAAACAAACATATAGAAGAACATTGAAACAAATTATAATAGTCAATGTGGCTACTCCACAATCTGCTTCTAGCCCACTGGTTCAGTTGTGTAGTGTACACATGGCCTGCACTGCTCTATAGAAATAAAAATATAAACATTTATTATATAAATATAAAATAAAAATAATTATTATATAAATATAAAGTAGTGTGCCATCAAAGCTCCTTGTGGTTGTTATGTGGGCTGTTTTGCTCTGTTGTTATGGTATACGTATTTATGTTTTAAATGTATTGTAAGCTGCTTGAAGATCTTCAGTAACAAGTGATCAACAAGTTAATAATAGTCATGATATTATTATTATTATCATCATGTCAGTAGATTTTTTCATACTGCGCAGAACCAATTTTAGATTGAAAAAGTGCATTAGCATATGAAAAGGGGGAGATGGAATATATGTATCAGTCAACATCATGATGTATTAATATTGACTAATGCATTTATCCCATCTTCCCTTTTAAAGAAATGTGTCTTGAGAAATCACTATTTTCTCCAGGGGATGGAGCAAGCATTCCATTTATATGGGATGGAGGGATTTGAAGGACTCTGAGCATTGTTTTTTGAGCAGGGAAGGCCAATGATAGTTTCCTGGAGAAAGTTTCCTTAAAAGAATCAAGTCTATGTGGAGTTTTTTGAGGGACAATAGGAAGGGAAAGAGAGTGGGGAGGGAGGAAATGGGGATGAGGAATCTGTGAAAGGAAAATAAGGTCCCAGTCCATGTTGCTTTTCAGGGCTGCTTTCACCCTAGAGCCCTTAGGTGCACAGTTTCCTCTAATTAGCTGGAAAAGGAATTAAAGCAGAGTGTCCATACAGAGCTTGCATATAGCACTATATTACCAAGCAATGGCCTTCCCCATAACCAAATTCTCCTATGTTCCATCACAATTAAGTTCTATTTAAAACAAAGGTCCCTGACAACTTCAGTTCAAAGTTTATTGCTTGTTGTTTCTGCTAGTTTTATTGCTTCCTGTTGATCCCAGCTGGGAAACAAGTTATAAAGGGCCTGCTAATTGCCCCTTAAATAGCTTGCTTTAATTGCCCCTTTTTATGAAACATTTCATTTCTCAATGCTTCTGATCTCCTAAGCTTCGCCCTGTGTGTTCAGAGTGGACTTAGCATATGGTTTTGCCTTTCAAAGTAACATCTACAGAAACAAACACAAGCAGAAGTGGGACTGCAGCGAGCTAGAATGGGAGGGGGGAATCATTCCTCTCACCAGGGTCAAGTTAAAAATTTCCACCCCCAAAGCTGCTATTAGCCTCAGGGGGACATTTCCCTATTAGGGCTAACAGTACATTTGTGGGTGATTTTAATCAGGACCATAAAAGTGGAGGGAGGAGGGGATAATTAAACTCTCCTTCTCCAGTTGACATGTTCCCAATCCTCCTCAGGGCCCCCTGAAACTATTACTTTGAAAGGCAAAACTATACACATTAAATCAATTAATGGCATGGCAGAGACATAGTCCCATAGTGCATCCCTTATCATCTGAGTTATACTCTCCCTCCCAGGGATTTATATACTGTTTCTATACAACTGTGATTAGGTACAAAGTTTGATTGAATACTACGCTCCACCGTGGCAGAGGACACAGGGTGGGTAGCCAATGATTTTGGGGTTCAATTACTGTTTTTTACTTACACCACTTCAGACATCAGTGTAACATTAGAACAGTGTGTTGGAGTTAGCAGCATAGCATTTTGTGTATATCTGATTCTCTTCTGTCATGCACTCAACCTTGGCCCATTTTGGTGAATCCACTGGTAAAGTTCTGCTGGCAGTTCAAGTATGCTGGTGTGAAACTGCACCAGTGCTATTTCTATTGGCACAGCCTTAAAATGGCAAAGCAGAAGGCAGCCCTGTATCAGGAGATTTTTTTATGTTTGTTGTTTTTATTATGTTTTTAGATATGCTGTGAGCCACCCAGAGCGGCTGGGGAAACCCAGCCAGATGGGAGGGGTATAAATAATAAAATTATTACTATTACTATGTCCTATGATTCTCAAGTCATAGTATTATGCCATAATGTTCTGCTTCCATTATGTTCCACTTGCATATTTGTAAGAAGGCCGTTGTGTTGTAAAAGTGCCTCCTCCGCAATGAATACAAAATTTAGCCATGCAAAATTTAGCTTAGTGGATTGCCTATGAAGACATATTTTCTATTCTCATGTTAAAACACTATAGATGCCAGCTGGTTACAGAAGACAGAAACCACTTTATTTTACAGTCCCTTGCTTTTCAGTATTCAAATTATTCAACCCTTATGCTAAATTAGCACTTGCTGGATTCCCCCCCCCCCGCCCCGATTTGTTATAAATGTTAGTCACTGTTTACAACCATAAACCAATTATTTCATAGAATCATAGAATTGTAGATTTGGAAGGGGCCGCAAGGGTCACCTAGTCCAAGCATCTGCAATACAGGAATCTCTACTAGATCACACATGACAGATGGCCAGTCAATCTCTGCTACAAAACCTGCAAGGAAGGAGAGCCCACCACCTCTCACTGAACAACTCTTACTGTCAGGAATTTTTTTCTTGGCATTTTGTTGGATCTACTTTCTTGTAACTTAAATCCATTGGTTTGGGTCCCAGCCACTGGAGCAGGAGAAAACAAGCTTGCTCCATCCTCCATGTGACAGCCCTTTAGATATTTGAAGATGGCTATCATCTTCTTACCAGGCTAAACATACCCATTTTCATCAACCGTTCCTCATAAGGCTTGGTTTTCAGACCCTTTATCGTTTCATTTTCTTTCTTGCACCTCTCTCCTCTGATGCTATGTCACTCTTCTTACAGGGCCACATTATAGCAATAAACTTTGTGGACTTAATACAAATTCCTCTGCACAGGAGCCAACTCCTAGGGGTTGAGGTCCTTTCAGCCCCCACCCCAAAGAAAATATTTGAGGGGGCTGGTACTCCCAAGCTTGATGGGTATGGCCATTCAAATGGTGCATGTGTGCTGTGTCATGTGATCGATTATGTGGGGCAGGGCTTGCCCCCAAATATTTTGTTCAAGTTGCCACCCCTGTCCCTCTATGATACTCTAGCAGTGTCTTCCTTCGCAAGGTACATCCAACATCTCACCTTCCTAAAACAGCTTTACCTTTCCTCCACACTTTTCAAGACTTCACCCTTGCCTATTGCTAACATTTGCCACTTATCAACAGACTAGACTCCTTTAGCACTTTCACCAAGGCCCCAATCTGCACTATACATTTAAAGCAGTATCATGCCACTTTAAGCAGTCATGGCTCCCCTCAAGTATCCTGGACACTGTAGTTGTTAAGTGTGCTGAGAGTTGTTAGGAGACCCCTATTCTACTCACAGAGCTACAGTTTGCGGAGTGGTTTAACAATAAACCTGTCTTCTGAGAGGACTCTGGGAAGTGTAGCTCCATGAGGCTAAGAACACTTAGCATCAGGATTTTTGGGAGGAAGCCATGAAAGTGCTATGATACTGCTTAAAGTGTAAATAGATGGAACCCATGTTTCTGTGCATGCTAGCCACCATCTCCAAATGTCCCTAAACAACAATGCATGTCATTTTTATGCTGAAATCTTGCCAAATTTCTTTTGCTATTTGTCTTCAAGTTAGTCTTTTCTAGTTTCAGTAATACAATAATCTTCCCCCAATTCATAAAACACTAAATTCCTCTCTTCCCACATGCCATTATTCCTTATTCCTATCATGCATATGCTGAATTAAAGACAAAGAATTCATTACACATGATCCAATGAAAACTATGCCAAAGCTCTGGCCACATGTTGATGAGTGAAATTTAACTAGCATCATTATATTCAACAGATTATTGCACCATTATCTATAATAGTTTGTGCTTCTGACAGCTAAGCTGGTATGATAACCCAGAATGTTCAGTTGCTCAAGAAACCCAACTGTTTGCTGAATAGATTTTGGGAAGGGATAGGTAGCTGTCAGTTTGGCTAGGATTAAGACTTCAAACAGGTTGACTGAGGATCACAGAGAAGGCCAGGAACATAGGAAATCTAAACAATAAGGGCAGGCAATAGATGGAGAAATAGGAATATGATGGAAAGCTAAATGAATGAGCCTTGAGGGCAAAGGGCAGATGAGACAGAGAAATGAGGCAAGAACGGAACAGACTAATCAGAAAAGTGAGCTATGAAAAAAATTCACAGTGCTTATTATCAGAAGAAAGAAAGAGAAAGGAGTGTTAAGAAGGCTGGTCAAAAAGCAGGGAAGCTAAATTAAATTGCACAAAGGAGGAACTGGGCTGAAAAGCAGGGACCTGATGAAACAATTGGCTGAAGAGAAGGCAGAGCCATGGAAAAAACAAGATTAGGGCAAAACTACACATAGAACTAAGATGCAGAAGAAGCAGTACTCCCTTAGCTGGAATAAAGTGGCCAGGCATGAGAGGAACTAAGGAGGCATGGGGTTGCTGAGCCTGGAGAACCATATAAATAAGTCTACAAAGTTACTAGCTTGCTAACAAATTCAAAACCTGTACAGTACTGTAGTTCCATGTTAGCTGTAGCCATGAAGGAAGGTCCTCCCAAGCCAATATGAAAACAAGCGCTATTGGCTTCCTGGTGGGTTATTTTAAAATGTGCTTTCTACCAGGTAGACTGGCAGAAGAAGGAGAGAGTGATATGTCCCATGCCACTCACTCACCTTCATGGAAATCCTGATACTGTAGTCTTTGACTATTGAGTAGTTAAATGCAAGGTTTATAGCCTAACAGGGGGGTTCCTCCAGTTGTGATTTCTACTGTTAATGGAATATTGTGATCTGGCAACCCTAATGGAGGGGAGAAATAAGCAACAAGTAGTGTGGTAAATAGGCAAGTAAAGAATTGATAGATGAATTAAGAAAAATAAAATGTGGATCTAATTAATGGAGACATTTCTTTTGATTATCAATTATAGAGATCAATGAATGCTGTTAATGGAAAAAAATATATTAAACATTACAGTAGATAAAATATTCTGTTAAACGGGAGGTTCTTACTCTTTCTTGGAGAATATATTAGGTTTTAAAGAAACGTAATCTAATCTCAAAATAGTGTTCATGGGAGTTGGATGTAATCTAGGTTTATATTTATATTTACTTTTGTAATACAGCTTGATGTGGAAATTTTAAAAATTAAGGGGGGGGAGCAATTGGGCTGAACTGCCAATACTGATTTGAACAAATCAACCAGTTCTTTGGCTGTGGACTTATAGTTTATATTCAGTAAGTTGGACATTAACTCTTCAGTTCTGGGGCAGGGACATCCTGCAATAGACAAAAAATAATAGAGGGAAATGCACTTTGTTGTACTGTGCTCTTCTCCCACTTCAGCAGCAGCAGCCTAAGCAATGGAAAAGTACAGCCAATGAAGGGAATGTCTTGCATTAAGGTGAACAAACTTGTATCCTTCAGTGGAGGAGGCCCCTGTTCAAGAGTTGTATCTTATGCCTCAGGGAAAACGACCCTGTTGCCACTATGAACTTAAAGACTGGAATAAGTTCCCAGTGGACTACTTTCTTGCTCCTAGTCTATGGATCACATGCAATCAGTATAAACTAACAAAACATCTCTCAGTAACCCTCTCAGCAGCAGACAACATTTTAATCTGCCTTTGAACTGTGTTTTGGCCTTTTAGGGAAGGGTGGTCCATGCAACTAAAGGGTTCTAGTAGCAGACCGCTGAAGGAGGTTTGAGTCCACATGCAAACTCTCTCAGGTAACTTTTCAGTGTGCACAAGGAAACAAAAACACACCAGGCCTCACAGCAGAAACCCTTTCCCTTGGGGACGGGGCAGCCTGGGCTGTGTCAGAATCCAGGCCCTTTCCACGTGACAAGAGCGCGCAGCAATCTCGCTCTGCCAGATGCTAGCGGCCCTCCTTCCATCCACAGCAAGATTAAAGTCGCAGGCGGCGGGAGGGGGGTGGGAAATGTTGACTATAAATTTGCGAACATCTACAAGCCCCTCCGAGGGGGGAAATCCCTCGACTAATTACACGGCAGGGAAAGGAAACAGCTGTAATCACCCTCCCATTGGATACGATGGCTGTCCATCTTCCTGAACTGCGGCCAATAGCAGCACACAGCGCGCTGGCGAGAGCGACGTGTCCCTACCTGAGCCAATGAAGAAGGGGAAGGTGGGCGTGGCTAATGGTGTCCCGGTTATGAGGGCGAACAAGATGGCGGGCATCGGTTTCCCTCTCTTTCCCCCCGCGTTCTCACCCACTCTCTCTCCCTTCTCAGCCTCGGTATAAAGCGATGTGGAGAAAGCCCCGCTCCGCAGCTCGGAGGGCGCGAGGCCTCCTCAGTCCCGCCACCCCCTCACCGCCTAGTCCGGTCACCTTCCCGCGACCCTGGGGGCGCCGCTGAGGGAGGGAGGAACGGGGCTGCAGGCAAGCGGGCGGCAGTGGTGGCGAGGGCGGGCGCGTCCTACGGTCTACTTGCCTGTCCTCCTCCGTGGCGGCGCCGGGTCTTCTGCGGGACGGACGGGCTCACGCCGTCGGGGAGGGGAGACAAGATGTCGGCTCGGCGCGCTTCCCCTCAGCGCCTCCCCTTCATAGCCGCGGCTCCCGACCTGCCTCGGACCCGCCGCCCGCTCGCTTCAGCTCCTCCGCCGCGGCTCCGGCTCCTGTTGCGGGGTGGGGGGAAGGGAGCGAGGGAAGGCAAGATGGAGGCGGCGGCGACAGGAGCGCAGCCCGGCCAAGCGATGGAGAGAGGGAGAAGGGGGGGGGGAGGAAAGGAGGCGGCGAGGGAGGGGGCTGCTACCGCGCTCCGCTCTTTCTCTCTCCCCCCCGGTCAGGGACCGCCCCCCCCTTGCGTTTTCCTCCCTGGACACAAAGCGTGGAGGTCCGGCGACAGCGGTCAGGAGCGAGGTTGGGGGGGCACCGAGATAGGCTAATGAGCGCCGTCGCCACTCGCCTTCCCGCTGTGGCGGGCAGAGCTTCGCGGGTTAGTACTCCCAGGCTCGCTAGGTTGCATTAGGGGTGGGGGCGACCCTGGGGGAGGCCCCTGTGGGGAGCACTTCGGGGACCGATCAGCAGGCTGGGGGGCATGGGGAAAAGGTGCCCACGTCGATCGAGCTCATAGGCTACATGGGTTCCTCCTGGTGCAGAGTCCTAATGGCTTTTTCCACCCATGATCAAATTCCTACAGGAAGTCACTTCCCCGTAGGCATGCATAGATGAATCCCACTGCTGCATGTTGAGCTTTTAACACGTGTATAGTTGCTGCAGGCTTTGGGAACCTGGTCAGCAAGTGACAACTGTTTGGGTATCGCATGGTGTTTTCGCTGGTTCCTGTTACAGAGTTGCTCTCCTCTTGTGTGAAGCAGTCCTAAAGTAGGCCTAGTTCCAAAAAGCACATGAGGTGGTGAGACTATGTTCGGACTGTACCACTGCTATTGAAGACTCAGGTTGGAACCCTGGCCAAGAAAATATTTGTACGCACATAGTACATTCCAAATACAGGCTTTCTGTTTTAGCCGCTGGTTTATTCGATTTCATAGATTGCACACATGCAGAGAGCTTTGTTTTCCTTTGCTGCAGCAAACAATTCACAAACTATAACTGTGTGCTACCACATAACAAATTTGAGTAAAGTGATACCGTACAAAAAGTTGGACAGTATTAGAAGTACAGTCCTTGTGATGCAGGTTCATGACATGCTATGTTTTTCAGGTAACAGCCTGTTTCTAGTTTCATACTAAAGTGCTTAACTAAGAGTAGGAGAAATGGCTTTGTACAAACACCCAGTCTTATTCTCTCTGTGGTGTATCCAGCTGAGTATATGTAACTATGAAATATTTTGTAATCCTTCAAATAATCTTATTCCAAGGGGGTGTCCCTGCCTTATGAGGAAAACTTGGTTGTCAATGTTACCAGCTTAATGGGGTGCTCCGCTTTATGATTTCAAGGCAGTAAATAGGAGAGAAAGTAATACCATTTACTGCATGAAAGCAGATTAAGGGTTATAACCTCTCCCTAGTGTATAAAATTGAGTAATCTGATAGGTGACGCTTTCATACTGTGTATGAGCACAGCCAGATAAAGACGTGTATTTTTGTTCTTTATGCCAACATGGCATATTTATATATTCCAAATCCTACCCTAGTAAAGAACAATAGGCATACTATTTGGTTTGCACAACTTTAGTTGTCACTGAGTTACAACTACCTACAGCAAGGCACCTAGCAAATACACTGAAGTCACTGATGGAGGATCCTGGGACTGTGACCTTTCCAGATACAGTGGTGCCCCGCAAGACGGAAAACTCGCTAGACGAAAGAGTTTTCCGTTTTGGAGGTGCTTCGCAAAACGAATTTCCTATGGGCTTGCTTCGCAAAACGACAATGTCTTGCGAGTTCCTGCTGGGTTTTTTCCTCCCCCCCCCCCTTTTCTAAGCCGCTAAGCCGCTTATCAGGTGATCCGATCAGCAGATAAACCGCTAATCCGTCAATGGGCTTGCTTCGCAAGACGAAAAAACCGCTAGACGAAGAGAATCACAGAACGGATTCTTTTCGTCTTGCGAGGCACCACTGTACACAGTTGAAGAACTCTTATTCTCCAATGCTAGCAAGCTATACTAACTTCAGAACTGTAGTTGTTGGGCACCTCATATTAAAAAGTTTCATTTTGTTTATGGAGAGTGTTTGAAAGGTGTATACCTACATGTACGCCTAGCATCTACATGCCGTAAATGATGCATGTAAATCAACTAGCACTTCTGATATCTGAGATTGAAATTACCGTACTTCCATTCTAGTGGCTGCTGTATACTGTACTGTACTGACCACAGCATCCTATTTCACAAAGGTTTTCAATTAGCAATACGTTTTCAGTTAGTAATAATCACACCTTGGATGTCTAACCTCAGATGTCTGAGATTGAAAGGATCAGTGTAGATGGGCTTTGCAAGTCTTCCCACGCTCCTGCTGTCACTGCCACTGTCTACCCTTCACTCCCCTCTACTGCACTTCTGTTGCTATGGGATGTGATACTAAAATGCAGGGCTCCTTCTGTCGACAGTATGGGGTGGGATGAAGGGGACAAGTCACTTTCCAATACTGCAAGTCACATTGGCTGTTACTGGGGGGGTGGGGTAGGAAACTCTGCACCTCACTTGTCCCCTTTGTGGTAAGTGGCAGTGGCCTGTGGTGTCTGGATGCCTGAAAAATCCCACCCATGCTTGCTTTACTGACCACTACTGCAGTGAAATCAAGCTGGGGTTGAGTTTGTTGGTGTCTCTGGTAACATCCCTCTTACATCATGGATGTTGGCAAATGGGATTTTTAGAAGGCAAAATAATATTAGAACTAGAGCTGTCATAGGCAGATTATATGCCTATAATCTGGCTGCATGGTGGTCCCACTCATACTACAACAAGCTGCAGATTCAAAAAGAGCAATCCTTCCCCACCCCTCCAAAAATCATTTTTTTAAAATAGGCTCCTGAATAGACATCTGAGTTAGCCAGCAGTAAAGTAATATAGGGTACCCAACTTTTCATATTAATCATCCAACAATTCAATTCATTGCTGTCATAGCATTTAATTTTCACTGACAGCAGGGCTTTGCTGATGGACAGCAAATGGGAATAAGTGCTGGTTTAACAGCATGCCTATATAAAAGAGTGAAAAGGTACCACAACTTGCAGCATGAAACTAGGATTGGAAATAACAGTATATTGAACAATGGAAGAGGGAAATGCACATCAAAATGATTTTTGGAGCGCTAAAAGCAACGGTGGCATTGCAGGCAAAAGCTATGTGGAATAAGCAGATAAAATGACTCAGTCAGATACTGACAGGAAACAGATGACATTTTCAAAACAAACACTCCTGCTTGCAAATGAGATGCCTCCTTTTATTGCCACATCAATTTGGCTTTCGGAAAGTCGCATATTTCCATTCCTTATGATGGGGTCTTCTGAACAATAGATAAGAATGGAATTTGTACAGTAAGTGCTCGATCTGACTGATGCTCTACTGCCAGTGTGTGTTGGCAGCACCAACACACTATGGCCATTCCTAATATTTCACTGCTGACCAAAGCCCATCCTGGCACAGAAAGCTGCTAGCACATTTTATTTTGTTTTATTGTGTGGTATTCTAAGGGTCACTTAGCCAGTGCAGGAACTTGAATGTTGTTGCAATTCAATCCCTATGTCCAGGGGCCATTCCGGAGGTAGAGGAGCTGGGAAGCCATCCTTAGTGATTGGTTGCAGTTCAATGCCTGTGTGTCAGGGGGCCATTCTCAGGGTAGAGGAATCGTGAGGAAAGCCTGTTCTGTTTTGGAAGTCACTGATGATCTGTTATGGTAGCTGGCTGTGGTCATTTCCATCCACCCCTTTAAAAGTATCTGTTAAAGTTCAGTTTCTCACATTGCATTAAGTTAGTCAAGGGAAGAGGGAAGTAGCTAAGTTCTGACAAAAGATTGTGTACTGGTTATGATGGGTCTGGAATGAAAGAGATTACAATCCCCCCTTTTTTCTGGGTTTCCATAATGTCCTTTTTCCCAGAATTCCCCACAGGTTGAATTCTCCAGAATTCTCTGCCACAGGTTACCTTTGTCTATGATTCCCAAAGCAAACCAATACTGGTTTGTTTTTCTTTCCTGAATACCCTATGTTTTTGTCCTGTCTAGCAAAGAAGGAAAATTTTCCCTAGAGTTTGCACCTCTCTTAGTTCCCATGAGGGACGCAGGTGGCGCTGTGGGTAAAAGCCTCAGCGCCTAGGGCTTGCCGATCGAAAGGTCGGCGGTTCGAATCCCTGCGGCGGGGTGCGCTCCCGTCATTCGGTCCCAGCGCCTGCCAACCTAGCAGTTCGAAAGCACCCCCGGGTGCAAGTAGATAAATAGGGACCGCTTACAAGCGGGAAGGTAAACAGCGTTTCCGTGTGCGGCCCTGGTTCGCCAGAGCAGCGATGTCACGCTGGCCACGTGACCCGGAAGTGTCTTCGGACAGCGCTGGCCCCCGGCCTCTTGAGTGAGATGGGCGCACAACCCTAGAGTCTGGCAAGACTGGCCCGTACGGGCAGGGGTACCTTTACCTTTACCTTAGTTCCCATGAATAGACAGCAATCGGAATCCAATGTGCATGGAAAAATCTAAGAGACTCAGGGAACTTCCAGACTTGCTTTTCTGCAGGTGGGATTTCGCCACATGCCATATAATTGCACAATTGAAGTGAATTTGGGCTCTTACATGATAAATCCACCCCCCCCCTGAAGGAGGAGGAAATGGAAATGCAGTGGAAAGGCTGGGATACTAATTGCTAGATGCTCAAGATGTCAAGTATTAAACCTGGGACTTTCTGCATACAAAAGAGATGCTCTACCTCTGACCTAAGCCCTCCCCTAGTTCAGAATGGTCATAATGTAGTTAACACTTACAACATTATTTCTATGTTATGTTAGCACTTTAATATGTTGACACATTGCATTTAATAATGTGGTTTCATATCAGGCAAATGAGAATTGAGGTGTCCTAAATCAGAAATCACTTCCAGCTCCAAAATATTTCACCTGTATTCCTTGTGGTGCCCTCAAAGAAGTAGGAAAAAATTGTCACTATCTTACATAAGCCTTATTTTATTTCTAGAAACATTGGGATGGTTTCTACTAAGTCATACTCAGAGTAGACCCATTGAAATCAATGAGCCAGAGTTATCTGTGTTCATTAACTTCAGTGGTCTATTCTGAGTAGGACTAGTACTGAATACCACCCCTTGTCAGTTTTGCTGGAAGCTGAAGAGTTTTCAACGGGGTGTTGAGAAGACTCCAGAAGGTGTAATGAAAAAGAATAATGGAATCCACAGATGCATTTTTAATCAAGTGAAGAACCAGTTACAGAATGCATAAGAAAAGAGAGAAATGTGCAACTCACCATTTATCACAAAGAGCTTTAATGAGAAGCATATTAACTTTTGGCACTGAAAGATGTTCCTGGTGCAGTTTTGGCCTTCCGGCTAAGCTGGAACTCCCCTTATACACTCATTGTCCTTGTGTTCTACGCACACAGGCTTTTCCATGCTGATTGACATTTTTTCTTTAGTGGGGTCAAAATATTGATGTACATTTTCTCATAGGAAAGGTGTCTCAGCATCAGATAGGACAGAGCTTACAATGTCATACCACTTCTCCTCTTGGAGTCCTTCCGTGCGATTGGACTGAATGCCAGTATATCATTGTAAATATGCCCTTGAAAGAGAAGCAAAAGACATGTTTGCATTTGTGATCAATCTATGTACACCAAAACGTTTTAATGGTTACTTAGTGCATTACTTTACAACATAAAACTCTGAGATTCTCAGGGAAGGTGACTATAAAAGAAACTCAGATGTATACAAGACTCTATAATGGGGCATTTTCATAAATCTTGAGGCCTGAGAACATGTGGAATGATGCATTTCAAAATTCTGCTTTAGAACAGGAAAAAAATTCATTTGAGTGTTATGAAAATAGCTGCAAAGATGATAAAAGGCATAAAAGCATAGGTGAATGGAGTCAGGCATGTTTGGCATAGCAAATTCATTAAGGCTGCAATCCTGTTGGACATTTTTCTGGTTTTCTGACCTACATGCTGAACACACTATGCCACAAGATGCCAAACAGGCATATCGAGCTCCCCATGGCCAGCACCCGCCCCCATGCCCTGGCTCAAATAATTTTAAAGTTCAATAGGATGCTGTAGAAAACTATTGTCTGATGTATATGAGAGACCCATTCTGTTTATGGCATATAATCCCTTTTTGATATTCTTTGGTCTGTGTTATGTACTGAAGTTCTCACCCTGGGCCAGCAAGGGGATACTGTAGATAGTTTTCACTCAGGTCCACATATGCAAATAAGGGATTGAAAGTGACATTCAGTGATTGGATAGTTACAGAAAATGGTTACTGTTGCATTCTAGTGGAGCTCTATATAAGTAGGCTGGCTGAACCCTTCAGTTCAGTTCTGTTCTGGCCTGTGAATAAACAAGAGCTGTTTGAAGAATCGCTGTGTCGTCTGATATGTTCACCCACAACTTAACAGTCTGGCTAGGCTGTTTATTTCCTGCTATTTGCCTTTTCTTTCTTCCTTTTCTAATTTGGAACTTGGATTTTGACTGTGTCCTTTGGACACAACAGCCCAAGGATCACTCTCCTCCCTCATGCCAATCTGATTCCTCATACTACAACCTTAGGCCTAGAAGGACAAAAGGGTGGATGAGATGAATTCTGCCTCACAGTGATGAGGAGATGCAGTTGGCTGTCATTGTTGCCTGTGTCTGAAGCTAAGCAGAAACTTCGGAGGTTCCTCTTGTTTAAGGAGTCAGAGGCCCGTTGAAAGGCGGACGTGAAATAAATGAGGGGGAGTCTGGCTTGCTGGACTTCCATGGCAGCTGGATGTCTCCAGATAGCAAGTGAGGGTGGAGAAGGTGCCTACCTTTCCCCAAGAGACTTCTTGCACTCATGGTTGCAAAGCTATCGAGCTGAACTTACTTCTCCATTCATTGATTGAAAGCTTTTCGCCCTCTGTGGAGTCATCATAGGAGTGCTGCGCCTCTGTCTCTTCCTCAATGTCTCTGTATGGGTCAAAGTAAGTGTGAGCCAGAGCTTGGGTGGCCGTCAGACGCTTTCCCACATCCAGCTGCAACATTTTGTCAAGCAAGTCCACTGCTGCAAGAAAGGAGGGAAACGGGGCTAGGTAAATTAGGGCAATAATGCTTAAGACTAGGATGAGCCCGAGAGAGTAATGTGCCGAAAACCAAAAGGGATGCTTGGGCTCTGAGGCACTTTCCCATGGCTGATTGCATCAGCTCATCAGACAGAGCCAAAAATTGTTTTCATTATTATATTGAATCTCACCCCCCACTGAAGTAGCACAGAAGATGGTGGTCACATACATCACTGAAAGGAGAGAAAATGCATATTCCAAAAGAGGTAGCCCATCCACAGACTCACAGAATTGCAGAGTAGGAAAGGACCGCAGCCCCCTATAACACAGGAATTGCAGCTAAAGAATCCCTGGCTGAGGGCCACCCAACCTCTGTTTAAAAGCTTCCAATGAAGGGAAGTCCACAACCTTCTGTTCCACTGTTGTACAACTCTTAACATTCAGAATCTCATTTCTTGTAATTTGAACCCCTTGGTTCAGGTCCTACCCCAGAGTAGAAAAAACAAGCTTGATGCCATTTCTACGTGACAGCCCTTCAGATATGACAACTTGCCTATCATATCTGCTCTCAGTCTTCTCTTCTTCAAAGTATTGCACAGTCCCAGACATACGTAGTTTCAGTGATGAAACTGCATCAGTCCCGCCCCCAGCCTATTCTGAGATTTACAGCATCACCAAGTAGTTTGGATCAAACAACCCCCACCCCACCCCCCCAAAAATCATGCTTGCATTTTACTCCATATTTAATTTAGGTGAAGTGGGGTGATTTATTTATCTCCAACGCTGTGAGGCTGAGAGGCAGTGACTGGTTCACGGTCACTCAAAATTTGGAGAAGTGTGAGTATTGACAAATTGCTGTGTTTCAGTTAGTGTATTGTTTTGGAAAGTGAGGAGTAAGTAAGTTTGCCTCTAAACGCAAACAGAATAAATTTCTCCCCCATCTCTTCTGCTGACTATATCTGTGATCCACTGGATCATGTGTGATATTTCTCCATGTGATCACATATCTGGGGAGTGTTGCATAATGGGGTGGGGGTGGGGAGACATAACCAGTGGGGAGAGTTAAGGTAAATAATCAAAACGTTACAGCAGGGAGTTATTACACATTTTAAATTCCCTCTCAGCCTCACTCATCTCAAATTGTGCAGAAAAGAGGTAAACTGCACGCAGAAAAAGACAGCTAAACTACACTAGGCTTGGAAAACAGGAAGGCAGGAAACCCAGAAGTTAACCAATCTGTCAAGACAGTTTCCTTCTCAGTTTTACTTTTCAGCCCGTTTTCGAAGCGCAGTGCTGCTTCTCATCTGCAACCTACATAGAAGGAGTGGGGGGAATTCAACAAGGACAATTCGCACACGTCTCTTCCAGAGTTCAAAAGCTCCAGTTCACAGCTACGTACACAAATATTTCCTTGTCTTGATATTATGGGAGGAATTCAATGTGGTGCTAAGCAGACTGCTCTGTTAGTGCAAGCATTTCTGGTTGCCTGATGGAACAACCTGCCCTCTTCTCGCCCAGGTGCTGTTCCAGGAAGGGGTGTGTGGTGGGTGTGGCCCGTCCTGGGTGCCATCCCTGAGGGGGAGTGACATCGCCACGCTGTCCCCCTGGGACACTCCACTTGCTGCACCCACCTGGGATGCTTGCCCCGCCCCTGGGGGCAGCTAGCCCCGCCCCCCGGGTGCACAGGATGTGCATGACAGAGCAGCTAGCTCCGCCTCTGGTTCCGGGGTTCTCATGGCACCACTCCATAGTCAATGGCAGTGTGTAGGCAAGGGGGGGAAGCCCTGCAGCACTAGTGAAAGTCCTTGTGCTGGCAGAGCCTGTTAGTAGAATCCTGCCCCCCAAATCATGACAGGAATACAATAAGATGCCTTTGTCGCACAGAGCAATTTGGAGCAATCGCTAACTTGCATTTTGAAGGTGTAGCTTGCATGACATGGTCTGGCTGCTGAACTTCCCCATCCAACACAACTGTCGTCCTTGGCATCCCACCACCCTATTTTAAGGGATTTCCCCCCTTCATTTGTCATCACCATCAAAACACTACAGAAAATGATGATTACTCCAGCTCTCTGGAAGACACTGCAGAGTTGCATTGCCTCTATTGCAAAAAAATGTTTGCTCGGCCAGCCTTACTAAAAGTGAAGTATTAAATGCAGGTTCTGTGGAGTCAGGGAAAATGTGTCTACTTACCCAAAGGATTAGCTTTGGGGAAAAGGAGAGATAAATCCATTTTAGGGATCTTGGGAAGCGACTGGATGTAGCTTTTTGCCTGAAAGAAACAAGACTTTCAGACAGGCATACAAATGTCCCACAACCGGAAAGTGTAAGGAGCAATATTAAATAGTTGATATATTGTCGGGGAACCAAAGACTCACACATGCAGTCAGCTTTTAACTTGAGCAGTAGTTTACAATGGCCAACATATCTGTAAATAGGACACAGTAGTAATTCTACTAGTTATTAACGCCTCCTCTATTTTGCTCTTAATTCCAGCAGCTCCCTTTATGCAATAATTGCCTGTTTATCTTTCCCTTCTTCAAGCAAGTAATTTGGTGCAGTTCTAAACATGCTTACGAGGGAGTAAGCCACACTGTACGTAGTGAGACTCTGAAGAAAGATGCAAAGGGCTGCACTGTTAGGTAAACTTAAGTACAGAAATACAATGTGTTCTAAGTCACACAGCAAATGATTAGCCCAAGGAGTTCTGGTTGCCAATCTTTGTTTCACTGCATCCTAAACAGGTGTAGAGATCTTCCAATAAAGCATTTTCATCTTTGCATGTGTCTTCTGTAAGTTCCTTTGCAACTCTGAGAGCACAAAATCCAGTCCACATGGGGGCGAACAGAGCAAGCCCCACATTCTGAGGACCGTATGCCAATAGTGGGCGAGGCCAAGCACAAAAGTGAGTGAAGCATCTGATGCAATTTTCTTACCGCTTTGTCTTCCAGCTTTTGCACAAATTCTTCTCCGGGGCTTCCTGTCACTTTCAAGATCTGAGTCAGCTGATCTAAATCTGGCAGGCTAAGTTAAGGCTTATTAAAACAAAGGCTCAAACTTTGGAACTTAATGTCAAAGCACCTGCACAAATTACATTTATGTATCTATGTCTATTTTCTTTCTCCATAGAGGTTCGCCTCCACCACCCTGATTTTATCCTTGCTAGACTAACAGATGGTGAGACTTTCCCATTTACTGATTCATAGTGGTAACGGTGGCTACAGTCTACAACATTTGGGTAATATGTTGAGTTTCAGAGCCTCAACTTATATCTGAAATACCCAATTCCACACACACACACACCCTCCCCCCCGCATTATCGTGCATTATCTTTTGTACAATGGCTACTTTGGGGTGCTTACAGTGACACCAACAATAACAGTAATAGCACACAACTTTGATTACAATGCTATATGCATTATAAGCCCGACTGAACTCAATGAGACTACTCAGAAATGAGTAGACATGAATAGGATTGTGCTTCTTGCCTCCCTAAGGGAGGGAATTCCACTAATGTAGTGCCACCACCGAGAAGGCTCTGTCTCCCATCCCCACATAATCAGCTTCCTCCAGCAGTGGGATTCGGAGGAGCTGGAGGGGCAGTGGGGTATGTTCAGCTGACATGCAGGGAAGCTTTCCTGCATATCAGCTGAGCAGCCCCACCAAGCCTCCGGATTGTGCGGAGACCCTCCCCAGAGCATGAAGTGGACATTCTGTTCGCGCTCTGGGGAGGGTCACCTCATGAGCCGGAGGGGCAGCGGAGCTTTGTTGAGGCTGCTCAGGTGCAGGGAAGCAGCAGTGGTGGCTGTGCTACCCTGCATGTCAGCTGTTAGGTGGGAAGACTGAGCAGCCTCAGCAAAGCCCCTCGATGCCTCTGGCTCATGAGACCTTCCCTGGAGGCCAAGGAGGATGTCCTTTTCAGGCTCTGCGACAGATCTCCTCGCAGGCCAGGAGAACTTTCCAGGGTGCTCCCCATTTCCGGGTCCCACTTCGAGGGTCTCGGCACTGTGTGTGTGCATGGTTGCGCTCAAATAGATTTCACGTAAATGGGGAGTTGCCTGTACCTCCTGCCGCAGGGATTCCTATTTCCCATTATTTATATTTTTAGTCCATACACCGAGAGTATCAGCCTCCATCACACCCTCAACAAACACATTTAACCCACCCCTACAGGTCATAGTTAGAGAAGGATACAGTCTTTACCCTTAAACAGAGTTTTCCCAGTCAACATTTCTGCCATGATACAGCCAACAGACCAGATGTCCACTGTTGAGGAGAAGAAACGCAGGAGGAGGAGACTGAATGGCTCAAAAAAACCCTTATTTTAAATAAATAATTCCCCGCAACAATGTTTTGTATGTCATATTCCTCCTCTGGGGTCTTACTGAATATTTTCACTTCCTCTCTCTTGAAGGAAATAGTGGAGTGTGTGCAGGGACGATTGCAGACAATGAGTAGTGCACATTAATGCAACACAAGCTTTTTCTAATAGCATTAGCAGCGGAAGCAGCTGCATCAGAAACACCTGTGCTTATGTGCCATATCTCAGGCTAAGAAGCTACTCACTCTTGTTAGCTTCTCTGAGAATACAGTGCATAGCGGCACACAGTCAACCCCCGAGTTGTGCGTGGGTTGCATTCCTGGCCTCTGCGTGCCTCTGGGGAGCACGAATGAACCCGCCTCTCCCCATTACGGCCCTTTTATGGCCTGTTCCGCTCTTGTTCTGCCCTCTTCCAGGTCCAGAACACTAGCTCATGGGCTATATAAGGGGAGAAAATCAGTTCAAGCTGCAATCCTATGCACATTTATTCAGGAATGTGCACCATTGGACAGAGTGGGGCTGACTTCTAAGTAAACATGTACAGTATTATTTATTATTTTATTTATTAAATTTGTATACTACCCTTTGCCCACAGGTCTCAGAGCGGTTCACAAGGTAATATAGGGTTGTGCTATCTGGTTTGTACACATTTTAAACAGATGCATCTTTGAACCAGAGGAGGCAGTGCTTTTTTCCCTGGGGGTACGCGGGGGTACGCATACCCCTAAACATTTTGCGAATATAACGGGAGAAGAAACTTTAAAAAATAAAAAAATTGTTTCTTCTCTAGCACGGTAAATCATTAGTTCCGTTGCTACCCCTGATGGTGGCCTTTTGTCCATTTATTGTATTTATTTTTCCTGATTTGAACTATAAAATGGTGATTTTCTTGAGTCAAAATGGGAGTACCCCTTAAACATTTTTTTTAGAAAAAGAAAGCACTGAGAGGAGGTTTAAAGGAAATATATTGTACTTGTTTATCAGGTGGCATTATTATTACTGAAATCGTAAGAGCATGAAAAGCCGTCTAAGAACACCCACATTCCTATGAGAAAAGTTCCCCCAGCCGCCAAACAAGGAAATTATTTCACCCACCAGTCTGATTGTAATGCATCCAGTTCAGTATCACTTCTGGGGCTCTGTACCAGCGGGTCACAACATAGCCTGTCATCTCAGAGTCTGTATGCCTTGCCAAGCCAAAGTCCAAGATCTACAGCACACACACACACACACACACACACACACACACACACACACACAGTGAGATAAAATGAAGGAACCACAGAACAGACCACCCTTCACCCTTCAGGAAAGGGAAGACTTCTACCTTTCTAGGACTATTCTGCATTACCAGAACACCTTGCATCGTCATTTGGACACAAAGCTCTGTCTGCACTAGAAGCAATCTATTCCTATTGATAATAAACATCTTCTCCATCACACATAAGAATTAACAGGATTTCTTTTTTAAGCTGGCAGCATAAAACCAGATCAAATATATTTCTCAAGTATCTTGCTGAGTCAGTATCTATATTCCAAATGGTTTTCAAACCTAGCTGATATGAATCAGGGACATGGACCATGGTAAGTCCCTGTTACCATCCCAAAGCCATCTGTCAGTGAAAGAGAGTACCAATGATGGAGAATAATTTTAGGTGCCATTGTGCAACTCTAAAACTGGGGGCTGAAATATTTTTGTGCATTTGCAATGTACTGTACTATTTTCTTCTTTATTATTTTATTTGTACATGATGTGCTGTGTTTTTCTTTTTCTAAGTTTTCTTTGTATATCTATGTTGATTATAAACCAATAAAGATTGAATATAAATGAAACTACATCAGAATCTCCCTGGATTTGCACTCTGAACCTCTTGCTTCAAATTCAGCAGCATACATAAACAAATATTCAAAACTGGGTCTTTATCTAATCTGCGATTTTATATAATATTTGGGGTAAGTTCCACTGAAATCAGTCAGATGTACTTCCAACTAACCACACATCTGATGTGGTTGCTGATTCAGAAAAAGCGCCATCAAACCAATCTTACATGCTACATGCCTCTTGCTTTTGAAAAGTATTCCTACCTTTAGTTCACAGTCTTCATTGACTGCCAAGTTACCAGGCTTCAGATCCTGCAAAACACGGAAAGGCCAGGAAATAAGCCTGCAAGTCAATGTGACAGACACCCGCAAACCCACCCAGCTTGGCACATGCAGATTTGCAACACCTCCCTCCATCCATGCCACATGTTGGTCTCCCCATTGTCATGACTCTTGATTTTTGGGCTCAGACAGAGTCTCCAGGCATGTTGGTGGCATCCCTTGTCTTTAAATAAAAATCAATGAATTAGGCACTTTCAAAAATCAAGATACAATGTTTCAGTTTACAATAGTAACAGCTTTTTCAGATAAGCGACAAAACCAAGAATAACATGGGAAATGTCAGGTTGTGAAAAGTAAATAGACCCAACTGCCCCAACCCATCTCTCATTGTGTGCATGAAAAAAGAGATCTGACTTGTTGCAGCTGAATGTGAACACAGCAGCTATACGTACTGTGTATCCAGTTTCCTCCTGAGGTCCTTTTTAAAGTGTATGTATTGTGTTTTATGGGCTAACAATGTAATGGAGCAATAACAGACTGCAGATAAGTTACCATACAATTAATGCAAGGTCAAGAACACAGGTTAAATTACCATCAGGACAACAACAGCAAAGAAGGGAAAGTTAAAGAAGAAGAGAATCAGACTGAAAGAAGAAAATACCATCAGCCAAGGTCAGTTATCCATAATTTACCATGAGTTCAAGGTGAAATAAATTAGGTTTTTTTTGCTAGAAGCGAATTCAATAAAACAATACCATATTTCTCTTGACTCTTTTGCTTTTCTTAATGTTTTCGTTTTACGTGTTAATTTTTCCATCAAAGCAGTTGACCAGATTTCTTGGTAACAAACTTACAATAAATTCAAATGGGACTTTTTCCAATTATTTTGTTCATGTTAATGTAGCTGCTGTTGATAGTAAGATTATCAGTCTCTGGGCAAAAGATTTTTCTCATTGAATCATCAAAAATATTTAATGAGGCTAATTTGTGGGAAATGGTTTAGTGATTGTTGTGTTATCACTCTAGTTTTATTGAAGGCTTATGTCTAAAAAAAGGTAGATCTCTGAACAGGACCACCTGATAAGAAATAAGTCCTCTTTTGGCCACATCTGAGATGGAAGAGTCGATCCTATTTAACTTTACAGGGGTCAGGTAGCAGCATAATGTTCGCTTTATAGAATTTTCTTACTTATGAGCTGATACAGATTTAAAAGGATGTTTGTTGTTCCATTTTTCATGTTCTATGGAAACCTGTAAATCACTTTACATCCCTTTTCATATTTTCTGTGTGGTGCCTTTTCCCACTCCATTCCCATGTTGAGCACCCTTTGGATATAGCAGCTGTTCCACCGTATGGGGGAAGCATATATCTGGTCTCTGGCCAAATGTGAGTATAGGTTTGCTCTATAAGGCTGCAAGCCTGTATGCACTGACCTAGAAGTTAGTCCCACTCTGCTCTGAGTAAACATGGAAAGGATTGTGCTGTAAAAAACTGTTTAATCCTTGAAAATATATACAGTGGTACCTTGGGTTAAGAACTTAATTCATTTTGGAGGTCTGTTCTTAACCTGAAACTGTTCTTAACCTGAGACACCACTTTAGCTAATGGGGCCTCCCACTGTCACTGCGCCACCGCTGCACAATTTCTGTTCTCATCCTGAAGCAAAGTTCTTAACCTGAGGTACTATTTCTGGGTTAGCAGAGTCTGCAACCTGAAGCGTCTGTAACCCGAGGTACCACTGTATAAAATTTAATAACAAAAAATCTGTCTCGCTTTTTTTCAAGGATGGAAAACCTGTCCCTACACTCTCTTATTAATGTTCTCAGTAAATGCTCCCCAGATGTGGGACACATAGGTACTTTTGTGGTTTGGGGGAGGTAAAAGATTATGTTCTACACTTAAAACTAGACAGGTATCTAGCCTTGTTTAATGTGACAGAAGGCTCTCCTTCCCTCTAATTTAGGCCTGCTTTTTCTCTGCATTTTGGGATGCTGTCTTCAAAAACGTTCTGTGTTGAAAGCTGGCGTCAGGGTGTGGAAGAGGCTCTGTGTAGTGATGTATTTTCAGGTGATGTGCAATGCATTTTCCTCAGGCAGTTTCCAAAATATTTTTCGAGGGAGGAACTAGAGGCCCTCACAGCTCTGTGTCCAGGACTTGCCCTTGGGAGTATGTGAGGTAAGAGCTGAAGAAAGTGCAGCTAAGTGGCAGAAAAATGCCACCCTGCAACACAGCAGGGCGAAGCGAGCAACCTGCTTCAGGCGGCACAGTGGGAGGAGCTTAAACAACAAGCCACGCCTGCTGTGGTTTCCTCTTCTCCACAACTCTTATAAAGGTGGAGGAACCTGGCATTCTCTTTTTTTTATTTTACAAATGTGCTGAGCACTTCACAGCCTGAAGCCATCAAAGCAAAACAATAAAATCATTCTGACAGATATGCAATTAATATTCCATAAATGACTGGGTCACACCTCAGGGAAAGCCTCCTTAAACAACAGTGACCTCAGCAGGTGCCTAAATGTCACGAAGTGAAGTGCCTGTCTAATCTGGGCTGGCAACTGATTCCAGTGAGCTGGAGCTGCAACACTAAAAGCCCAATTTCTAGTACAAGCAAAGATCAGCTCTGGGGCATGTGATGCACTTAGTACTGCCCCATCTGAGGAGTACAGTTGCTAGGCAGCGATATATGGACTGAAGCGATCCCTTAGGCCACCCTAAGGCAGAATAGTGGCACCTCAAATGTGGCCAGACTGGATGATAGTATTGGCTCCGGGTTTATTGCAACACACTGCTGGGGCAGAACCAGCAACAGTCTTTTCCACATAGCTAAGAAACTTCTATGGACAGAGGATAATGTCCCTGGTAGAGGCAGGCAGATATCATTAGGTATCATTTGGTAGTCTTTGGCGTATGAATAGGGACTCGCTGGTGTTTTGAGCAAGAACATAGATCAAAAGAGAATTTGAAAAGGTTGAGGGCAGAAAAGGTATCATGTGCAGGAGAATGCACTGTAAGTTGTAAGGGAAACAGCTTTAAAGAAAGTTAAGGGACACATACCCTGTGAATGATTCCAGCGGAATGAATATACTGCAATTAAAAAAGAGAAAACACACAAACGTCTGTTTGGTCATTTGTGAACAAGTATTTTCCCACCCAACCCCCAACAGTCAATCATCTGTCAGGATCTTGTGTAATGGAAAATGTCCCTTGCTGTACTCGTATAACAGTGATGGCCAACCAAGTCGGTCTCCATAGGTTATTTGGACATCAGCCTTAACCAGCATGACCAGTGATCAGAGTCTGGAAGGATGGGAGTTGTAGCCCAGCAACATTTAGATGGCCACAAGTTTTCCATCGCTGACTTACAATTTAGATGAGAATTAAGTTGCCCCCAGTGGCTCTGAGAAAAATCAAAGCAGTCTGCATAGTTTCTGCCAAACTGAAATGGTGAGCTAAAAAGCTAAGAAACTCAGCTGCTATATACTAGACTTCCACTAAGCCTCTTATAATCACACATACTACCAACCTCTATGTCCTAAAAAACAATAACCCATGTACCTTATTCCACTTGCTAAGATATCAGCTAGAACATGGGGAGACTGAAAGGTTATGAACTCTTATACTGAGCAGACTTGTAAAGGCATTCATTTTATAAATGTAGGAACTTGCAAGCTAGTTTGTCCAGTATATCAGAATCTACTTTTTAGACCAGAAGACAGACATGAAGGAAAATTCAGCAGGATCAAATTCCTACTCTGTTTTTTCCAAATGCTTACCTTCAACCCTTTCAACACCTGGTAGATTAGATACTGAATCTTCTCTTCACTGAACTGATGTCCCATTATCTTTTGTAAATCTGTCCGCATGTATGGCATCACCAGGTAGCTAGAAGACAGTAAAACAATTCCCTGAATCTCAAAGGAAGACTGTCACTGACATACTAAGACTTTGCATTTCTGAGAACTATCCTCTATTTCAGGATCAGAAATGGCAACATTGATCACAGTGAGAAAGACAGGAGTGCCACATATTCTATTTTTAATACTACTTTAGTATTTTTAAAACATTAAGTGGTTTATATATGCTTTTAAATAAAATAAAAACAGCAATGAAGAAATAACATTCTGCACCCAGAAAAGGCTGAATTCTGCAACTTGTATATAAACTATGGAAATTAGTACACATTGGCTTCTTTTCAGAGTATACACAAGCAATAGTTTAGATTCAGTCGCTGACTTCAGGAGGAATGGAATCAGGCTGAATTCAGCTGATTTTTGTAGTACCAGGCAACAGACTAACACACTGTACCAGAAGCAAATCCTACAGTAGAACTTTGCAGCATTTTATGGAAGGAAGTACAAACTTACAAGTCTTGGAATCCGTCAAAGGTCATAGCTGAAGTGAAGACATCAAGTAACCCAATGACCTGCAGTAAAGGGGGAAACGGAATTTAATGTTATTAAGGACACACTGTAGAAGAGGAGTTCTGTGCCCCACCAGAAGCAAAGCCATGGTTCAATGGCAGTTAATGCATTGGGTGGAAACCCAGATTTTATACTATATGCTGTACAGTATTTATGCAAGTCCCAAATCTAGGGACTAACGCCAGGAATAGTAAAGAATGTGTGTTTTCAGATGCTAGAATACTAATACTGCAAAACTTGCAAAAGAGATTGGAACATGCCCAACAGCCAAAACTTTCCTGAAGCTGAGAAAACAGGAGTTACTCACATTATTAGAATATCACCAGCATAGCTGATTGCCAATGTTTACCATTTTGGGAAACAGAGTATGAACTTGCACCGTGCCCGCACCAGAGTGTGAATTCTGAAGGAAAGCGGATTTTCATCTCTGCATTGTATGCAGTGGAATATTGCAATTTCCCTGTCCTCTTCATTTGGTATACAGTCGTTCATTGGAAGCCAAATGGAATCCGTTCCGGAAGTCTCTTCGACTTTCAAAACATTCGACTTCCTGCAGCCAATCAGAAGCTGCGGAAGCCTTCCAAAAGAACGTTTGGAACACTCATTTCTGGGTTTGCAGCGTTCAGGAGCCAAAACATTTGACTGCTAAGGCGTTCGTCAACCAAGGTACAACTGTACTAGAGATCCTAAGCAGATCTGAAGAATGCATTTAACTGGCACAGGCCATGCTCCTCTTTTTTGTCCACTTGAACTAAGTGCATCAGACATGTGGAAGAGAAGCAGGGGGAAAAGGGCTCAGGGGTGGAGAATTATTAGATGTCACCTATCATCAGCTCTTGCTCTTCTACCATCATCATTGTCTATAAGGACTAGGGCATATCAGTTTATGAGCCTCTGCATGAAGATTTTGCCAACTAGTAACGTGGTTAGTAGAGCAGCAAAGTTTAATACAGGGATGAAGAATTTGTGGCTGTCCAGAGTTCCCTGTGAAGAGGGACTGATGGTTAAACCACTCTTGAGAATTGTAGCTCTGGCTGGTGAATAGGGGACTCCTAACAACTCTCAGCACCCTTGAGAAACTACAGCTCCCAGAATTCTTTTGGGGAATCCACGACTGTCCAAAGCAGCATGATACTGCTTTACATGCGTGGTGTGAATGTGGCTGAAATCTGGTGGGCATGCAAATTCTGACACTGCATACTTGGTCAGATTTTGTTTTGACTATCAAAACTTGGGTGGAGATAGATTCCAATATTCAATTCCATCTTCTATCCAGGGCTGTGCATGAAAGGCATAGACAACTGTGTGTAAGCAAGCAAAGGGAAGGAGTTACTCACATTCTCATGCTGCATGTGCTTCAGCAGTGTCAGTTCACGATATGCTCGCTTGGCAAAGATCTCAGACTGGAATGGGCGGCAGAGCTTCTTGATTGCCACTTTCTCACCTGTCTTCTTATCTATTGCTGAGCTGTGGCAAATAAGGCAGGAGAAATCCAGAAGGATATGAAGGTGGAGTGCTATGAGAGCTTCTGCATGTTTACTTGAAAGTATGGAAGGGCAAATCCATCAGTACTGGTTTCTCATTTTCCCAGACTTAACTTTAGTTCATTTCTTCAGTTCAGCATTAGTCTGAAATTTTGGTGGGTTTTTTTAAGTCCTCATAAAAATTCACCAGCAATTTAGTGGACATTTCTCATATTAAACACATTTTTGTAAGCCATTGCCACGATCACAAACTTTTGTGCAAACAATTTTCTCTAGTACATATTTTATTTTATTTTCACTAAAACATGCATTTTTGTACGCTTTCTTTGGTTAGAGGACCACACTCTAAAATTTACAGAAGTGTGAATTTTGAAGAACAGCTGCATTTCAGCTTTGAGTATTGCTGCAAGAAGTGTGGATTTTAAGTAGATTTGCATTATTACGCAAACCACCTCAATTTTCTTCCCAATCTCTATAAAGTGGGTTTAGGATTATGTGCCTGTATCTGCCAGCTGAGGATAACATTTCATGCATCTCAAAAGCTTATGCCACAATAAATCTGCTGGTCTGTCAGATGCCATGGGACACTTTTTCTGTTTTCAATATAACAAAGTAACCCATCTTTGTCTCTGAAAGTTCATGTGCACATTGTATGTGCATTTTTATTGAAGTGTTTGTATCCTCTGCTCTGGTTCCAATGTTTTTATTGTTATTCTGTATCTTTATTTATCATAATCATCTATTATCATTAACTATCTTGGCAATCTATCAGTAGAAAGGTTGGGATACAATTTTAAGAAATTTTAAGAATTTTAAGAAAAAGACTGAAAAGTGTTTTTTAAACAAAGCAATATGTGAATGAGTATGGGAAAAAGAGATATTCCAACAATGTTCCATGTCAACTAATTACCGTATTTTTCGCACGATTGGACGCACCGGACCATAGGACGCGCCTAGTTTTTTGGGGGGGAAATAAAGGAAAAAAAATTTCCCTTTATTTCCCCCCCAAAAGCAGGTCAGGGAAACCGAACCAGGTCGAGGAACAGCGGGATAGTGGCGCTGCGCCTCCCTGCTGTCCCCCGAGCTTGTGGGGCTGGCTGATGTCTGCCTAGCGCGCGGGGCGCTCTGCTTCAGGGCGCCCTACCCGCCGGGCGGCAGGCTGCTATCCGCAGCTTGGGGAGCCTTGTGGGGAACTGCTGCAGGGCTCCCCACGCTGCGGATGTATGCCTGGCGCGAGGGGCGCTCTGCTTCAGGGTGCCCCACCCGCCGGGCGGCAGGCTGCTATCCGCAGCGTGGGGAAGCTTGCGGGGAGCTCCTGCAAGGGTCCCCATGCTGCGGATGTGTTCCCAAAGCGCCGGGAGCTCTGCTTTCAGGGCGCCCGACGCTCCGGGAAGCAGGCTGCTATCCGCAGCCTAGACACGGCTAGCGGAGCGCTAATCCCGAAGCTTGGGGCGTGCGGAGCTCAGCGTGCCCCAAGCTTCTGGGCGCCGGCAAGGTCTCCGCTAGCCCTGGGAGAGCCCCGCGACGTCGCGGGGCTCTCCCAGGGCTAGCGGAGACCTTGCCAGCACCCAGAAGCTTAGGGCGCGCTGAGCTCCGCACGCCCCAAGCTTCGGGATTAGCGCAGTGGTCCGCTAGCCCTGGGAGAGCCGTGCGACGTCGCGGGGCTCTCCCAGGGCTAGCGGAGACCTTGCCAGCACCCAGAAGCTTGGGGCGCGCTCAGCTCCGCACGCCCCAAACTTCGGGATTAGCGCAGTGGTCCGCTAGCCCTGGGAGAGCCACGCGACGTCGCGGGGCTCTCCCAGGGCTAGCGGAGACCTTGCCGGCACCCAGAAGCTTGGGGCGTGCTGAGCTCCGCACGCCCCAAGCTTCGGGATTAGCGCAGTGGTCCGCTAGCCCTGGGAGAGCCGCGCGACGTCGCGGGGCTCTCCCAGGGCTAGCGGAGACCTTGCCGGCACCCAGAAGCTTGGGGCGTGCTGAGCTCCGCACGCCCCAAGCTTCGGGATTAGCGCAGTGGTCCGCTAGCCCTGGGAGAGCCGCGCGACGTCGCGGGGCTCTCCCAGGGCTAGCGGAGACCTTGCCGGCACCCAGAAGCTTGGGGCGCGCTCAGCTCCGCACGCCCCAAACTTCGGGATTAGCGCAGTGGTCCGCTAGCCCTGGGAGAGCCGCGCGACGTCGCGGGGCTCTCCCAGGGCTAGCGGAGACCTTGCCGGCACCCAGAAGCTTGGGGCGTGCTGAGCTCCGCACGCCCCAAGCTTCGGGATTAATGCAGCGCTCCGCTAGCGGTGGGAGAGCTGGGTCTCCCTCTGCTAGCAGATAGCTTCCTGAAGCCTGGAGAGCGAGAGGAGTCGGTGCGCACCGACCCCTCTCACTCTCCAGGCTTCAGCGAAAGCCTGCATTCGCTCCATAGGACGCACACACATTTTCCCTTGCTTTTTAGGAGGGAAAAAGTGCGTCCTATGGTGCGAAAAATACGGTAGTAAGGTCCAGTCGTGACCGACTCTGGGGTTGCAGCGCTCATCTCGCTTTATTGGCCGAGGGAGCTAGCGTTTGTCCGCAGACAGCTTCCAGGTCATGTGGCCAGAATGACTAAGCCGCTTCTGGCGAACCAGAGCAGCACACGGAAATGCCATTTACCTTCCCGCTGGAGCGATACTTATTTATCTACTTGCACTTTGACGTGCTTTCAAACTGCTAGGAGGGCAGGAGCAGGGACCGAGCAACGGGAGCTCACCCCGTCGCGGGGATTTGAACCGCCGACCTTCTGATCGGCAAGTCCTAGGCTCTGTGGTTTAACCCACAGCACCACCCGCGTCCCTATGTCAACTAATTATTGTGCCCCAAATGCAGGAAGGATTCAATCAGCCAATGAGCCAGTCGTGCTCTATCCTATGCAATAAACTCATTCTTCATTTAATAAACCATTCCTGAAGGCTGATGTCATACTTTTCGCAATCTTGCAGCTAAGTGCTAGAGTAAAGTCACTTGGTTGAGGCTACAGTTCCATAGCCACTGCTGCCAGTCCATCCCCCAAAAGATACTCCAGAGCGAGGCAGGGGGGGGGTGATCCTCTCCAGAATAAGGTGGCCTGGGAGTTGTGCTATTTCATTCAGTTTGGATTGCTCAGCCCTCACAGTAGAAATGCTACTTGGGACTCATCCATTTTGTACTCAGCAATCCTCATGTCTAAGTAGACTTGGAACCTGAGTTACAAAGGTTTTAATATCACTCCCTTTTAATTTTTAATCAGCACAGACAATCGCCTATAAGCAATCTGAGTCTATACATTCAATGCTTTTTTGTATGTACGCAGCCTGTAGAATTGTCCTGTGCCTGCAAAATATCACACCAGACGTTGCTCAGAGCAAGTCAGCACACGATTACTAGGTTATCATGTGGCAATTGCTATCGTTATGCAAATACCATGAATCCACCCTTGGTTATAGCCTGCTTATTAACCAACACAGCAGAAATGCAAAAATACCACACACAAATTCATTCCACCTGATGAGTATATGTGATAAAAGGATGGCTGCCCTTTGCAGGCATTCTTGGGCTCTAGGAAGTTGTAGCAGCAGCTGAGCTCCAAGAAATCTGTCCTTTTCAGCAGCCTGCTCTGATATTTTAAACATGTTCTGCCTCTGCTGTCAAAGCCATTGTGCCTTTGGATACCAGCTGCTTTGACAGAGTGCTCTTGTGTTTGGTCCTGCATGTGGTTTCGCCACAGGCATCTGGTCAGCCACTGTGACAACAGGATGCTAGGCTACATGGGCCATTGGGACAACAGAATGTTAGGCTACATGGGCCATCCAGCAGACACATCTTGTATTCCTTTTAGTGCCTAAACCTTTTCAGTCTAATTTTTTTAAAAAATCCCTTCCCCAATTTGCTGATGGCAACAATATAGTTGTGAGTTTGGGGGCTAGCCTGCATGATGTCTGAGTCCCTTGTGATTCTTGGGGTCCTGGATCCAGCAAGGGTTAAAAACTTAATGGAGGATTTATGTCTCAGGACCCATTCAAGGGTATGGGAGGTACGCTTGCCTTGAAGACACCACCAAATCTGGCTCCCTAACCTGCACGATGCATATTTTCAAACATGTACAGTGGTACCTCGGGTTACAAACACCTTAGGTTACAAACGCTTCGGGTTATGAACTCCACTAACCCGGAAGCAGTACCTCGGGTTGCGAACTTTGCCCCAGGATGAGAACGGCAATTGTGCACCAGTAGCACAGCAACAGTGGAAGGCCCCATTCGTGAAAGTGCACCTCAGGTTAAGAAAGGTTTCGGGTTAAGGACAGACCTCTGGAACGAATTAAGTTCATAACACGAGGTACCACTGTATTTGTTTTATATTTTTCTGTATGCTCTGGCTATCTTATGTGCCCACCTTTCAAATAAGTAACATGGAAAGAGTCTGACTTTACACCATTCTTTACTGACTGCAAGTTCTGTCCTGCTCAAAGTTCTGGGGGTAAATCATCATAAAATGCCTGCATTCTAATTGTCTGGCATGGTTTTTAATATGCTCCCTACCATTAGGCAAAGTGAGGCAGTTGCCTCAAATGACAAAGGGTCAAGGGCAGCAGCACAAAAATGCATGCATAAACTAGTAGTATATATATTCATATACATACACATGAACATACATAAGCATATACCGTATTTTTTGCACCACAACACTCACTTTTTTCCTCCTAAAAAGTAAGGGGAAATGTCTGTGTGTGTTATGGAGGGAATGCCTACGAGTGGCATGCCTACGGATTTTCCTCCTCTAAAAACTACGTGCGTGTTATGGTCGGGTGCGTGTTATAGAGCGAAAAATACGGTACATAAGACTGTAAGAAGAGCCTACTGCATCAGGCCAGTGGCTCATCTTGTCCTGCATGATGTTCTCACAGTAGCCAGCAAGATGCCTCTGACAGTGGAGGGAGAACAGAGCCATAAAGGTTAGTAGCCACTGATGACTTTATCCTCCATAAATTTGTCTAATCCTCTTTTAGTCACCTAACTGCCCTGAAACAAATATTCAGTTTCTGCCCCCCCCCCCAATTTAATCTTTATCGGTTTTAAATATTGCATCCGTTCACTACAAAAAAACAAAAAACAAAAAACAAAACATATCAAATACAAAGAAAATGTTACATATAAAATAAAGTTCTTCCATACGTTGAGACTTCCGTCTTCCTTGGCATGGGTCCTTCGTTTCCTTGTTGACTGCATATTGTATCACATTTAACTTATAAATTATCTATGATCTTTGTAGCATATGACATTGCAAAAGTTAATCAAAACATGCCAAAGATTTCATATGTGGAAAATGTTCTTTTAAATATAATCTGCATATATCCCATTCTTTGTTAAACTTTTGGTTTAACATCTTTGCCAATTCTACATAGTCAAATAATTTTGCCTGCCATTCCATTTTAGTTGGTAGTTTTGGCCCTGTCTCAGTTCTTTGGTATTTGGAATGGGTGGAATATTTTTGGTCATATAAGAATTTGAGGTGAGTGGCCTAGCAACGTAGATCAGCCTTTGATAACTGGATTCCCTCTAGCACTTTTGGGCTACAACTCCCATCATTCCTAACCACTGGGCAGCATGTGTGTTGCTGTCCAAAGTATCTGGAGAACAATCAGTCACTGTATAGGCTGATGTAGATTACATTTGGTCGACTATATTTGGTCTACTTCCTGGTCTGAAATAAAACATGCCAGTTCTGTGTCTGCTCAGGGGCGCTATGCACCTTGAAGGTGGTGCTGGGTGGGCAAGTGGGCACCATTTGCTGTTTCCCCTCAGGCAGCAAAATGTCTTTGGACCAGCCTTGGTCATTGGCTATGCATCCCTACTGGCAAAGCTGCTGGCAGTCTAAATGCGTCTGTACCTGCCATATCTGAAAGATCTTCCTCCGATGTGGAAACTCAGAGTTTGCACTGGTGCTTTATGAACCAAGGCACCAAACAGCTGAAATATTAACAACAAGGGGCCTTGCAGGAAGTGAAGCAATGGAACATTAAGCAGCCTTCCCCACATGTCTAGCTCGTTCGAGCTGATCTGTTGACACTTGGAATGACGCAGGCTATGGCCGGAAGGAAGCAAGGCACCTTTACCAAAATGCAAATCGCTTTCACTCCATAATGGAGGAGAGTGAAGGACCTCCTCTTGACTCCTCCCAAGAATCCAGGCTTCCAGTGTCCTGTACCCCAGCCTCTCTCCCTCTTCCACCCCACCCCCTGCCGCCATCTGCCAAGGGCCCTGGGATCCATAAAAAAGCCACTCACCAGACAGAGCCATAAGCTCCAGAGCCCACGGGGCTGAGAGAAGTATATCTCCTAGGAAGCTCCCAGACGGTCTTGTTTATTTCTTGCTTGTAGAAGCCTCTTCTCCTGGGGAAGCTCATCTCCTGTGTGTCTGGAGTGGAACCCTCCAGTGCTCAGGGCCCCCAAGAGGAGATTGAGAGCCAAATCCGGAATCTCCCCACCTTGAAAGCTCCTCTAGGAAAAGGAATACCTGTGGGTTTCCGTCTCAGCTGCTATTGTTGTGCTCAATGAGCTACATTTCCCTCCTCCTCTGCCCACACACCAGCCCAGGAAGGAGGCATCAGGTTTCAAATTAGACACACCTCTTTCCCGGTACTTTCAGAGGACTCACCTTTTCTACCTTAAAGGTAGCCAGCAGCAGAGACAACAACCATTTTTGGCTATTAGGCTTTTACTGCTACAATTAAACACTTCCCTCGTGTCCCTGATTGCCAGTTTCCATAAAGGATAAAAGGGAGGGAGAGAAAGAGCTAGAGAAGGCATGGTGTAGATTAGACTTTGTCCTTGGCTGGAAAATTATTGATGCAAAGGAATAATCAGATCTTAGAACAGCCGTCAAAATTCCAGCTGCTTGACTCCAGCTGCCATTTATATAAAATGGAGGGAGGAGCGTGTATTTCTTAACTGCCCTTCACAATAAGAGCACAGAGTGGGTTACAACAATAAAATGAACACTTACACACAATTAAAACTGATACTACTGTAAAAGAAAAGTGTTGTTGTTGGTTTTTTAAAGCAGAATCATGCACACATATATAACAATTAAAAGTGGTTCCAGATATAAAAAATGAAAACAGATCAAAACAGTTCCAGTACTGATGCAGACTGGGGAAAAGGGCTTCATGTAAAAGGCTTGTCTATCCCATGGCTTCCTTCAATCGGTGAGGAAGCGTAAAGGAAGCATAGAGCTATAGTTGCACAAAATGCTATTGAAAATGTTGGCTATCTCATTGGAAACATTCAGAGGCAAAACCGAAAGGCCATATCCTGCATTTTAAGATGAAAGGTTTCAGAAACAAGACGAACATTGGTGAGCTGATAATTATTGCCTTTAAAGCGATGCTCTTCTCAAATGTTTGGGTAGCAGCAATAGTGGGGGGTTATTGTAATCATATCTTTCTAGAGGCATCACTGTGTGAAACAGAATCTGTATCATGGGTGGCTCACCTGCATCCCATTGTCCATATCCAGCCACCAAATGTTCTTACCTTGGCTGTTCAAGACCCACCAGGATTTGGCAAATTGGTGGGACATTTCTTTTTTTAAAAAAACAACAACAACAACAAACTAAACTGCATTAAACACCGGTTGAGCTTGGGTTGTTGTGCTTGTCCCCCAACAAGTTCAGAATTTTTATGGATGGTGCCAGCAGCCACAGCCCTGTCCTTGGCCTGCTAATTGCTGCATCCTCATTGTCAAGTGCTCCTGCAACACTGAGCTATCTTCCTAGTTCCTGGTGGGCCCATGCACTATTTGGGAGAGATTGGTTCTCTTTCTTCCTGTCCTCTGGGAAAAGGTTTGGCAAAGCTGCCACTATTGCAGCTCTCAATGAAAAGTGCTGGTGGTGTGGCGAATTATCTGGACAAGTGTTCACCACTGCTGTCGAGAAGGGTGAGTGTGTGAGAAGTGTGTTTGTGAGAGAATAGGAGAGGCATGTGGTCTGTAGCCAAGATGTAAATGTGGCCTGTATGCAGTGCTTTGTTTCTCTCTCTCTCTCTCTCTCTCTCTCTCTCTCTCTCTCTCTCTCTGTGTGTGTGTGTGTGTGTGTGTGTGTGTGCTATTACTCACAATGAAGTACCCTTCTCAGCCAAACTGGCTGCAGCTGCTATTAGGCAGGCCGTGCTGCAAGCTAGGCTCGGTGTGGGCGAGTGTTTGCCGAGCACCCAGAGCTGGGCTCCTCCCTGCCAGGAGGTGTGGCCTTCTGCCTCAATGCCATCTGCAAGGCCTTTAAGGAAGCCAGAGTCCTGCAAGGTTGCCACTGCCTCCATAAACCCAGCCCACCTGCTTCCTGCTGAGCTGGCTGAATAGCAGCGGTGGGTGCAGTGGCAGCCCAGCAGCTTTCTACAGCTGTGCCGCCATGGGAGGAGGGTGAAGTGGTGCCACTGGAGCTGGCAATGCCAAAGGGCTTGCCACCATGGGCATGGGAGAAAAGGCACACCCTCCTCACACACTCAATTTAGAAGCCAAGATTTTAATTTTTAAGCTGCTAGCACTGTGTGCCAATGAGTACCACCAGAAAACAAAGCACTGGTGTGTTTAGAGAGATGCATGTGCGTGGTGAGTGGCAATGTGTGCACTTTAGTGTGTGTTGGGCAGTCACTTTCTTTTGGATTTATCCACACCCATCACTGGCAAGCACTCCTTGAAAAGGTATGGGTGGGCAATGGTGACTATGGCTCGAAGACTGAAAAAGATTCACCACCTCTGGCCTAGATCAGGGGTCGGCAAACTTTTTTAGCAGGGGGCCGGTCCACTGTCCCTCAGACCTTGTGGGGGGCCGGACTGTATTTTGAAAAAAATAAATGAACGAATTCCTATGCCCCACAAATAACCCAGAGATGCATTTTAAATAAAAGGACACATTCTACTCATGTAAAAACACACTGATTCCCGGACCGTACGCGGGCCAGATTTAGAAGGTGATTGGGCTGGATCCGGCCCTTAGTTTGCCTACCCATGGCCTAGATGAACCCATGGTTTGATCCAGCAGGGCTCTTATATTCTTAAATATCTTTTGTCTGATCAGCGTGCAGCTTTGTAAGTTATGGATCTCATTTCCAGACAATGAAGAAGTGCTGACTTTCAGTGGGCGGGCTGGGGAGTAGGACAAAGATAGTTAGCAATAAAACCACTTGTAGGTCTAAGATGACAAATCACCTGCCTGTGGTACAACTAGCAGCTGCCTACAAAGTTAATCATTAGTTTCACCCAACAGTCATGTGTAAATAAGCAGGAGGGATCTGAAAGATGATTGCAAACAGAGTTCATTTACACCAGTTATCCAGGAACAATTCTATAGCTCACTTGATAGTCCAGTCAATGGATTACAGCTCTAGTTTCACCTTCTAGGAGTTCCCCTGTAGGATGGAGACGGAGGGAGACTTCATATTTTTCAAGTAAATGATAGCCATAATTGGATGGACAACTAACCAGCTGATTGGCTTGTTGCCTCCCTGCTTGGCAACTATGGTTGGGTAATTACTTGAGTTACTTACCACGAGCCATTCCCATTCCCTTGATCACATCATCACATGCTGATTGCAGGCACTTGTAATTAGCTGGATAAATGAATGCATTATTGCATTATGAGCGGTCAGAGGGTTGATCACAGTGAAAAAATGTGGATCTGTGGCTAATAGGCTCATGCAGGGAATGGTGATTATGGACAAGTTTGTCATGCTTGTGAATTGCTTTCATCCCTTTGCTCCGGGAGACACCTTGCGCTCAAATTAGCCAGGGTACATCAAACATTTTAGAAGGTTGCAAGAGTGCTATTACAGTGAGTATCTACAAATTGGGACGCGGGTGGTGCTGTGGTCCAAACCACAGAGCCTAGGGCTTGCCGATCAGAAGGTGAGCTCCCGTTGCTCGGTCCCTGCTCCTGCCAACCTAGCAGTTCGAAAGCACGTCAAAGTGCAAGTAGATAAATAGGTACCACTCCGATGGGAAGGTAAACTGGATTTCCGTGCGCTACTCTGGTTTGCCAGAAGCGGCTTAGTCATGCTGGCCACATGACCCGGAAGCTGTACGCCGGCTCCCTCGGCCAGTAAAGCAAGATGAGTGCTGCAACCCCAGAGTCGTCCGCGACTGGACCTAACGGTCAGGGGTCCCTTTATGTTTATCTACAAATTATCCCACAGCAGATGGGCAAATCTCATTCTGTCTGGGCTCTGTAGACAATGTAGGAGTACTTTGAAGACCTAGCCATATTACATATGGCTCTCTTTTACAACACTGTCTTTTTGTATGCATATTTGAGATCTTTGTAAATGCTCTGAAGGATAATTTTAAAAGGTGATCACAATTACAGCCACATTTCCAATTGACTTTCAATGTATTGTGTAAATTTAGGTGTTCAGTAGTCACACTTCACTCAGGCTTGTTTCCATTACAGAAGTATGGAAGCATCCCTTTAGTGCAAGGATTTCTGCTTGTGGAACAGGATTTCCCTCTTCCAAGTCCCACTGCCTGCTTCCCAAATCTGCTCTGTAATATTGGGGGTACCCCCATAACAGATTTATGGTGTGCCTGGGGAGGATGATGGGGGGGGTGTGAATCACTTTGTGCAAGCAGGCATCCTTGCACTGTTGGGATGCTTATTTAGCACTGCAGTGGTACAAGCCAGTGTTTTTTGGGATTGTCAAATAAATCCAGTGAAGAAAATTTTACATAGAAACAAACATTTGGCTCTGAATCTTTGCTGAAATCAGTCTATTTAATTGTTATGTTTTCATTTAAAACACACACACATAAATTCAATTATTGTGGCACCCTAATTGTATTTATTTTGAAATTCATTTTGTTAGTTTAGGGCCAGTTCTCCAATCTGTTAAGGTCATATTGAATGTCAGTTCTGTCTTCTGCAGCCTTAACTACCCCTCCCAGTTTGGTGGGATCTGCCCTCAATTCCTTCATCCAAGTTGTTTATAAAAACAACCACTGGCCCAGGACTGAATCCTACTTTTCACTTTTTCCCCAGGATGAAGAACGATTAGAAGGAAGCCTCAACATTCTGGAATGCAAATAGCCAATTAGATTTCTGGAGATTAATGTAAAGAATTGGCTTAAAGACTACTAAAGAGGTTGTGAACCTCAAGCCTGGGTCTAAATGTGGTCCTCAGGGCATCCCTACCTGACCTTAGGGACTCTGTCGCCATACCCATCAGCCCTGTTTTGCATTCTCCTTGAGTGTTTTTACCTGGCTATAATTTATCCCTGAATGCTGAATGCTCTTGTCTGCCTGGATGGAGAATAGTGTGTAGAAACAATTATACAAAAGGTAAAGATAACCACCTCACTGACAACTCCAGCTTAATAACAGCTCTATAGCTAAGGGATTCTCACCATCTTATCCCAAAAGGAAGCACACTCTTTTGTCCTGAATATTTTACAGACACCAGTTTACATTTCAGCCAGGTTTACAAGAAAGTGCAGGCAGATGTTACTTCCTCTGATCTATTCTTTCCACTACCTACTTCACACCAATCAGATACACCACCTTTTTATTATTTAAAATATATCTGTTCCAGCACAATGAATGCATGTCAGTAAAATGTGAAGGATTAAGAATGACTTATAACTTTACAAGCACAGCTTCTTGTAGTGTGGCCATGGAAGATGTAATTCCAGCTTCTTCAGACTTGTTTATGAAGCTCATTTTCAGAGTTGACCAACTCAAATGGATACCTACCAGGGGTACCTTAAAAACCATTCTTACAGTCTGTACTTTCAAGAGTCCAGTCGTAACATTGAAATGTAATGATGAGTAAATCGTCTTTGGTATCTGTTTACAAATTTGAACAGGCTTAGTTTGATTATTTTATTCAAGAGAGTAATTGGGTTGGGGGGGCATTTAAAAAGGCAACACAACCACCACCTAACACACAGTGGCCAGTTAAGATTTTCCCCCTTGCTTTTTACACATAGTGCTATTACTAACTGTAAGACATTACCGCATCATATCCATTGCCTCAATGAATGAGTCACCTTAATTACAGACACACATTAATTTGCAACCACCACCGCCAGTCCATTAAGTTTGAAAAATAGGTTTATTTTAAACCAGTGGCATTGTGTGATAATCCTATACGGCATAACCAGTTAGAGCAAAGTTCCTGGATACATACAAATTTGCAGAAATTATCTTTTAATGTGTGTACTTTCTGTCCAGAGTTGAGGCAGTAGAACAGCACCACACTAAATGACAGGGAGTGCTCTCCACAGGGGCTCCCACATAGACTCTCAACTTCTGAGATATTCCCACTCACACAAATACCTATAAGTTTTTAAATTCTTTTTTATAGCATTTCTGCATGAAAGTCACACGGTAGCATCTACACATAAAACGACTGATA